>NC_044395.1:19839497-20441788 GCF_006542625.1 Nomascus leucogenys | reverse complement strand
ATGAAACTCCATGTATCCAGTCTTACAATTTATGGTGGAGATCAGAAAATTATGGTCAGATTGGATATTTATGGAATGCTTTGTTTTGCTTCTCTGATATTATACACTTACAGTTTTCACCCTGATGAAGCCATAAAGCAGTCTACAGCAGTTTGAGATTTTTTTTTTTCTTTTTTTTTTTTTTTTTTGAGACGGAGTCTTGCCGTGTCACCTTGGCTGGAGTACAGTGGCGCAATTTCAGCTCACTGCAACCTCCGCCTCCCGGGTTCAAGCGATTCTCCTGCCTTAGCCTCCTGAGTAGCTGGGATTACAGGTGCATGCCACCACGCCTGGCTAATTCTTTGTATTTTTAGTAGAGGTGGGGTTTCACCATGTTGGTCAGGCTGGTCTCGAACTCCTGGCCTCAAGAGATCTGCCCACGTCAGCCTCCCAAAGTGCTGGATTACAGGCGTCAGCCACCGCGCCCGGCCAGCAGTTTGAGATTTTTCTCTTTTAGATTGTGTTTACCTTTTTGGAGTGATTTCAAGTGGGGAAGACAAAATTTCGAATTAGATTTTCTATCAAGAATAATTTTTCAAATTGTTTCATTTTAGGAAGTAGTCATGCCTCGCAAGATGTCAGTTTGTCATATCCCCAACATCATGTTGGAAATTCAAGCCCTACCTCCACATCTCCTAGCAGGTAATATTTCTCACTTATTGTTAAGATCATTTATCAGGAATTCTTATAGGGAATAGCCTCAAAGCACATGAGTAAATAGTTTCTTTCATTATTCTCTTATCTCTTCATTCTGCCGTATTACTTGCCTTTTGGGGTTGTTGTCATGTATCTATTCTAAGGGGGCTATAGACAAACACATTGTATATAGTCCCCTTAAAATAGATACATATAACTATTTGTTCATTTGTAGTGACATAACTATCCCCACATATGTGTACAGTACATGTGTACACTTGAAACGAAATTTCTCAAAACATTATTTACTCTCACTACTTGGATTACTTACTATTTCATTTAAAACATTTTTAAATTTATTTTATAATCATTAATTGGTTGTTACTTACAGCTGAAAAATACCAGTTAGTCAACAGACTGTTGGACTAAGAATTCCTAGAATTGGATTCTAGGTCTGCATCTATCAACTGTGTAATCTTGAGCTAGTCTCCTTTCTTTAGTCCCATCTTCCCATGTGTAAGGAAAATAAGTTGAATTAAATGATTTGTAAAATCCCTTCAGGTACTGAGTATTAGAAAGTATCATATTTACTTAAATCATTTTATTTGCTTTGGGGAGGTTCATATTTTACCAGGGACAGTTTTTCCCGGTATATCCATAGAGCTATTTAGCAGTCATTTAAGAAAGATTTAATAAATACCTGCCATATGTCAGGTTCTTCACCACATCTTTTACATACATGATTTCATTAATTCCTCACAGCAGTTTTATGAGGGTAGGGATTATTTTTATCTCTACTTTTTATATGAAGGGAAGTGAAAAACGGAGGTTAACTTGCTCAGGTTCAGTGGGCTGGGATTCAAACCCAGGCAGTGTAGTGTGATTGAGCCCAGCCACTATGATGTGTTATCTAGAGGAGCTTAAAGTCTAAATGAAGACACATATTATATATATTTTTGTGAATACCTGTTCAATTACTGTAATAAGTTCTCTAAAGGAAGAGTACAAAGGGCTTTGAGAAAATTGTAAGAGAAGGAGATGATATAGATAAATGTGGAACTGAAAGAAGCCAGTGTACCCAGATCATAATGAATGAAAATGGAGAGCAGTAGGGGATTTTGGTAGATAGGCTGGAGAGGGTCTTTTAAACTATAATCAGGATTTTGAGATTTTACCCTAAAATGGAGTAGGAAGGCAGTGAAATGTTTTAGGAAGGGTACTGATAGGAACAAGATTATATTCTAAGAGTTGTTTGGTTGCAGTGGGAGAATGGATTGGAGGGGACAAGAGTGAAAATAGAGCAGTGAGGAAGCTTTTGGTAGCAAGGCATTGATGTTGGAAGCTACTGATGGATGAGGTTGATAGTTTAGATTAAGGTGGTGCCATGAGCTGCAGAGAAGTGGATGGATATGAAGAGATACTGGAAGGTGGAATAGTGAGCCAGCAATAGTGCAGAAAGTGTACCCTCCCAATGTTCTTTCTTGCCAGCTGAAATTGTTTAACAGTGTTTAAACATTTCTTGGTAAAGTTGGAATTTAAAGCACTTCCAGCCTCTTTAATGGAGTCTTCAAAGGCATCCTAGGTAGAGGAAAATAAAAAGTTTTCCCTCTTAGAATTTGCTGGGGAGAAAAAACCAGGTACAGTGACCCATTCGTATAGTCCCAGCTACTTGGAAGGCTGTGGTGGGAGGACCACTTGAGGCCTTGAGTTTGGGACTAGCCTAGGCAACATAACAAGGCACTCTTTCTTTGAAAAAAAAAAAAAAAAAAAAAAAAAAGTACAAGTAAATACTTTGGTTTTAATCAAAGGCTAGAGAGTTTATAATTCTTATACTATAAACTAAATTGTACTCCCCCCCCTTAGCATACAGATATTATAACCTGATTTGAAAAAACCCAAAATTAAAAGATCCACACTGTAAGACCAGCCAATTGGTTATTTGATTCTAAAGACATTTTAAAATAATTTAAAACATTTTTAAAGTGAGCTTTTCTGTAGAGCAAGTTATCCCTTTAATAAATAAGGAATAAGGTATAAATCCTCAAAAGTAATATCCTATGTATGTTACAGAACTCTTTATCCCCCAAAACCTCTTTCTCTTTTCTGTCTCAGGAAATGTCTACCTAATTGCTCAAGCCAAGTTGAGATTTGATCCTTTATTTCTTCCTTCATTCCACATATCCAGTCAATCAAATTCTTTTCATTTTAATTTTCAATCTAGGTCTTTGCATTAGCTCAGGGACTGACAAATTATTTCTAGAAAGGGCCATATAGTTAATATTTTAGACTTTGCAGAAGGTACTGTTTCTGTCTTTGCCATTGTAGCACTAAAGTAGCCATAGATAATACAAAAACAATGGTGTGGCTATGTTCCAGTAAGACTTTGTTTAGGGAAAACTGAATTTGGCAGTTTGGCCCACTGGCTATACTTGCTCACCCCTGCGCTAGTCCTTCAGCTGGGAAGTTTTTGCCTCTAGGTAACCTTGGTGTTCACTTCTAACTACAAATGTCACCTTTTTAGAAAGGCAGTCCCTCACCAGCTAAAAGATAGGGGAACCTCCTATCTGTTTCACTTCCAATTGATCGTTAATCATACATTTTATCACTTACAATCATGAGAAAATATCATGTTGTCTGTATCCTTATTCTAGCTGCATGAGAGCAGATACCTTGCCTGTCTTGTTCATTCCGACCTTTGAGAAATGTGTTCTGCTCATGGTTGTCATTTAGTAAATATTTATTGAATGAATGGTTATATGTTGGTTTTCTTTTTAGCCGGTACGAAAGGACTATGGATAACATGACTTCATCAGCACAGATAATTCAGAGATCTTTCTCTTCTCCAGAAAATTTTCAGAGACAAGCAGTGGTACGTTGACTATTTTTCAACTTGAATTGCCAAAAAAAATTCATCCTTAGAAATAACTGGTTTTTAATTAACTTTGTTAAGTTGGAGGTTTTATTCGTTTAGTCCTCAAGGCGTAAATGAACTTTTTAGATAACTTTTTCTCAAATTTTTGTTAGACTAGCATGATCTTTGTAGATTGAGCACTCATTTTAGTTTTCACTGGGCTGAAATATATACTTAAAAGACTGAAGATAAATAGAAGTAAAACTGCTTTTACATTTGTTTTTCTTTTCAACCATCATTTACTCATTGTCTGATGCTCTTGTACCCTATTCTGAGTGACTTCTCATAAACTTGGGTCTTCTAGACCAGTTCCAGTTTAAACTTAACCTTTTTTTTTTGGTGGTGGTAACATCATCATGAGACTAGGCTTAAAATCTTAGCTATCTTTTACTGTTTCATCTTTGTCATCACTTGTTCAAGTAGGAAGTTGTTGGTAACTATTTGGTGCCTAAATCATGATCTTGACTTGTAGTCCCCAGGCTTTTGTAATTCATAGGTCTGCAAAATGAAATATAGAAGTCAAAATAAATTTGAGAGACCAGTATAAAGGATGTTAACTTTTATGTACATATTGCCTATTTTTCTAATTTTACTGTAGACTATTAAAATAAAAATGATCATATACTAATATTTATCCACAGGCAGAATTTGGGAACCGCCAGTCTAGTCAATTATGCCCCCATTTTCCCGTCACTAGTTCATCTTGCACACCATTTCAGAATTAATATTACAATTCTGTTTTGTTTATCTTCCTTGCACATTGACTTTCCATTGTTTGTAAGATGAAGTCAGATTCCTCTAGCCCAATTATTAGGGGTTCTTATTGTCTGATTCCGTAAACCCTGTAGCCTTACCTTTATTTGTTTACTGCTTATTAATATCTGAAGGCAGGGCGCAGTGGCTCACGCCTGTAATCCCAGCACTTTGGGAGGCCGAGGTGGGTGGATCACAAGGTCAGGAGTTCGAGACCAGCCTGGCCAAGACGGTGAAACCCTGTCTCTACTAAAAATACAAAAATTAGCCGTGCGTGGTGGCATGTGCCTGTAGTCCCAGCTACTTGGGAGGCTGAGGCAGGAGAATCGCTTGAATCTGGGAGGTGGAGCTTGCAGTGAGCCGAGATCTGTAACCTGTCTCAGCCAGAATTACTTGGTATTCTATGAACCTGTTCTGTGTTTCCCTGTTATTTTTGTTTGTGCAATTTCCTTTTCTTGGCATATCTCCCCCTTAAAATATTAAAATATTCCATCCATTGTTTTAATACCCAGATCATATGCCACCTTCATGAAACCTTTCCTAATGATACTGACCTCCTGATTCTTTGTTTTTTACACAGCGATTTTGCATTATAGTCATTTTGTGTGACTTATTCTGAGTTGCATTCTTGAGGACAAAGAGTAGTATTTATGTATATATATATATCTTGTAGGTATACATTGGAATGATTGAAGCTATTGTACTGCTTTAGTTGTGGATCCATCTAGGCAAGAGTGACTTTATTTTCTTTCATTATCTGTTAACTGACCAAATACATATTAGCTTTGATATCTAGAAGTATTAACATTTCCACTTTTCCTATTCCTCAGATGAACAGTGCTTTGAGACAAATGTCATATGGTGGAAAATTTGGTTCTTCACCTCTGGATCAGTCAGGATTTTCACCATCAGTTCAATCACACAGTCATAGTTTTAACCAGTCTTCAAGCTCCCAGTGGCGCCAAGGTACACCATCATCACAGCGTAAAGTCAGAATGAATTCTCATCCCTACCTAGCAGATAGACATTATAGCCGGGAACAGCGTTACACTGATCATGGGTCTGACCATCATTACAGAGGAAAGAGAGATGATTTCTTCTATGAAGATAGGAATCATGATGGCTGGAGCCATGACTATGATAACAGAAGAGACAGTAGTAGAGATGGAAAATGGCGCTCATCTCGACACTAACACATGTTAAAAGGACATTGTTTTTATAGGGTCATTTTAGGCCCTTTGACTAAGTTGATATGGAAATATTTTGTTGAAAAACTGTACAGAGCAGAGCAGCTTTACAAGTTGTCACATTTCTTTATACATTTTTTTAAAGCTACAGTTTAATACAAAATGAATTGTGGTTTTATTACATTAATAACCTTTCACCTCAGGGTTTTATGAAGAGGAAAGGGTTTTATGCAAAAGAAAGTGCTACAATTCCTAATCATTTTAGACACTTTAGGAGGGTGTGAAGTTGTATGATAAAGCAGATATTTTAATTATTTGTTATCTTTTTGTATTGCAAGAAATTTCTTGCTAGTGAATCAAGAAAACATCCAGGTTGACAGTCTAAAATGGCTACTGGTATTTTAGTTAATTCAAAAATGAAACTTTTCAGTGATTCACTTTACTAACATTCTATTTGAGAAGGCTTATTGGTAAAGTTTGGGGATAAAGGCATTGCTTAACTTATATAATTTAGGTATAAATTCTGTGACATGCTCTTGAGCTTTACCCTAGTTGAACATACATGTGTAGCTCTTACACATACTGTTTCATTCTAAAATTTAGAAATTGTTCATTAAATCACATTTGAGGTATAAGTCACTCAGGAAGTTAAAATATCTCTACACGTATATTTTTACATTAAAAATACAGTGTTAGCATATATCCCCTTTTCAGGAAGAACAAAAATGTCAGTGCATAGTTAGATAAAATGGTAAAATGTTTTACTGAAAGCATACTTTTTTGGAAAAAAGATTCATGAAGCCTTTAAGTGCTGCTTCTGTCAGTCGAACGTTAAAAACTTTAACATTTTCAAAGTGCCCAGAATGTGTACAAAGACACATGTAATGGAGATTGTACAGGTTGTTTTTTTTGTTTGAACCTTTGAAAAAATTTAATCGTTTTCTAATTTTAAAATCTTGTTTAACAAAAACTTGTATTAAGATACTGTTTTCATTTCATTACAGAATTGTTTATAAAAGTTCATTTGTTGAAAAATAAGAATCCTTTTTAATACCACAGCATTTGTACTGTTCCTTTTTAATATACTGAAAATATAAAAGGAAGGGTGTGTGTTATTTTTTTTATGTCACTGACTTCGGAGACATTGTACACAAAAGAGTTACTTTTATTCACTGATTGCCTGCTGTTTAGAATGTCAGTTCTTTAATTTTGAGCATCCTGAAATATATCTTTTGTACATACAGAGCATGATATTTCACAATCAGATTTTCAGTGACCCCTCGATTATAGTTTGGAGTACTTTAGTTACCCTCGGTGGTCTCTAGGAGTTAAAGTACACTTAGATTTCCTGTTTATAAATGAATTCAGTTTTTCTGTATCTAAGTAAATGGAGCTATTCAACTACTCACTGGAGAATTAAGATAAACAATTTGTTTGCTTAAGCATTTTCACAGAATTTGTTTTCAATGAGATTATTATTTTTGGGTATCTTATCCATATGAAAACTTAGTAGGTTTGTAGATGTTAACAAAGATTAATACTGCATGTTTGTTTTTGTTTGTTTGTTTGTTTGTTTTTTTGAGACAGAGTCTTGCTACGACACCCAGGCAAGAGTGCAATGGCGGGATCTCAGCTCACTGCAACCTCCATATCCCGGGTTGAAGTGATTCTCCTGCCTTAGCCTCCCGAGTAGCTGGGATTACAGGCACCCACCACCACACCCGGCTGGTTTTTGTATTTTTGTAGAGATGGGGTTTCACCACATTGGCCAGGCTGGTCTCAAACCCCTGACCTAAAGTGATCCACCTACCTTGGCCTCCCGAGGTGCTGTACTTAACAGGTGTGAGCCACCATGCCCAGCCTAATACTGCTTTATTACAACGTTATCTGTGGGTCAGATCCTTTCATATTGGTTAACAGATGACCCTGACTCAGAATAATCTTTTTCAATGGCTTTTTGAGAGAAGCTTGTGAAGTTCTGGTGAATCTTCTTTTTCACTTCACTTTCAGTGAGCTGAAAGTAACCAAACTAAATACATGTGTTGTGTAAAGGGACAGGACAAGGCAGCCTTAAAAAATTGAATATAGTTGGTGAGACAACTCGGAAGTACAGGTTGAGCATCCCTTATTCAAAATGCTTGGGAAGTGTTTTGCGTTCTGGAATATTTGCATTAATGCTTGCCGGTTGAGCATCCCAAGTCTGGAAATCCAGAGTGCTCCAATGAGCATTTCCCTTGAGTGTCACATCTGTGTTGGCACTCAAAAAGTTTCATATTTTGGAGCATTTCAGATTTCAGATTTGGGATGCTCCATCTATATTGACAGCTGCAAGAGCAGAAAGGAAGAAGAGATTATTTTTGTGGGAGAAGTTTCTCCCATAGTGTTTCCTGTGGAACGCTAGTGTCTCATAAGGTGTTCTAAAAAAAAAAAAAAAAAATCAAATGTTTGGAAGCCATTGTGTGTTATTGTGTGACTTTATTTTACTCAAAAACAGCACCATAAAATTTCTGACAAGTACTATAGGTAAAGAAATCCCTTTATACTTAACCTAGTATTTCCTACCTTTCCCCATCTAAAATAAAATTTTTTATACCACTTTCTAATTATGTTGTGTGTGCCCACTTTCCCCATACCCACTGCTACCATCTTAGAGTAGGCAATTTTCTCAAGAGGATTATTCCAAGAACACCCTAATGTTTTCCTGCTTCCAGTCTTCTTTCCTCAAATTCATTCCACACTCTTAAGAATTGAAGATGTAAATCTGTCACTTGCCTGAATAAAGCTTCAGTTGCCTCTGACTTAAGTACAAAATTCTCAACTTAATATGACCCCTATTTGGCATCTGCTACTTCAGTCTCCTCTGATGGCTTCACCACTTTAGTTCTCATAGTAACTGTCCTTCACTGCTGAATCTATGCACTACTTCCTTTAGAAAGCCTTTCCAGAGCTCTGAAATCCAGATTCAGTGCCAAGTTATGTATTCCCCAAATATCTTTTTCTCTTATCGTAGCCTTTAGACTGTATTATAATTTTCTTTTTACTTGTCTGTCTCTATAGACAGCTTCATGAAGACAGACCTTATCTTATTCATCACTGCATTCCCAGGATCCAGTGCCTGGCATATATTTAACATTGAAACTTTTTGATGAAAGGAAGAACGTCTGTTAATTGAATAAGGAGAAGGAGGATTCAACACATAAAACTTTGAATAGCCTCTCTAAACCTAAAACATTGCATCCTGAGAATTACATGTCACAGTACATGTATTCTAGAATTCTATTTGTTCATTTTGTCAAACTTCAAAAAGTTTTGGATCTGTATTCATGAATAATGTGTGATTTTGTTTTTATTTTAATTTATTTATGGCAGAGCCTCACTCTATCACCCAGGCTGGAGTGGAGTGGCATAATCTCAGCTCACTGCAACCTCCGCCTCCCGGGTTCCAGCGATTCTCTCACCTCAGCCTCCCGAGCAGCTGGAATTACAGGCACCCACCACCACGCCTGGCTAATTTTTGTGTTTGTAATAGAGACAGGTTTTCCCCATGTTGGCCAGGCCGGTCTTGAACTCCCAACCTCAGGTGATCTGCCCAACTTGGCCTCCCAAAGTACTGGGATTACAGGCGTGAGCCACTGCACCTGGCCTGATTTTGTTTTTTAATTGTGTTATCTTAGTTTGGTTTAGGAGTATGGTTCTGCTAGCCTTATAAAATAAATTGGCAAGCTTACCATTTTCTATGCCCCCCCAAAATTTGAATAATAAAGGAATTAGCTGTTCAAGATTTGTTGAACTCATTTATACAACTATCTGGGTTTGCTTTAGACATAGCTCTTTGATTCCTTTATCAATTTCCTTTATAGTTATCTTTTCAGGTTTGCTACTTTCTCAGGAAACAATTTGGATAATTTATACTTTTCAAGAAAATCAACCTTTCCTTTTTTCTGAATATATTGCTATAGAGTTGTACATAGTATTTCTTACAATTTTTGTAAAACTCCCAATATCTCTGGTTATAGTGCAGTTTTAGTTCCTGACAATATATTTTACATTCCCTCTTATCCTCAGATGAGACTGGCTGTGCTGTTTCGGCATACATTTTACATTTATATATGTTATAAGCCCCACACTACCTTGTTTTTGTTAAAATAGGCAGATTCTTAAATAATAGAAAATTATATATAAGAAGAAAAAATAGGAAAAAAAAATCTTACTATTTACCCCCATAGTTACCATTTCTGGAGCTCCTCATTCCTTTGTGTTAGATCTATTTATCTATCTGGTATTATTATTTTGCTTGACAGGTTTCATGTGGTATTTCCCATAGGGCAGCTTTGCAGGTGATGAAATCTTTTAGCTTTTGTGTATCTAAAAAAGTCTCACCGTTTTGAAATATATTTTGAAGAATATTTTGAAATATATATTTAAATACATTCTAGGTATAGAATTCTAAATTGAAGAGGTTCTTTTCTTTCAATTCATAAAAATAGTTGGTCCATTGTTCTCTCGATTATTTCCCATAAGGAAATCTTATACATAATGCGTCATTTTTCTCTAGCTGGTTTTGAGCAATTGATTACTATATGCCTTGACATAGTTTTCTTCGTGTTTCTTGTGCTTGGGGTGTATTGAGCTGCATGAATCTTTGGAGTTTTCGCCTGATTTGAAAACAAATTTAGACATTTCAATTTTTTAATACCAATTTTCCTCTCCTTTGGAAACTCCAATGCATTTATATGAGGCTGCGTGATGTTGTTATATAGCTCTCTGGTAAGTATAAAATGTTATTTTATTTATCTTTTGGAATTTCATTTATTTATAGATAAGGTCTCACTTTGTCACCCAGGCTGAGTGCAGTGGTGCGATCACAGCTCACTGCAGCTTCAACCTCCTGGGCTCAAGTGATCCTCCCACCTCGGCCTCCCGAGTAGCTGGGACTACAGGCACATACCACCATGCCTGGCTAATTTTTTATTTTTTGCAGTGTAGAGATGGGGTCTTGCTATGTCACCCAGGCTGGTTTTGAACTCCTGGACTCACACAAGCAATGTGATCCACCTCAGCCTCCCAGTGTTGGGATTACAAGCGTGAGCCACCACAACTGGCCTATTTATCTTTTTCTTAGGGACAGGATCTCCCTCTGTTGCCAGGCTGAAGTGCGGTGGCACAATCATAGCTCACTGCGGCCTCAAACACCTGGGCTTAAGTGATCCTGCTGCCTCAGCCTCCCCAGTTGCTAGGACTACAGGAACGCACCATCATTCCTGGCTAATTTTTTCTAAAAAAAATTTGTTGCCTGGCTGGTCACTAACTCCTGGCCTAAAAGTGATTCTCTTGCCTCAACCTCCCAGAGAGCTGGGATTGTGGGCATGAGCCATCTTGCCCAGCCTAGTACAAAGTTTCTAAAACTATTTTTTCTCTTTTTGTTCATTGTGAATAGTTTCTAATGCTATGACTTCAACTTTACTAATCTTTTCTTTTGCAATGTCTAATTAGCGATTTTCAATATAATCTTCATTTTAGACACTGTAGTATTCCTCATAACTTTTTTGGGAAGATCTTTTTAATGTCTTTTTTCTTTTTTCCTTTTTTTAAATTTCAAGTTATTTACCTGATCATGGATCTTTTTTCATATCTTTGTTGTCTCTACCTACATTTTGAACATTTAAAATATACTTTATAGTAATTTTTAATGTACTCATCTGCTAATTCTAGTATCTTTGTTGGTTCTGGGTTGGTGTCCCACCCTCCTTATTAGTAGATGTGTTTTTGTGCTCTTTATATGCTTTATAATTTTAATTGTATGCTGGGCATTCTGAATTTTACCAATAAAGTAAAATTATTATAGTATTTGTATTTCTATAAATAATTGTGAGTTTTGTTCTGGGACACAGTTAAGTTACTTAAAAACAATTGTGTCCCTTCAGGACTTGCTTTTAAGGTTTGTTAGGTGGCATGTGACAAGTATTTAGTCTTGGGTTAATTCACGCCATTAGTGAGGCAAGTCTCTTGAATACTCTAATAGGTAGATGCCTCATGAGTTATGAAATGTCCCATTCTGGCTAATGGGAACAGACGCTGATTCTGGTCACATGTGAGTGCTGAGAAGTATTCCCTCTAGTTCTTTTGGGACATCCTTTCTCCATCTTTAGGTAGTTTCTTCAAACCTGTATACTGATCAGCTCTCTCATGAATACGGGAGAAAACCTGCAGGTCTCTGGGAGTTGTCTCCCTGTGCAACTTACTGCTTTTCAGTGCTGTGTACCGTCCATTCCAGCTGCTTTTGTTTCGCTGGACTCTGAGTCATGTCTTCTGAACTCAGTTTGCCAGGCTCTGCCTGCCCTGTCCCCCAACCCCACACACTGCAGCCTAAACATTCCCTCAAGGTAGCACGCAAGGCAATCATGCAACTCACTTCCTTTGTTTTCTGTTCCTCTGGGATCACTGTCCTTTGTTCCTGATGTCCATGGTCTTGTTTTAGGTATTTTGCCTTTGTATTGGGTGGTTCAGGCAGGAGGGTAAATCTAATCCCTGTTACTCCATCTTGGCCAGAAGTTGAAGTTAACCTATGGATTTTGATTTGTAATGCACTTACTCTTCTTCATTTTTAATAGTCTGTATTTTTAGTTTTGATTTTTCTCTTTTAACTTTAGATATTCAGAGGAGTCTTTATTTCTAAATGACCCTTTTTCTCCATTCTTCTGTTGTGATTTCTAATTACATAGCTTTGTAGACAGAGAATGTAACCTGTGTGATAAAAACCCGTAAAGAGACAAACCAGATTGCTGACTGGTTGATAACAGGATTTTTCTAGGTTGCCTGGCAATGAGTTAGCTAGGCTGAACCGCTGCTCAAGCACACCTCTCCAGAAGATGCCAAGAGACTCTAGGCCCACATCCAACCTCCCTGGCTGAGTCTGCCATGCGCTGTGTGACTCTAGCATGGCATCACATTAGTTGCACGGTATTTGCTTCATGATTTCTTTTCCTGACTTCTATAATGGTTTCATGGATGTTTGAAAAAGATTTGTTTTCTGTGTGTCAAAATTTTATCTTTACAAAATGCTCTCTTACCTGATAAGATTTGTAAACGCAAAAGTCAGACTGAGGGGTCATTTAAAAAATAAAACATTTCTATGCATTTTATTTTAATGTAATACACAAAAATATACATTCAGTTGTCTTTTGATGCAGGGCCAGGACCTTTTTTTAGTCTTTAAAAAAAAATCTTGAGTACACTGACTGGAGTTCAGTCTGCTTTCTTGTATAAATCACTACCAGACTGCATTGCCTATGATTTCTAATTTGGGTTTCTTTATGGTGCAAGGCAAATGTAAAGAAACTGGTGGAGTATTCAAGTTTTCCAAGATTCTCACTCAAATCATTTTATAGTTGTCTTATGCATACCTCTCTGACAACAAATTTCAAAACGATCCATCTTTATTGAATGTTTACAAAGTATTCAACTAGTTTTCTAGAAAGAACTACTATTTTTTACCTTCATATTTTATTGGTTTACATAATATTTAAAAATAACATTAATAAGATCTGACATTAGAAGATCTGGAATAACTTGACTGGTGAGAGAAAAAGTGGGTGAATATACGAAAGTGGCTAACTCCTCTAGCCTTCGCATGTCAAGGGCATTGGCATTTGTTATAGGAAGAATACAGAACATCAGTTAATCCAATGAATCAGGTATGTGGCATTAAAAGAGCTTCCAATATGATAGATAAGGCTTGTTAATTATATTTTTCAAATTCTTGATATTTTTTCTCTTCTTAATCTCTTAATTCTGAGATGATTTTACTTTCTCATTTTTCTCTGAGTATGTCTGTCAGTTTTTGCCTTGTGTAACTCCAAGCTATGCTAGTTGCAAAAAGAAAGAACATTTCTTCATCATGTACTATAAACTTTATCAATGTAAATACCCTTGGCCCATTTTCATTCTTTTAACTTTTAATTCTATTTTGTTTTATATTATTATAATCATTTCTTTATTTTAATTAATATTTATCTAATATGTCTTTGTCTATTGGTTAATTTTTAGTACTTCTCTGCCATTTGAATTCAGGAGAGTCTCTTATGTTCTGATGTATTCCTGCTATGCTTTCTTGTATGTGTATGTTTGTGATATTGATCACCTTTCTTTGTTCTTTTTCTTTCATCTACTGCAGCATTTCATAACTCTGAGTGCAAACTGTAACCACCTTTGAAAAAAAAATAGTGCCTAAACTTTACCCCAAAATCTCAGAGGAAGAGAGTGATACCAGTATTTTTTTTAAAGACTAATATTCTGTTAGGGTTGAGAACTCTAGTATCATACTATTTTTATTCCCATGGTGTTTCCCCTTAAATTCCCAGCAATCACAAACTTGTCATTTTCTATCAATGGATAGACTGAAACAGTTGTTATCAGTCAAGGTAAAAATCAGAGAAGCAGAACTAAGAGTGATCTAGAGTAAGAGTCTGATTCTAGGGATTCAAACATTATGCCACTGGAATTGCTGGTGGAGCAATCTGCTGGCCTGCATGTGGTGCTGGGCCTGAAGTCACTGTGGGTCAGCCAGACCAGCAGTTGGGAAGGAAAGGTGAACAAGAACAAAAGCAGGAACCAACCAAAAACTTCTAGAAAAAGATGGAGTTTACATCTGTCTCTCATTACTCCACCTTATGTGACTTGGATGGCCTGAGGCCTGCAGGAGTAGCTGGTACCTCTAGCTATAGGGCTGCACATATCTTTGGCCCAGAACACAGAGAAGTTTGAGGAGATGTGGCAGCAGCTGGGGGAGCTGCGGGTTGGGTGTTGCCACATGCCAACAAGGTGAGCCAACAAGGTGAGCCAGGGGATCAGCAACAATGTGCGTGAGGTACCACAGTGCCTGGCACCCTGCATCAATCTTCCAGAGGGTAAAAATTATGGCTGCTACTTCCCTGTGACTTCCAGATCTCAAGCAAATTTCTCTTGTGGTCAACTGCATTGCAATTCTGACACTAACTGCTTGGAGTTAGGCCAAATTTCACAGGCTAAGGGCTCGGTCCTCTATGAGACTGCTCTCAATTCAGACATCAGCCGCATGCTCAGGGATTCCCAGGCCACCCACACTTCTGGCCAATTGGCTACAAATTCAAGGGTTTCCACTATTTTCTTGGGTTTGATAACTTGCTGGAAAGACTCATAGAACTTTGAAAAAGCTATACTTAAGATTACAGATTTATTATAGCAAAAGAAAACACATCAAAACCAGCCAAAAGAGGAGATGCACAGAGTAAGACCCAGGCAGGTCCTGAAGGTGAAACTTCTGTGTTCACTCCCTGTCACTGTGTATTATCAGCTTGGAACCTTATCCAAGCTTTAATACCCAGAGTTTTTACTGGAGTTTCATTACATAGGCATCATTGAATCCTTGGCCATGTGATTGAACTCAGTCTCTGGTTCCCTCCAATCCCAATCAATATCAGACTGATATCACATGGCATAAAGCCCCAACCCTATAATCATGTGGTTGGCTTTTCTAGCATGGCCAGGCCTCATCTTGAAATATCTAGGGACCCTGTAGAGGTCATCTTTGTAGCATAAATGATCAGGGCTGACCAGGAATAATAAAGACACTCCTGTCACTTGGGAAATTCCAAGAATATAGAGGTTCTCTCCCAGGAACCAGGAACAAAGGCCAGTCAAATTCTGGCCTTTGTTGGCATTGGTGTACAACACCAACTCTAAATGGAAACTAGACAGGGAAAGGAATTCTGGGAACCATAGTTCCACCTCACCTAAGTAGACACAGTACAAAGCCACCACAACAGTATTATATCTGTCTCCTCTGCACTCCACCAAGAAAATACCTTTAGCAAACTCTATTAGTCCGTTCTCATGCTGCTATGAAGAGATACCTGAGATCTGAGACTGGGTAATTTATAAAGGAAAGAGGTTTAATTGATTCACAGTTTAGCACAGATGGGGAGGCCTCAGGAAACTTACAATCATGGTAGAAGGGGAAGCAAATACATTCTTCTTCACAAGGCAGCAGGAGAGGGAAGAATGAGAGCTGAGCAAAGGGAGAAGCTGAGCAAAGGGAGAAGCTTATAAAACCATCAGATCATGTGAGAACTCACTATCACAAGAACACCAGCATGGGGATAACAAACCCCATGATTCAGTTACCTCCCACTAGGTCCCTCCCATGACACGTGGGGATTATGGGAACTACAATTCAAGGTGAGATTTGGGTGGGGACACAGCCAAGCCATATTACATACCTTCACATTCCTTGCTGCTTCTCTTCCATCTCTCACATAAAGACCACCTCTAGTGCAGTGCTTTAACACAATCACTTAGATTTTAGTTTCACATTGTCATTAATATTTTAAAACATTATCCCATCTCATCTAAAAAAATTGAACTCATAGAAGTAGAGAGTAGAATGATGGTTATCAGAGGCTGGTGGGGTAGACAGGGAAAGGGGAAGCATTGGTCAAAAGGTACAAAGTTTTAGTTAGACTGGAGGAATACATTCTGGTGTACTATTGCACAGCATGGTGATCACAGTTAATAATAATGTATTATGTGTTTCAAAATAGCTAAAAGGAATTTTAAATGTTCCGAAGATCAAATTCTAAACTATTATGTTTATTTTAATTATGTGTGGCAGCATTGAACATAGACAAAACTGCTTTTGTGGCTTGATTTATGAAATTCTTATGTTTTATGCTTAAAATAAGAACTTGTTTAGTTTTTATTATTTTGGTAATTTTCTGTCTATAAATGATAATAGCAAAGATGCCAAGGGTATAAATACTTACGCAACAATTACAGTTACATGTAGTTTATATTCTCAGTAAATGAAAAGCCAAATTGAACAGAAACATTGTTATATTTATCTTAATATTGACTTCTGAAATACAAAGCTCTATTGATAATACCATTTTAAAATGTATTTATTTGTGTTGCTTTTACAATTTATTTCTTAGAATAGATAATACATTTGTGTGGTTCAAAAATCAAAACAATATTAAAAGGTGTATATTGCGAAGTATTCCACTCAATCCTGTTCTTGTCAGCTCATTCCCTACCAGTTCCCAGTAAGGAATCATTTTCTTAGTTTGTGTCTTTCTACTGTTTCTTTATCAAATAAATTTTCACGTTCTCTATTTTTTTTCACATGGTGCTTTTTGCACTTAATATAACCCAGAGGTCTTGAGTTGTGATTATTTGAATGCAATTTTTATGGATCTGATAAGAACATTTTTCAGGAAATTTGCAGATTATCATTTTATGTGTCTTATTGCTTTGCTTTATTTTGGTATCAGGGTACAATATACTTTCTTTTCTAAAAAACAAATAATAATGTTTCCTTAAATAAACATTAATATTTCTTTGCCTAAGAAACAAGAGAGTGACCCAGTTCCTAGCAGTGAAGGTAAAAATTCATTTGTTCTAATTATCTATTGCTTTTTAACAAGCCACCCTAAATCTCACTGGCTAAAAAAACAATCATTTGGCCAGATTCAATAGGGATGGCTCTTCTCTGCTCCACTTTATCACTGAGGTGACTTAAATCGGGGCTGAAAGATCCACTTTCAAGGTGGCTTACCCACATGGCTATCAAGTTGGGGCTGGCTATTGTCTGGGTGCTCAGAAAGGGCTGTGAGCTGGGTGCTTTGGTTCCTCTCCACGTGGGCCTCCTTGGGCTTCCTCACAGCCTGGTGTCTGGGTTTTAAGAGTGAGCATCTCTAGACAGCCAGGTGGAAATACAGGGTATTTTACGATCTAGCCTGAGAAGTCACTTCTAATGTACTCTATTGGTCAAAGCAGTCACAATCGTCTATTTTCAAGGTGAGGGGGCACAAAGCCTACTACTCAGTGAGAGGAATTTCAAAGTCAGATTGTAAGAGAAGAGTGTGGGACAGTAGCTATTGTTTTGATCATCTTTTAAAAATTCAATCTGCTGGCTGGGCACGGTGGCTCATGCCTGTAATCCCAGCACTTTGGGAGGCCGAGGTGGGTAGTCCACCTGAGCTCAGGAGTTCGAGACCAGCCTGACCAACATGGAGAAACCCAATCTCTACTAAAAATACAAAATTAGCCGGGCGTGGTGGCGCATGCCTATAGTTCCAGCTACGCGGGAGGCTGAGGCAGGAGAATTGCTTGAAGGCAGGAGAATTGCTTGAACCCAGGAGGCGGAGGTTGTGGTGAGCTAAGATCATGCCATTGCACTCCAGCCTGGGGAACGAGAGTGAAACTCCATCTCAAAAAAAAAAAAAAAAATTCAATCTGCCACACCATTGTTCCAGGACCTGGATTCTGCAAAAAAGAAAATCACCAAAACTAGTTGCTATTGTTTTCTTTGAGCAATTTTATTTTTAATTTTTCCCATTTAGATGCTTAATCCATTTAGACTTTATTTTGGTGTAAATTGTGAAGTCAGGAGCCATTTAAGATTTTTTTCCAGATAACTACCCAATTGCTAATACAATTTATTATTAATCCATCTCTTCCCCAGGCTACTTTTGGGAAATGTTTGTCCACTCCAAAACTCATGTTAAAATGTAATTGTCAATGTAACGGGATTGGGAGATGGGGTCTTAAGAGGTGATTAGGTCATCAGGGCTCCTCTCTCATGGGTGGGTTTAATGCCTTAATAAAAGAGCTTTTAAAAGTGGGCTTTCTCTCTTGGCTCTTTTACCTTCTGCAATGTGAGAATACAGCCTTTTTCCCTTCTGGAGGATGAAGCAAGTAAGGTGCCATCTTGGAAGAAGAAAATGGCGTCACCAGAAACTGAACCTGTAGGCACCTAATCTCAGACTTCCCAGCCTCCAGAATGGGGAGTCAATACATTTTTGTTTGTTATAAATTACCCAATCTCAAGCATTCTATTATAAATAGGAGCACAGGCCGGGCACGGTGGCTCACGCCTGTAATCCCAGCACTTTGGGAGGCCGAGGCAGATGGATCACGAGGTCAGGGATCGAGACCATCCTGGCTAACATGGTGAAACCCCATCTCTACTAAAAACATACAAAAAATTAGCCGGACGCGGTGGCGGGCGCCTGTAGTCCCAGCTACTTGGGAGGCTGAGGCAGGAAAATGGCGTGAACCTGGGAGGCGGAGCTTGCAGTGAGCCGAGATAGCGCTACTGCACTCTGGCCTGCGCAAAAGAGCGAGATTCTGTCTCAAAAAAATAAAATAAAATAAAATAAAATAATAAAAAAATAAATTAAATAAATAAATAAATACATAAATAGGAACACAAATGGACAAAGACATCCCACTTATGTGAAGTGGTGTCATTACCATATTCTAAATTCTCCCATTGTGTTAGGTCTATTTCTGGACTTTATGTGTAAATATTTGACTATTTACTGCCTAGAACCTAATTATTGGAGGACTTCCCCCATACCCATGCCATATGCCATCACTCTTCTTTTTCAGAATTTTGCTGATTATTACATGTTTATTTTTCTTTTCTTTCTTTTTTTTTTTTGAGACTGAGTCTTGCTCTATTGCCCAGGCTGGAGTGCAGTGGCATGATCTCTGCCCACTGCAACCTCCGCCTCCCGGATTCAAGCAATTCTCCAGCCTCAGCCTCCTGAGTAGCTGGGATTACAGGCATGTGCCGCCATGCCCAGCTAATTTTTTTGTATTTTTAGTAGAGGCAGGGCTTCACCGTGTTAGCCAGGATGGTCTCGATCTCCTGACCTCGTGATCCGCCTGCCTTGGCCTCCCAAAGTGCTGGGATTACAAGCGTGAGCCACCACGCTCAGCTTGTTGTATGTTTTTAAATTTGAGGTTATCATGAGGCTTGCAAATACCATCTTATAACTCATTTTTTATTCTGATAACACTGCATAAACAAACGAGCCGAAAGAAAACTAATAAAAACTCTACACCATAACTTTGTCCTCGCACTTTTTAACTTTTGGTCATTTTTATTTATATCTTATTGTACTGTCTATGTCTTGGCAAGTTGTAGTTATTACTTTTGATAGGTTCACCTTATAGTCTTTTCACTTAAGAGTAGTTTACATGCCATAGTTACAGTGTTATAATATTCTGTGCTTTTCTGGGTACTTCCTATTACCAGTGAGTTTTACACCTTCAGATGATTTCTCATTGCTCATTAACATCCCTTTCTTTCTGATTGAAGAACTCCATTTAGCATTCCTTCTAGGAAAGGCCTAGTGTTGATGAAATCCCTCAGCTTTTGCCTACCTAGAAAAGTATTTATTTCTCCTTCATATTTGAAGGATATTTTTGCTGGATATACTATTCTAGGGTAAACAACTTTTTTCCATCAGCACTTTAAATATGTCATATCACTCTCTCCTGGCCTATAAGGTTTCCACTGAAAAGTCTGCTGCCAGAAATATTGGAGCTCCATTGTATGTCGTTTCTTTCCTCTTGCTGTATTTAAAATCCTTTCTTTATCCTTGACATTTTGTAGTTTGATTATTAAACGTCTTGAGGTAGACTTCTTAGATTAAATCTGCTTGGTGTTCTATAACCTTTTTGTGCTTGGATATTAATTTCTTTCTCTAGGTTTGGGAACTTCTCTTTTATTGTCCCTTGGAATAAATTTTCTATCCCTATCTCTATCTCTATCCTCTCTTTAAGGCCAATAACTCTTATATTTGCCTTTTGAGACTATTTTCTAGAACCTGTAGGCATTCCTCATTTTTAAAAAATTCTTTTTTTCTGTCTCCTCTGTCTATGTATTTTTAAATAGCCTATTTTCAAGCTCAATAATTTTTCTTCTGTTTGATCAATTCTGCTATTAAGATACTCTGATACATTCTTCAGTATGTCAGTTGCATTTTTCAACTCTAGAATTTCTGTTTGAGTCTTTTGAATTATTTTTAAAATTTATCTGATAGAATTCTTAATTCCTTCTAAGTGTTATCTTGAATTTTTTTTTTCATTTCCTCAGCTATGTTGAATTCTTTGTCTGAAAAGTCACATATTTCTGTTTTTCCAGGATTGGTCCCTCGTGCTTTGTTTAGTTCATTTGGTAAGATCAAGTTTCCTGGATTTTTTTGATGCTTGTGGATGTTTGTCTGTGTCTGTGCATTGAAGAGTTAAGTTCTTATTGCAGTCTTCACAGTCTGGGCTTGTTTGTTCCCATCTCTCTTGGGAAGGCTTTCCAAGTATTCAAAAGGACTTGGGTATTGTGATCTAGGCTATATCTGCATTAAGGGTCACCCCAAGCCCAGTAACACTGTAAGTTCTTTGAGACTCATAGAGGTGCCACCTTTGTGGTTTTAGATAAGATTCAAAACAATTCTCTAGATTACCAGATAGAGACTCTTGTTCTCTCCCCTTACTTTCTCCCAAACAGGGTCTCTCTCTCTCTCTGTGCTGAGCCACGTGGAGCTGGGAATGGGGTGACAGAAGCACCCTTGAGACCACCACCACTGGTACTATGCTTGGTCAGACCTGAAGTAAGCACAGCACTGGATCTTGCCCAAGACCCTCTGTAGCCACTATCAGGCTAATGTCCATGTTTGCTTAAGGCTCTAGGGCTTTACAATCAGCAGATGGCAAAGCCAGCCAGGCTTGTGTCTTTCCCTTCAGGGCAGTGACTTTCCCCAGACTCCAGGCAGGTCCAGAGATGCCGTCCAGGCGCTAGGGACTGTTCAAACACATTAGAAACCTATGTGGTGTTCTGTTGTTCTGTGGCTGGCACTCAGACTATGAGACAGTCCTTCCTATTCTTGCCTCCACTTTCCACAGGCACAGGAGCTTCACCCCATTGCCACCACCACTACAGACCCATGAGGAGTACTGCCAGGCTACCGCCAATATTCACATAAGGCCCAAGGTCTCTTCACTCAGGTTGTGGTGAATGCTGCCATTCATGGGATTCACCCTTCAGGGCAGTGGGCTCCTGCCTGGCCCAGGGTAGGTCCAGAAATGCTGTCTAAGAGCTAAGGCCTAGAATCTGGAACCCCAAGAGCCTGCTTGGTGTTCTATCCCCCTGTGGTTGAGCTGGTATCTGAGGTACAACACAATGTCTTCTTTACTTTTCCCTCTTCTTTTCTCAAGCAGGAGAAGTCTCTCGCCATAGCCGCCACAGCTGGAAATATGCTGGGTTCCACCTGAAGCTAGCATGTCTCAGAGTGTCACCCAAGGCCCATGGTGTAATGTCCATGTGTCACTGCTGGTTATTTAGGGCCCAAGGGCTCGTTAGTCAATAGGTGATATGTCCTGCCTGAACTGCGTGCTTCCTTTCAATGTAGTAGATTCCCTTTGGGCCTGGAGTGTGTTTAGAAATGTCTTCTGGCCCGGAATGGGGGCCTGAAGACTGACTGGTGCCCTACCATACTGTGACTAAGCTGGTATCCAAGATTCAAGGCAAAGTCCTCTTTACTTTTCCTCCCTCTTCCCCTTCTCTCCTCAAGCATAAGGAAGGGGTCTCTTTTGGACCTGCAATCTGTGCTGCCTGGGGCTGGGGGAGAGGTGGTGCAAGCACTCCCTTACCTGCCCTGGCTTGTGTCTCAGTTGGTTGGATGCCTCTGAAGGCCACTGGCTCTGAGCCCACCTCAGCACTAGGACTTGCCTAAGACTTGCAGTTCCTGTGGCCTGAACTGCCTTTCATGTTTAGTAGGGGCCCAGACCATGTTAGCCCATGTGGCATGGCTTGCCAGAACTCAAGTTCTGACCACTGAAATGGGCTGCTGGGATGGGTGATTCCTGACTAAGGCTTGTCTAAATACTCCCTCCGTGGGCTTGTGTCAGCTAAGCTCAGCCCAGTTTTGCTTTTTGCTGTGACTGGGCATCACTGAGTTAAGTGAAAAATCTCACTATCTGTGTGCTCTCCCTCTCCCAAGCCATGGATTCTCTCTCTGCACCACGTGGTTGTTGGGGATGGGGGAGGCATGCCGTTGGAAATTGAAAACTATCTTTCCTATCATTTTCAGTGCCTCTTGCAGCAGTATGAAGTTAAAACCAGGTACTTTGAGTGCTCACCTGATTTTTGGTTCTTGTGAAGGTGCTCTTTTTGTGGAGATCGTTGTTATAGTTGGTGCTCCTACAGGGGCTGAGGATGATGGGTAGAGCCTTCTTTTTGGTCATTTTGCTCCACCCCTCTCCTACTCTTTTGAGATTTATACATTCCTTTCCTACCCCCCCCCCAACAAAAATTCAGTCATATGTTTGCACAATTTTTCATAACTTTGTTTTTATATTTAACTGTTTAATCCGTCTAAAATTTATTTTAGTAATTTGTATGAATTCTAGTTGAACCAGTTCTTCCCCTAGTCAATTTCTCCCACACTATTAAACAAATGCTTTCATTTATCTAATTTTTCAGAGCTCAAAATTGGATTAAAACACTACTTTTCAAGTTTGAAGAAAAATTCAGTTATGATTTTGACTGTGATTGTGTGAAGCCTCAAAGTAATACAGGAAGAACTGGCAATATAGCTTGAGTGTGAATTTAATGTCCTCTAGTTTATATTTTAAGAAGATGATCCCAAATTTGATGATCTGCAAGTTTTAAATTAAAATTTATAATTCGTTTTCATTATGAAATAATTCTATTACAGTCTTTCATTGGGTTAAAATATATGTAACATAAAATTGGCCATTTTAACCATTTTAAGGTGTACAATTTAGGAACATTTAGTGCACCTACAAAGTTGTGCAACTATCACCCTAAAACTTTTTCATCACCCCGAACTGTACCCACTAAGCATGGTAACCTCTAACCTACTTTCTGTCTCCATGAATTTGCCTATTCCAGTTATTTCATATAAGTGGAATAATGCAATATAGTCATGAACCACATAATAACATTTCAGGCAATGACTGACTGCATATATCATGACAGTCCCATAAGATTATAATACCATATTTTATTATACTGTTTCTGTTCAGATATATTTAAATACACAAATACAATTCTGTTATAATTGCCTACGGTATTCAGTACAGTCACATGCTGTACAGGTTTGTAGCCTAGGAGCAATAGGCTATAACATATAGCCCAGGCATGTAGTAGGTTATACCATCTAGGTTTGTGTGAGTACACTCTATGATGTTTGAACAATAATGAAATTGCCTAAGGACACATTGGTCAGAATGTATCCCCATTGTTAAGTGACAATGATTGTATTTGTCTTTCTATGTCTTGCTTATTTTACTTAGCATAATGTTTTCAAGGGCCATCCATATTGTAACATGTATCTGAAGGGGTGGCCTGCCCCTCCACACCTGTGGGTGCTTCTCGTTAGGTGGGACGAAAGACTTGAGAAAAGGAATAAGACACAGAGACAAAATGTAGAGAAGGAAAAGCGGGGCCTAGGGGACTGGTGCCGTGCTTACAGAGGACCCACACCGGCCCCGGCCTCTGAGTTCCCTTAGTATTTATTGATAATTATCTTTACCATCAAAAAGATAAGGGAGTGACTGGACAATAGGATCATTGTAGGGAGGAAATCAGCAGTAAGACATATGAACAAAAAATCCTTGAAACATCAATAAGTTTAAAAGAAAATGCTGTGCCTTGAGATGCATATGCGAACATCTCCATAAACCTTTTAGCAGTATTGCTCCAGCAAGCCCCACCTTATTCCTAAAGGCGGTTTTCTCCTTACTCAGTAAACAAAGCACACAAAGGGTTTTACCTGGAGATGCTCCATCTCCCAGGGACGGGCAGGAGACAAACGTTTTTCTTTTTCTCTAGATTTAAGAGAATGGTGATGACCTTTAACCATAAGCAGCCTTTAGGCACTTGTTTAACAAAGCACATTCTGCACCGCCCAAAATCCTTTTAACCTTAAGTCACCACAGCACATGTCTCTTGCAAGGACAAGGTTGGGGGTAGGGTCACAGATTAACAGCATCTCAAATACAGAACTAAATGGAGTCTCTTATGTCTACTTCCTTCTATATAGCCACAGTAACAGGCTGATCTCTCTTTCTTTTCCCCACATGTATCAGAGCTTCATTTCATTTTATGACTAAATAACGTTCCGCTGCATGTGTGTACCACATTTTGTTTATCCATTCATCTGTTGCTGGACACTCTGGGTTGTTTCCACCTTTTGACTATAGTGAATAGAAATAATTCTATTTTAATCAACCACTTGGTTATCTATCACCAAACTTTCACGTTTTCTTTCCTAAAGAAATAAATAGGTGATTAGTTTTTGAGCAGCTCTTAGAAACAACTAACCTAAAAAAAATTAAGCAGATTAGGAGTGGTCCAGTGCCAAGAAGTTCTTGAATATATGTATGGTTCTGTTTCCTGTCTCACTGAACTAACTTTTTCAGAAACATAATTCCAAAAAAAAAAAAAGGGGGAAGCATAGCAGTTTTTGAATTGCAAAATATCCTGTTCTCTGTTGCTATGCCATTGGAGAATTTTAAGAACCTAAAAAGAAGAAAAAGGAATATCTATTAAAAAAATTCTCAGATATCTGCCAAAATGTATTTTCTGAGGGAGAAACAAATATAATAAAATAGTTTTCATTTATTATTTAATTATAATTATAAATAATTTCATCCATTTATCATAGGATGTGGCTGACACATGAGTTGATGTAACCTTCACAGTAACTTCAAAAAGTAGGGGATAGTTTTTGTTTTTTTAAATCATAAATGGAGGAAAAAGCAATTTAGATAGGTTTTATTACTAGTCCAAGTCACGCAGTGATCAGTAGAGTCAGAATTTGAACGCAGATCTTTCTGACTCCTAAACCCATGGTGAAACACTGAGGTACCACATATTCTCTCTCTCTAGCCCCCATGAACCGTTTTGCTTTGGAAACAACTCTTTATATGTGGCAAAAAACCATAACATTAATTTTTTTATGTCTGTTGTTTTTTATTCCCTATTTTTTCCCCTTGGAATAAAATTATTAATAGACCACTTTGAGGTCAGCGTTGAATTGGAAGACAGGCAATGGGAGATGTCCTCCTGCTTAGAATGTTTAGGATTAGTAAAGTGTTTTCTAAAGTGAAGTACATATTTCTTATTGCTTTAAAAAATGTATTTTTTATGGATACATAATAGATAAACATATTTTGGGTGTAGATGCAATAAATTAATACATTCACATAATTCATCTTATTGATTTTTATAGGAAGCAAAATAGAGACAATAAATTCCTGGAATGAAATAGTATTGAGGAGTTTGTAAAGTCTGCATTTATGAGAATGCCTAAATTTAGCATTATCACCTTTATAATTTTTGTAAAACAAAATGCAATTAGATGAACAAAAATATATTATTAAAAACTTCAGTTCTGGCACAAAATGGGGACTGAAATTTAGACGTACATGGTAAGCTCTGAAGAGCATTTGATTTCCTGAACATGCTTCTGCTATATTAATTTACTCTCAGTCTATTCTTTATCAATTACAATTTTAAAAAAATAGAAGGCCCATTTAAGCTAATTATGTAGTTTCCCCAACAACTGCGTTTCCATATGAAGACTTTTGTTGTTGTAAAATTTTTCCCTGTTCAATATTAAATACTGTGTTGTTATGCTTATTTAAAATGTAATGCAAGTATTTGAAGATGGTACTTAATTTACCAGGTAGAAATAAAATTACTGTTGTCAGCACTTACATCTGAAAAACATTTTGTCAGTGAAACATAATCAGTGAATATAAATCAATAAAAAATAATCAGTGAAAAACAGTTCAGTCAAAGGAGAAGATCCCTTTATAAAAATGGTAATTCTAAGGCTTGTCCAATAGCTGTGCATCTGTGCCTATGGTTTTGTTCTTCCAGAATCTTTTGCATATATCCCTTTCTAAGTTTTATTTCTCTCTCCACCTCTTTCATTTCTTAAGCTTTTTCTCTTGGCTGCAATGTACTCTTTACTCTTAGCAAAGTTTGTTCCTTTACTACTTTTCTTTCATTCTTTCTAAGATATCAAAAGAGAACATTTATTTCCTGTGTTTTATCAACTTGCAATTCTCTTGTTTCTCAAGCTGCAGTAGAATTTTGCTTCTAGTGAGAAATACAATGACATCTTTTGAGACCTCATCCTGAGTCTAATATCAATGCCTTCACATCTTCATTCAAACTTTCTCTTCCTTTAATTTTGTAAGGCTGCATTTTCTTGAATCTCTCCCTCCCATTCTTACCAATGGGATTTGTTTCCTTTTCTGAGTTCTTTTCCTTACTCACCATTTAAATATAGGCAGTCTCCAAAGTGAGTTCTGTATGAGTTAGAAATCGGGTTAGGTGGTAAACATAGTGGCTTAATCTACTAGGGATTTTCTTTTACATGACTTAAGTTTCCAGTTAGAATGAAAGCTCCCCTGAGCCACCATCAAGAGACTTAGGTGGTTCTTTTCTGCTTCACTGTCTTCCGCTGTCCTCACAACTAGTTTCATTCTCAAAATGACATCATGTTTCAATATAGACACTGGGGCATCATTGCCAAGCCAAAATTCCAGATATCAGGAAGGGTAAAGGAGCACTTACTTTCTCTTTTTCTTAGAGATGGGGTTTTGCTATGTTGCCCAAGCTGGTCTTGAACACCAGAGCTCAAGTGATCCTCTCACCTAGGCCTCCCAAAGTACTGGGATTACAGCAAAAGAACCCGGCCATGGGAGCATTTTCTCAACTAAATCAACTGCTTTTAAGAAACCTTTTGGAAATCCCATAATTTCATAGGCCAGAACTTAGTCACATGAGCAAACCCAGCCACAAGGATGTCAAAGTGCCCAGCTAAACACCAAAAATATGTTCTTAATGAAGAAAGAGGTGTATTTGATAGGCAATTATCAAGTCTCTGTCACAATCTGTTTTCTCAAATGTTGGCTACATGATGAGAAGTGATCGGTGTTTATAATTTTTCAGTGGAGTGGGCTTATTAAATAATAATAAGTGACTTATTTATACTACTTATTAAGAACCTACCATGTGCCAGGCATTATGTTGCCATCACAAATATTATCTCACACTTTTACAATCATTCTTCAAATGAAGTAGTGCTTTAACTATTTTTAAAGGGAGTAAAATGAATCTCAAAAAGATTAGAGTGTTTGTTTCTGGCTGCTTTTTCCTTTAGCTGAGTTTTCTCCCAGGGCACTCCTTTTCCAAGAAACAGACTTTAGGCAGGCGTTTTCACCAGTTTGTTCTATATGTGCCAACATGTACACATTAAATTGAGGATCTACTTTATATGCTAATTAGTTTGCAAGCATCAACCTGTTTGAAGAAATACAGATATAAAGTAGCTGAGATAGGGCTTGAATTCAGCTTTGTCTGTCTCCAAAGCCTATTGTCTTTTTTTATTATACATAGCCTGCACTGAATCTTTATTCACACCTATCTCCTTTTGTCCAATAATCATTTAGATTACTCTAGTTTGATGTCATAATTTCTCATGGAATTAAAACTGGACTCTTCAAAATGATAGAGTTGTCTGAATTTGGCTGCAATGCGAATTACTGATTGATTCAAGTTTGTTATCAAGACACCTAGAAATCACCAGGTAAGTTGGTAGTATGGGAGGTGGTTAAATCTCAATAGCATGTGGGTACAAGTGTGTGATATCACATTGACAGAAATAACTCGCTGATGTCCCCCACCTGAATAACACAGGATAACTGCTCTCTCCAAAGCCTGCTGCCCAAGCATTTCTAGGATTCCTAAAAAGTTCCCCTGTCAGGACACTGTCTTTGCTTTGGTTGGCAAGTATACTAGAATTCTCACAATGCCACTGTTTCAGTGTGGTTCCTGGTGAAGTGAGCAAGGATGTAGTTGGATTTTTCCTTTAGTGAGGAGTGGTGAGAAAAATAAAGATGGCGCTAGATTGCCCATGTCTAATTTGTGTCCCAAATCTTGATGTTTACTTCACCTTTTTACAGGGGAATAAGAGAAGCCAGGTGCAAGGGGCCAGGAATGTTATGCTAGAGGCACTTCCTCCACATGGAAAGAAATATCAAAAGTGAAGAGGAAACATTCCTCTCTGTTCCCCATTCCTGCTACTGCCTTGTGTCAGTTTTGTCTGTTTTAAAAATTGCGCTACCAGAGAACTCAATCAGTATTGTGTGATACATTATTACATGTGCTTTTTATTGAAAAAGCCCTTTTAGAAAACCTGCAGCTCTCTGTCTGCCATTGGCCTTAGACATGAATGAGTCCAGTAAGGACTAGGCTAGGAGACAAATCAACATGATAGTTGCTGTGCTGTCAGAATTATTCTCTCCCTCCCTCCAACTTAGCTTTCATGCTGTACCATGCTCTTTGCTTCTGGCTGATTTTTCCTTTAGCTGAGTTTTCTCCCAGGGCACTCCTTACTTTTCCAAGAAATAGACTTTAGGCAGGCTTGCTTCACGAACAATTTGTTCTATATGTGCCGACATGCACAAATTAAATTGAGGATCTGCTTTATGTGCTAATTAGTTTGCAAGAAATAAAATTCTCAAGGTTAAGATGGGTCTATAGCTGCACTTTTTAGACAACTTGCAATCACTTTACCTCCGACAGCTTCAGGTATCTTCTCTATGTAGTTGCCTTCTAAGTGCAAGTCTCTATCCCTGCCCTCTTTCCAGCTGCCTGCTGGATATCCCCTTGCAGATCTCCCTCTGGAAACACAATTGCAGTCTTTCCAAAACTGAAGTCATCAACTCTTACCTGTTCCTGTTCTTCTCTTTCACTTAAAGGCACAATCATCCTAGTTGCTTAGGTCCAAGATATTCTATCGGTCTGGGATATTGTTACCTACAGCAATTGCTGTCATAGTTCTCTTCTTTCAAGAGCTAACCCAATTTCATCCTCCTGTATATCTTCAGTCAAAATGAATCCCCTTTCCCTTTATTCCTATAGCACTCTATAATTCTTTAAAGCATTGGCACCATCTTCTTTATATTGTCTTGTATCTCCTATTTGCTTAAAGAAACAAAGCAAATGAGCACCTATTATGTAATGTATACAGTGTTCTATATGTTTTTATTTAATCATCATATAACCCATTTTACAGATGGGAAAGTTAAAGGCATTTCCTTATCTGTAAAAGAAACAACTCCAAGTTCATAAATACTTAAATACCTATAGTGTCCAGTATAATAAATATCAGTTTAACAGATGTATTTTTTTATAGTTGTAGTCTAGTATAGTGTTGGATACACACTAAATACTCAGTAATTCTTTATTGAACTGAATTGAGAAGAAATGCAATTCAAATTTCATAAAAACTTTTAGAGTATCCATTTTGTACAAGGTGGATTTTTGAAGATTACAAGTTTGGCCACTATTTTTATCCTGCATTTTTACAGTGACAGAGGGTAAAGCCAAAAGATCTGTCATCCTTTATTCCTTCCCAGACCACTGGAGGGATGTAAACAGCAGTTATCAGTTATCAGCAATAAACCCTTATATCAACATTTATCAAGATAAAGTTTCACAAAACAGGAAGAGATATCATTATTAACCAGTGAGTATTCATTGGGTACCTACTGCATATTTTTAAATGCTTTTAAACCATAGGACAGTTTATAGGCATGAGACAGTTTCAGTAGTTTGGTGACCACTAACCAGTACTACCAACGTTACTACATGGCTCTATGCTAGTACTATAAAAGTATAAAATAAATATATTCCGTAAATTAAACTCTAGTTTAATAGAATGGTGATAAAGTATATCAGATAAAGTTCCCAAAGAACATAATTGTAACAATGTTAGGTTTATGAACTTCCTGTAACAGTTAACATGAGGAACCAGGGGCCTCTCCTAAGAGAAAGTAGGGAAGTACTTTTTTTCCTTTTCTTCCCCTCCAGAGACAGAATCTCACGCTGTCACTCAGGAGTGCAGTGGCGTGATCACGACTTATTGCAGCCTTTAACTCCTGGGCTCAAATGATCATCCTGCCTCAGCCTCTTGCGTACCTGGGACTAAAGGCATGTGTCGCCATGCCAGGTGTATTAGGCTGTTCTTGCATTGCTATAAAGAAATACCTGAAACTGGGTAATTTATAAAGAGGTTTATTTGGCTCATTATTCTAAACGATGTACAGGAAGCATGCTGCTGCTATCTGCTTGGCTTCTTGGGAAGCCTCAGGAAACTGACAATCACAGCGAAAGGTGAAGGAGGAGTAGGCACATCACATGGCCAGAGCAGGAGCAAGGGAGTGGGTAGTGCCACACACTTTTAAACAACCAGATCTTGCAAGAACTCACTCACTGTCACAAGAACAGCATCAAGGGGATGGTGATAAACCATTCATGAGAAACCCACTCCCATGTTCAAATCACCTCCCACCAGGCCCCACCTCCAACATTGGGAATTACAATTCAACATGAGATTGGGTGGGGACATGTATCCAAACTATATCATTCCATTCCTTAGAGTGGTGGTTGGAGCCCAAGCAGCTGGACGTAAGGAGCAATGTCTCGAGGCTGCTTTTATTTTCTACCACATGGCCAGGCTGCAGGTTTTCCTTTTATGCTGTTTCCCTTTTAAATATAAGTTCCAACTTATTTCTTTGCTCCCACATCTGAGCATAGGTTGTTAGAAGTAGCTATGTCACCTCTTGAACACTTTGCTGCTTAGAAATTTCTTCCAGCAGATACTCTAGGTTATCATTCTCACGTTCAAACTTCCACATATCCCTAGGGTATGGACACAATCCAGCTAAGCTCTTCGCTGAGGCATAAGATGCGTGACCTTTGCACCAGTTCTCAATAAGTTCCTCATTTCCATCTGAGATCTCCTAAGCCTGGCCTTCACTGTCCATATCACTATCAGCATTTTGGTCACAGCAATTTAACCAGTCTCTAGGAAGTTCCAAACTTTCCCTCATCTTCCTGTCTTTTCTGAGCCCTCCATACTCTTCCAACCCCTGGCTATTATCCAGTTCCAAAGCTGCTTCCATATTTTTAGGTTCCTTTATAGCAATGGTCCACTCTCGGTAGCAATTTTTTGTATCAAGCCATGTGTGCACTGCTATAAAGAAATACCTGAGACTGCATAATTTATAAAGAAAGGAGGTTTCATTGGCTCATGGTTCTGCAGGCTGTACAGGAAACATGATGGCATCTGCTTCTGGGGTGGCCTCAGGAAGCTTACAGTTATGGCAGAATGCAAAGGGGGTAATGGCATGTCACATGGCCAGGGAAGGAGCAAGAGAGAGATAGCAAAGTGCCACACTTTTAAACAGCCAGATCTTGCGAGAAGTCATTCACTGTCATGAGGACAGCACCAAGGGGATGGTGCTAAACTCTTAATGAGAAAATCCACACCCACGATCCAATCACCTCCCACCAGGTACCACCTCCAATACTGGGGATTACAATTCAACATGAGATTTGGGCAGGGACACAGATCCAAACTATATCACCTGGATAATTCTTTTTTAAAAAATTTTAAGTTTATTTATTTATTTTAGAGATGAGATCTTGCTTTGTTGCTCAGGTTGGTCTCAAACTCCTGGTCTCAAGTGATCTTCCCACCTCAGCCTCCCAAAATTCTGGCATTACAGGTGTGAGCCACCATGCCTGGCTGAGAAGGACTTTTAAAGATACAATTTGGGATAATTCTAAAAAGGGACCAGGGAAGTGGGTGGTCACTTGTGGATTGATTATCACAGTGATCTTTGTTCAGAAGTTGGGAAAAACAAAACTGGGCTGGGAAAGTCACTGGTAAGAAGGGAGCAATAATAATAATAAAAATAAAAAATAAAATTAGGGCTGGGTGCAGTGACTGATGCCTGTAATCCCAGAACTTTGGGAGGCTGAGATGGGTGGATTGCTTGGGCCCAGGAGTTCGAGACAGCCAGAGCGACATGGTAAAACCTCATCTCTACAAAAAATACAAAAATTAGCCCAGTGTGGTGGTCTGTGCCTATAGTCTCAGCTACTTGGGAGGCTGAGGTGGGAGGATCACTTGAACTCCAGCCTGGATGACAGAGTGAGACTCTTTCTCAAAAATAAAATAAAAAATAAAAATAAAAATTAAAAACCATGTAAATATTCACAATAGCCACGGGGTGGAAGCAACAAGAGTGTCCATTAATGGATTAATGGATACAAAATGTGATCCATACATACAATGAAATATTATTCAGCTTGAAAAAGGAGGAACATTCCGACCCATGCTACAACATGGATGAACTTTGAGGAGATGACAGTAAGTGAAATAAGCCGGATATGAAAAGACAAATACTGCGTAAGTCTACTTGTAAGAGGTACATAGAGTAGTCAAATTCTTAGAGACAAAAAGTAGAATGGTGGTTGCCAGGGGCTGGGAGTAGTGGTTGGGTGGAGACGGGAGTTAATGTTTAATGGGATGGAGTTTCAGTTGGGAAGATGAAAAAGTTCTGGAGATAAATGGTGGTGATGGTTGCACGACAATGTGAATGTACTTAATGCCACCATGCTTTATACCAGTGGTCCCCAATCTTTTTGGCACCAGGGACCGGTTTCATGAAAGATAATTATTCCATGGATGGGGGTGGGGGAGTAATGGTTTCAGTATGAAACTGTCCCACCTCAGATCATCAAGCATTAGTTAGATTCTCATAAGGAGCACGCAACCTAGATGCCTCGCATGCACAGTTCACAACACAAGGTTTGTGCTCCTATGAGAATCGAATGCCACTGCTGATCTGACTGGAGGCGGGGCTCAGGTGGTAATACTTGCTACCCTGCCCCTCACCTCTGGCAGAGCAGCCCCGTTCTTAATATGACACAGACTGGTATCAGTCTGCACCGATCTGCAGCCCAGGGGTTGGAGACCCCTACTTTATATGGAAAATAGCTAAAATTGTAAATTTTTATATTATCTATATTTTATCACAATTAAAAAAATAAAAATTAAAAAATATGTAAAAAAGAAGTAGTTATCTCTCAAAAGAGGGAAGGGTTTGTGTGTCCTTAGCTATGTTGTGTTAGAAACATTATTCCAGTAGTAAAGTTGAAAAAAATGGTGTTCTTTAAAATTTTAAATACATAATACTTTAAGAAGATAATAAAAAGCCCAATGATAAGTTTTCTGTACTTCAACTGACTCTACTTTTTTTTTTTTTTTTTTTTTTTTGAGACAGAGTCTTGCTCTGTTGCCCAGGCTGGAGTGCAGTGGTGCAATCTCAGCTCACTGCAACCTCTGCCTCCTGGGTTCAAGTGATTCTCCTGCCTCAGCCTCCCGAGCAGCTGGGACTACAGGCGTGCGCCACCACGCCCAGCTGATTTTTGTATTTTTAGTAGAGACGGGGTTTCAGTATGTTGGCCAGGCTAATCTTGAACTCCTGACCTCGTGATCCATCCGCTTTGGCCTCCCAAAGTTCTGGGATTATGGGTGTGAGTCACCGTGCCCGGCGTCAACTGACTCTACTTTCTATGAATGAGGTTTAAAGCTAAGAAAAAACGAAAGAAGAAATGCGGACCATTTTTTATAAAGTAGGCTACAAATGAGTAAAAAGGTATAGCAAAACAATGTGACATCAGGCAATGCAGGTAAAATATATACGCATTGGGCACAGTAAGTCTTTATGTGTATAATCTGTGCATACCTTTTGATGACCCTTCAGAGTTTCTCTAGGCCCTTGCAGGTGGTGGGTTGGGTACACAAAATCAGTAGAAGGTGAAATCCAGTACCTTACACTTTCCTTAAAGCTCCAATTAGGCAACAAAGTTTCTCTCTCATAAAACCAGCTCACCAGTTAGCATGGACCACAAGCTCTGTAATGAGTACCAATATGGCTTTCAGAAAAATACACAGAGTTTATAATTCAAAGCCGAGATTGATATTTGTGGCAAAGTGGCACTCTGCCACAAATTTGTTACTGAATAGCCAAGATTTAAGAGACTCACAAAATTTGACACTCCAGGGCCTAAAGGTCCTGATGCTGGCCACCTGGACTCCTAGAAATGATGGACGTTATAGCTGTCATTGCAGGAGATTAAAGACAGCTGGATCAAAGCCAAAGCAGATGGCAGAGCAGGCAGAATTGTTTTAGTTCATTTTAAGTTAGTTTGCTGCATAGATTTGTTATAGGAGGACGAAATTTAACTTCGAGAACTTTTAAGAACAGAGTAGCAAGTTGTCATCATGCAGTCACCTAATAGCTGAACTGAGATGCAGGCCGCGTTTCATAAGGAATAAGGGGTAATCCTTGGCCAAATTGTCAGAGGCATTTGAAGAGTAACCCTATCTTGATTAGGGGCTGGGTAAAATAACACCGAGACCTACGGGGCTGCATTCCCAGGAGATTAGGCATTCTAAGTGCTAGGAAGAGATAGGTCAGCATAAGATACAAGTCACAAAGACCTTGCTGATAAAACAGGGTGCTGTAAAGAAGCTGGCCAAATACCACTAAAACCAAGATGACAAAGTGACCTCTCATCCTCACTACTCATTACACACTAATTATAATACATTAGCATGCTAAAAGACACTCCCACCAGCGCCATGTCAGTTCACAGATGCCATGGCAACCTTAGGAAGTTACCCTATATGATCTAAAAGCGGAGGAACCCTCAGTTCCCGGAATTGTCCACCCCTTTCCCAGAGAACTTATGAATAATCCACCCCTTGTTTAGCATATAATCAAGAAATAACTGTAAGTATACTCAGTCGCCCATGCCCCTGATCTGCCTACGGAGTAGGCATTCTTTTATTTCTTTACTTTTAATAAACTTGCTTTCACTTTATGGACTCGCCCTGAATCCTTTCTTGCAGGAGGTCCAAGAACCCACTCTTTGGGTCTGGATCTGGACCCCTTTCCCTAAGAAAATGAAGGAAGGTAACTAACTTTGACTGAACACCTAATACGTACTAAATTATTTGTCAGACAAGATCTTATTTAAATATTTCTAAATGATTTGATGATAATGTTAATGGCCTTCTGGCCCCCAAAAGCACACTGCCTCTTGGTCCCAAATAAATGAGGAAAATATCCAGTTTGTGGAATAGAGGGGCAGGTAAGTAAAAAAAGAAAAAGAAATGCAAAGAAGGAAAGAGATACATGAAAAAAATGTCATACATAGATAATCAGATCTTTTCCAACCAACTAAAGTTAAGAGTTCTTTTTTAACTGCGCGGTTACAGCTAACCAAAACTCAGGAAATAACTCCTGGAAGCAAACAAACTTAGCAGTGAAAAACAAGCGCGTCCAGTAACACCCGAAAAACACGTGGCGGGGGTGGGGTATCCGGTCGCAACCGCAGGTGAGACTCTAAGTCCCATCATTCCCTTCGGCAGCCAAGCCAGGCTGTTGAGGGCGAACCGGCGCACCGCAAGCTGGGACGTGTGGTTTCAGCTCGTGCGCCTCCCCGCGGGTTTGCGACGTTTAGCGACTATTGCGCCTGCGCCAGCGCCGGCTGCGCGACTGGGGCCGTGGCTGCTGGTCCTGGGTGATGCTAGGCGGCTCCCTGGGCTCCAGGCTGTTGCGGGGTGTAGGTGGGAGTCGCGGACGGTTCGGGGCGCGAGGTGTCCGCGAAGGTGGCGCAGCCATGGCGGCAGGGGAGAGCATGGCTCAGCGGATGGTCTGGGTTGACCTGGAGGTGAGTGAGGTCGTCGGGGGGCTTGGGGAGGCGAGTGAGATTTCGCGCGTGGAACCGAGGAGCCGAGCCCGTCCTGGGAGAGCGGCGGGGGTCTGGGTCCCAGGTGTGGCAGGTGAGCGCGGCCGGTCAGGGGCGGTGCAGGGCAAGTCCGGAGGCAGGAGTCCTGCGGGTGTTGGGCGCCGTGCTGCGCTGTAGGGCTTCTTTCCACAAGGGAGGAGTCCTCCGTGTGGCTTCCTCTCCTCCCTACCCCTCCGCCCAGATGTGGACTTTTCCTAACGCTCTGGCGTCTCTGGGCTTGGGTCACTGGAGTGAGGGCGGGGGCAGCGGCTCTGTTCCCAGCCTCCCCCAACTAAATCCTTAAAGGACCCTAGGTCGTTAGAGGCAGACGGGACTCCGGAGATGACTCAGCCTTACCCCTCATTCCATAAGTGAGAACATTGAGGCCCACAGAAAGGATTCAACTCATTTAAGGTCGTGCTGTTAGTGAGAGTCTGAGTTGGGACCTGAACCCAGTTCCTATCGCTTCAGGCTTTCCATGCCCGAAACAAGGGCTCCTCCCTCCGTTGAGCCTCAGTTTATATGAAGTGAGGATAATAACAGTAGTTTTTCCATTAGATTGTGAAGATCAGGTGGTGTAATTAATGTGAAAACTTTGTAAACTCTGCAGAGACGTGGTGGTGGTAGTTACCCAACTCTTCCAAAATTGAGTGATGTCAGCACTCAGTTTTACTTACTTTGCATCTGTCCCGGAGTAGAATCTCAGTGTTTGACAAATAGCAGGCCCTTGGTAAATGTTTGTTGAATAAATGAGGACTCGTGTTTGGTACCTTCAGTAGTTGCCCGAGGAGCATTCTTCTCTTCTGTTTCGGCTATGGATTACAAGCTGACTATGTTTGAGGGAATTCTTGTTAAATAAACTTGGATAAAGGAGGCCAGAATGATGGCTTTGTGTGTGTTATATATTTATTTTTAATTGCAGATGACAGGATTGGACATTGAGAAGGACCAGATTATTGAGATGGCCTGTCTGATAACTGACTCTGATCTCAACATTTTGGCTGAAGTACGTGATGCCAAGTAATACAGTCATACTTTTTAAAGGGCACTGGAAATACAACCATCATTTTTGCAGCTTCTTTATTTAAAAAATAAGAAAGTTGAGGTCTATATGGGTTAAGGTAATGTGCTAGGTCATGGTGGTACTAGAACCAAAGTAATCCATCTCACAGCCTAGTGAAAAATTAATTAAAAATTAAACATTATTTTTTAATTAACCATGCCAGAAATTTACAGAAACATAAATTCTGTCATTTACTGAGAGCTTACTGTATGCCAAGTACAGTTTCTGTGTGCTTTATATGTCTTTGTTCTTAGTTCTCACAGCAACTATAAGTTAGTTATTGTTAGAATGCTCATTTGATAGATGAGGACGCTTGAGCATAGAGATGTTGGGTAATTTGTCTGAGGCCCCAGTGGCTATTTATTGGGGGAGCCAATAGTTCAACTCAGGCTGTCTCAGTAAGGTGCTTCTAACAAGTAGAACAGCCAGCTGTCCTCCCATCAGATTTGGTGACTCGTGCCAATGTTTGCGTCTTTATATCATAACCTTGACTTTAACTTGACTCCATATTTACAGTTCTGCGTTTTCAACTGGGACGTGTGATTCTTCTAGATCAGTATTAAGATTTTAGAATTTCTGTTAATGCACACCCGTAAAGTGTTCTCTTGTTGACAGATTGGGCATGATTAAGGTTTTTGCGTGCTACTTCCAACTGAAACATTTAGCAAAACAAATAAAACACACCTGCTGCATTTCAACCACTCATGAAACATTTAATAAGGATGTGACACCATCTGGTAGGGGGTGAAATCCCTGACCCTGAATAATTCTGTTTTATACTGTCAGCAGTATTCACAGCCAGAAACTCTAGAATAGGAATAAAGTAGGGATATTCGTGGAAAAGAGAGTCTTGTTAAAATAAGTTCCTAGAGGGTAGCATTGATACGTTACTGGCACTGGATAAATTTCGTAAATCTGCAGTTAACACTTTTGTTTGTTTTGCTGTGTAGGTAAAAGAGGTGAGGACGTATTTCTAGATGAATGACTGCGTTTGTGGAGTACCAGGGTTATCCTCCCCACATATCAGCTGTAGGAAAATCATGAGACTTTGTATTTCTCATCATAACAACTTTTTTTGACTTTGTATAAATAAAGCCCTGAGTTTTAGATTTGGTTGTTTTTTTCTGTTACTTGGGATTTACTGGAGATGAATAGTGAAGAGAAGTGTCTTTATTTTACCAGCCAAACTTACCCTTGGCTGAAGAAGAGTGTTTCCTTTAGACTGTTGATATAATGTGAAATACTGACAGTTTAATGGACCGGTAGGTTGATATGTACCCTGGAGGAAATTTGGGTATGTATTCACACAGCTGCAGATGAATGCAGCGTTTGTAAATGGACTAAGTCAGATGAGGATAAAGATGTTAAAAAAAAAAAAAAAAAAAAAAGCTTAGGGGCTATCAGTTCTGTAGTATGTTTTATTCTTTTATAAGAGTCTGAGAAAAATGTTTTATGCTGGTAGAAGAGCAGGCATCCTACTCTGAAAATTTTTCTGTAGGTGTGGTCCCTTGGCTTGCTAAATTGGGATCTAGAATAGGTATCTAGCATTAGATCTGTAGTAGTTTGATTTTTCCATCATTGTTAGTATTTTTTTTTAATAGTATGAGTATTTTTTTTCATTTTCATAGGTTTGGGTTTTCTTTTTCCTTCGTGACTATCATAAAACATCTGTTATCCGAGCAAAATTTTTTGTTTCTTCGCAGAGATTGCCAACACCAGTTTTCTTGTTTGGCTAAACCTCCTTTTTAGTAGTAGGATGTCAGGCGTATTTTAATTAAATTCTAGCCATTTCTTTCAGTGATTGTGAACTGTTTTTACCACCTTAGTAGTAATAATACCTTGGATTTATAGCATACTTTTCTACCAGAGACTTCAAAGAGCTCATATCTATAATTTCTTTTATCCTGTTAACATTTCTATGAGGGAAGGGGTACAGTTTATTATTATCACTATCTTACAGAGGGAGAAGCTAAGGTGACTTGCTTTAATGCCATAGCTACTGTTAACTGCCAGGACTTATCTGAGAGACTCACACTTGGATGTTCTATGAAATGGAGCTGAGAATTTGAGGGCTACTTTGTGTTTTGGATATCAACAATTACCTCTTTAAATTTTTTTTTAAATATAAAAATACTGTTAAACAGTGTAACTATCCAAAGTATGTGTGTAGTAAACTACTGGATTTTTGTCCTGTTCTATTGCTCCTTCTTACTGCAAGTTTATGTATTGTCTTGATATTTTGAATGCTTATAGAAATGCGTTTTTTTTTTAAAACAAGTGTAAATGAAATCATACCTATACATATATGGTTTTGCAATTGTTTTTTTCACCTGCAATATAGATACCTTTTTTTTTTTTTTAAGAGATAGGGTCTCACCCTGTCACCCAGGCTGGAGTGCAGTGGCATGTAGCTCACTGTAACCTCGAACTCCTGGGTTCAAGTAATCTTCCTGCCTCAGCCTCCTGAGAAGCTAGGACTGTAGGGGTGTGCCACCAGGCCCACCTAATTTTTTTTTTTTTTTTTAATTTTGTAGAAGTGAGGTCTTGCTATGTTGCCTGGACTGGTCTTGAACTACTGGCCTCAAGTGATCCTCCCACCTCAGCCTCCCAGAGTGCTGGGATTACCATGCTTGGCCTAGACACTTTTCAAAATGAACTCATAATCAAGGGTTGACAGACTTTTCTGGAAAGGGCAAGTTATTAAGTTGTTTAGGCTTTGAGTGCAGTCACATTTTCTCGTCATATGTTCTTTTTTTTTTTTAACAATCTTTTACAAATGTAAAAATCATTCTTAGCTTTCTAGCTATTAAAAAATAGCTGAAGTGTGGGGCCATAGTTTGCTGACCCTTGATAGATATCTGTGTCATCTATTTGTAGGATTTGAGTTTTCAGTGGTGTGTGTGTGTTGGTGTGTTCTATTTTGCCTTAATGAACAGTGCTGGAATGAAGGAGGAACACTTTTAAAGTATCCTTATCTCTTACTTTCTTTGATATGTATATTTAGTCCTTAAAACAGCTTAAACTTTCCCTCTGAAAGTAAGGTTATTCCTGTTGGTTCTTGGTGACTGATGGCGTTTCCCATCCACAGGGTCCTAACCTGATTATAAAACAACCAGATGAGTTGCTGGACAGCATGTCAGATTGGTGTAAGGAGCATCACGGGAAGGTAACATTACCAAATAACAGGATTGCTGCTTTGGGGATCAGTAACAAGCTTTTTGCTCCCACACCTGAATCCGGTACCATTGTTGGATGGTATTTTAAAAAGGCTTAGAGAAGATTGCACGGCAAGCCTGGGAAACTGCTTGCTTGTTTACTTTTCATCTTTGGGACCTCTCGAGATCATCTTCTCCTGAATGTCCTCTTTTTTTTCTCTCCTACATTCAGTCTGTCGCGAACGCATTGTGGATTGTCAAGTATTACTCAAGTCAGTCTTTTGGATAAGGTTAGACATCAACTTTCAGAGAAGGGGGATTGCTGCTCTCCTGTTAATAGTTGTTTCTTCCCAGAGGTTAATATCCTTGGACTTTGAACACCATCTTTTTTGACTGTGGACATGCCATTAACAGTCAGGATCATTACTAAGTTGGCTTGGATTCTTTTAAGAAAAAAAAAATGGTGCAAAGATGGCAGTTGCAATTTGAACTTGAGCTCTAAAAAGGGTCTATTTGTGGTTATATTTGCCCATTTTAAAAGTGAAGTTTCATTTCTGGATGCCTTTGAAAACTGACTTCACATGTGTTTTTGGTGGGGGGCTGGGGATTCTCTCTTGCAGTCTGGCCTTACCAAGGCAGTGAAGGAGAGTACAATTACATTGCAGCAGGCAGAGTATGAATTTCTGTCCTTTGTACGACAGCAGACTCCTCCAGGGCTCTGTCCACTTGCAGGTAAAATCCAATCCTATGTATATCTTATAGTCTTCCATATGTAGTGGTTCAAGAGACTGCAGTTCCAGAAAGACCAGCTGAGCCCATCCATGTCTTCCACGTAACCCTGCTTTGGGTTACACATCTTAACTTTTCTGTTCAAGTTTCTTTGTGTAGTTTATAGCATGAGTATTGGGAAAATGCCCTGAAACCTGACGTGAGATCTGGGAAACACAAACTTACTCAATAAAAATTTCTCCCATATTTTTATGATGGAAAAATTTCACATGCACAGAGGAGTGTATTTAGTAATTGTTAACCTTGTGTCATGTTTGTTTTACCTATTTTTTGTTGGACATTTTAAAGGAAATTGCAGGCATCAGGACACTTCATTCCTAAATACTTCATCAAAACTCCTAAGAATAAAGACATTTTCTTATGTAATACAATGTCATTGCATTGAAGATAATTAAACATTATTCAGTATCATGTGATATCTAGTCCACATTAGATGTTCCCCAAAATATTTGTTTTTGAACCAGGATTCAGTCAAGGCTCGTGTATTTCATTTAGTTATATTTCTTTAGTCTCTTAATGTAAAACTTTCCACCTATTATTTTTCCCCTGTGACATTGACTTACCCTCTAAAGAGACCAGGCCTGTTCTACCAGCATTTTTAAAGAGGTGACATTGCCAGAGGGAAGTTCATGTTTCTCTGAAGGTATATGTGCCTTTGTATATGTAAGTTGATGTGGTAGCTAATACTGTTCTTAAACATTTATAAAAATAAGTTTTGGCATTTAGTACTAGAGCATATATTGTGTAAATGTTTCCGCCAACCAATGTGGCTGATATCTATTTTAAAGGTCTCATTTAAAATTTAGTGTTTTTAGTATAAGTTACTTTTTGGAAACATAAATATGCATATGATTTGTTTAAAAATTTGGATTGTAAATAAAGGTTTATCTACCTATGTGATTCAGTTAAATTTTTAGTGTTAGTGGTATGAATTTTGTGACACTGGGAGAAAGTTTGCATATCTGGTATGACCTTAAAAAGTAACAAATAGATTTGTGCATTACATCAAGCATGTGGAATGATAGATTTGTCCTTCTGTTCATGAGAGGTCATTTACAAATTGATAATGAGCTAAACTGACTAAGTACTTGGAAATCTGTACTTGTAAGCTAATCACATTTACCCAAACCTGATTTAGAAATATAGAGGTGCTTTTAGGAATTGTTTGAATTTTAAAAAATCATCTCCATTTCAAATACATTTTATGAATTTTGATATCCTGTTGTATACTACTAGAAATATAGAGACGCAGTATGCTTCGTGTCTTTCTAGGAAATTCAGTTCATGAAGATAAGAAGTTTCTTGACAAATACATGCCCCAGTTCATGAAACATCTTCATTATAGAATAATTGATGTGAGCACTGTTAAAGAACTGTGCAGGTAAGGGCTATATTTGGGATCCATTAAATTACCTCATTTAGCATGTTTTAATTGAGAATTTGTGGAAAGTAATTGGATAGAGCTGTAGAACTAAGGCTGCCAAGTGGGTTCATATCTTCCTCATCCCATTCTTGCTTGTATAGGACCTTAACTTATCCTGGACTGGTGAGAATTGGGAGAAACAATGTCAGACATGTTCCCAGTAAATTAGCCAATGCCTGGCACAAAATAAGTGCTCAATACATTTTCTGGATTGATTAATATTATATGGAAGTCTTCTGACTGGGAGCATATAGATGAAAAACTCTTAAGTACTTTAGAAAGTAGTACATTGACATATGTGTAAAAAACACACCCTAAAAATATACCCTATGATGACTTCTATAGTGAAAATGTGCATATGGACTACTGAGGTCACAAGGGAAGCAGCATCTAACTGCTGGAGCAAGAGGAAGAGGAATGGGGAGTCAGAGAAACCTTTACGTAGCAAGGAAATAGCTTTGAAATTGAGATGTGAAGAAGAATAGAAGTCTTCCAGGCATTTTATTGAGGAGGGAGCATTCAGAGAGAGCAGACAGAAGTATAAGATTGTGAGGGAGCAGGAAGCTAAGGCAAATGTGTTAAACGAATCCCAAACCATTCATTAATGTTGGAGTGCAAAGCATGAGGTTGGAGAAAGTGGGAGGTGGTTCTAGGGCCTCAAGGGCTTGCATGCCATGCCAGTGAAGTTCACTATGATCTTGCAAGGAATGGGGTTTCTTTGAGAAAGTGTAGGTAGAAGAGTGAGTGATACGATCGTTCTGATTCGAAGGTGGCAAGAAAAGTGGTAGAGAGATAGAAAGGAGCCTTTTCTGCCATCTTGGAGAGAAGAATGAACTGGAGAAAGGGCAGGGCATGGAAATGAGGGGCTTGTATGATAAAAATGTGAGAGGGTCAGTTGACACTCAGTGTTCGAATGAGGTGGTGTGAAAAGGAAGAGGTATAATGTGATTCTGATGTTTCTAGTTTGAGCAGCTTTGGTGGATGATGGCAGTGTTCAAATAAAAAGGAGAAGAGGAAGAGTAGATATGGTGGATGGGGCAGGGGAGGTGCTGAGGATGGTGGGTGTGTTTTGATATATGTTGAATTAGAAGTGTCTGGTAGATTTTTAGATGGAGATATCTAGTGGACAGTTGCATATCCATGACAGAAACTCTAGGGAGGGCTGGGCTGGATTTCCAGATTTAGCAGTCTTATACACCTATAAGCTTGCTCATAGAAAGTATATAGAAGAAAGAGAGGAGAGGGTGGAAGATAGAGGCCCCGGCAAAGAAGCAACTTGAGAATCATGACTCAAATGCCATTTTCAATGTTAATGGATTACTTGAAGGAGGTAATTGTTCAGTGTATTTGAGACAGCTTCCTTTGAGAGTTCCATTTCTGCTGTGTGTAGACGCTGGTACCCAGAAGAATATGAATTTGCACCAAAGAAGGCTGCTTCTCATAGGTAAGTTTGAGTTCTACCAAGCGTTTTTCCAGTCTGACACACACTAACACCCAAATTCCTGACTGCTTGAAATAATGTCCCTTAACTCTTTTTTCTCAGGGAAAAGATAAAGTTCAACTAGCATAAACATAACATTCTTTTACTGTTAGGAATTATGGTCAGGATTCCAGCGTTCCATTCTGAGAGGGTTATGTAGCCTTTATTGCTGTTTTAAAACTCTTAGATAGCTTGGTTTATAGGTATAATGAAACAATCTGTAATCTTTCTAGTAATGAACCGTGTTAACTTTCTTCCCACAGAGGATATGGACTTGCAGCCTTTTGAAATTAGAGCACTTTTTGTGTGCAATTGTGTAATATAGTTGCCTACTTTGACACTTGTTATAGTTTTTCTGATTGTTTCTCTTATGTCTGTAGCCTTAGGTACAAGTAGACAAGGAATTTAAAGATCTTGTATATTTATGTGTCCCGTACTGGTTCTTTTCTTTTTGATTTTGTAGTCTTTCAGGAGAAACATGAAACCTGATGGGAAGTTTAGCAGCTGGATTCTAAGAGTAGCATTTATTAAACCATTTACTGAACCCCTACAATGTACCTTGCACAGTTGTAGGCAAATAGAGAAAGACCAATCCCTAAAGAGTCTGGCATTCTTACGTTATTTTATTGAGTGTATGTAGACTGTAGCACAGACATACAGGCCTAGACTACCTTATCTGAAACAGCTGGGGTATGTTTTGGATTTCAGAATTTTTCAGATTTTAGAAAGGTGATACTACATCTGTATTGTTTATTATCTTGTAGCATCCCTAACAAGGTTTGAGAAGCAGCCCATAATAAAACACATAGGTATTCTGCAGTGAAACGTGTATATTCACACCAAATGGCATAACTAATGATGACTGTCAATAGCCTCACATTAAGATTGCTCAGGTTTTGCTACATAATAGGTTATGTAAGTACTGTGGGTTTTCAGGTATGTTTTGGATTTCAGTTTTGTGGATAAGCGATTGTGTGCCTTTATTTAGCCAGAGGCTATAATTTTGGCAGCTTCAGCTCTGACATATATCCAAGTCCTGGGAAGAAAGCAGATGGTTGCCTTAGCCGCACAAATAATTGTCATAAAACTCTTGCACTAAAATTTGTGCAGGGAATTCTCTAGAAGTGGCCCTTGGCCCATGATTCAGAGCTTATTGATTTACTTGCACACTGTTCTAATAATCTTGGTTACCTGATTTCTCAGACTACAACAGATGAGAAACAACATGTTCGAAGAAAAGAAAGGCTCTTAGATGGAGGCAGGCTGCCACTGATTATAGCACAAATCACCATGAGAGAGGAGGTAGATCCTCTGGTATGGTTAGGTACTGTTTGATAATTGATGTTTGTTATGATGACTGAGTCATGACTACGTTCAAGTATGTCAGTCTGTTTTGTTCAGGGACATCATCAAGTATTGGGCAGTGTTTCTCAAACTGTGTTCCATGAGCTGTTTATAAGTATTCTACAAATGTGGTCGATTAAGTTTTAGAAATACTAAAATTTATTAATTTTAGAAAATGAATATGTTAGAAATATAGCACAGCTTCCTTTTGGGAATTCATAATACACATTAGTATATTAAATGCTTTGCAACTTTTTACTTCAGTAAAAAGTTTAATCTAGTTTTTCCTAAACTTATTTGACCGCGGAATTATTTTTTCTCCCTGTGGAACATGTCACCATCTTATGGAATAATTCGGGAAACTTTAATCTTTTATATTTTACACATTTTTTTGTCAAAAGTTTTTAAAAAAACTAAACATTTAAAGAAAATTGCTTTTCTGAAATGTTCTACTTTTGATGATGCTAGACAGTGACATTCACAGTAGCACCCATTGTTCTTAAGTCATTTTTTAAAAGTTGTACTTTTAAAATGATTTTCATCTCCTGGTTTTGGACAGTTCATTCATTGTGGTATGTTTGCTTATAGGGCACTTGATGACATTAGTGAAAGCATCAAAGAGCTTCAGTTTTACCGAAATAACATCTTCAAGAAGAAAATAGATGAAAAGAAGAGGAAAATTATAGAAAATGGGGAAAATGAGAAGACCGTGAGTTGATGCCAGTTGTCATGCTGCCACTACATAGCTATCTGGAGGCAACTTCTGGTGGTTTTTTTTTTTTCTCACGCTGATGGCTTGGCAGAGCACCTTCGGTTAACTTGCATCTCCAGATTGATTACTCAAGCAGACAGCACACGAAATACTATTTTTCTCCTAATATGCTGTTTCCATTATGACACAGCAGCTCCTTTGTAAGTACCAGGTCATGTCCATCCCTTGGTACATATATGCATTTGCTTTTAAACCATTTCTTTTGTTTAAATAAATAAATAAGTAAATAAAGCTAGTTCTATTGAAATGCAAACCTTTTTGTACCATCTATTCTTTAGTAGTTTAATCATTGGGAAAAGATGGCTTTTTCTTTTTTAAGTGGTATGGCTAATGTTTAAACTCTTGTAATGCAAGTAGGAATGGGTTAATAAGTTCATGTCAAACAGGAAGTGAATATGTTTTGCTTTAGAATAACCGCGGATAAATTTAAAGAAGCAGATGTTGGCTCGTTGTTAGAGTTATTGAATTAACAGCACTGGACTAGGCTACTCTGCTACATTCAGGAAATTCAATTCAGACGGATTCTGTAACTAAGGTTTATTGCAAGTAATAATTAGGGCTTATTTGTATGCACAGCAGTGACTGCGTGGTTTACAGAATGTAAATAGCTTGTTGCCCTAGTTCTAATGGTCAGTAAGTAGCTGAGAAAGGATTTCAATTCGAACATACTAATTCCTAAGTTTACATATTCTAGACCACAGTACTAAGGTGATTTCCTAGCCAGAGTGTGCAATAGAATCATCTGTAGAACACATCTCATTGCTTTGTGCACCTCATTCTGACAAATTCCCCTTGAAGACAAATCAGAATTGGGAAAGGCCCACAGGTTACTTTCCTTTCCTTGAGAACCACTAGGTGAGAAGACTTCTGTGGTGATGTCAAATTACATTTCTATTCTGTTACAGATATGAATATGGTAGCGTGATCCTGATGTGTGATAGTTACAGATAGATCACTAGCTAGTAGATCAGAATAACCCCATAATATTTTCATCTGAGTAACATTTTAACATGTACTAAGTTGTGTTACCTATACTATAGCTGTATCAGTGGAGAGAGGGATTGTAGTGTAACTTTTTCCAAGTGAGTGAATTAAGACTGAAATTCATGAGTCTACTAAGAATGAATTTATGAAAACATAAGTCTGCTGATCTTTTTGACCACTTCTTTCTGGAATGGCATGGGTTTTAGCTCATGCACCAACTTCAGTGGCTTGGAAGGCAGGATTGGGTGGTACGGTTGACCCTTGGACAACACAGGTTTGAACTGCAGAGGTCTACTTACATGCAGATTTTCTTCTGCTTCTGCCACTTTCGGGACAGCAAGACCAACGCCTCCCCTTTCTCCTTCTCAGTCCACTAATGTAAAGATCATGAGGATGAAAACCTTTATGATGACCCACTTCCACTTAATGAATAGTAAATTTATTTTCTCTTCCTTAAGATTTTCTTAACATTTTCTTTTCTGAGAGCTTACTTTTATTGTAAGAGTATAACATATATATTGTTCCTGATGTTTGTATAAAAAACATATTATCTATTACATATAACATACAAAATCTATGTTAATTGACTGTTTATATTATCAGTAAGGCTTCTGGTCAGTAGTAGGCTATTAGTAGTTAAGTTTTGTGGGAGTCAAAAATTATACACAGATTTTTGCCTGCACAAAGGTTTGGCACCCCTAACCCCCATGTTGTTCAGGGGTCAACTGTAGTTAAGCACAGGGCTCTTGAATCAAACTCTTAATTCAAGTTCAGGCTCCTGACATACTGAGTGACTTTGGCAAGTTGCTTTTCTAAGTCTCAGTTTCCGTATCTGTAAAATGAGGTTAATAACGTTACTTAATGAATTGTTGTTAGAATTAATTTAAATGCTATTCATACAGTTCTGAGCTCAGCACAGTGAGCATCTTGTAATGATAGCTAATGAATATTGATAATAGAGGGTACTATGATTAGTTATGAGGCTGGAGGCACTATCTTAAATCAGCGTTCACTTAATGCCTATGACTGCCTACATTGTGCTGAGGACTGTAGTAAACTTCACTAATAGTGTGAGCTTGACTTGGTTTAGTGTTTCCAACTAAATTTGGCAAAAGGGTCTTTGCCCTTACTTGGCTTTCAGGAATGTTAAATTCTAACGTGATGATAGATAAGAAAACACTGGGCTTAAGAAAGGTTCGTAGGAACCAGATACTGCTATTAATGCCTCAAGGTTTCTTCCACACAGCTAGCTGGTTTATTCACCAGTTTAACTGTTGAAGCCAGTTTAAAAATTTTTAACTCCTGGTGTTACTGCTTTAATGCTGTCTTCTGTATCTTAATTGTGTAGCTAATTCTATTGTCCTTTAATGGAGCTTGTGTTGAATTTTAATAAAATAACTGGCAGACTGTGAGTTAAGCAAAACCAGTCTAGTACAGGTATATATGAAGACATGCTGGTTCAGTGATTAGTTCATTATTTTTAAGTTAAGTTTAAATTTGTAGTGCTGGTATTTAGGATTTCACAGGGGATTCCTGAAGCTATGAAGTAATTTCTGTGAAATGAACTGCAGTGCAAATTGGTTTAAATAGAACTACAGCTTGAAAAATGATCAGTATATTTGCTTAGTAGAGCTTGCCATTCTAGTGCTCTTGGGAGGCCTCTCATTTGGTGGTTCGTTCTGTGCAGTAATTGTCCTGCAAGCTATGTTCTTAGGATCGTCCAGGTGTATTTCCCCCCTATTAAACTCAAGGTGAATGAATCAGTACAGATGCATTTTGACTTACAGTGGGGTTACATCCCAGCAAACCCATTGTAAGTTGAAACTATTAAGTAAAAAGTGCATTTAATAAATTCAGCCTACCAAACATGTTAGCCTAGCCTACCTTAAATATGCTCAGATCACTTACATTAGCCTATAGTTGGGCAAAATCATCTTAACAGAAAGCCTATTTTATAATAAAGTGTTGAATATATCATGTAACTTAATACTGTAAAGAAGGTGAAAAGCAGAACCGTTGTATGGGTAGTCGAAGTACAATTGAAATAGTATAAGTAGACTGCTGCTCTCGCCAAGACACTGAACAGCAGTGCTGCCTCCTGCACCCAGAGTGTTTGCTATTACCTGACCTAGAACATCTGGAGCCCATAGATCCTGAAGAGCAGCTTTTTGAGGAATGCAGGGCTGTCCTGGATACTTAACCTCCCTGGTTCCAGAGAGGTTTTGTGGATCTGGGGGCAGACTCCAGTAACTACCTATCTGTTAAAGAGTCATGCAATGGAACAACTTCATCCAAGCTCTTGGAAATACAAAGAAAACTTTGTACAATGCCGTGTTGAAGCACTCAAGTGAGAAGAAAGGAAGCTTCTCATGCTAGAAGAAATCCTATTCTACCAGCCTGATATATTGTGCCTCCAAGAGGTAGAAAAGTATTTTGAAACCTTCCAACCACTCCTCAGGAGGCTGGGCTATCAAGGCACTTTTTTTTTCCCCCAAGCCCTGGTCATCTTGTCTAGGTACAGAACACAGTAGTGGACCAGACAGCTGTGCCTAATTTTTCCTCCAAAACCAAATCAAGCTAGTGAACAGTGCCAATATTAGGCTGATGGCCATGACATTGAAAACTGATCAGGTGGCCATTGCACCGTTCCTAGAGTGCAAGGAGTCAGACCAACAGTTCTGCATCAGTGTCACCCATGTAAAAGCACACACTGGCTGGGAGTGATTTTGATCAGCTCAAGGCTGTGACCTTCTTCAGAACCTGCAAAATGTCACTCAAGGGCCAAGATTCCCCTTGTTGTTTGAGGGGACTTCAATGCAGAACCAACACAAGAGGCCTAGAAACACTTTGCCTCCTCCAGCCTCAACCTGAACAGTGCCTACAGGCCCCTGAGTGCTGGTGGGCAGTCAGAACCCCCATATACTACCAGGAAGATCTGGACCCCAGGGGAGGGCAGGCACACCCTGGATTACATCTGGTATTCTAAACATGCCCTAAATGTAAGGTCAGCTCTTGATCTGCTCACCAAAGAACAGATTGGATCCAACTGGCTACCATCCTTCAGACCACTGGTCTCTGGTGTGTGACTTCAGATTTAATGAGGAATCTGATGGACTTATATAAACACTTGTTTTTGTCTTTTTAATCACAAGAGTCTTAACCAGGGATGTTTCAGGAAACTGAAATAGGATAAGTTGCCTAATGAAGGATAGAAACATGGGAAGTTTTTGTCATTTCACTTTTTATATTTCTAGCATGCCCTTGGGAAAGGATCCCACTAGTTCACAAATCTATAGCAAAAAGGTTTTTGCTTTTGCACTCCAGTTTTGGCTTGTATTGTTTTATTTTCCTTAGCATTACATTTTGATTGTTTAAGGGCATTAAATTGGCTTGTTTTAGCTGGGCACAGTGGCTCATGCCTGTAATTCCAGCACTGTGAGAGGCTGAGGTGGGAGGACTGCTTGAGGCCAGGAGTTTTAGACCAACCTGGGCAACATAGCAAGAGCTTGTCTCTATTTCTTAAATACATAAATAATTAAGAAAAAATGGCTAATTTTGAAGCTTTTTCAGTTTGAGGATGCTATAAAAACTCAGAATTGCTTGAATCCTCCATAATTAATAAGTATATAGGAGCAGTTTCTCTAGATAGCATGTCAAGGTATTTGTGAGTTAAAGAAATGTCAACAAGGCCAGGTGTGGTGGCTCACGCCTGTAATCCCAGCACTTTGGGAGGCCAAGGCGGGAAGATCACGAGGTCAAGAGATTGAGACCATCCTGGCCAACATGGTGAAACCCCGTCTGTACTAAAAATACAAAAAATTAGCTGGACGTGGTGGTGCAGGCCTGTAGTCTTAGCTACTCGGGTGACTGAGGCAGGAGAATCGCTTGAACCTGGGAGGTGGAGGTTGCAGTGAGCCAAGATGGAGCCACTGCACTCCAGCCTGGCGACAGAGCAAGACTCCATCTCAAAAAAAAAAAAGTCAACAAGATATGCATGGAGATATTTTAAAAAAAATTCACATAAAATTAATAACAAATTATAGCATTATGAACTTTTTAGAACCATGTAAGACACAAATTATAGAGAAAGTGGTTTTTGATAATTTTCTTAAAGCTTAAAAATATTTTCATTTGGGCTTTAATAAAATGTGGACAAAGAACTATTTAGCCTGAGGGGGGTTTTGTTTGTTATTTAGGTGTAAGTAAGTATCGGGTCTCCTTCATACATTATAAATAATCTTTGCTGTGCCTTCATGTTCCCCATTATTGTATTTCTCGAAGAGATTACAATTAGTTTTCAATTTAAACACTGTTAGTATCTAAGCTTTTTCACTGGAATAATATTGGTATACACTTGAGGTCACTCAACGTCATCATTATTGGAATGTGCTTCTCACAATAGGTTATTTACAAGCTGAATGTGGTAGTGGCTAAGAAAGTCAGTAGGACTACTTTTCAGTGATGGGAAACTTTCTGGAAAGCCTGTTTGTTAATGGGCTGTCATTGACATTTCCTAAGATAGCCAGATACTGTGGTTCCAAACATCTACAAAAGAGAATGTAAAAAGTTAGAAAGGTAACGTAGAATTCTCTCCCATTGGTAATAAAAGTGGTAAAGATAACAGTTGAAGCCTCTTTCAAACAAAATTACCTATTGGTATTAAATTGATAAATATTTTAACCCATGAGTCATAAATACTTAAAATTAATAAATGGTCTTTTAAAGCTAAAAAAAGAAACAGAAAAGTCATAAGTCAAACTGTAAGTTGGGGGACCGTATGTCCTTTCCTGATAGTCTAAAGTCAGTGTTCTTTGAGTGCTCTTAGCCATGGTACTGAGTATGTGGGCAAGAAAGATCTCCATTTTTTAGCAGTTCAGCCATAGGAGAGGAGAATGAATCCTGAGACACCTGTGTTTTCTCATTTACAAAACAATATATCTCTGTTAAAAAACCAGCTTACAAATTTAGAGGGAAATTGATAGTTTGCTTTGCGTGAACTGCTGTTCTTGTATGTGTATGCCTTGAAGAACAAATAATAGTCGTAATGTTCAAGTGCAATTTTGTCATATTGATTGCTTTGTCGTAGTGCATCAATGTCCCAGGTTCACTCAAATGCTGTAACATTTTGAAAAATTAAGTAGCAGGGACAATGGAAAATTGGTTGTTGCAAGGATAAGCCTTATGTAGCAGATTGATGAGGGCAAAAACTGTTCTATTTCATATCTGCTTATGAGGACAAAGGCTATTATGTTCTATATCTGCTGATGAGGACAAAAGTTATTATGCTAGGTATCTATTGATAAATACAATTGTCCCTTGGTATCCATGGGGGATTGGTTCCAGGACCTCCTGCAGATACCCAAATCCATGGATGCTGAATTCCTTGATATAAAATGGTGTATCATTTACATAAAACCTAAGCACATCCTCCTGGATACTTTAAATCATTTCTAGATTAGTTATTGTATAATAACAAATACAATATAAATGCTATGTAAATAGTTGTGTTAATGTATTGTTTAGGGAATAATGACAAGGAAAAAAGTGTACATATTCAGTACAGACACAATTTTTTAGAAAAATATTTTTGATCCACAAATGATTGAAGCCACGGATATGGAACCCGCAGGTATAGAGGGCCAGCTGTATGCTGAATGTCTATTGTGAAAATTAGTTGAGTTTTAATTATTTGAACAAAGCATTTAATTTTATGTGGCTCATAGTGAAGTATAGATAGCCATGGTAGTAAAATAAATGAAGAATTCTTCTCTGGTTGAGCAATTTTCTATTGTGTAAAGGACTGCTGTGGCTTCAAAATTTCTTTATCTCTATAAAAACAACCCCCAAAATTAACTGGGCATAGTGCGCTTGTAGTCCCAGCTATCAGGAGGCTGAGGTGAGAGGATCACTTGAGCCTGGGAGGCTGAGGCAAGAAGATTTCCTGAGCCCAGGAGGTCAAGGCTGCAGTGAGACATGATTGCACTGCTGCACTCCAGCTTGGGTAATAGAGTAAGACATTGTTTCAAAGAAAAAAAAAATCGTGGGGGGATTGTAAGTTTTCATTCCACTAGAACACAAGCATTTCACAGTTGACATGTCAAGTTGAATGTGCAGGACCTGAGACAACTTGGTCTTCAGGGTAATCTAATCAGTTTAGCAATTTAATCACCCAGGTTATACCACTGGCTAGGCTACAGCAAACAAGTCTGTGGAGCAGGTGCTCCAAGAGTGTGGAACAAAATATGTTATTGTACAAATGAAAGCATACTGTGAGCAGCTTGCAGAATCCTTGGGGATCCAGGATAAGAAACATGATTTTGGTTATATGACAGTGTAACTATACTTAATGCGACTGCACTGTACCCTTAAAAATGACAAAAAGGTAAATTTATGTGATGTGTATTTTATCACATACACACCCATACATGTGCACACACAAAGATGCATAATTTTCCATGATCCATTTTCAGAATGATTCTGTTTTAGGACCAATATGTAATGGGACCAGCTTGGAGGAACTGAACTCTGGGACCCTTGCTTGTGCCCTTAGGAAGAGTAAATTCCTTTTGTTTCTCAACGTGGAGTAACAGGAAGTGGACAATTTAGGGAGGTGCTTTCTTTTATGTCATCATCAAAGTTGTATAAGGAATTGCAGTTTTGGTTTACAGATAAAGGAAATTTAACAAATTAATACGTTTTAGGAGCATGTTGCCTTCTTACCTCCACATTTAGTCATGAAATGGGGAAAGAGATGCTGCTGAATTCTGAGTTAGGTGTACTCCTTGGATAATCTAAACTAATAGGCCCATGTAGGTTTGCCTTGGAACCTAGCCCTGTTTTGTTTCTGTGGAAAAACTTCCATTTTGAATTCCACTTAAACAGCTTACAATTCATACTGAGCAATAGAATTAATTGTTAAATTAGAGACTGCATGCAGTTTTATACTTTCACTCATCTTGGTTATACTATCTTTCCCCAAATCATTTGTTTTTCTTATGCATTTTCTTATCTTTACCCTCCTATGGGCTCTAAGATATCTTGTTAGATCATTCTACCTTATTCTGTCATCAAATTTTTTTGTGAAAATGATAGCCCAATCATTTTGTTTATAAGTAACAGCTAGCAGACAATTCCAGAATTGAAGGATAGCATAGATCTTAAGGACACTATGAAGAAAAATCTTAGCTTCGCTAAAGTGGAATAGGAGAGCAAAGGTTGCCACTGTTCAGCTGTTTTTGTTGAAATATGACCTTCCAGAAATATGGGACTGGCATTACATGCCTCAGGGCCAACTCTTCCTAGAAAACCTTGTTCCTTCTTTAGGCCATCAATATTTGTTTAACACAGCTTTGGGTTTTGTGAATAGTACATTTTTTTAAACATTATTTGGGTACTCTCTAGAAGTTGCCAACTTTTATTTTGCCAAATAAGGATGTTAAAAACACCACCTGCTATCCCCATCATTTCATAAAAGAAAAGACATTTTAAAACACACAAAGGACAGAATTTCATAATAAAGGACAGGCACTTTAAATTGAATACATTTAGTGTTGTGAAAAATTCAGTTATGTCTGTATTTTCTACATAAAAATCCAATAATGTTCTTTAAATTAATTTAAAAACACTCAGATTTCATCTGGGGCATATATCAGTCCCTCTGTTGGAGTTTGGGACTCTGGTGTATTTATGCCTGGGACTTTTGTCTGAAACCTTCTCCTACAGCATCGGAAGAGAGAGGGAAATGACATGCTATACTACTAAAATTATTCTTGTTTTGCAAGTTATTAAATGAAAGCACTTCAGAAATCTCGAAAAAAGCCTTGTAGAATCTAGTTTAATAAAATTATACGGTCTGTTAATGATCAGAGCATTAATGAAGATACCTTGTTCATGTGTTTCACACTACTGCTGACTTTATACAGTCTTTCTAGGAATGCTGCAGACTCTTTGGTTATTTGACCTTTGGTTTTCCACTTTTGATGTTCTGAAGTGGTTAATTGTGACCTTTAGCCATGAAGCCTGATGTTCAAACATTGCTTTTCTGAGGATGGATGGGGAGAAGGAACAGGTATGAGTTTTAAAATTATTTTAGAGTTTCAGATATTATCTGAAAATTTTATAAATAATTTTATTTGAATTAAATCCTAAATCTAGTTTAGGTTTGAATAATATAGATATGTGTTTCCTGTGGTTAATACCAGTTTTTTGAGAAAAGCATGACATATGCTTTTAAACGTTGAGTTACTGAAAGACTCTTGGAAATGGGATGTTGTAGACAATTGATTTTTAAAAAGTTCTAAAGTTATATGGGAGAATGGTCCATGGTTTGGAAATTTCTTCTTTGAAAATATATAGCTTAAACTACTTAAATGTGATAGCACACACCCAAATTTCTGCAGAATTAAATTAGATATTATTTGATAGAAAATTTTTGATTAAGAATTCATTGTTTTACTTAATTCATATTTATTGAGGATTCTAGTTTGTGTTGAGTATTGTAAAAATTAGGGATCTAGCAAGGACTTAGACATATCCCTACCCTCATAGAGTTTATGTTCCAATGAGCAAGCTAGACAATACATAAGTAAATAAAGAATTGTGATATGAAACAGAAAGATGTTGTGGTAAACACAAATGATGGTGGGTGCTGAAGAGGAGAAAGCCTACTTTAAAATGGATGGTTAGCGCAGGTGCCTTGATTAGGTGACAGTGTAGTCCAGGAACATGGGAAGAAGGCTGTAGGAGGCACAGAGAACAATGGCCTTGTGGTAGCGAATAACTTAGTGTATTCTTGGAACTATCAGAAAATCAACTTGGATGAAGCATGGTGAGCTAAGAAAGGGACACGCTAGGCTCTAATAGGGCCCTAGTAAGTGTTTGCTTAGTGAATGAGTAAATAGATGAGTGAAAGATTTTTACAGTCTTAATTCTGGCCAGTACTTATTGCAGATAAAGAGTAATGATGAATCAGGTATAGATATCATTGAGGGTGATGGGCCAACTGGTCAACTCAGAGACTCTAGAGCAGCATCTCAGTTGGTGCCTAAATTTTAGGCTTCGTGCTACAGGCCCAGAAGTTTGATTTCAGTATATCAACAGTGGTCTAATCCCTTGAGGAGGAACTTATTCCAACCAAACACACAGGGACTGATGTGTTAATTCAGAATGCTGATCAATTTACATTGAGATCTTATTTTCTAATGACCAAAATACCATATTAATGTATGTTGTAGGGAGCATTCCTTTTTCCAGCGTGAGGGCACTGGCAAATTGAATTAGTAACCAGAAGCCCGCTCAGTAAATTTAGAAGAGGATCAAGATCTTTGGGAGTATTTTGTGTGGGTCAAGTTGATGCTGGATGAAATATCCTTGCTCTACAGTGAAGAATAATATTACAAGTGCATGTATTTTTTTGTAGGTCATTTTTTTCTGATTATAAAATAACAGGTGAATACCTTAGAAAACAATTCTGTACAGAGAAGACCATTGTTAATATTTGTAGTTCTCTACATCAAGATCATGAAGATAATTTACATAAACTTTTATTTGCTTTTTATTTTACTTTTGCTTTTCACGTTTTGGTTTTAATACATCTGAAGTCCACATTTGGAGATTATGTGAGGTGAGGATCCAACTTAATATTTTCCAGGGAGTATACCAATTTTCCTATCCCCATTTCCAAAATATTTATCCTTTCTCCACTGGCTTGTGATATGACCTGTATCATACACCAGGTTTTCATATGGGTCTCTTTCTCAGCTTTTAAATTCTATTCCATTAGTCTTTGATCATATGCTACTGTTTTTCTTATTGTGATTTTTGTACTATGCCTTAATTTTTTAATAATGCCTTTTAGTTGGATGGTAATTATCTTGGGTTTTCTATGTGGATTATCAAGTCAGCTTCAAATAATGAACACCCTCTCTTCTCTTCCAATTGTTTTAACTTGTTTCTTCTTCTTGTCTTATATTAGCCAGAATGTCATATAGTATATTGAGCAGTAGCTATGGTGGCGGTGTTTTTATCTTATTGGACTTAAAAAGAAGTACATCAAAAGTTTCTCCCTTAATTATGATGTTTGCTATAGGGCATTGATAGCCTTCAAAAAGTTAAGAAAGTTCTTTTCTTTCTAGCCTTCAAGGTTAAAAAGTTTTTAAAAATCTTAATTGAATGTGAACTTTATCAAATGCCTTTCTTATGTCTATTGAGATAATCATGTATTTTCTTCTTTAATACATTCCTGTGATGAAATATGTTAATACGTTTTCTGATATTAAATTATCTTTGCATTTCTAGAATAAAACCTAATAAGTATTATTAGTGTTATTTTTCTCAAACACCTGATTGGATTCTGTTAGCTCATATTTTATTGAGTGGATTTCCTTCTATGTTTGTTAGTGAAATTGGCCTACAATTTTCTTTGCTGTCCTCATCAGATAGTTTTAAAGATTGTACCAAACTGAAAAATGAATTGGGTAGTTTCCACAATTTTTCTAATTTTGGCTAAATTTATATAACATAGAAATGCTCTGTTTCAGTTCAGTGGGACTCCCTGTAAGATCATTGGGTAACACTATTTCAATTTTTCATGGTTGTCTATTCAAGTTTCCTATTTTATGTTATGCTAATTTTATTGGTAATATAGTTTTTCATTCTATTGTAGGTTTTCAAAAATATTTGGCTATAGGCGTTTTATAATAAAACTACTTTTAAAGTCTTTATTATAGCTATAATTTGTTCCCTTATTTAAGTATATTTTGTTTGCTTGCATTCTATTTTTATTTTGTTAAACTGTTATTTCCTGAGGTTATCAGCAATAGTCTTTTTCTAGAAGAAGCTTCTGATAGTATTAACCTTTTTTTTTCTATACCATTCCATTATTTTTTCTTGGGTTCTATCTTTTCTTATTTTCTTTCTTTTTGTTTCTTTGGGTGTACTCTGTCTCTTGCTTATGTCTTCAGTTGTGCTTAGTTATTTTTCAGCTTTTCCTATTTTCTAATACATGTATTGAGAACCAATAATTTCCCTCTAACAAACTTGTCCTAATGAGCTTACACATAGAGCACTGTCTCCACCAAGTTGAAGTTAAACCTTCTTTTCAGGCACATGATAAAGAATTACAACAAATATTAGAAAATTGGAATCATTCAATGTTATGAGAACAATGCAATTAAGCTACGACTCAACAATTAAAGAGTAACTTGAAAAATTTTATATGGTTTCAAATAAAATTCAGGTCATAAATCAATTTAAATAGAAATTAGAAAATATTTTAAATTGAAGGATCATGGAAGCGCTACAGATAAAAACTTTTAGGGTGCAGCTAAACAGGACTTTGAGGGAAAATTATAGCTATAAATCCTATATTAGGAAGGAATAAAAGTGAAGAGCATGTTAAAGTCATGAGCAAAAATTAATGAAATAGAAAATGAATATTCAGTAGAGCATGTTCAGTAGAGAATAGCAAGTAAGCTAAAAGGAATAATAAAACTGAAACTTTTGGCAAGATGGCTCAAGGAAAAAGAAGACGTATAGCCAGTATTAGGAATGAAAAACATTCAAGTGCTGCAAACAGGGAAAAGATAAGAAAATAATGTGAACGACTGGGCGCGGTGGCTCACGCTTGTGATCCCAGCACTTTGGGAGGCCGAGGCGGGCGAATCACGAGGTCAGGAAATCGAGACCATGGTGAAACCCCGTCTCTACTAAAAATACAAAAAATTAGCCGGGCGTGGTGGCGGGTGCCTGTAGTCCCAGCTACTCGGAGAGGCTGAGGCAGGAGAATGGCGTGAACCCGGGAGGCGGAGCTTGCAGTGAGCCGAGATTGCGCCACTGCACTCCAGCCTGGGTGACAGAGCGAGACTCCGTCTCAAAAAAAAAAAAATAATAATGTGAACAACACATAACATCAGGCTACAGTATAACAACCATTTCATACCTATTCCAATGTCAAAAATCAAAGGTTTGACAGTACCAAGAGTTGGAGAGGATGTGAATCAGTCGTATCACACAGTTTGTTGGTGGGAATGTACATTGATGCCGCCATTTTATGTGACAGTTTAGCATGATCTTAATAGTTAACCATTTGTATGCTCATCTGCCAAGCACGTCCACCTCTAGGTTCAGGAGGAACTTGAAAATATATGCTAGGAAAAATGTACAAAAAGTTTATAGCAGCATTATTTGATAAAGCAGAAACCTGGAAATGATTCAGATGCCCATGGACAGGGGAATGGATAAAGCACATTCTCAAGTGAATATTATATGGCTACAAAATGATTGAACAATATCTATATTCAAAAATTCTACTACATAAAATTGAATGAAATAATTAAGTTCCAAAAGGTCAAATATGCTTAATATTCAAAGAGCAACTTAAACTAAGCCACATACTCTTCAGGAATATATCTATATCTGTGTGCATATCTATTATTTATAGAGAGACATAGATATGAGTGATTGCAAGATTCAGGAAATATTTTGAGTGTGGGAGGTGGGGGATGGGATGGAGGGAAGATCACATAGCTGTATAAAAATGTCAGTTTTCTAGTTCCTATATTGGGTTCACAGTGTTTATTATTAAAAAAAAAAAAAAGTTGGCTTATATGAACCAATGATGGGAGTGTTACAAAGCAAGGATTTTGAGGCCGGGCATAGTGGCTCATGCCTGTAATCTCAGCACTTTGAGAGGCCGAGGCAGGCGGATCACCTGAGTTCAGGAGTTTGAGACCAGCCTGGCCAACATGGCGAAACCCCATCTCTACTAAAAATACAAAAATTATCTGGGTGTGGTGGTGCGTGCCTGTAATCCCAGCTACTCGTGAGGCTGAGGTAGGAGAACTGCTTGAACCCAGGAGGTGGAGGTTGCAGTGAGCTGTGATTGGGCCTCTGCATTCCAGCCTGGGAGACAGAGTGAGACTCCATCTCAAAAAAAAAAAAAGGATTTAACATTCTAAGGGAGAAAAATCATATGATCATCTTAATAGATGCAGGAAATCATTTGTTAGACGTCACCATCCATTTGTGACTAAAGGAAAAAGCAAACAAATTAGGAATACAAGGCAATTTACTTAAACCTGCCAAGGGGTATCTACAGACAACAATACTGCAGACATCAAACATCACTCTTAATGGTGCAAGTTCATAGCATTCCCAAGACTGAGGAACTTGTCAAGGATGGCTACTACCAATTCTGTTGCTCATCATACTGGAGCTAGCCCACATAGTCAATAAAGAAATTAAAGATATTAGGACTGGGGGCGAATAACAAAACTCCTCCATAGATGATTTGATTATCTACATGGAACATCCAAAAGAACTGTATACATATTTACTTTTTTTTTTTTTTTTCTCAGACAGCGTCTTGCTCCATTGCCCAGGCTGGAGTGGAGTGGCACAAACATGGCCTCACTACAGCCTCCATCTCTTGGGCTCAAGCAGTCCTCCTGCCTCAGCCTCCAGAGTACCTGGGACCGCAGGCACACCACTATGCTTGACAAATTTTTCAATTTTTTGTAGAGATGGGGTCTTGGCGTGTTTCCCAGACTGAAAATATTTTTTAGAGATAAGAATTTGGAAAGTTAGTTGGATATGAAAACCACTACTGACCATCCTCAACCTACAATGGTTTGACTTAGTTTTTTGACATTATAATGGGTTTATTGTGGTATTAAATACATTTTTGACTCATGATATTTTCACATTACTTTAGGTTTATCAGGACATAACCCCATTGTAATTCAATTGTATGTAGTCTGTATACAAAAATCAGTTGCATTTTAATATACCAGCAGATATCAGTTAAAAATGAAAATTTAAAAATATACCATTTACAATAGCATAGAAAAATATGAAATACATAGGAACGAGTTTAAAAAGCTATACATACATGTACACATGAGCACATAGCATAATGGAAATGACTAATAAATTCAATTGCATTAATATGAAGAATTTCTTTTCTCTAAATCTACCATAAAGGCACAAGTCACAAACTAGGTGAAGATAATTGCAAATTATATAATTGACAAAAACTCATACCTAATATACAAAAATATTTCCTACAAAAAAAGAAAAAAGAAATCCAATAGACAAATGAAGAAAGCATGAGAACAAGTACTTCATAAAAGAGAAACTTGAATGTCCAATAAACAGGAAAAAATCTTCACCTCATTATTAATCAGGAAATTCATATTAAACTACAATAAGAAATTTATATTCCCACCACACTGGCAAATATAAAGTGTGATCATATCTGGGGTTAAGAATGTGAGTCTTAAGCACTTACTGGTGAGAATGTAAATTGGTTCAACTACTTTGGAGACTCATGTGACATTACTTAGTAAATTTAAATGTGTGTTCATCCTAAGATCCAGTGGTTCTACTTCTAGATATTTAAAGTAGAGAAAATCTTACACATATGCACAAGAAGACAAGTGTGAGGATATTCATAACAGCCCTAAAATGAAAATAACTCCAGTATTTATCATCAGTAGAATTCATAATTAATTGTGTTTATATGATACTGCAATAAAAAGATCTGCAGCTACATTCAGCAACGTGGATGACTTTTACAGACAATTGTGCAAAATAAGCAGGCTACAAAAGAATAATTCCATATGATTTCATTTAAATAAAATTAAAAGACCTGACAAAGCTAAGCAATGTATTTTTAGGGTGTACATAGTGGAATGATTATGAAGGAAGGCCATCAAAATCAGGATAGTGGCTTACCTTCATGAGGGAGGAAGGGTATGTGATTGGAAGAGGGCTATGCAGGAAGTTTCTAAGGTTTTGGCAATATTTCCTTCACACTAAAAATGTGTTTACCCGTGTGTTTGCTTTATTATCTTTCTCCTTTAAAATACACATGTGCTTTATTTCCATAGTTATTTATTTTACAATAAAAATACAATTACATAGTCCCAGCTACTTGGGAAGCTGAGGCAGGAGGATCATTTGAATGCTGGAATTCAAGGTCAGCCTGGGCAATATAGCAAGACCCTGTCTCTAAAAAATAAATGAAAAATAAATTTAAAAGTTTCAATGTGATAATGTATGAAGAACTTAACGGCATGGCACATAGAAAATACTCAATAAATATTTATTATTGTTTTGTTATTAATATCAAAATGTTTCCCCCTATATCTAGTTATAGCTGCAGCCCATACATTTTTCAGGTACTGCTTTTATTTAGCTTGAAGTCTTTAACAAATTTCCCTCCTGCTTTAAAACAAGTATTATTTAGTAGACTATTTTAGTTTTCAGGCATATAGGATTGTTCAATCAATCTCTCTCTTTGTCTTATAATAGTGCTGCATTAGACTCAGAAGATGTAGTCTGTATGAAGGTAATTTTTCTGACAGTTATTGAATAAATTTATTTGTAGCTTGAAAAAAGAAAATGTACTTAGATGAATAAAAAATACCTTTGTTGAAATTCCTGCAGTGAAAATAATTTCAGTATTGTAATTCTGTAACTCTCTACTCTTCCTTTCTCTATTACAGTCTTGATTTTAGTATCTCTATTTTTGAAAACCCAAGCCTTCTTAGTATTGTAACCATGATGATACTATATAAAACACTATGATTTTGTGTTTATGTGTATTGTTTAGTATTAATTTATACCACCACCAGCAGTGTAAGAGAGTGTCTGTTTCCTTGTCCCTGGTGAGCAGCATTGGATAATATTTAAAAATAATTTTTGGCAATTGGATTTTTTTTCTGTTATATTTATTCCTTTACTTGTTAGTAAACTTTAATTTCTTGAATATATATATAGTCCAATTTTCATTCTATGTGAATATTTATGTACTTTACTAATTTTCTATTGTGAGAGTAGTGTTTTTGGTTTATTTTTTTCAAAAATTAATTTGTAAAACCAGTTTATATATTTAGGATGGTATCATTCCTTGTTGCAATTTTCTTCTCCCCAGTTTGGAACTGGCTTTAAAATTTCAACTTATTCTTTTTTACCTATCGTCTTTTCTTCCTCTTCTTCAGGAGCAAATATTCCCAGCCTTTTCTTCTTATTTCATGTAGAGCAGTTTAGTCTTCTTTTATTGCAGGGGGAAGATGGTCATTTGGCTGTGATGATGTGGCCCCGATTGCAGAATTGAGTTGGAGGCCGAAGCATGTGAGCTCTGATCCTTGCCAGTTCCGTAAGTCAACAAATAACACATCCATTTAGACAGCTTCCAGACAACAGATAGCTGTGAAATATAATCTCCTTTATGATACAATAGTGATCCTAAATTTAAGTATGTCAAGCATTTATAACCTTCTGACTCCTTGCAAAATTTTATCTTAAGTGATTTCAATATACTGTGCATACTTTATCAGGCAATCCAAAGGTAAACATCTATCTGTAGTGAAAGCATAACACTGACGTTTGTCAAAGGTCAAAGATTCGGAGATTTAACTTATTAATAAATCTATAAGCTGTTAGTATTTTTATACTGTGGTGGTAAGAAAATTTGCAGGATTTTTAAAAACATGTTTTAGTTCTTACCAAGAGTTCCTAAGTACATTGTTTTTCTAGTAAAATCCAGTTTGTTCCAAATTTTTGACTGAGAAAAGCTAAATCTTTTCTTTTTGGGAAGAAAAGTTCAGTTTTTAAGGAGATCTAGTCCTAAAAATATCAAGGATAGAGGCTTAGGAATTATGTAAGCCTCCACAGACTTCCCCACATTCCCCAAACTACTTAAGATGATCCCCAAACAGGACCAGCCCTAAACGAGCCCTGGAAATAGGGAAGAAGGCTATCTGTATGCCTCAGTACTAGGGACCATCTACTTACTGTCACACAGGAGGAGTTATGCTGAAAGGGGACATTAGAACTGGCCTGCATTGTTGCTTTTTCAAAACTATCGGTGGGTGCAGTGGCTCATGCCTGTAATCCCAGCCCTTTGGGAGGCAGAGGCAGGCAGATGGCTTGAGTCCGGGAGGTGGAGGCCAGCCTGGGAAACATGGTGAAACCCCATCTCTACAAAAAATAAAAAAAATTTGCCGGGTGTGGTTGTGCGTACCTGTAGTCCCAACTACTTGGGAGGCTGAGGTCGGAGGATCACTTGAACTTGGGAGGCAGAGGTTGCAGTGAGCCGAGATCGTGTCGCTGCATTCCAGCCTGGGTGAGAGAGAGACACCCTATCTCGAAAAACAAAACAAAACAAAACGAAACAAAAAAAACAAAAAAACAGATCCCTAAGAAATAAATAGAAGAAATTATGGGAGAACCTAATGATAGCCCTTCATTTAGAGCAAGGGTGTCCAATTTTTTGGCTTTCCTGGGCCACATTGGAAGAAGAATTGTCTTGGGCCACACATAAAATACACTAATACTGATGTTAGCTGATGAGCTAAAAAAAAAAATTGCAAAATTCTCATATTTTAAGAAAGTTTATGAATTTGTGTTGGGCTGCATTTAACGCCGTTCTGGGCCACAGGTTGGACACGTTTGATTTAGAGGGATGAGAGCTAGAGGTGGGGTGGGCTTGGGACAGAAAGTGAGCTCTCTCTGCTGTGAATCAGCTGCATCTGAAGCAGTGGGCTGGGAGACCCCAGGGTAAGTGTGGCCACATTAAGTAGTAGTCTGTGGCAATGGGGCTTCTGACATACCACTGGGCTTTTGCATGGTGCAGTGGCTAGTGGCCCAGAAAGGAGAAAGGGTCACATAATAATTGCCACAGAACACTTATTTAACAAATGCTGATGTAGCCTTTATTACCTCCCAGGGATTGTTTTAAATTATTGGTTCTTAACTGGAGGTGGTTTTGCCCCCCAGGGGACATTTGGAAACGTCTGGAGATATGTTTGTTGGCACAACTGGGAGGAGACTGCTACTGGCATCTAGTACGTTAGAGACCAAGGATTCTACTGAACATTCTAAAATGCACAGGATAGTCCCCACAACAGATTATCAGTCCCCAAATACAGTGTCAAGATTACAAACCCTGTTTCAAATATTTAATAAATATTAAGTAACTTAATCTTCATAGCAACCCTGTGAAAGCTGCTCATTTTTCAGGTAAGGAAATGGAGGCAGATAAATAACTTGCCCAGTGTCATATCTGATGGAGACTCCAGGCCAAAGGGAAATATGCATGTTTGAAAAATGCAAACATTCCAGAGAAGAGCAGTTACATTACCACTAGCCTAAATAAAATTTAAGGTGAAATGATTTACAGACAGGGTAATTTTTTAACAAAAAGGCATAATTCACAATGAAAATAGTTATAAAACTTTGGACACTAAATAGTATAACCCTGAAATATATAAAACAAAATCTGTTAGAATGTAAGGAGTAATTTAAATACAGTGCTAGCTTTTTTTTTTTTTTTTTTTGAGTTGGAGTCTTGCTCTGTCGCCCAGGCTGGAGTGCTGTGGTGCGATCTCGACTCACTGCAAGCTCCGCCTCCTGGGTTCATGTCATTCTCCTGCCTCAGTCTCCCCAGTAGCTGGGACTACAGGCGCCTGCCACCACGCCCGGCTAATTTTTTGTGTATTTTTTAGTAGAGACAGGGTTTCACCGTGTTAGCCAGGATGGTCTTGATCTCTTGACCTTGTGATCCGCCTGCCTCGGCCTCCCAAAGTGCTAGAATTACAGGCTTGAGCCACCGCGCCTGGCCACAGTGCTAGCTTTTTAAGAATAGCTTTATTGAAGTATAATCAACATACAATAAACTGCACAAATTAGAAGTATAAAATTTCATACTTTTTTTTTTGAGACGGAGTCTCGCATTGTCGCCTGGGCTGGAGTGCAGTGGTGCGATCTCGGATCACTGCAACCACCGCCTCCCAGGTTCAAGCAATTCTCTTGCTTCAGCCTCCTGAGTAGCTGGGATTACATGCACCCCCACCACACCCAGCTAATTTTTGTATTTTTAGTAGAGACGGGATTTCACCGTGTTGGCCAGGCTGGTCTCGAACTCCTGACCTCCTGATTCGCCCACCTCAATATATGTCTATGCCTGTGAAATAATGCCACAGTTAACATAATGAACATTTCCACCATTCCAAAAGTTTCCTCATGCCTGTTTATAATCCCTCCTTCCACCCACTTCGTGCCCTTTCTCCAATTCTGTCAACCAGTGATCTTCTTTCTGTCTTTATAGATGAGTTTGCATTTTCTAGAGTTTTATATAAGTGAAATTATGCAGCAGATACTCTTTTTTTGTATGTATTCTTTCACTCAGCATATTTATTGTGATATCCATGTTTTTGCAAGTATCAACAGTTCATTCCTTTTTATTGCTAAGGAGCATTTCATCGTATGGATATACCACAATTTGTATATCGATTTACCTTTTGATGGACATTTGGGTTGTTTCTATTTTTGGCTACTATAAATAAAGATGCTGTGAACATTCATGAACAAGTCTTTGTATGGACATATGTTTTGTTTCTCTTGGAAGAATACCTACGAATGGAATGGCTGGGTTATATGGTGAGTATGAGTTTAACATTTCAGGAAACTGCTAAACTGTTTACTAAAGTTATTGTTCCATTTTATATTCTCACCAGCTATGTGAGAGAATTCCAGTTAATATCCTTGCCAACATTTAATATGCTTACTCATTAGGATTTTAGACATTTAAATAGGTGTATAGTGGTGTCTCATTGTAGTTTTAATTTGCGTTTCCCTAATGCAAATGACTGATGATGTTGAGTATCTTTTCATGTATTTATTTGTCATCTGTATGTCTTCTTTGGTGAAATGTCTGTTCAGATCTTTTGCTCATTTAAAAAATTGGGTGTGTGCATGGATACATATGTAACAAACCTGCACATTGTGCACATGTACCCTAAAACCTAAAGTATAATTAAAAAAAAAAAAAAATTGGGTGTGTAATAGGGTTCTCCAGAGAAAAAGAACTGACTCTGTGTGTGTGTGTGTGTGTGTGTGTGTGTTTGTGTGTGTGTGTGTATACAGAGAGAGAGGTACTTGTTTAAGGAATTGGCTCACATTATTGTGGGGGCTGGCAAGTCCAAAATCTATAGGGCAGGCTGGCCACTGGAGTCCTTGGGAAGAGATGATGCAGTCTCAAGTCCAAAGGCTGGAGGCATAATTTCTTTTTCTTTGGGCAACCTCACTGTTTCCTCTTGAGACCAACACCTGATTGGAGGAGGTCTATCTACATTATGGAGAGTCATCTGCTTTACTCAGAGTTTACTGATTTAAATGTTATTTACATCTAAAAAATACCTTTACAGCAACATCTAGACTTCTGTTTGACAAAAAACTGAGTACAATGGCCTAGCCAAGTTAACACTCGAAAATTAACCATAACAAGTTGTTTGTTTTCTTACTGAATTTTGGAAGTTTTTATATTCTGGATTCCAGTCCTCTCTAAGATTTGTGATTGGCAAATCTTTTCTCCCAGCCTGGGTTGTATTTTCATTCTCTTAACAGTGCCTATCTAAGAGAATGTCTTAATTTTCATGAAGTCCAATTTATCATTTTTGTCTTTAATAGATCAGGCTTTTGGTGTCATATCCAATAAATCATTGCCCAGCCAAAGGCATAAAGATTTCATCCTTTTATTCCTCTATAAGTTTTACAGATTTAGGTTTTACTCTAGGTCTATAATCTATTTTGAGTTAATTTTTGTATATGGTTTGAGGTATGAATTGAAGTTCACTTTTTGCATGTGGGTATTTAGTTCTTCCAGCACCATTTGTTGAAAAACAGTAGTAGTTTTTTACAGATCAAGTATGCAAAAACACATATAAGGGTATAAATAACAGAATTAATAATATACCCTCATTTAAAGGCTATGGATTCTTGAAAGGTTTATGGAGCATTTATAAAAATTGACCTTATTAGCCATATATAAACTCTTGATTTGGGCCACGTAACACAATAAAACTGGAAATTAATAATTAAGTGTAAACAACAAGAAGCACAGAAAACTGCCATGTCCTCATCTCATTCTAATATAGTCAAGAAAGCCCATTTAATCAAGGCAGCAGAACAGCTGCTGCCAATGCTCATTTCCCATTGGTTGGTATTGAGCCTTGGGTTATCTCCTCCAAACGTCTTGTCAGTAATTAAAGCTAGCCTTGGTAAATGACATATATGATAATCAGCCTGTAGAAAATCATAGCTTAAATGTACATCTACCATATGACTCTATCATTCCACTTCTAGGACAAAGACTTGCACATGAGGGTTTATCATAGCTTTATTTGTGATAGCCCTAAACTAGAAACAACGAAAATGTCCTTCCACAGGTGATTAGATAAATATATTGTGGTATATTTATACAATAGAGTGCTATTTAGCAATGAAAAGGAATGGACTTACATGTGGAATCCAAAAAGTCAAACTCATAGAAGCAGAGAGTAGAATGGTGGTTGTCAAGGACTTGGGGCAAAATGAATGGGGAGATGCTGGTGAAAGGGTACAAATTTCAGTTAGATAAGATGAGAAAGTTCTGGAGACCTATTGTACATATGGCGACTATAGTTAATAATGTTTTGTATACTTGAAAATTGTTAAGATATTAGATATTTAATGCCCTCACTACAAAACAGTAAGTATGTGAGGCAATGGATATATTAAATCGCTTAATTTAATCATTTCACAATGTATACATATACCAAAACATTACATGTACACTGTAAATATGCATAATTTAAATTTGTCAGGTATACCTTAATAAAATGGTGGACATACAAAGAAAGACATCACCCTCCACAAAAAAGGAAAGAATACTCAATAGTAAACCTGAAATTTTGGAGTTCTGTGGGAGGAAAAGTGTATGAATAGTAAAATAAAGTTATTGTAAGAAAAAGAAAAAGGAATGGCTACTGACATGTGCAGCAATATGGGTGAAACTTCGAATACTATGCTGAGTGAATGAACCCAGACTGGGAGTAAATACTCTATGATTCTATTTATATAAAATTCTAGAACATGAAAATATTGGGTAACCCAATTCAAGTATTGAATTCAATACTTGAACAATTCAAGTATTGTTATCTCCTTATGTATAAAAGAAAAAGAATCCCTTTGTTTTTGTTAGAGCATGGTAAGTTGGTTTGGCTAAAAAGGACAAAGTTCTCGATAAGTAAAGTATTGCTTTGCCTTTGGTGATCAGAGTGAGCTTAACAAAGAGTGGTACCTAGTAAAACAGTTTTACATCCCTCAGTGTTGCACGGAAACCTTTAACATACCTAAATATCTATGGACTAGAGTTCCTGCTGTATCTGCTGGCCATTGTTTGACACTGCCCCCTCCCCCACCCCAAGTAAGAAAGAGGTTGTAGTAACACCATTTGTCACACACACATAGTTCATCCTAGATTCACCAGGTAATGAGGGTGGACATTGGTGTTTGGTAATTGCTTTTACTCAAAGCAATAATAGTACTTCTCATATCTCTGTGACAGGGAGGTAGTTACAATTTGGAGCCAGATACTTAAATTAACTCTTCACGGAGTCTCGGAGATAGGGGCACTGTCTTCCTTGATGTTTACATTTCAAAGAGATGGCTTCCAGGTCCTTGAGAAAGACATTCCTTGGTTGTAAAGCTGGCAAGAAGGTTTGTTTAGCTTTTGAAAAGATTTACAGCTATCTCAAAGAATTTACAATTGCAAATTTTCTGAAGCAAATGCTCCAGGAAAAGGGAGAGGAGGTGTCTTTCCCTTTCTCTCCCTTTTTACACCAGGATTTTTATTTTTTTATTTTTTTTTGGATTTGGATTTACCCTTACAGTACTTATAATCTGAAATTCCTTGAATGTGGTCCAAAGTATATTTCTGTTCATTTGATCTCACTGGAGACTAGAGAAGAGTCTCCAAATATAATTTAACTTTGAAAAGTAAACTTTCTCCTTCAGGCCACTAATTAACTTACTCCAATTATTGTTATCCAAGCCGTTTCTTGGTTTGTTCACTATCTCAACAAAGGAAGGCATTTTTAGGTAAGTTTAACCAACCCTGCTTTGGAGAAAGCCCTTCAAATTAAGTTCTCTTTTATTCTGGCAATGCCAATGAATATTAAATGTCAGATGTTGTGCCTATTGTCCCGGGCGCCAGGGACAAATGGTAAAAAAGACAGGCATGCTTCTGTTCCCTCTGGAGTTTATGTTCTGGCAGGGAATGAGACATTTAACCAGTGGTATTACCAGCAGGAGCCAGTGCCATGAGTGTGACTCATGGAAAAGCACAAAGTGCCATCTATAGGACAATATTGTGAAATGTCCTAACCTAGAACTGCAAGAGGTCAAATTATGGAGGGCCTGCAAACCTTAATAAAGATTTAGGATTAAAAATTCAGTGCCTTGAGCCTGTTTCTAGAGCTTTTGATTCTTTGGGTTTGGTGCAGCTCAAGAGCCCATACTTTAACAAGCTCCTCTATAGGATTCTGATGCAATTAGTCCCAGTACTTTCCTTTGGACACTCTGGGCTATAAACCCTTTGAACATTTTAAAGCCAGAGATTGGTGTAATTGGATTTGAATGGATTGGTGGAAGGATGGGGCAAGAATGGTTGTAAGGGATTTAGGGAGCTACTGTAGTAGTTAGGCAAAGAATGAGGGTAGCTTGGACTAGTGGGCATATAGAGAAGGGACATCTATGTCACTAAGCATTTGAGAAATATTTAGGAGTGGAATAGGATCTTGTGATTGTTTAAATGTGAAAGGAGTTGCTGAGGCACATGAAGGAATCAAGGATGACTCCCAGGTTTCAGACTTGAGTAATGGGCTGGGTGGTGGTGTCATTTTCTGAGATGGTGAACACTGGGAGGAAGAGCAGTTGGAATTGAGGTATAGGAAGGAGGAGTTAATATTTTGGACACAGAGACAGCCATGCAGAGATGTTTAGTAGGCAGTTAGATCCAGCAGTTTGAAGCTTAGGAGAGAGGGCTGGAGTTTGCATGTAGATTTGAGAGTGGACAGCTGAGAGATGGCAATTGGAGGGCAATGGATGAGACCCCACGGTGTTAGTTTGTTTTGCATTGCTATAAAGGAATACCCAAGCCTGCGTAATTTATAAAGAAAAGAGGTTTATTTGGCTCACAGTTCTGCAGGCTGTACAAGAAGCATAGGGGGACATCCACTTCTGATGAGGGGGTCAGGAAGCTTATAATCATGGTGGAAGGTGAAGAGGGAGCAGATGTGTCACATGGAGAGAGAAGGAGCAAGAGAGACATCAGGCTTTTTAAAATAACCAGCTCTCCTGTGAACTAATGATAACTCACTCATTACTGTGGGGAGCACACTAAGCCATTTGTGAGGAGTCTAACCCCATGACCCAAACATTTCCCACTAGGCCTCATCTCCAACACTGGGGATCACATTTCAACATGAAATTTGGAGGGGGACACACATCCAAACCATACCACCGCCCAAACAAAGCCTCTAGATGGAGAAGGAAAGAAGATCCAGAAGGAAGCCAGAGCAATGTCAGACTAGGTTTTGGTCAAGGAAGAGGAAGAAGAGCCAGCAGTAGATACTAAAAAGGAACAGCTAGGGAGATGGAAGGAAAACTGGGAGATTGTGGTATCCATGTAAATACCTATGGAGAATGGTCCCTAGTGATTTTCTATATTTGTAATTTAGCCAAAGCACATTCAAAACATTGCAGCATCCTTTCCAATCACATTTTCTGGAGGGTGGATATTCTTAGTGCACATATATGGTTCTATTCCAGGGACCAGTCACACTTACGCTGAGCACTTAAAAAATATTCTATTCTTTAGGATAAGAGAGTTATTACAGCCACAAAGGCTACCAAGTCCCTCTCCTTCCAAATGTACATCTCTCATGTTTTCCATCTCACTTTGGTGTCTGAACTTCTCAGGAGCAGACCCTCAATGGCCTTTTGACTTGTAGATGAAAACATCGATAGGAAAGGGTGATGACAATGACTGGGTTGTCTCTTGCTACCAGGTCAATTTCTTGGGTGATATATTCATATATTCATCTTTTAGGTCAGATGCGGTGGCTCATACCTGTAATCCCAGCACTTTGGAAGGCTGGGGTGGGTGGATTGCTTGAGTTCAGGAGTTTTAGATCAGCCTGGGCAACAGGGCAAAACCCTGTCTCTATAAAAAATACAAAAATTATCCAGGCATGGTGGTGTGCACCTGTAGTCCCAGCTACTCCAGAGACTGAGGTAGGAGAATCACCTGAGCACTGGAGGTCGAGCCTGCAGTGAGCTGAGATGGTGCCACTGCACTTCAGCTTGGGCATCAGAGTGAGACCCTGTCTCAAAAGAAAAAAAAAATTCAACTTTCAGTGAGAAACTCTTCAGAGTGATAGATGGGAGTCCATGTCTTTTCCACTGAATGTGAATGTCCTGCATTTTGAGATACATGATTTTTAAGTAATCTAGTTCCATAATAATTTTTTAAAAATTAATATTGATGAAAAATAATAGATTTTTTTTTTTTCAAAGGAAGGCATCTATCACTTTAAAATGTGTGACTGTATTGGCCATATATCTGCTAAATCTTGCAAGTGTATGAATAGGGTGGCATATAAATAAAGTAGAGCTCAGGGAACTGTCTAGCCTTTACCCTATCTATAATCCCTTGGCCAATCACTTGGCCAAGTGGACAGAGGCATGTGTCTAAATCCCAGCGGTAGGATTATAGACACATGCCTCTGTCCACTTGGCCAAGTGATTGGCTCAGGGGTGGCCACATGGCCCATACAGATTTCTTTCTAGGATAGATAAATGAATGTTGGGGAGAAAATTCTTTCTTTCCTATTGTGGTTGCTAAACTAAAAAGACGTTAATCTGGTCCATGAGCAGCCACCTTTCCTGCTGCATGTGAGAGCTTTTCTGAAGAAGGAAGGTGGCGCACAACCAGAAGCAAAGTTGAGAAATGGAGAGAGATGAGCTCTGATGACACTGTGTGAGAGGTGAGTCTAGCTGTCATTTTGAATCCCTTATTTACCAGTTATGTGACCTTTCTTACCTAAGCTAATTGACTTACTTAAGCTTTTACCATTAGCAACTGAAAGTATCCTAATTAATACAGCGACCGTTGGTTAAAGTATTCACTTTATTGTTGTGGGAGACCCTTATTAAATACCCTTTATGGGCCTAAAGCCCACTATCCTATCCCTCTGCAATTACCATAATAAAAAAATAGGAAAATTAATTTGCGACTTTTTAATTTTAAGTTACTTCAGAACAGTATGCTCCTTTTCAGGAAAATAATTATATTTATTAACAACAAGGGAGGGCAGTATTCGCTAGGTTCCTTTGAGAAATCTCTAGAGATGATACTTGCTTGCCGTTTTAATGTTTTAGCTAGGGGACGGAGAGGGACCTGCCTCAAACAAGATACCAGAGTTATGATTGGATTTGTCGAGATCCCTTTATTTCTATCCCAGGGGATAAATAAAAGGAGGCAGAACCCTTGTGCTGTTATGTCCACAAAACTTGGGTGTTTAACCCTCAGGACCAGGTGAGTTCCTAGCTTAGTGTGGGGCAGTGGCAGAAAGGTTTCCCACTTTTGACAGAAGGCTTAAAACTGTGATATAATATTTGAATAATACTTAGTGTTGCCTGAGGAGAATGATCAGAGAGCTTTGATTGGTCTTTTGTGTCTTGGTGTCCCGAAATTTCTATCTCATTGCTTAACAGGTTTCAAAGTAAGCCTAGCACAGAGAAAGAACTCATCTCAGATTTTGGTAAGGTTTTAAAACACATAAGATAATTTAGTTTAGAGCATTGTTGCCTAAAAAGAGCAGTACACTGGCTCAGATAAATTAAAATGGCAACAATAGCACTTTCCTTAGAACATGTGAAGAGGGCAGATACTTTTAAATGTTTTGTGTGTGTGTGAAAAAGGAAGTGAAATTTTAAAAATAAAAAATACAAATCTAAAAGGTGAATGACACCTGGTGAGAACAACAATATAGATCACATTTAAGGAAATTCATAAAATTAAACTTGAATTTTAAAGTTAAGTTAGAAGACATATAATTTAAAAACCTTTGGGAAGTAGTAAATCTACTGGTACAGTGTAGAAATCTCCCATGTAGTAATTCAGTTTCCTTTTCAAATGGTCATTGATGGCATTTAATTCTGTCTGTTGGCAAATTTTTGAAATCTATCTCCCTTCTAAAGGGAACTGAGGACTTCATCTCAATTGTGTACTTTTCATTCACTTTTTCACTCTCCGGTAAAACAAATACCCCTCATAAGCAATATTCAACACCAGTATGTTTATACACCACCCTTCCTATACACTTGCAAGTACCTGTAGCGAAAGATTCAACCATCTTTTCCTCCTCCCTCGGCATTGAAGGAACATAGCACAGGTACCATTAAGAATAGCCATACACAAATTGAGAGAGGCTTTAATCCATCTTTCAACTGAAATGCATGAAAGATGGATTAAAGCCTCTCTCATTTTGTGCTCCTGAGCAAGTGGTGGCTGGCATGCACACATTTTTTGAGTGCCTGTACTGTGTCAGTAGCTATGCAAGGTTGAGAGGATACAGAGATGAAAAAAATATATTTCCTGCTGTTAAGTAGTTCACAGCTTATTGTAAATTCAAATACAAAACACAGCAGTGTATAGGCTCCTCAGCATTGAGGCTGAGGTTAGGAATGCAGCTGTTAGCTCCAAAACAAGACAGTTGGCTGACCTGGGATCCACATTCAAGACACTGGCCTTGTCAAAATTGCAGTTTAATAAACTGAGTTAAGCAACTAGAACTATCTGTTCAGTCTCAGTGTTACCCTGAGTACTCATGAAAGAATTTCAGAAGAAATTCCTAGGCAATTTCCTCTTTACAGACAAAGCAATCCTAACATGATTTTTTATTTGGGATTTAGAGCATATTTTTCATTAGTTTTGACTATATTTTCAACATTTACATATCCTCTTTCTCCCTTCCTCCCTGCATAACAGTCAATTATGTTTCTTCAGTTATACATCCCTGTTTGAAAGCAGGTGCAAGGTGCCTTAGTTAATACAGCTGCAACTACTAAGGTCTTGCATGGACACCTTAGCCCCATAATGTCATCAACTACTATCACATTTGTCTAATCTGTCAATCCCATGCCTTCCACCACTGTATTTTGAATCTGAGTACACTAAGACTTTCTCCAACACTTCTCTACTCTGTATGCGTGTCATTTCATAAGAAGCTTTGTTCCCATAGGAAGTGTGGTTGCCTTGAGAGATCTGAGAATGTACAATCAATCCACAGAGATTTTTTTCAGCCAATTGTTAGTTGTAATTTCACATCATTGGATTACAACAATTAGGTTCCTCCCACTGCTCCCAGCATCCAGCTACTAATAATTCTACTCCTCCTTCACTTCCTAGAGCTTGTCATTCACAAAGTTTCTACTTAGGAAACCTTGCGAAACTTACTTTATATTCTCTTTGCTTTTCATTTTTCATTTACTACTACCCTAATCTATAGTTTGTATATTCCTTATAAACATAAGTTATGAAAGCAACAGTAAGATTTTACAATTTCAATAAATAGATTTGTTAAAATACTTAAATTGTTCAGGAAATAGCAACTGACATATCTTGACCCAGACTGCTTTGGTTTAAACCCCAGCTCTGCCACTCGCTGGTTGGGCTACTCATTTGGACTCTTTAAATATCTGAAAAATGAGTATAATAATAACATATAGATAGTATTATATAGTGGTTAGAGTGAGAGGATTCTGGCGTTGGGTTCAAATCTTAGCTCTGTCACTTCTTTGCTGTCTAATCTTGATCCAATTTACGTAAGTTTTCTAAAGCACAGTTTGCTCTTTTATCCAAGGATAATGATAGCACCTGCCTTAGGACATTGTTGTATAAATGCAAGGCCTTAAGCCCAGTGCCTGGCACATCTTAGTACTAAACACGTGGTCGCTGTTCTTAGGAAAAACACATAACAGAGTTAAAATTGATCAACTAAAACTCAGATATATAGCTTTCTAACTTTTCTGTGTCTGGCTTAATATTGTTCCTGTTGTTGATGATGTAGGGGAAAAAGTAAAAGTTCCCATCCCAGGCTATAATCTGTTACAGTTTAAGCGGGTATCTTTCAGATGACTCCCACATTTCTTTTGTTGGTAGAATGGAAAGTCTTAGAGGATTCCTCTCCCTGCCATACCCCTGTGATCACACTCCCTTCCTTCTTCTCTTTCCCTGATTGGTCTCTGGGCAGAGAAAGAAGCTTGCATCACCTCGTGGTAGTAGGAGTTCCATCCCAAGAGGACTGTTCCTCTGCTGGTTCCCACTGACCCCTGGCTGATGTGTAACTCATGCTACCTCACCTTTGAGTGTCTGATTCTATTCTTTCTGTATCTACCACTGATGCTTTTATATCATGTCTCCCTGATGACTGAGCCCCCACTGGGCTCCTACTGATGCCGATGACCTAATGTGACTCAGCAGCACTCCTCTTCCATACCCCTCCCCTATCCCTTTGTATTGTTCAACTCTGCTGTCCTTTCCAATTGACTAATGGAATTATATATCCTGCAAATTATTCAGTTATTAAAATTCCAAGTGGAAAGTGAAATTCAAGTCCCCCCTTAACTTTTGGCATCACCTCAAACTATCTGGGATATTTTTATTGCACCTTCCCTAAGTTTGGGATGTTGGGGGTAGAATTTAGGACGTCCTTGATGACTGCGTGTGCTCTCTCCCTCTCTCTTTTTCTTTCTCCTCTCTGGGCTTGTTTTCCCAGTGCCCAAAGGGTCTTCTACTTTTCCTCTCTAGGTAGCAGGAATGCCATATCTTTTTTGTTGTCTACTCTGTGGCTTTTTGTAAGATTCTGATCAAGTTGGCCAGACTTGACTCTCTTGATTTATGATCTACAATATATGAAGGGATATTAGAAACCCCCGTTATTCTCCTTAAAAAACAAACTAAGTTAGCTTTCACGCCTTTTCTGTTTCTGCGGGCTAGAATTCTGGTTTGAACATGTAAACTGAGCAACACTTCTCTTTCCACCTGAAATGATGACTATTGTTGATTAGGTAGGTGGGACTTGCAGGATAACATGACATATGGGAAATGAAATTTATATCACTTTAGTATTTCAACAATATTCTTATTTCTATTTGTTTATAGAATGATAAAAAAGCAGAAAAATAATCATTCATAATTCCATCTCCAAGACATAGTCACTGTTAATAGTATTTCCTAGCTGGGTGCTAACTGGGTGACTTAGAGCAAGTTAATTTATCACTTTGATCCTTAGTGTCCTTTTCTGCTAAATGGGAATAACTCTTCCTTCTCCTCCCAGAGAGGGTTGTTTTGATTCAAAATGGTATTTTTTTAAATTTCAAATTTTTGTGGTAACATAATAGGTGTATGTATTTATGGGGTATATGAGATATTTTGATATAGGCATACAATGTGTATTAAACACATCAGGGTAAAAGGGGTATCCATCACCTCAAGCATTTATACTTTCCTTGTGTTATAAACAATTCAATTATATATTTCTAGTTATTTTTATTTTTTGAGACATTCTCTTACTCTGTTGCCCAGGCTGGAGTGTAGTGGCACGATCTTGGCCCACTGCATCCTCCGCCTCCCAGGTTGAAGCAATTCTCCTGCCTCAGCTTCCCGAGTAGCTGCTATTACAGGTGCCCACCATCACGACTGGCTAATTTTTGTCTTTTTTTAAGTAGAGATGGGGTTTCACCATGTTGGCCAGGCTGGTCTCGAACTCCTGACCTCAAGTGATCCTCCCATCTCGGCTTCCCAAAGTGTTGGGATTACAGGCATGAACCACCACGCCTGGCCATTCTAGTTTTTAAATGTACAATATATTATTGTTGACTATAGTCACCCTGTTGTGCTGTCAAATAATAAATCTTATTTATCCACTATATTTTTGTACCCATTAATCATCGCCACTCCCCAAACACACTACCCTTCCCAATGTCTGGTAACCATCCTTCTCTCTATCTCCATGAGTTCAATTGTTTTAAGTTTTTAGCTCCCCCAAATAAGCGAGAACATGTGAAGTTTTTCTTTCTGTGCCTGGCTTATTTCACTTAACATAATGACCTCGAGTTCCATCCATGATGTTGCAAATGACAGGACCTCATTCTTTTTTATGGCTAAATAGTACTCTATTGTGTATATGTACTACATTTTCTTTATTCATTCATCTGTTGATGGACACTTAGGTTGATCCTAACTTTTGGCTATTGTGCTGCGATAAACATGAGAGTGTAGATATTTCTTTAATATACTGATTTCCTTTTTTGGGAGTGTATACTTAGCAGTGGAATTGCTGGATTGTATGATAGTTCTATTTTTGTTTTTTTGAGGAACTACCAAACTGTTCTTCTTAGTGGTTGTACTAATTTACATTCCCACTAACAGTGTACAAGGGTTCATTTTTCTCCACATTCTCACCAGCATTTGTTATTGCCTGTGCTTTGGATAAAAGCCATTTTATTATAACTGGGGCAAGGTGATATCTCATTGTAGTTTTGGTTTGCATTTCTCTGATGATCAATAAGGTTGAGCATGTTTTCATATACCTGTTTGCCATTCCTATGTCTTCTTTGTAGAAATGTCTGTTCATATCTTTTGCCCATTTTTAAATTGGATTATTAGATATTTTCCTATAGAGTCATTTGAGCTCCTTATATATTCATGTTATTAATGCCTTGTCAGGTGAGTAGGTTGCAAATATTTTCTCCCATTCTGTGGGTTGTCTCTTCACTTTGTGGATTGTTTCCTTTGCTGTACAGAGGCTTTGTAATTTGATGTGATCCCATTTGTCCATTTTTGCTTTGGTTGCCTGTGATTATGTATTATAGTCAAGAAATCCTTGACTACTCCAGTGTCCTGGAGAGTTTCCCCAATGTTTTCTTCTAGTAGTTTCATAGTTTGAGGTATTAGATTTAAATGTTTAATCTATTTTGATTTGATGCTTGTTTATGGTGAGAGATAGGGATTGTTTCATTTTTCTGCATATGGATATCCAGTTTTCCCAGCATCATTTATTGAACAGACTGTCCTTTCCCCAATGTATATTCTTGGTACCTTTGTCAAAAATGAGTTCATTGTAGATGTATGGATTTGTTTCTGGGTTCTCTATTCTGTTCTATTGGTCTGTGTGTTTCTTGTTATGCCAGTACTATGCTGTCTTGTTTATAATACGTCTGTAGTATAGCTTGAAGTCAGGCAATGGGATTTCTCCAGTTCTGTTCTTTTTGCTCATGATAGCTTTGGCTACTCTGGGTCTTCTTTGTGGTTCTATGTACATTTTAGGATTTTTTTTTCTATTTCTGTGAAGAATATTATTGGTATTTTGATAGAAATTGCATTGAATCTGAAGATTGCTTTGGGCAGTATGCACATTTTAACAATATTGATTCTACCAATCAATGAAGATGGAATATCTTTCCTTTTTGTATAAAAAAATTTCTTGCATCAGTATTTTATAGTTTTCATTATAGAGAGCTTTCACTTCTTTGGTTAAATTTATTCCCAGGTATTTAATTTTATTTATAACTATTGTAAATTGAATTACTTCCTTGATTTCTTTTTCAGATTGTTCACTATTGGTATACAGAGATGCTGCTGATTTTTGTATGTTGATTTTGTATCCTGCAAGTTTACTGAATTTTCGTATCAGTTCTAATAGTTATTTGGTGGAATCTTTAGGTTTTTCCAAATACAAGCTCACATCATCTGCAAACAAGGATAATTTGACTTCTTCCTGATTGCTATAAAATTTCCTTTCCAGTTTGGATGCCTTTTATTTGTTTCTCTTGTCTGATTGCTCTAGCTAGGACTCCCCATCCTATGTTGGACAACAGTTGTAAAACTGGGCATACTTGTCTTGTTCCAGACCTTAGACAAAAGGCTTCAAGATTTTCTCCATTCAATATGATACTAGCTATGGGTCTGTGGCACATTACTTTTATTGTGTTGAGGTCTGTTCCTTCTATACCCAGTTTTATTAAGGGTTTTTATCATGAAAGGATGTTGAATTTTATCAAATGCTTTTTCAGCATTAATTGAAGTGATTGTATGGTTTTTGTATGGGATATGATGTATCACATTGATTTGCATATGTTGAGCCATCCTTGCATCCCTGGGATAAATCCCACTTGGTTATGATGAATGATCATTTTAATGTGTTGTTGAATTTGGTTTGCTAGTATTTTGTTGAGGATTTTTGCATCAGTGTTTATCAGTGATATTGACCTTTTGTTTTCCCTTTTTGATACATTATTATCTGGTTTTGGTGACAAACAGCCTTCACAGAATGAGTTTGGAAGTATTCTAACCTCCTTTATTTTTTGGAATAGTATGAGTAAGATTGCTATTCATTCTTTAAACACTTGGGAGAATTCAGCAATGAAGCCTTCAGGTCCTGGGCTTTTCTTTGCTGGGAGACTTTTTATTATGGCTTCAATGTTATTACTTGTGATTGGCCTGTTTAGGTTTTGGATTTATTCATGGCTTAATGTTGGGAGGTTTTATGTGCCTAGGAATTTATCAATTACTTCTAGGTTTTCCAATTTATTGGCATGTGGTTGCTCATAGTAGCCTCTAATGATCCTTTGAATTCATGTAGTTTCAGTTTTAATGTCTCCTTTTTCTTCTTTATTTATTTGGATCTTCTCTCTTTTTTTCTTAGTTGAGCTAAAGGTTTGTCAATTTTTTATCTTTTAAAAACATCAACTTTCCTAGTTGGAAGTAAAGCACTCCTCAGCAAATGTAAAAGAACAGAAATTATAACAAACTGCTCTCTCAGACTACAGTGCAATCAAACTAGAACACAGGATTAAGAAACTCACTTGAAACCACTCAACTACATGGAAACTGAACAACCTGCTCCTGAATGACTATTGGGTACATAACGAAATGAAGGCAGAAATAAAGATGTTCTTTGAAACCAACGAGAACAAAGACACAACATACCAGAATCTCTGGGACACATTCAAAGCAGTGTGTAGAGGGAAATTTATAAGATTAAATGCCCACAAGAGAAAGCAGGAAAGATCAAAAATTGACACCCTAACATCACAATTAAAAGAACTAGAGAAGCAAGAGCAAACACATTCAAAAGCTAGCAGAAGGCAAGAAATAACTAAGATCAGAGCAGAACTGAAGGAGATAGAGACACAAAAAACCCTTCAAAAAATCAATGAATCCAAGAGCTGGTTTTTTGACAAGATCAAAAAAATAGACCACTAGCAAGACTAATAAAGAAGAAAAGAGAGAAGAATCAAATAGATGCAATAAAAAATGACAAAGGGGATATCGCCACCGATCCCACAGAAATACAAACTACCATCAGAGAATACTATAAACACTTCTATGCAAATAAACTAGAAAATCTAGAAGAAATTGATAAATTCCTTGACACATACACCCTCCCAAGCCTAAACCAGGAAGAAGTTGAATCTCTGAATAGACCAATAATAGGCTCTGAAATTGAGGCAATAATTAATAGCTTACCAACCAAAAAAAGTCCAGAACCAGATGGATTCACAACCGAATTCTACCAGAGGCACAAAGAGGAGCTGGTACCATTCCTTCTGAAACTATTCCAGTCAATAGAAAAAGAGAGAATCCTCCCTAACTCATTTTATGAGACCAGCATCATCCTGATACCAAAGTCTGGCAGAGACATAACCAAAAAAGAGAATTTTAGACCAATATCCTTGATGAACATTGATGCAAAAATCCTCAATAAAATACTGGCAAACCAAATCCAGCAGCACATCAAAAAGCTTATCCACCATGATCAAGTGGGCTTCATCCCTGGGATGCAAGGCTGGTTCAACATATGAAAATGAATAAATGTAATCCAGCATATAAACAGAACCAAAAACCACATGATTATCTCAATAGATGCAGAAAAGGCCTTGGACAAAATTCAACAACCCTTCATGCTAAAAACTCTCAATAAATTAGGTATTGATGGGATGTATCTCAAAATAATAAGAGCTATCTATGACAAACCCACAGCCAATATCATACTGAATGGGCAAAAACTGGAAGCATTCCCTTTGAAAACTGGCACAAGACAGGGATGCCCTCTCTCACCACTCCTATTCAACATAGTGTTGGAAGTTCTGGCCAGGGCAATCAGGCAGGAGAAGGGAATAAAGGGCATTCAATTAGGAAAAGAGGAAGTCAAACTGTCCCTGTTTGCCGATGACATGATTGTATATCTAGAAAACCCCATTCTCTCAGCCTAAAATCTCCTCAAGCTGATAAGCAACTTCAGCAAAGTCTCAGGATACAAATCAATGTGCAAAAATCACAAGCATTCTTATACACCAATAACAGACAATAAGAGAGCCAAATCTTGAGTGAACTCCCATTCACAATTGCTTCAAAGAGAATAAAATACCTAGGAATCCAACTTACAAGGGATGTGAAGGATCTCTTCAAGGAGAACTACAAACCACTGCTCAATGAAATAAAAGAGGATACAATCAAATGGAAGAACATTCCATGCTCATGGGTAGGAAGAATCAATATCGTGAAAATGGCCATACTGCCCAAGGTAATTTATAGATTCAATGCCATCCCCATCAAACTACCAATGACTTTCTTCACAGATTTGGAAAAAACTACTTTAAAGTTCATATGGAACCAAAAAAGAGCCCGCATCGCCAAGTCAATCCTAAGCCAAAAGAACAAAGCTGGAGGCATCACGCTACCTGACTTCAAACTATACTACAAGGCTACAGTAACCAAAACAGCATGGTACTGGTACCAAACAGAGAATAGATAATGGAACAAACAGAGCCCTCAGAAATGATGCTGCATATCTACAACTATCTGATCTTTGACAAACCTGACAAAAACAAGAAATGGGGAAAGGATTCCCTATTTAATAAATGGTGCTGGGAAAACTGGCTAGCCACATGTAGAAAGCTGATACTGGATCCCTTCCTTACACCTTATACAAAAATTAATTCAAGATGGATTAAAGACTTACATGTTAGACCTAAAACCATAAAAACCCTAGAAGAAAACCTAGGCAATACCATTCAGGACATAGGCGTGGGCAAGGACTTCATGTCTAAAACACAAAAAGCAATGGCAACAAAAGCCAAAATTGACAAATGGGATCTCATTAAACTAAAGAGCTTCTGCACAGCTAAAGAAACTACCATCAGAGTGAACAGGCAACCTACAGAATGGGAGAAAATTTTTGCAACCTACTCATCTGACAAAGGGCTAATATCCAGAATCTACAATGAACTCAAACAAATTTACACGAAAAAAAAACCCCATCAAAAAGTGGACGAAGGATATGAACAGACACTTCTCTAACGAAGACATTTATGCAGCCAAAAAACACATGAAAAAATGTTCATCATCACTGGCCATCAGAGAAATGCAAATCAAAACCATAATGAGATAGTATCTCACACCAGTTAGAATGGAGATCATTAAAAAGTCAGGAAACAAGTGCTGGAGAGGATGTGGAGAAATAGGAACACTTTTACACTGTTGGTGGGACTGTAAACTTGTTCAACCATTGTGGAAGTCAGTGTGGCGATTCCTCAGGGATCTAGAACTAGAAATACCATTTGACCCAGCCATCCCATTACTGGGTATATACCCAAAGCATTATAAATCATGCTGCTATAAAGACACATGCACATGTATGTTTATTGCGGCACTATTCACAATAGCAAAGACTTGGAACCAACCCAAATGTCCAACAATGATAGACTGGATTAAGAAAATGTGGCACATATACACCATGGAATACTATGCAGCCATAAAAAACGATGAGTTCATGTCCTTTGTAGGGACATGGATGAAGCTGGAAACCATCATTCTCAGCAAACTATCGCAAGGACAAAAAACCAAACACCGCATGTTCTCACTCATAGGTGGGAATTGAACAATGAGAACACATGGACGCAGGAAGGGGAACATCACACACTGGGGCCTGTTGTGGGGTAGGGGAAGAGGGGAGGGATAGCATTAGGAGATATACCTAATGCTAAATGACGAGTTAATGGGTACAGCACACCAACATGGCACATGTATACATAAGTAAGAAACCTGTACGTTGTGCACATGTACCCTAAAACTTAAAGTATAATAATAATAAAAATAAAAAATAAAAACATCGACTTTCCATTTTGTTGATACTTTGTATTTTTTGTTTGAATTTTATTTCTGCTCTGATCTTTATTATTTAAGAGCATATTGTTTAATTTTCATGTATTTGTATAGTTTCCCAAAATCCCTCTTGTTATTGATTTGTAGTTTTATTCCATTGTTTTCAGAAAGATACTTGATATAATTTCAGTTTTAAAAAAATCTTTAAAGGCTTTTTTGTGGCCTAACATATTGTCCATCCTTGAGAATTATCCATGTGCTGAGAAGAATGTGTATTCTGCAGGCATTGGATGGAATGTTCTCTAAATATCTGTTAGGTCAACTTGATCTGTAGTGCAGATTAAGTCCAGTGTTTCTTTTTCTTTTTGTTTTTTACATGGACTCTCGCTCCATCACCCAGGCTGGAGTGCTAGTGGGATGATCTCGGCATCTCGGCTCACTGCAAGCTCCGCATCCTGGGTTCACGCCATTCTCCTTCCTCAGCCTCCCAAGTAGCTGGGACTACAGGCACCCACCACCATGCCCAGCTAATTTTTTTGTATTTTTAGTAGAGACAGGGTTTCATGGTGTTAGCCAGGATGGTCTCAATCTCCTGACCTCGTGATCTGCCTGCCTCGGCCTCCCAAAGTGCTGGGATTACAGGCATGCGCCACCGCGCCTGGCCTAAGTCCAATGTTTCGTTGTTGATTTTCTGTCTGGATGATCTGTCTAAATTTTCCAACTATTATCGTATTGGGATTTTTGTTCTCTTTAGCTCTAATAATATTTGTTTTACATATCTGGGTGCTCCAATGTTGAGTACTTATATATTCACAATTGTTATATCCTCTTTCTGAATTGACCATTTTATTATTATATAATGCCCTTCTTTGTCTCTTTTTATAGTTTTTGTCTTGAAATCTATTTTATTTAATATAAGTATAGCTACTCCTGCTATGCTTAAAAATTTTTTGGTTTCCATTATCATGAAATGTCCTTTTCCATCCCTTTATTTACAGTCTATGTATGTCTTATGGTGAAGTATGTTTCTTGTAGGCAACAGATTATTTGGTCTCCTTTCAGCCACTCTGTTACTTTTGATTGAAGAGTTTAGTTCATTTACATTCAATATTATTATTGATGAACAAGGGCTTACTCCTGCCATTTTGTTATTTGTTTTCTGTTTGCTTTCTGGTCTTCTCTTCCTTCTTTCCCTTCTTCATGTCTTCCTTTTAGTGAAGGTGATTTTCTCAGGTGGTATGTTTTAACTTCTTGCTTTTTATTTTGTGTAACTGTTATATGTTTTTTGATTTGTTACTGTGAGGTTTTCAAATAATATAACCCATCATTTTGAACTGATGACAACTTAACACTGATTGTGCAAACAACAAAATAACAAGCCAAGGGTAAACTAATGTGCACACTACACTTTATCTTCTTGCTTTTTAACTTTTTATTGTTTTTATTTATATTGTATACTGCCGATGTCTTGAAAAGTTGTAGTTATTATTTTTTATTTGTTCATCATTTAGTCTTTCTACTCATGATATAGTTTATACACTACAATTATGGTGTTATAATATTCTGTATTTTTCTGTGTTTTTACTATTATTAGTGAATACCTTCACATGATTTTATATTGCTCATTTGCATCCTTTTTTTTCCAGACTGAAAAACTCCCTTTATCATTTCTTATAGAAAAGGTCTGCTATTGATGAAATCCTTTAGCTTTTGTTTGGGAAAGTCTTAGTTTCTCCTTCATATTTGAAGGATTTTTTTGCTGGATATACTATTCTGTGGTAAAAGTTTTTCCCTTCAGCACTTTGAATATGTTATGCCACTCACTCTTGGCCTGTAAGGTTTCCACTGAGAAGTCTGCTGCCAGATATATTAGAGCTCCATAATATGTTACTTGTTTCTTTTCTCTTGCTGCTTTTAGGATCATTTTTAAATCCTTGACCTTTGGGGGTTTGATTATTAAATGCCTTGAGGTAATTTTCTTTGGATTAAATCTGCTTGATATCCTATAACCTTCTTGTACTTGAATATTGATATATTCCCTAGGTTTGGGAAGTTCTTTGTTATTATCCCTTTGAATAAACTTTCTACCCCTATCTCTTTATTTACCTCCTCTTTAAGGCTAATACCTCTTAGATTTGCTCTTTTGAGACTCTAGATGTTGTAGGCGTACTTTCTTCTTTTTTATTCTGTTTTTCTTTTGTCTCCCCGTCTGTATATTTTCAAATAGCCTGTATTCAAACTTACCGATTCTTTCTTCTGCTTGATTATTTTGCTGCTAAGAGACTATGATGCATTCTTCAGTAGACCAATTGCCTTTTTCAGCTTCAGAATTTCTGCTAGATTCTTTCTAATTATTTCAATCTCTTTGTTCAATGTATCTGATATGATTCTGACTTTCTTCTCTGTTATCCTGGATTTTGTTGAGCTTCCTTAAAACAGCTATTTTGAATTCTCTGTCTGAAAGGTTGCGTATCTCTTCCTCTCTGGGATTTGTTACGGGTGTATTTAGTTCATTTAGTAAATTAATGTTTTCCTGAATGTTCTTGATGCATGTGGATGTTCTTCAGTGTCTGGGCATTGAATAGTTAGGTATTTATTGCAGTCTTCATGGTCTGGGCTTGTGTGCACCTGTCCTTCTTGGGAAGGTTTCCAGGTGCTCGGAGGGACTTGTGTGTTGTGATGTAAGTCTTTGGTCACTGCAGCCATATTGGCTGTAGGGCACATCCTAAACCCAGTAATACTGTGGCTCTTGTAGACTCAGAGGTACCACCTTGGTGGTTTTGGGTGAGATCTGGGAGAATTCTCTGGATTGCCAGGCAGACATTTTTGTTCTCTTCCTTTACTTTCACCCAAGTGAACAAAAGTCTCTGTCTTTATGCTGAGTTGCCTGGAGCTGGGGGAGAAGTGACACAAGCACCCCTGTGGCCACCACCAGTGGGACAGTGCTGGATCAGACCTGAAACCAGCACGGCACTGGGTCTCACCCAAGGCCTGCGGTGACCACTGCCTGGCTACTGCCTATGTTCACTCAAGGCTCGAGAGCCTCTACAATCAGCAGGTGGGAAATCCAGCCAGGCTTACGTCCTTCCTCACAGGGCAGTGAGAGTTCTCTCTGGCTACTGGTGGGTCCAGAGATGCCATTCAGGGGCCAGGGCCTATAGTTGAGAACCTTAGTGCTCTATTCTACTGTGGCTGAACTGGACCCAAACCACAAGACAAAAGTTTTCTCCACTCTTTCCTCAAGCAGAAGGGTCTTTCCTCATGGCCGCCCCTACCCCAGGAGCCCACTTGGTGCTCTGCGCCACTGTAACCAAGTTGGTACCCAGGCTGCAAAACAAAGTCCCCTTTACTCTTCTTTCTTCAAGCAGAAGCAGTCTCTTCCTATAGCCACCACAGCTGAGAATGTGCTGGGTCACACCTGCAGCCAGCATGGCTCTGAGTCTCACCCAAGGCCTGAAGTGAGTACTGCCTGGCTACTATTAGCTTATTCAGGGCCCAAGGGCTCTTTAGGTAGCAGGAGATGAATTTCACCAGGACTAGGTCTTTCACTTTAAGGCAAGGGGTTTCCTTATTCCCCAGGGTATGTTTAGAAATATCTGGGAGCTAGGACCTGGAATGGGGGCTGTAGGATCCTGCCTGGTGCCCTATCCTACTGTGGCTCATCTGGTTTCCAAGTTGCAAGACAAAGTCCTCTTTACTCGTCTCTCTCCTCTCCTTGAGCACAGGAAAGAAGTCTCTCCTGGAGCCGCAAGCTGCACTGCTTGGGATTGGGAGACACATGACACAAGCACTCTCCTGGCCACAGCAGCTGGTATCTCACTTGGTCATGTGCACCCCAAGTCAGCTGACTCCAAGCCCAGCATAGCACCAGCACTTGCCCAGGAGTTGCAATCCCTGTGGCCTAGATTGCCTTTCAAATTAATTTAGGACCCCACCCCAGAGCTTTTTTAGCCCATGGTGGTGGGTCTTGCTGGAACTCAGGTCCTTACTTCTGGGATGGACAACTTGTCTCTCATTAGGGCTGGTCTAAATGCTCCCTCTGTGGGTGCCAGCTGAGTTCTGTCCCATGTTGCTTTCCAGGGCAGGACTTAGTTTCAATGCCATGTCCCACAATCACTGTGCTCTCCCTCCCTAAGTGCACAGATTTTCCCTCTATGCCATGCCACTGCTGCTAGGGAAGGGGTGGCATAGGCAATTCAAGACTGTCTTTCCTACCCTCTTCAGTTTCTCTTTCCTTAATATGATGTTAAAACCAGGTACTGTGATATCCCTCATCTGATTTTTGGTTCTTTAGGTTCTTTATTGTATGGATAGTTGTTCAATTTGTTGTTTCTGCAGTGGGGAGGATCACAGGAGGCTTCCATTTGGCCATTTTGTTCCACCTCCTCAGCTTTTTTTTTGTTTTATTTTGTTTTTTAATCATAGAAGTAGTTATATATAATTGGTTCTGATTCTTGATTTTCTATCCCTGTTACAATACCCAATTACTCTAATATGTGTGTCTTTATAGTACGTTTTGATAGTCACCTGCTGTGTAATGTTTTGATGAACAACAGACCACATATATGATGGCAGTCTCTTAAGATTATAATGGAGCTGAAAAATTCCTATTGCCTAGTGATGTAGTAGCTGTCATAACATTATAGTGTAATCTTACTTATGTCTTTGTGCTGATGCTGGTGTAAACAAACCTGTGCTACCAGTCATATAAAAGTATAACATATACAATTACGTATGGTACATTATTGATAATGATAATAAACGATTATATTGCTGGTTTATGTATTTACTATATGATACTTTTTATCATTATTTCAGAGTATACTTTTTCTACTTATTAAAACAGCCTCAGGCAGGTCCTGCAGGAGGTATTCCAGAAGAGGGCATTGTTATTATAGGAGATGACCCACCATGTTACTGCTGCTGTGCACCTCACTGTCAGACAGTATGTGAAGGTGGAAGACGGTGATATTGATGATCCTGACCCTGTGTAGACCTAGAGTAATGTGTGTGTTTGTGTCTTAATTTCTAGCAAAATTTAAAAAGAAAAATAATTTAAAATTAGAAGAAAGCTTATAAAGATGTAAAGAAAAAAGTGTTTTTGTACAGCAAGTGCAAATGTTTATAAACTCCATAATAGTGTATGTAACGTCCTAGGCCTTTGCATTTATTTACTCATCACCACTGACTCAGTCAGAGCAACTTCCAGTCCTGCAAGCTCCATTTATGGTAAGTACCCTATACAGGTGTACCATTGTTTATCTTTTATACTATATTTTTACTGTACTTTTTCTATATTTAGATATGTTTACATACACAAATATTTATCATTGTGTTACAGTTGCCTGTAGTATTCAATACAATAAATGCTGTACAGGTTTGTAGCCTAGGAGCAATAGGCAATACCATATAGCCTAGGTATGTGGTAGGCTATGCCATCTAGGTTTGTGTAAGTACACTCTTGCACAACAACAGCGTTGCTTGATAATGCATTTCTCAGAATATATCCTTTTTATTAAGCAGTGCATAACTGTATTTGGTAAAACACAAAGATATTCCACATATTTTATTATGCTATTAAGCATCTTTTAAAATAATTTGTGTCAATTATAACTTGTTTATTCTTTCACATGAACATTGAAATCATGGAGTTTACTGCTTAAGCATTTCATTGGTATCTTCATTTAAATTGCCTTATGTTTATGTTATTAAACATACTAATAAACAGGTTTTCTTTTTTGGGCCTCAGTGAAGTTTGGTAGTTTTCATTATATAAGATGTTTTGCATTTCTTGTTAGGATGTTTCTTACGTATTGCATGTTTCTGATTATTGTTAAAGATGGAACTTTTTTCCTGTTAAATTTCTTAAGTGATTACTGTTGAGATCTGTGTCTATATCTATTATCTGTATCGATGCCAATATCTGTATATTGCTGGGTTTTGTATCTTTTTAAACTAGTTATCTTACTGCCTTCTACATTTTCATTTTATTTACTCAGGTTTTTCCATGTAGAGAAGAATCACTTGAAAATAGAGAGACATTTTTCCCCATTTAACAATAACTTATTGTATATTTTAAAATAACTGAACGAGTGGAGTTCGAATGTTTCTAACACAAAGAAATGATAAATACTTGAGGTGATAGATATCCCAATTATCCTGATTTGATCATTAGACATCGTATGTTTGTATCAGTATATCACATGTACTACATAAATGTGTGTAACTGTTATGTATCCATAATAATTAATAAAAAATCAACAATTAAAAAATTATTGTCCTTTATTACATTGACCATAACTTACAGAAAAATACAAAAGAGTAATGAGCACACTGCTCTTCTTCCTAAATTTAATGAGAATGCACTCTGTATTTTATCATTAACCATAATATTGGCTATCAATATGCAATAACTATTCTCTATTAGATTAAGGAAGTTTTCTTCTATTTTCAGGCGGCTTTTGTATTTATTTTAATATTGCTTTCATTTTAATTATTTTTAATCTTTGCAGTTATTGAAATAATTATTTTTAATCTTCAGAGGTATTGATGTGACTAATTAATTGACTGGTGTTTTTAACATGCTGGTGGATTAGCATGTTATTTATATTAATAGTGAGATTAGTTTGTGATTTCCTTTTTTGTGCTGTATTTATGTGTGGGCGTTGGTATTAGAGTATTGGTGGTTTGGGGAAATGAATTGGAAGCGTGCCATCTTTTTCTGTGCTCTGGAACAACTTAAATTGCATGTTAATTATCTTTCCTTGAAGCTTCAATAGGACTCACTTGTAAAATTGTCTGGACATGATACAGCTTTTGGAGTTATTTCTTAGGCAAAAATTTCAACTTCTACCATGGTTATTGATATCCAGATGAACTATTTTCTCAAGTCATTTCTGTAAGTTTATGTGTTTTTAGAAAATCACGTGTCTCATCCTTATTTTCAGGATTTTTAGCTTAGATTACTGTGTTTAAATTTCTTACACCATTATAACATACTTCTATATCTGTGAATAAAGCCTAATTCTTGCTTTTAATGTTTTGAATGTGTTTTCTGTTGTTTAAATCTGCAAGAGGTTTGTCCATTTTATTGATATTTGCAAGGACATTAGCTCTTGGATATATTTATCAAATCTATTTTTATTTTCTAGTAATTTCTCTTGATCTCTTAGGTTTTTCTCATCTTGTTTTTTTGTCATTTTTCAAATTCATTTTCACTATTTTTAAAAATGAATATATTTAAGGCTATAAAATTTCTTCTGAATATGTTCTTATATCAATTTTGATTTGTAGATTTTACTGTATTTATAGATTTAATAGCCTGTAACTGCATTTTTAACCTTTGTAACAAATAAGTATAATTTACAAGCAATAAAATACACATATCTTAAGGGTACAATTAGATGAGTTTTTTAATGAAGTAAAATTTATACAGAGTGAAATGCACATACATTAATTGTGCAATTTGGTGAGTTTTGACAAATACATATGTCTGTGTAACCAACACACCACCGAAGACACAGAGTACTTTCACTACCTCAAATGTTCTCTCATGTCACCTTCCAGTCAGTTCCAACTCCTCATGGACAACTGCTGCTGATTTCTGTCCCTACTGATTCATTTCATTGATTATTGGGCTTTGTGTATATGAAATCTTACAGTATGTGCTCTTTTGTGTCTGGCTTCTTTCCCTCAGCAAAGTGATTTTGAGGTTAATCCATAGTGTTGCTTATATCAGCAGTTCATTCTTTTTTTTTTTTTTCTTAATTGCTGAGTAGCATTCCATGGTATGACTATACCACAATTTGTTGTCCTGTCTCTAGATGAACTTTTGGGTTGTTTCAAGTTTTTTGGCTATTACGCATAAAGTTAACATAGGAATTCCTTTAAAAATCTTTCTGTGGACATGTTTTCATTTTTTGGGGGTCCACATTTTTGGGGGTCCACATTTTGGGGGGCATATTTAGTGGAATTTCTGGGCCAAGGGGTATGGTTAATTTTATCAGAAACTGACAAACTGTTTTCTAGTGTTTGTACCATATATATTCCATACAGAAATGCATGAGACTTCCATTTATTCCACATCGGTATTAATAATTGGTATTGTCAGTCTTTTAAGTTTTAGCAACTTTATTTGGTACAAAGTAGCATATCATGTGTTTTTAATTTGTATTTTCTTGATGGATAATGATATTGAACATCTTTTTGCATGCTTTTGGCCATTCATATACTTTTGTAGGGTGAAAGTTTAGTTCAGTCCTTTTTTCCGTTAAAAAAAATGGGTTGTATGTTTTCTTTGTTATTTGAGTTGTAAGCGTTCTCCACATATTCTGGATATAAGTTGTTTGTCAGATTTATGTATTGTAAATATTTTCTTCTAGTCTGTGATTTACCTTTTTTACAGTGTCTTGAAGAATAGAAGACTTTAGTTTTAATGCAGTTCATTTTTATCACTTTTTCTTCTATGGTTATTGCTTTTTGTGTTTTACTTAAGAAATCCTTACTTACCTAAATATCGTAAATTCATTTTCTTCTTACAGCTTTATAGTTTTGTCCTTGATCCCATCATTCATTCCAAATTAATTTTTATATTTGGTATGAAGTAGCATTAATTAGTATGAAGGAGAGGTAAGGGTTCATTATTTTTTTTTCGCATTTGGATATCCAGTTGTTCCAACACCATTTGTAGAAAAGACTGTCCATTCCCTATGGAATTATTTTGGTGCCTTTGTTGAAAATCGGTTGAGTGTATTTTGTGGGTCTTTTTCTGGACTTTCTATTCTATTTCTATACTTGCAGTTTGAAGTTTCTATATTTGATACTCTGACCCATGAATTATTCAATTATTTAGGAATATGCTGACATCTTTAATGACAACTCTAACTTATGACACAGAAAACCATTATTTTAGGGCCATGTCAGTAATGACACCGAATAGTTATTCACCTGAGTAGGAATGTCCATCCTTTAAAAGAATTCTGAAACCTAGCAGTATACATGGGGAGTTTTTTAAAACAATACAGATTTTGGAACCCCACCCTAGACCTAATTTTCACTGTAGAAACTGGAGAGTTTCTGTTTTTAGAAAGCTCTTCCAGTTGATTCTGAGACATCCAGTCAATTTGGAAGCCATTGTTCTAAGCGCTACCCCTTACAGCAAAAAGCAGACTTAGGGTTACTCTCTAAGCCCTCAGTGGATTCAAAGCTTTTCATTATTTCAATGTACAGAATCAACCCTCAAGAAAGAGGAAGAGACAATTAGCCTGTTTTTCCCTCGAGCATTGAAATCACCACAAATCTCAGGTTATCTTTGAATGAACTTTTAACTTGAGAGAATATAATATTTATGGTTATTGTAGTACATTTAAGGTATTCTACAAGTTACAAAAACCATTGAATTCTGAGTGACTGTTCTGCTGTTCAAATATAGTGACTTAAAGATTCAGGGAGGAATCTTTGGGACTATGAAAGTCAGTGTCTTATTTATTCCAGGGCTAATGGATCAGAAAAGCTCCAAGAAGGCCAAGAGATCTGTCAAATGAAGTGCACTAAAGCTCAAGATCAGAGAGAAGGGCTTTGGAGGTAAGAAGGGCTTTGGAAGAGACTTAGTATCTCAATGTATCAGTGAGAACATTAAAAAAAAAAAACCTGTAGCCTCTCAGTAGATATTATATATATTAAATCACCATCTTCTCTTAGACCAGTGGTTCTTAACTAGAGGTGATTTTGTATTCTAGGGGATATCTAGTTTTTGTTTTTCACAATTAGGAGGCGTGCTAACTGGCATTTAGTGGGTAGAGACCAGAGATGCTGCTAAACATGTTACAATGCACAAGACAGCTTCCCACAGCAAAGAATTATTCAGCCCAAAATGTCAATAGTTCAATGGTTAGGAAATCCTGTCTTAAGCAAATAATGTGAAAGAAGATTTTTCCACAAGGGACTACTTGGCAGCTACTTTTGACAGCCCAGAGATTTCCCAAAGCAATATGTCCCATATCAAGTTCATGTTCTTTCCAGCCAAACCCTAGACTTCTTTTATTCTTCTCTATCTCAGGAAAAAGTACCAGCATTCATTCTATTGTGAATACAAGAAATGTGTGACTCCTTTTATATCTCTTGGGTGTTCTGTACTGTGCCTAGGTGTAGATTTCTCTTTATACTGCTTGGGGCTCCCTGGGAATCTTAATCTAAAGATTCACATATTTCTTCTAGAAAATTCTTAATTATCTTTTCCGCTCCCCACAAAAAAGGCTCATTCTAGACTTTCTCATTACATACTTTAAGTCTCTAGCCTTCTATTTTATATTTCCATCTTCTTTGTACCATATTCTGAGTAATTTATTCAGGTCTATCTTCAGTTTCACTATTTCTATCTTCATCTTCGTCTAATATGCTGTTTGACCCATCTGCAGAATTTATAAGATTAGGGACTTTCTAAGATTATGGGACTTTATAATATTACTGTTATTTGCTATTTTAATGACTATATTTTTCATATCTGGAAGTATTGTTTAGTACTTTTGCCAACGTGTGTGATGTTTTTCCTAGTTTCTTCTTTCACATATATTTGATTCTATTTTGTAATTTTAAATGCTTGTAGTCTTCAGTGATGACTCTCATATGAATTTCTTGGAGATCTAATTCCGTGAAATCCTTCTATTTTTGCTTATGGTAGATGGTTTTCTTGTGTAATTCTAGATTATGATCTTATGATTGGTAGGACATTGCCTATGAAAACCTATGTGGTTTGGCTTTTGTGTGTGAATTCAGAAAGAATTTGATTTGTTTCTTTTAAGTTTCCCTGGGAGAATTATTATCCCCAGCTTGCTTACTTATTTATTTACTTTTTTAGCCACTGAGAGTGGCTAGGAGTGGAAAAACAATGAATACTGAGTCACAGTGGAGAAATGTATCTTCAAGGCTCCCAGATAAAGTGTTCTTGGCACCTATGATTGGGCCTGAAAGATCACACATAGGATTTCGGCTAGGAGCTGGACTCCTCAGAGATTAGATACTTTTTTTTCCATAAGAAATTGAGCAGGCCAAGAAAAAAGCTTCAGATGCTGGTATTTGGGGGTATACGTCCTGATGAATAGACCTGTTTGCCACCTCATCACTGCACAGTGAGATTAATCAGTCCCATCCATATACACAGAGCATCCAGGTGGCTTTTTAAGTGGATATCATAATGGTTTGAGGAGATGGCCAAGGATTTCAGGTATTTGATGAACATTTCCTGTGTGAAAGAGAAACCAAATAGTCACACAGATAAAAGGAACCTGGAAGAGACAGAGACAATTTCAAGAATAAAATAAAACTTTAAATAAAATGTGTATTAGTAATAAAATGAATATATTCATAGAAATCAGGGAAAATGTTGTATCCAGGAAACAACTGAATTCTGTGAAAAAGAACATTCAGAGAACAAGTAGGATCTTTTTAAGATGAAAAAAATTGATGACTATAAAAAACCATCAATAGAAGTGCCAAAAGATATGTCAAGATAATTTTGCAGAAAATATAGCAAAATTATAAAGAGGTATAAAGTTTAAAAATTAAGAAGCTTAGGAGATAAATCCAAGAGATACGATATTGAAGTATCAGGAATTACAGAAGAAGAGAATAGAGAAATTGGCAGGGAGGCCATTATCAAATAAATAATAATAATAATACATTATCAAAGAAATAATAATACAATATCAAAATTAAGAACACTGGTCTCTAGTTTGAAAAGATCCATAGTGTATCCAATACAATAAATGAAAAAGTCCCTACTGTCAGACCTGATCTCTGCAGGGTAGTCTTGCACATTGGACAGGGCTGGTCCAACCTGAGCACTCTTTGGTCTACTGGCCTCTCCCAGGGCCCCAGCCTGGCCTTGCCTGCTTACAGGGCAGTCTCGGGGGGCTCTGGAGGCCCACACCATAACTTCTGTGCCTGTGGACTGTGCCTGACCAGTGGAAAGCTCCAGAGAGGTCGCCTCTATGGCCACACATCAGCCTGCAAGTTTCCCCCCATACTGCAGCTTCCCCTGAGCCCATGGCAACTCCCCACATCACTTTGTTGATGTGTGTCTGCTGGTGTGGGTTTTGCTTCATTTGCCCTGCCAGTAGCAGTGCAGTATGAATCCCCCCAACTCCCAGTGATGGCTGTTGCAGACAAATCCTTTGCTGGCACAGAGCCAGGAAGCCCCACCTAGCCAGTGCCCCACCCTTGCACTAATCCTGTACAGAAAACAGGGGATCCTCCCACACCCTGAATGATCACTCCTGCTTATGGGGCACAGAGAAGGCACCCAAACCTGTGCCACCCCAAGCCAATACCACCCCCAGTGCAACAGCACACACAGTCTCCAGCAGGGCACCCCCCACACCCTCAGCCTTGCCTCTACCGCTGCGGTGAATGCCCACCAAGGAGGCAGGCACCCCCACATTCTCTAGCACTATGCTGTTGCTGCCGCACCCTGGCATCCCAGCACAGTGGACTCCAAACCTTGAGGAGCCAGAGAGCAAAGTCAGGCCCAATACAAGTCCCCTACAGTGACAGCATGCACTCCAGGAGTTGGGAGCTGAGTGTTGGCCCCCTAAATCTCCCAGAAATGAAGACAGCTGGCTTAATATGCCTTATTCCACAATCAGACCCTCAAAGTCATCAAATAGGACAAAGGAAAAAAATCCAAAGGTCAGTAACCTCAAAGATTGAAGGTAGATAAGCCCACAAAGATGAGAAATAATCGGCTCAAGGAATGCTGAAAACTCAACAAGCTCGAGTGCCTTCTTTCCTCCAAAGGATCTCATCATCTCTCCAGCACGAGTTTGAAACCCAGCTGAGGCTGTGATGACTGAAATGACAGAAGTAGAATTTAGAATATGGACAGGTGTGAAGTTCAGTGAACTACAGGAGAACATTGTAACCCAATACAAGGAAGCTAAAAATTAGGTTAAAGCGTTGCAGGAACTGACACACAAAATAGCCAGTATAGAGAAGAATGTAGTTGTCCTGATAGCAGTGAAAAACACGCTATAAGACTTTCATAATGCAAGTATTAATAGCAGAATAGACCAAGCAGAGGAAAGACTCTCAGAGCTTGAAGACTGGCTTTCTGCAATAAGACAGGCAGACAAGAATAGAGAAAAAAAAAAAAAAAGGAATGAACAAAACCTCTGAGAAATATGGGATTATGTAAAGAGACTGAATCTACAACTGATTGGTGTACCTGAAAGAAATGGGGAGAATGGAACCCATGTGGAAGACATTTCAGGATATCAGCCATGAGAACTTCCCCAACCTAGCTAGAGAGGCCAACATTCAAATTCAGGAAATGCAGAGAACCCCAGTAAAATGCTTCACAAAAAGACTATCCCCAAGACACATGATTATCAGATTCTCCAAGGTCAAAATGAAAGAAAAAAATGTTAAAGGCAGCCAGAGAGAAAGGCCAGGTCACATACAAAGGGAAGCCCATCAGGCTAACAGCAGACCTCTCAGCTGAAACCCTACGAGCCAGAAGAGATTGAGGGTCAATATTCAAAATTTCTTAAAGAAAAGAAATTCCAACCTAGAATTTCATATCTAGCTAAACTAAGCTTCATAACTGAAGGAGAAATGAGATCCTTTTCAGACAAGCAAATGCCAAGGGAATTTCTTACCACCAGATCTGCCTTACAAGAGCTCCTGAAGGAAGCAATATGGAAAGGAAATACTGTTACCAGCCACTACAAAAACACACTGAAGTACACAGACCAGTGACACTATAAAGCAACCACATAAACAAGTCTGCAAAATAACCAGCCAACATCATGATGACAGAATTACATCCCCATATACCAATAATAACCTTGAATGTAAATGGGCTAAATGCCCCATTTAAAAGACACAGAGTGGCAAGCTGGATAAAGAACAAAGATTTCTTGGTATTGTGTCTTCAAGAGATCCATCTCACATGCAATGATACACATAGGCCCAAAATAAAGAAATGGAGAAAAATCTACCAAGCAAATGGAAAACAGAAAAAAAGCAGGGGTTGCAATCCTAGTTTCTAACAAAACAGACTTTAAACCAAGAAAGATAAAACAAACAAACAAAATAGACAAAGAAGTTAAAAAGTTCAAATGATAAAGAGTTCAATTCAACAAGAAGATCTAGCCAACTTAAATACATATACACCCAACACAGGAGCAGCCAGATTCATAAAGCAAGTTCTTAGAAACCTTCAAAGAAACTTAGACTCTCATGCAATAACTGTGGGAGACTTTAATGCCCCACTGACAATATTAGACAGATCATTGAGACAGAAAATTAACAGAGGTATTCAGGAACTGAACTCAGCACTGCCACAAAGAGAATAAAATACCTAGGAATACACCTAACTAAGGAGGTGAAATATCTCTACAAGGAGAACTACAAAACACTGCTCAAAGAAATCAGAGCTGACACAAACAAATGGGAAAACATTTCATGCTCATGTATAGGGAGAGTCAATATTGTTAAATGGCCATACTGCCCAAAGCAATTTGTAGATTCAATACTATTCCTATTCAACTACCATTGAAATTCTTCACAGAACTAGGAAAAACTATTTTAAAATTTGTGTGAAACCAAAAGTGAGCCTGAATAGCCAAGGCAATCCTAAGCAAAAAGAACAAACTGGAGGCATCATGCTACCTGACTGCAAACTATACTACAGGGCTACAATAACTAAAACAGCAGGGTATTGGTATAAGAACATACACACAGACCAATGGCACAGAATAGAAAACTCAGGAATAAGACCGCATACCTACAACCATCTGACCTTTGACAAGTCTGACAGAAACAAGTAATGGAGAAAGGATTCCCTATTCAATAAATGGTGCTGGGATAGCTGGCTAGCCATATGCAGAAGATTGAAACTGGATTCCTTCCTTACACCTTATACAAAAATTGTCTCAAGATGGATTAAAGACCGTCTTTAAATGTAAAACCCCAAACTATAAAAACTTTAGAAGAAAATCTAGGCAATACCATTCACAACATAGGCACAGGCAAAGATTTCATGATGAAGATTCCAAAAGCAATTGCAACAAAAGCAAAAATTGACAAATGGGATCTAACTAAACTAAATAGCACAGCAAAAAACAAAAACAAAAACAAACCCTATCAACAGAGTAAGAAGACAACCTACAGAATGAGAGGCAATTTTTGCAAATAATGCATCTGACAAAGGCTTAATATCCAGCATTTATAAGGAACTTAAACAAATTTACAAGAAAAAATCAACCCCATTAAAAAGTGGGCAAAGGACATGAAGAGACACTTTTCAAAAGAAGACACACATGGTCAACAAACATGAAAACAAAGCTCAATATCACTGATTATTAGAGAAATGCAAATCAAAACCACAGTGAGATACCATCTCACCCCAGTCAATATGGCTATTACAAAAAGTCAAAACAAACAAAAAACAACAACAGATGCCAGCAAGATTGTGGAGAAAAAGGAATGTTTTTACACTGTTAGTGGGAGTGTAAATTAGTTCAGCCATTGTGGAAGACAGTGTGACAGTTCCTTATAGACCTAAACATAGAAATACCAGTCGACCCAGCACTCCCATTGCTGGGTATATACCCAAAGGAATATAAATCATTCTGTTATAAAGACACATGCATGCATATGCTCGTTGCGACACTACTCACGGTAGCAAAGACATGGAATCAACCCAAATGTCCATCAGTGATAGACTGGCTAAATAAAATGTGGTACCTATACACCATGGAATACTATGCAGCCATAAAAAGAATGAGATCATGTCCTTTGCAGGGACTTGGATAGAGCTGGAGGCCATTATCCTTAGCAAACTAACACAGAAACAGAAAACCAGATACCACATGTTCTCACTTATAAGTGGAAGCTAAATGACAAAGACACATGGACACATAGAGGGGAACAACACACACAGGGGCCTATTGGAGGGTTGGGGGTGGGAGGAGAGGAAGAGGATGAGGAAAAACAACTATTGGGTACTAGACTTAATACCTGGGTGATTAAATAATCTGTACAACAAACTCCCATGACACAAGCTTACCTATGTAACAAACCTGTACATGTACCCCTGAACTTAAAAGTTAAAAAAGAGTAAGAGTCCCTAATCCTACCTACCCAAAGTCATGTTATAACACCATTATAAAGAGATGATTTTAAGAGAAAAAAGGAGCGAGAGAGAAAAACAGATAACATAGCATGTATTATGAATTATAATGGCACTGAACTCTGTAGTTACAAAGAGCCAGCAAGTAACAGACTTTAAAGTTCTGGTGGAAAATTATTATAAATCTAAAATTCTAAACCCAGCCAAATAATCCAACAAATGTAAAGGTAGAATGAAGATATTTTTAGATATGCAAGAAGTAAAAATAAAATTTTCTTTTCCATTTTATGTATTTATTTGAGACAGAGTCTTGCTCTGTCACCCAGGCTGGAGTGCAGTGGTGTGATCATAGTCATAGCTCACTGCAGCCTCGAACTCCTAGGCTTATGTGATCCTCCCCCTTTAGCTTCCCAAGTAGCTGGGACTACAGGTGCACACCACCATGCCCAGCTAATTTTTAATTTTTTGTAGTGATGGGTCTCCCTTTGTTGCCCAAGCTGGTCTCAAAGTGATCCTCCTGCCTTAGGCTTCCAAATGCTAGGATTACAGGTGTGAGCCACCACACCCAGCCTTTTTTCCCTTTCTTAGAAAGTTTTTAGAAGATATGCTTGGGCCAAGTGAACAGTGAACTCAGAAAACAATAGATGTTTCCAAGAGTAGTGGTGAAGGAGTCCCATGTTGATAGCTGAGCCACGGTTAGAAAGCAGTCATTGCCAACAGGAATAGATGAATAAAGGACTCTGGGAAAGATTTCTGCAGGCATAAAGAGGGACTTGGCACATTATCTGATAGTGCTGGTATTTTGGAAAATAAAATTTGGAGAAATTTGGCAGATATGATACAGGATGTCGACAAATTAGAGATAAATACATAGAAAACCAAGCAAATAAAAAAGACAATTATTAATTTTAGTAAAATAAAAAATTGCTGGGCACAGTGGCTCATGCCTGTAATCCCAGCACTTTGGGAGGCCGAGGCAGGTGGATCACGAGGTCACGAGATCGAGACCATCTTGGCTAACACGGTGAAACCCCGTCTCTACTAAAAATACAAAAAATTAACCAGGTGTGGTGGCGGGCACCTGTAGTCCCAGCTACTGGGAAGGCTGAGGCAGAAGAATGGTGTGAACCCGGGAGGCGGAGCTTGCAGTGAGCCTAGATCACGCCACTGCACTCCAGCCTGGGCAACAGAGCAAGACTCTGTCTCAAAAAAAAAAAAAAATTACAAATTTTTGGGCAGAGAAGAGAAGGTGTACTACTTGGCTCAGCAGATATTAAAATTTAATTAGTAATGTAAACACTAACTTGATTTAAACACTGTAAATAATTATAATGAGAAAATGTAGTGAAGGAAAGTGAACTGTGTGAAGAGAATGAAGTCTTCTACTACCAACTGAGGAAATTAATAGAAAATACCAAGATGGATAAACCAAGAAATAACAGTGTCGTAAGCATTGTTGGCGACCTACTCAGAATCCTTCCTACTAACAATGTAGGGTGGCAATATGCTTACTGGAAAAATACGAATTTTCCTGCTTTTATTGCCACTAAGAGTGGTTGTGTTACACATTCTGGCCAGTTCTGCATGAGCAGAAGTCACTGGGTGGGGCTTCTAGGAAGCCTTGTTAGAAGTGGGCAGATGTGTCTGGAACGTGCCTTTGTCTGTCACTCTTTTCCCTTCCTCTTCTTGCCTGGAACACAGTTGCATAGCCAGAGGGAGCACATCTCTCTTGAGACTCCGAGGCCATAAGCATGAGAAAGAAAGTCACATGTCAGGGAGGCTGAGCAGAAAGAGGGGTCTCAGAGAGGTCCTTGATGGCGTAATGGGGAGCTAGCTGCTGTCTCGGCCCTGGATTGCCTCTGGGCTTCTTTCACCTAAAAAAAAATCAACTCATCATTTGTTCAGAAAACTGAGATTCATGTAGCTGAAGAAGATACATAAGCACGATATTTAGAAAGTGTGGTGGTAAATAGTTGGTATGGTTTGGATATTTATCCCCTCCAAATCTCATGTTGAAATGTGATCCCCAATATTGGAGGTGGGGCCTGGCGAAAGGTGTTTGGCTCATGGGGGCTGATCCCTCACAAATGGCTTAGTGCCCTCCCTGTGGCTTTGAGTGGTACTGAGTTCAGGTGACAGCAGGTTGTTTAAGGGAGGCTGGCACCTCCTGTCTCTCCTGCTCTCTCTCCTGCCATGTGACATGCTGGGTCCTCCTTTGCTTTCCATGAGTGGAAGTTTCCTGAGGCCTCGTCAGAAGCAGATGCTGGTGCCATGTTTATACAGCCTGTGGGACCATGAGCCAAATGAACCTCTTTCCTTTATAAATTACCCACTCTCAGGTATTCCTTTATAGCAATGCAAAACAAACTCGTATCATAGTTTAAAACAGTTATATAATTCAAAGTGGTTGCATCTGGGGGAGGGGAGAGCATGGGAGAAAGTGCCGGGATTTTTTTGGTATAGTTGATGCTGTAGTTAGCTCAATTTGATGTTTTGGATAATGTGTATGTATAAGTTCAATGAAATACAAGTTAATAAGAAAAAAGAAAAATGTTTCTGAATGGGATGCTTGGATAACTTCCTGTTTTACTTGAAATAAATTCCAAACTCCTTTAATAGATTTTCCATGATCCGGCTGGCCCTGGACACCTTCCTGCCTCATCTTTTGTCACTTCCCCCCCCGCCCCATCTAATTCCCAGCCATGTTGTCTTCTGTCAGTTTTGTGAACACTTTCAGTACCTGTCACATGAAGCTTCCTCTGGGTCAGTCAGGGTCCCAGCAGGAAATGGATGTTAGCGTCAAACTTGGTAGCCATCGAAGTTTAATAAAGGGTGGAGTTGAAGGACAACAAGAGGTGATGCAGCACTCTGGGGCTCGCGATAGTCGGGAGCCATCCAACCTCAGGCTTGAAGGACTAAAGAGAGCAGCTGTGTGGGGAACGTCACCTGATAGGACTGTGACCTTTGGAAGAACAAGGCTGGTACCCAATGTGTATTTGGACACAAAGATTGCCATGTTCGCTGTTAATTAAAGTGATTGGGGCAGTTGTTATAGGAAAACATCCTGCCTACTTGAACATTGTGTTGGAAGGATTGTTTAATCTTGTGTGAAAGGCAACACAGGTAGTCACATGGGCCACAGCCTCTCAGGGAACACGTTGAGGCCTCATGCAGAAGGCTTCTTGGGTATGCAGGTACTGGCACAATTCAGCACTTGAGTTTGAAACCAGAGCGCAATCAGTATTGACCTGAGAGGCGCCACTGGAAAACTGGCCCGTGAAGATGATCCTGTCACAGTCTTGGTGTCTCGCCCTCCAGAGAGTCAATGCTCCTTCACTGGGGTGGGTGAGCAGCAGACACAGGGGTATCTGACGCCCCCCAGAACAAAGTAAATCTGATCAGTTAGGTGCCATTGTTGAAGTTGATCACCTTTCCTGAAGCACCTGCCATCAGGGCTGGGGAGGACATCCTGGCCCTCAGGAAATCCCTGCCGTATTGCTTCCTATGTCCCAAGTGGTCTCTCACCTCCAGCAGGATGTCCAGCTGGTCCCCCCTGTAGTGCGTGTCTCGAGGGTTGAGGATGGTGGCTGTGCTGTGTGCAGCACTGCTGGTTGTGTTCATGTGGGTGAAAGGTCTGGGTGGGATCAGCTGGTCTAGTTTCTCCATGATTTCCTTTATTCTTAGCTTAGTCTCTGCTGCTGAAACTTCTGGACAACAGTGGTGCTTCATGGTAGGAGAGAATATTAGGAAGGTATCCCTGTGATGAAGAAAGATAGGCATCTCTTGTCCTCACCAAAACTGAAATGGCAAAGAATGTGACTTATTATGTGTATGAAGCTGAACCTGTCCTTATTTCATTAACCTTAATAATGGATTTATATCTTTATTCATATATAACTACTGAAGTGTTCAATCTAGAAATTGGCCATAATTAAAATGCTGAAAGTTTTGAGTAAATCACATGAGTGAGTTGTTCCATTTGTACTTTAACCACTTATTCATAGGATGTTAAAAACCCATTTAAAAAACCCACTGAACCTAAAAATATATGGCTAAGAAAAAATTATTTGATTAAAAAATGGTTACAATAGCAAATTGAAAGAAGTAATTATTAAGAAATATTGCAGTGCTTCTGAGTCTTAATAGAATGAAAGGAAAAATTATAATGAAAAAATTAACATTTTCAACAGTGAAATGCAAAGACTTTCTTGTAAAAATTCATTTAATTTTGAATGGGTATCATGTGAGCATGGTACAAAACTCAAAAGACACAAAAAGGAATGAAGTGTGGAAATAAATTTCTCTTTCATTCTTGTCTCTTGCCACATAGTTTTACCCCCCAAATTAATCACTCTTATCCTCCTTATAAATACCTGTCTAGAATCTATGTGTACATAGGTATGTGTACATGCATACATAACATATATTTTCTTTTTTAAGTAAAATGCATTGTTCTGTGCCTTGCTTTTTTATGTAACGATGTATTTTGAATGTCTTTTCATTTCAGTACATGTTGAACTCCCTCAGTCATCCATTAAGATGGATGTGCAGCATTCTACTGTATGGATTATTTAAGCAGTCTCTCATTGCAGGACGTCTAGATTTTCTCAGTCTTTTGCTATTACAGTATTGAAAGTATAATCTTGTATTTGCATCCTGGAAATGGAATTACTATATTGAAGTTTAAAAGCATGCCCTGTTCTGAAAAATAGAAAGGTTTGTGTTTTTGTTCTGGTGATTATCTTTATTATCTTTCTTTCTTTCTTTTTTGAGACAGGGCCACTCTATCGCCCAGGCTGGAGTGCAGTGACACAATCATGGCTCACTGCAGCCTCCATCTCCTGGGCTCAAGTGATCCTCCTGCCTTAGCCTCCCAGTTAGCTGGGACCATCAGCATGCACCACCACACCCAGCTAATTTTTTGATATTTTGTAGGAATGAGGTCTCACTATGTTGCCCAAGCTGGTCTCAAACTCCTGGGCTGAAGTGATCCTTTCACCTCAGCCTCCCAAAGTATTGGGATTAGAGGCATGAAGCACCATGTCCAGCTCTGATTTTCTTTACATAACATACAAATATATATATATATATATATTTTTTTTTTACATAAAATACTTAATCTTTTCTTTATTCAGCAGTGTTTGTTGACTCCCTAGCATAAACAGTGACTAAAATATTTATTTATACTTCCTTGCTCCAACTTTTTCCTCTCTGTGACTATATTTTTTGCTTATTTATCTTTGTGTTCACATCTATTTTCTTAAAAACATGTTTTAATAAACTATATCTATATATGTATCTCGTTAATATATTAAGTAATATCTTTTAAAATGAGGCTAAAAATGTTAAGGAAGTATCTCCACCTGTCCTTCACCAACTTTTTTTATTTGCAACATTTCTGTATTGTCATAATATATAATATTTACATTGTTTTTCCTTTATAATATCCATAGTTTTGTTTTATTTTGTTCTTTGGTTAGTACTATAATTAAGTGGATTCAGTACTTGTCATTATTCTGTTTTTAAGAGTCTTTATCATTTGTCTCTTGTTTAGCTGAAGCTAGTCTTTTATGTTTTTAAAGAAGAGCATATGAGAACTATATCCCCTGAGTTTGTTGTAATAGTTGGATTTTTTAAAAAGTTGAATCTATAAATAACCTGGGATCTATTTGATATGTGGTATGAGGTGAGAATACAAATTAACTTGTAACCTCCAGTAATGTACAAGATCTAGAGAAACAATTTTGCTTATTACTTCTTTAACCTTCAGAAAGATGAAACTATCCCAGAGACAAATTAAGAATTAATATATGCTTTCCTTTGAGGAAACAGAAAGAAAACTGAGACTTCAAACAGAAAAACATGTGTTCAGAGAATTTGAGGGTATAGCAGAGAAAATAGTTCAAATAATTAACTGTAGGGCCCTGGTTGGGAAGAAAAGGAAATTGGAACCAGAAGGGATCTGATAAGATCAAAGAAAAGGGAAGAAACAAGGAAACAGTGCCTGGCATTTGATCTATTTTTGTTTACTGAATCTGTGACTGAATTCAGAGTTTCTGGGAGGTGCAATGAGAATGAGCTTATAGGAAATAAAGAAGAGTGCGAGGCTGTGGTTAGAAAGTAAGTATGAAAGGGCAGTCTTTCTGAAGTAGAGCAATTCAGGTGATAACAAGGTTCAAGGTGTGGCTCTCAAAGTGGGTTGTCAAAACACATTAGATTTGCAGGTACTGGTATTTCAAAGGAAAAATCACCATAAAGCTTCAATTTTGAATTGATTTAGAGGGGGCCAAATGGAAAGGTTTTGGGAAAAGATGAAGATTTAGCCAGATACCTGATCATTCAGTGAATATGAGGCAAACAGTAGATGCTGTGAGGTCAGTCCTATCTTATGTTGCTTTTACAGATTAGATAATTAAGCAAGAAGATGTTAAGTAGTTTGCCTATAGCCACACAGTTAATAACTACCAGACTCAAAATTCAAATCCAGCAGTCTGTTGCTAAGCCTGTGATCTAACGTTTCTGCTCCCAGTTGTGTTTGGGGTGGGGGTGCGCTGTTGCTGTTAATTTTACTTGAATGCAATCCTAGGGTTGGTGGAGAGACTGAGGAGCACACAAAAGCTCCTGGGCTCTGTCTTCAACTAGGTGTCGTAGGGACATTCAGGCAAGGGTAGGACACTCAAGAGCCTACTCAAGAGCAATTCAAAATTTAGTAGGAGTCACAAGTTAAGAGAAAACAGATTTAACTCTATCCATCTTGCTTACCTTGGTCTCTCAGGTTACAAAATTATAGATACAGTGACGGAGTATCAAATCTTTCCCAATTAATAAAAACCTACATGTCCATAATTCATCACCAGACAATTTAATGTTATGCTCTTGGTCTGACCTGGGATAGATTGAATTCTGAGATAGATTTTATTCCATAAGTGGAGAAAGTAAGCCTTATTATTATTATTATTATTGAAAAACTTTTTTGGAATTCTGACAGTTGTAAAAATGATCTATATAATGAGCCTTAACAGAAGTGCCACATTATTTTACAAATCATCTTATCTGAAAATAAGAACACACACAAGGAGAGGAACTGGACACAAAGCCACATGAAAAGATTGTCCCTTTTGTACATGCCGTTCCTTCTGGAATGCTTTCCCACCTTTCTCTCTGGGTTACTTTCTCTGTCCCTTCTCTTCTGCCTCTCTGAGCCCTACTTCTTCTTCTAGTCTTGGCTTAGATATCACTTCATCTGGGACGCTTTCCCCAAGCCCCCATCCCTGGGGTGGGTGACCCATGTGTTCACCCTGGGCCCCTTCCATAGTGGGCATCATGCAGTATTGCAATAGCCTGATACTTACTGGTATTCTCTCTATATCATCGTTAATGAGGACAGGGACCACACCTGTCCTGTTCAGCACTGTGTCCTCATCTCGAGGCCTACCGTGTAATAGTTGATGAGTAAATCCATGTTTATTGAATAAATGATTCTCAGACCAGAACCTTGTTCTTCCTTACAGCTGCTTCAATGTCTTCTCCGTTGGGATCTTTCAGGTTCTCAGTATATATCATTAGCATAATCAAAAAGGAGGGAACTTGAAGACAAGGCAATTAGTGGCTGTATGTAAATGTTTTGGAAGACCCAGGTTTCCTGCTTCTTACATTATTTGTCCCTTCCCTACACAATAATGTCAGCTCCATATCCCTCCTCCCTTACCCAGAAATCAGGAGGTGGAAAGAAGTTGCCATGATTATTCTCACTATAAACACAGCATTTTGGTCTCTTGTTCGTAGATGATCATGGTGCTACTCTGTTTTATTTTGATTCTTTCTTCTCTCAGTTCACAGAAAATTTATTTTTGATTAATTTCTGAAATGTGCTGTGTCCCTTTTTTATGTACACTACCATTTATCTTCTGTTTTATGTCATGTTCTAGATACACAGAGATACAGCATCACTTATTTGACAAATATTTATTGCTTGCTACTACGTGCTGGGCCCAGTTCTAAGGACTAAAGATGAATAAAATGGTTCCCAGCATGGAGCTGGTATCACAGCTGTGCATCTCCATGGAAGATGCTTCCTCCACTCTGGTGAGATGGAGGAGAATAGAGAAACCACAGGTTGGGGGTCAGGAAGTAAGGGGAGAAGGAGGCTTGCTGGGAAACTGACATCAAAGTGGCACACAGACCACTTAGGGGCCTTCGTAAACCATGCCCTGACGGAGGCCCCAGCTGCACCCCTGGTGGCTCTGCTCCCACAGCTTTGCATCTGCTAGTCCTCTTTGTTATAGCCACAAAAGTACCAGGGAGAGGCACATGCCATGGATTACAACGTGACCCTTAGGAATGCTGGGAACAAGTTCACGAGGTGCATAGGTGCCTGGATGGCTTGGCTTCCTGTGAGGTTGGAGCAGGCTCTGTAGTATGCGATGATGGAACCCAAGTGTTCCCACACTCTGGGTATAAATTTTGGGTTGAATGTGGCCCACTGCTATTTGGTGCTTATCTTCACACCAGCACTCCTTTTTCCTTACCAAGAGCTGCAATTAACACAATTCAGGCTTTGAGACCAGAAGCAGTGGCGGGAATCACTGTGCTCAGCAACATCTGCCTTGCATCTCCGAGATCTGCTGAGAGGTACAGAAAACTTTAGGATTAGCTCAGCACATTCAGCCCCACAGCCATTACACTGTGCTCTAAGTGTTATACCTTTAGGCTGTAAAACATGCCTAGATAGCCAAAGGGCCACATGGAATATTTCAATGAAGGAAAATCCTATCTTTAAAGAAGATGCTGCCAGCTACCCGCCTTAGGTGAAGACTGGAAAAATAAACCTTGACAAAAAGGGAATGTTTTTACTGTATGTAAGAGCACCTTGTTTTTGTGAATGGGGTTCTTGTCCGGATGTCTGAAGATCTTTTGGATATATTTGGAAATTGAAATCTTAATTGTTGGAAATTGAATAGATAGAAGGGGGAATTGAGAATTGGGGGGACCATCACTTTGCTCTGAGGTGTCCTTTGCTCCGTGGTGACCCCTCAGAGTGTCAAAAATCTTGACTCATCCAGGGAAGGGCTGTGAATCAACAGAAATGTTTTTGGGGAATAAAAAGGAAGCTTTTAACTCTGTGTTTGCAAATTTACTTACCTCAGCCCAGGAAGGTTAAATGTAAGTTAATTTGCACTTATATTGGATGCAAGGTGAGAGAACTAGAAATTAATTTCTTGAGTTTACTGTGAAATTTTGAACATTTACATATTCATGCTGTAAAGAAGTATTTCCCTAGTTAATTTCATGCAAAGTGACAGCTTTTTCAACCTGTTTAGCATATCAACAAACCACTTTTATTAGTAATGACATGCGTATTAATAACAGGGACAAGATTTCCAGATTTCCTTTTCTTATAAGACCACAACCATTATTAACCCCAAGAACAAAACCAGAATGTCCAGGCATAATGTGACCAAGGTTGCCGATAGTGTGACAGAATTGACCCCACAATCTTGAGAAACACAGCCACACACATTTTATGAGACTTTTATATGACAAATGTTAAATTTGGATAACCATTTTTCAAATTATACATATTTTTCTAAAGATACTTTACAGAAAATGCTTTCCCCCCAGTTTGGCAAAAGGGTTCATTCTGTGAGCCCATTGAATTCGTATTAATAATAAAGTTACATTTCAGCATCATATGCTGTCCTCTCATTGGTTCTTATCCCATTAACACTTATTCCTGGTTGTAGATTCTGGAGCTTTCTAAACAGTTGGTAAAACCTCTTTCTAAAGAGATGGTAAATGTTTTAATAAAGTTCTCTTTGGGGGAAAAGAAGCAAAACTTAGTCTCTTTCCTCAAGATGTTTACAAGCTATTAGAGATAACAGATACTTTTAAAAATACATGTTTTTGTTTCTTTTATGGAGTAAATGACAAAACACTGTGGAAACATTATTCTTTCTCGGGGTGTCAGGGAAAGCTTCACAGAAGAAAATGATTCAAACTGGTTTTAAAGGGTGATTGGGAGTTTGACAGGTGGAAGGAGGGGCAGGAGGGCATTCTAGTTAGAAGGAGCAGCGTGTATGTAGAGTGGTGCAGAGGCTTCAGAGACTGATGTATTTGAACACATATTTGTCTTGTGTGTAGGACATTTAAAAAATTTTATATATGTATCTTATTTTTTATTGCATACATTTAAGGTATACAGTGTGATGTTTTGATATACATATGCATAGTGAAATGATTACTATAGTCAATATATTAACATATTCATCACTGCACAATTACCTTTTGTTTGTTTGTTTGTTTGTTTTTTGAGGCAGAGTCTCACTCTGTAGCCTAGGCTGGTGTGCAGTGGCGTGATCTCGGCTCACTGCAAGCTCCGCTTCCCGGGTTCATGCTATTCTCCTGTCTCAGCCTCCCAAGTAGCTGGGACTACAGGTGCCTGCCACCATGCCTGGCTAATTTTTTTTGTATTTTTAGTAGAGACGGGGTTTCACTGTGGTTTCAATCTCCTGACCTCGTGATCTGCCCGCTTTGGCCTCCCAAGGTGCTGGCATTACAGGCGTGAGCCACCACTCCTGGCCACAATTACCTTTTTAATTGAGGTAGAATACCTAAAATCTAGTCTCTCAGCAAATTTTCCATATACAATATTAAGTATAGTTCTCATGCTGTACATTAGCTCTCTAGACATTCATCCAATAGAACTGCAAGTTTGTACCCTTTGACCTACATCTCCCCGTTTTCTCTTTCTCCCAGCCTGGATAACTATCATTCTACCCTGTTTCTATGTGTAGTTCTTAAGTTCCATATATAAGTGAGATCAAGCAATATTTTTCTTTCAGTATTATTTCTTTCCTTCAATATTGTTATTTTACTTAACATAACGTCCTCCAGGTTCACCCATGTTGTTGCAAACACAGCAGCATCTCCTTTTGTAAGGCTGAATGATATTCCATTGTACATATATACTGCAAATTATTTATCTGTTCATCTATTGATGGGCACTTAGGTTGTTTCTCTGTCTTGGCTATTGTGAATAATGCTGCAATGAGCATGAGAATGCAGATATCTCTATGAAGTGCTGATTTCATTTCCTTTGGGATACTCAGCAGAGAGATTGCTGGGTCATATGGTAGTTCTGTTTTTAGAGGAACTGCCATACTGTTTTCCATAATGGCTGTACCAACTTAAATTTCCACCAAGAGTGTGTGAGAATTCCCTTTTTGTGTGAGAAAATATTACCATCTCCTCATTTTTAGCAGGCACCTATATATACTGATGACTTCCAAATTGAGTATCTTTCTTACAGACCTCGCTCCTTCATAGGTGGTGTTGTATACTTTACATTGCATCCAATCATGTAGGACATAATGACCAGTTGTCCTGCTGTTAATAAAGCTTTAAAGTTAATAAAGCTAAGTTTGAGCAGTGGATTCAGAAGTGACAGCCTGCTATATCCGTTGTAAAGTTCCAATCAAACCTTTTAAAAAAGTTCATTCACTGATGATCTCTGCCTTACTTACTTATTTGAGTAGAAGTTTTTAAATGGTGCTTTCCAAATTCTGTCATTCTTTCTGTACTATTAGCTGTAATTCTTCCAAAAAGAAGAAATTTCCCTTATCTATTAGGGTTATTGATTTTCTCTTTAACAAGAAAGAGGATAAATGTTCATATATTTCCCTTTTGTTGCCAATTTTCAAAATAAGGGTTTACCCAACTCCACTTACGACACGAGAGGTTTTGCTTTTATTCTTGCATGTCTCTTTTTGTATTGTTATGACCTTATGGATTTTATATATTATGTATTTCAATTAACTGCAGTCATTAGTCTTTTTGATGCTAAAACTAATCTATCTATGACCAATGAAGAGACTCCTTTGGGTTACCTCCTCTGTTCCATGATATGATTCTATTTGTCTTTGATTATTTGCTTTCTGGCATAACAAGATGTCCAGGCTCATGGTATATATATTTTCTGTTCCAGTCCTGGAATCAGCCTTCCCTTCAAGGCTGCCTCTTTTCTTTTATTGAGGAAGAGTTCTTAGAGATCACAGTCAGGGTGCTAGGAGTGATTATTGCTAATGGGTTATCATTGCTTCTAGGCCTTTTAAATAGACAGAGCTAGGAAATATCTCTATTGGAAATAGAAAGCATCATGAATTTGTACAGATATTTTCAAATCAGCTTAATAACATGGTTTTTAAAAAACTTCTTTAATATTTTAAACAAGCATCAGAACCAGGCATGGTATAGTCATTCTTCATGTCTGATTCTCTTGGTTTTGCATCCCATATCAGTTGTCATTGTCCCTACATAGCCTTCCTCCCCAAACAGATTCTTTTAAATTTATTTTCATTAGTTCCTAAAATGAATAAAACTTACTTTACAATACACGTGCGATTATGTGCAGAGATTGGTTCCTAGTGATTTTGTATAGTATTTATCCCTTAGCAAATGTAGTTTAAGAACATGTTAATCTGATTTCCAATCACGTGATCAGGTGGGTGGATAGTATCAGTGCCATATGCAATGGTCATGTCCCAGGCATCAATAATGCCCACGTTGAGGTCTTTGAAAATATCTTTCATGATAAGATAATGAATATAACCATGGAAGTCTCCAAACCTCTCTGTCTCTATGTGCATCTCCCTGATATTTTCCGTCTTAATAATCACTTTAGTGGTTGGGCTTCTTAGGAACAGTCTTTCAATAGCCTTTCGGACACCGATGGCCCTGCGAATAAAAATGTCAATGGGAAATGGTCTAAAGTGCTGGCCAAAGGTGATGACGATGGCTGTGTTTTTGTCACCTGATAGCCGGTCAATTTCCCGAGGGATATAATCATGATCTATCAGAGAGTAGAGCTGGAAAGTGACGAAGGGATAGCTATGTTTTTTCCATTGAATCTGAGTGTGTCTTTCTGCATCCAGAAGCAAATGTTTCTTAAAAATTCCAGTTTCATGAAGATCAAAAAACTTTAGTGCTGATAAAAAAATAAATAGATGTTTTAAATAGAAGATAATGGTTAATATTCATGAAAAAGAATGTCCTATCATTTAAAATACCCACCTCATCTAGATAATTGCTCACTGGAGCCTTTCTACTCTCTAGGGTACAGTACCCCCAGTTCATACATGTAAAATGTCAATCAAAAATGTAAAGTTTTCACTGGAATTTTAAAAGAGGACCAACATTTCTTATGAAAGAAGGAATAAAATACATTTTAAATTTAAAGGTTCAAATCCAGAAAGCTAAATGAAGTAAAAAACAAAATAGCTCAAATGAGAGAATAGAGACCTCATTAAAAGTACTTTAAAACCAGCCTGAATTTCTAAGAGAATATAAAGTAAGTACCTACTTTTTACGACTTTGGGTAAATAGTAGATCCACTGACGTAGCGTAGAGTCTCCCAGGAGGTAAATGAGTTTGCCTTTCAAACAGCCATTTATCTTAATTGTGTCTAACTGAACCTGGTTGCAAAATGTTGTTATCCATTTTCGTTGTAAAGTATAACCGCCAGGGACAGGAGGCTTCATTCCAACTTGGCATTTCTCTTCTATTTTTTCACTCTCTGGTAACAAAGACACTTGTAAATGATTTTATTGGCATAAGTTAGACATCTAGCCTTCTTTCCTGGTGCTTCATTTTCTTGCTGTCTTTCCCCCTTCCTGTAATGCCTATTTCCCCTTTCTAGTCCTATTCTTTGATCGTTAGCTTTGCTTCAGGCACTTCTGCTTATTCCTTTAAGAGATTTTCAGTCATCTTGCCTCCTGTCTAATTCCTTTTCTCCTAAATTTGGTCATTAGCTAAATCTCGACGTTCTATCCTTTTTTCCTGATTCTGTGTTGACTTCTGTCTTTGTCTCTTACCGAAATGATGTTAGTGGTCTGCCAGTTGGTGCTGTTGTATAAAATTATTTACCTTTGTTTCATTAATGAAGGAATGAATAATCTTAATTTTTCCATGTTCAAAAAATGGCTTGAAATATGTACATTAAAAATAAAAACCTCAAATAGTATAATAGTCACCTAGCTTGACAATTTTTTTTAAAACCGACTTTGCTAAAAGCAGCATGCAACATCCAATACAAACCAATATTCTGAGATATTCCAGGAAGTTTCACTAGAGTTTCAGGCTCTGTTTGCACATGGTCTGCCTTCTATTACAGGTAGGTAGCAGTGCAACAAATGTCTTGTTATGGCATAAAAAAGGGCATCCAATTTCTCCTGTCACGTTTCCTTGCCACTCTCTATGCTGCCATCCCATCACTGAGCCAATACCTTGTATTTTAGGATTTGTTATATCAGGACTTCTGTACTGATACTATGTTCTGTATGAGATAGGAAACCAGTTTCAATGCTGTAAGAAAGGCCAAGATAATAATGACTTAAAAATAAAAGATTATTTCTGTCTCACATAACAGGCCTGGAGTGAGAAAGCCACGGCTAACATGCCATTGCATGGTGTCAGGGACTCTTGTTCCTTCTATGTTGTGGCTATGACATTCTTACCATGTGGCTTTAATCTCATGGTCTAACTTGCCCCTTGCCGTTCTCACATTATATCTAAAGTTTGGCTAGTAGTAAGGGAAGAAATGGATAGGGAGGGCCAGTTGTTTTGCTTTTAAAGCATGACCTAGAAGTTTCCCACTCACACTCCTGGAAAAAACTTAGTCATGGCCACAACTAGATATAAGAAAGGATGGCCATGGGTCTAGCCACAAACTAGTTTCTATTACTAAAGAAGGAGGAGGCAGTGAATATTGGGGAACCATCAGCAGTTTCTGTTTTACCCTCCTTGCTTAGTTCCTCAGAGACCTTGCAGTCTCTGGCTGCCTATGTCCACAGAATAGTGCATCATTACATGGTTGTATTGTATTTGTAACCTATGGACAAAGTGGCAAAACGGTGCTGGTGGCAGAATTGGAAAGTGCACCTGGAATAGCTCTTAAGTCCTGGTGATGTGGCTTACTAAAGGGAGTTTGTATAATCCTATAATTATGTTGGAATTACAGTGTGATATTGATGGGTTTCTATGAGGCTTGATAGCATTGCACCCTAGATGATTGAATACCATGACCCTGGAAACTTGAGATTCATAGTTATTAAGTATTCTGTATCCTAATAATGTACTGGCACACTTTGCTGAGAACATGGCCTGTAAGTGTATTGTTGTAAACCCTATGTTGTGTAATCTTTGTGTGTCAGGTATTCATTTTGCCACGTCTCAAACATAACAAATTTGCTTATGATTACTCCTACATGTTTATTTTACTTAATAATTTTAGAATAGGCTTGAGCATTTTGAACAGTATGTGGGTAATAATATCAGGATTCTGTATATCAGGGAAAAGCAATTCCATTTTAGATGCTAATCTGCTATGTTGGCTCCTGATTAACCCCAGTTTATCTATTGTTTCTTGTATAACAGCAGATACTTATGGTAAATCTTGCCCTTAGGTCAATCAGCCTTGGTGGTATTGTATTTCAATTGTCCTGTACATCCCATCTGAACCACCCTTCCCTTATGCTCTGTAAGCCCTGGGTCTGGGGGTAATGGTGTGGAGATCCACCATCTTGTCTCAACAATGGAGACATGAACATGGCTTCTGCTTGTAAGTCTCCACTAAATATTTCTTTCTGAGAAACTGGATGTGTATGTGTCAGATTCTTCTCTGGCCTCTCAGCTTCCTCAAACTTTGGGAGTAGGTTTGCATAGACCTGCCCACTGAGAAATAGATTCCATTATATTTTTGATTAGATAGGGAGACTAGTAGTCCCCCAAAGATATCCACATCCTAATTCTTAAAACCTGTGAATATGTTGAAGCAGAAGATAGGAAAAGAAAAACAAGTTTTCCTGTACTAGGCTGACCCCACTCTAAGACCCAGGGAAGGACAGGGCTCTGTCAAGGCTTTGGTAGCATTGTCTGCAGAGCTGGGTCCCAGAAGGGATGGGCTCCAGAGTCTCTCCCTCCCCTCCTGAAGCAAGGTTGGGAAAAACAAGTTTTTCTCATTCAGCTTCCCCCTTCCCTCCTTACTATTCTCAGAATTATCTTTGCAAGTTTTGTAAGTTCCTGTTTTTCCCTTCTGTGCAGCACAGCAAAGGTCACAACATATGCCCGAGTTGCCACACCTGGCTTGAGTTATAAAACCTGTCACTGTTTGATAAACTGCCTTTCTTCTGCTTCTGTAAGCTTGCTTGCCCACCCTGTAGATTTTGCACCGTTTAGTGAAGTGTATATTCAAACTAGCCAATACCCTTTCAGGTACATGTATAAGAGTCAAGCCCTGTCTTTGTTTGGGGCTCAGCCTTTGGAAGTTAATCCGCTGGGCAGGTAGCTACCTAAATAAAATCCTCATGTTCCATCCATTGGTCTCTCCTGTCCCTTAATTCCCACAACAATGTTGCCTTTTCCAGATATGACTAGGGTATGGCCTTTGAGATGGAGAGACTGTCCTGGATTACATGAGTAGGCCCAATCTAATGTCACTGGTCCTCAAAAGTGGAAGAGGGAGGCAGAAGAGTGGGTCAAAGATGTGACAGGAAAACTTGACCCTTGGCTGTGGCTTTGAAGATAGAGGAAAAGGGCTACAAGGAATGTGGGCAGCCTTAAAAACCTGGAATAAGCAAAGGAACAGATTCTCCCCTAGAGCCTCCAGGAAGGAACATGCTCCTGCTCTACCTTGGGATTAGCTCAATGAGACCAGCATTGGACATCTGGACTACAGACTATAAGATGATATATTTTTGTTTTTTAAAGCCACTTTATTATAGCAGCAATAAGAAAATGATACATAGACAACTGACATTCTTTTAAATATAAAGTCATCCCATCTAGAGACAGTGTTTTTTCCTTCTATTTATATGAATTTTATTTTATATTCCTTAGTGACATTTTAAATTGCCTTTCTGCAGATCATGCATTTTGTTAAATTGTGAATTTGCATTTTAAAGCACAAAGTGGATCATACCACTGTCTTCCTCAGTTGGTTTCTGTGGCTTTCAAGTCTACTGAATAATCACTGAAATCCTCAGCATGGCACTTGAGAACCTTCATGATTAGGTTCTTCCTCTCTTTCTAGGCTTATCCTCTGCTACATTCCACAATATGCTCACCCCATTGGCCTATTGAACAAGTCCATGATGACTTTGCTCATGACTGGAATTATCAGATAAAAAGAGTTAGATAAAAAATACAGGACACCATATTAAATTTGTATTACTTCTAACAAGGAATAATTTTTTAGTGTAAGTATGGCCCATGCAATATTTTCCCCTTTTCTCAATGTATATATGACAGGCAATTAGAAATTACTCATATTCATTTGATTCCCTGTATTATTATTTGCTTAAATCCAGCAACACTACCCATGATCTTTATGAGGTTTCTCTTCTTCATTCTGTGACTACACATATCCTTCAGGACTCAGTCAAATACCAACTTTAACATAAGCTCTTTTGCCTCTTTACTGTCTACATAGAGTTTGTAGGTTGAATGTCTTTCACATTGCAAGCTGAGCATTTATTTTTCTCCATTTGTCCATAATGCCTGATATCTATTCAGTGCTCAGTAAATGTTTGCTGATCCTTTTGTAGTACAGAAGCATGATGATTGGGTTTTCATGCTCATGTGTGAGATGTGCCTCCTTTAAACCTTGTTATGACATCAGCACATTACTCGTATGATGTGAGGAAAAATAAGTAAACATTTGCAGAATAAATTAATAAATGGCGGCAATAAATTATTATGAGTTGAAGTAAGTATCATGATGGATGTTATCGGTAAACTAAGATAGACTTTATAAAAAGTTGTTTTAAAGCTAAGGTAGTATAAGTATTCTTTCACAAGTAACATGGCTTTGTGTTTGTCTTTAAAACATAATCAGATGAAAGCTCCATATAAAATTGGTAATTGCATCAACCAAATGTTAGGGGGTTATGCCAACAGAGGGTTAGGAAACCAAAACCGAAAGTGTTCCTACTCTGAAGCTGTAGATATCCATCCTTCAAAGACATGTGCACAGTGCCTTAGACTCTAGGAGATGAACTCTCAGGTTTAAACACGAATGTAGGATACTAATACTTTCTCCTTTTGGATATGTCAAGATGTAATCTCCTATAAAAATTTTGAAATCATTTCCTTGAGTTAATTTCTCCCTTGAAAGTCCAGCATGATTGACATCATAGACATCTGCTAGGAATTGTGCTCCAGGAGAACTACAATTACTTAGGTTAATGCTGATAAAGTTTCCTCTGAGCATCACCTAACTCAGGACGGAGCCAACTTACTGTTACAATTAGTGACATCAATCTGTTTATGATCCTTCATCATTTCAACTCCCACTTTGGACCTTCAAAAAAAAAATAGAACAATAAATTAGCCTGCTCTCTGCCCACATAACACAGGTGAATCATCTGCTTGTGAGTGAAGGAAAATTTTTAATTTTCTATAACTGGAAGCTATTATTATTGTCGTAAATTTTAGATATATTGGGTATTGTAAATGAGTGAGGATTTTCGAAGACTTTCTACCCTGCTGAGAACACCTGAAGTCCAAAGCAGCTCTACCGATCTACCACATGTAATCAGTGTGTCCTGGAATTTTAGATTCAAAATATTTATCAAATTTACAAGTTCTCTCTTTCTGCTTCCACATCTCCTATTCAAGTTTGCAGAATAGTTTCCTTGGATTACTGTGAGCCTCTAATTGGTCTTGCAAGTCTCAGTTTTATCCCACCAAAATTTTTCAATCCTACTGCCAGAGCACCCTTTCTCATTGCAAATCCAACTGCACTACTGCTTACATCCCTTTATTGTCTCCCCATCATGTACCCAAGGAATCCAGCCTTTTTGGATGGCAGGTAGACCTTTTATCAGAGGGCCTCTGCTTTATTTTAATCCACATTTCCTGCTATGATTACCTTTGACTTTTCTGACAAACTTGCTTTCTGAAGATCATAAGCTTTATGAAGGAAGGTAATGTGTGTGTCTGGTCCACTGCTGTATCCTTAATATCTATCAAAGTGACTGGCAGAAAGTAGTGTTGAATCTGATGTGTAATAAATGTACCTTACATTTCTTTCTTCCAACTGATGAAAGATGACTCTTCCTGCTTGAAAGCTCTTACTCACACTTTGTTTCAAACCTCTCTATATGGCCATGTAAGTGGAGAAAGGAAGAAAGGGATTAAGGGGAGAATGGGGAACCAGGTGCCAAATATAACAGATATAAGTGGTACGTGATTCCCTGCTATGGATGCCTCTCCAGGTGCCATCCTGAGAAGAGAAAGGATCAGCATGTTTTCATCCTTACTAGGATTTAGGCATAAGGATGGTTGATGGGTAGGAAGAGATTTGATGAGATGTACCATCAGAGATAAAAGGGAGGGAACAGAAACTTAACTGTGCTTTTACTTTTCAGAAGGGAGCCAGGGACTATAGATCAGGAGCCAAAACTTGGATAATGAGGTAAGATTCTGGAATACATGTTATTTTGTTATGTTTGGTGCCTACTCTTAGCATATTTTTTTTGAAAGCTTATGGAAAAAAGACTCTAAACTTGACTTTGAAAACTGCTAGAAAGGGATTGCTGTGAACCTAGCATTCTACTCTATCGCCAAGCTGAGGAAAAATAAATCTTCATGGGGGAAATAAAAGGGTACTGGCAGAATTGAAAGAGAAAAGGAAATGGACTCACCCTCTGAGACTTATGGAAAGTTAGCAAATGAGCAAAAGTCTCTGGAACTGATAGATGTCTTAGGCCTTGGCTCACAGTTCTGGGATTTGTGATAACAGATAGTTACCCTTTGCAAATCCTCAAAGTGGCCCATGAAGTGACCCTGATGGTTTATTCTAATCAACAAAGTGGTTTTCAGGTTAGTGGATAACAGGGAAACCAGGAAGTGAGCCTCTGTGAGTTGGAGGAGAAAAGCATGGCATTGCCACAGCCATGATTGATAGAGGAAACATGCTTCCACCCTGGTTTGTGGAGGCGTGTTGAACTAGGGGTTTGCAGGAATCACTAGGTCACAACATGAGGAGTAAGAAGGACTCCTCCACCCTGAGAGGTATATACTGAGGAATATCTGATCATGGGATCAACTGGAGAAAACCAGTAGGAATTGGCTTTTTAGAAATATCACTCAGTGTAGAGAATGGATTAGAGAGGGTATGACTGCCGGGAGAGAGACCAGTTGGGAAGCTGGTACGGGTAATCTAGATGAGATGATGATGGTCTGAACTTGAATAGCAGCACTGTGCATGGGGAGAAATGGATCAATGCCAAGATATTTAAGGGGCAAAGTCAACAAAATGCGATATGGGAGGTGAAGGAGCATAGACGTTATCATACACTTATCAAGGAATCCTTTTTTCAGTGGAACATCTATGAACACCTAGAAGAACAGTTATAGCAAAACACATGACTGAATGGGACAATATAGTGAAAATGCAAACTTTGGCCTAGAGTGGTAAGTAGAGGCCCCATGAAGACACCACATGTTTTACCTTGAGTAGAGGAGGCCTCTGAGTCATGCTCATTGTTGCAATGGGCAATGTAGCTCTGACTGGCGCACTTCTCAGGGGACACTTCTCAGTTTACGTGAAAAGTATACTCACCTGTGGAAAAGGCTGTTTTCCTTGTCTGTAAGATAAGATACCTCTCTATTCCGGGTGGTCATGTAGGTCAGAGCCTCACAGGGCATGTGTTGAGGCTTCATACAATAGAAGGCTTCTTGGTCTCTGTCATCCAGATATTCACAGAGTTCAGCACTTGAGTTTAGGGTCAGGCCACATTCAGTGAAGACATGAGAGGTACCATTAACAAATTTGCCTTTGAAAATAATTTTATTATAGCCTTGGTTCCTTGCCCTCCAGAGAGCCGACGCCCCTTCACTGGGGTGGATGAGCAGCAGAGACAGGGAGATCTGGCCCTCCCAGAACAGAGTGAAGCTGACCAGGTAGGTGCCGTTGTTGAAGTCAGTCACCTTTCCTGAAGCACCTGCCATCAGCGCTGGGGAGGACATCCTGGCCCTCAGGAAATCCCCGCCATATTGCTTCCTGCGTCCCAAGTGGTCCCTCACCTGCAGCAGGATGTCCAGCTGGTCTCCCCTGCAGTACATATCTCGAGGGTTGAGGATGGTGGCTGTGCTGTGTGTGGCGCTGGTGGTGGTGTTCACGTGGGTGAAAGGCCTGGGTGGGATCTGCTGATCTAGTTTCTCTATGATTTCCTTTATTCTGAGTTCAGTCTCTGTTAGTGGCTTTAATGGTATCAGTGATGTTTTAGGGAATAAGGACTTTGTGGAGTTGTTCCAGTAATGGACGGAGATGGATAAGTTTAGAGCAGACCAAAGCTGAAATGACAAGGATTGTGATATACTATGAAATTAACCTGTCTAGTCATTTTTACTTATTATGCGTTTGAATATTTGTTTACAGTGAATATTTGTATAATTGAATTAAATTTATTACCAAATTGAATATTTGGTAACAAAGTGGCAGAATAAACCAAAAGAGAAGAGAAATAAGGAAATGAGATATGATGATGATGTAATATTATTATATATTATTATCAATATTATTTAAATTGTGACAATTTTGTATAAAATGTAAACATTTACACTTTTACCTCAATATTTTAGAGAATGTCTGAACAGTTGTAGATATATTCAATCCAAAATATATAGCTTAGAGAATAATTATGAGCAATAAACTGGTGATGATAAGTTTACTCTTTCTTTTCATATATGCCTTACATCCAGTAACATCTGTACCTTTTAGTCATGCTTAGTAGTCTTTTTCTCTCCAACTGTATCATAGTTCAAGCCACCATCATTTATCTCCTGGATTATAGTGGCCACCTCAAGGATGATGACAGTCTTCAGGCTTCAAGGAAGACAGTCCTGCTTTCTCTCCATTTAATTTCCTCTTCTGTAGCTAAACCAGTCGTTTTTAAAGCAAAACTCTATTTGTGTCATCTCCCTACTTAACCCCCTTCAATGGCTTCTTGAAATTCTTGGGTAAAAGTCCATTTGTAATATGGCTTTTTCTGTGGCCTATTTTTAACTCTAGTTCTTGCTACTCTCTTCCTTGCTTTTGATGTCTTGATAAGACTTCTTTTATTTTTAGGAGCTGACCTTCCTGTCTTTCAGCTCTTGCTCTTTACTAATACTTTCTCCACTTCCTGGATTGCTGAGTATCCCCCAAATTCCCCCAAACCACCTAAACCTCTCTTAACTTCTACCTTAGAAATCACTACAACCTCAGAGGTCACTTACGCTTTTGGCACTATACGGTGTTTTATAAGCACTCAAATTCAGTGATTTTCCAATCTTGCTGGTAGTCAGATACACCTGACAAGTTTTTTTAAAAATATGCACTCTTAGGCTTCAGTCTAGATCAACTGAGTCATAATCACTACATTATGTTGTCCAGGAGTATGTTTGCCAAAAGCCTCAAAAGCAATCTTAGGATCAGATAGATTTGAGAAGAATGATTATAGACCAGTAGTTGTCAACCCCTCTCACACTTTAGAACACATATAAAGTTTTGAAAAAAATTCAGGCCTGGCTGCACTGCACCCCAGCATCAGGCAATAAAACCCTTGTGATTGGTAACAAAGTGGCAGAGTAAGCCAAAGGAGAGGAGAAACAAGACAATGAGATATCATTTAAAAAAGATGAACAGAACCCAAGTTGAAGTTTTGAAAAAACCTTAGCAAAGCCAAGAGACAAATCATTGGCAATGACAACCAAGAAATAGAGAGGCAAATAAATGAAATTCCCCCAAAAGAACCTTTTGGTTCTCTGGAAAATATATATCTGGAAAATATAAAAAACTTACATTATAAAATGGATAAAAATACAATATAAAAATAGAATAGAAAATAATCATGTAATATATAACAGTAAGAATAAGAATATAATCATCATGATGATAAACCTTTTTCTATTTTTCCCACCTCCACAAGTCACAGGCTGAGATGCTTTTATTGGTGAGTACAGACATCCCTAACTTATATAACAAGGAAAAACCAATTAATTTTATGAGAAGGGTATATATTTTATACTAAAACTAGGTAAGTATGATACAAGAAAAGTACAGGCCCATTTTATTCATGGAGATGACTTTTAAATTCTTTCTCTCTGTGTGTATGTGCATATATGCATATACATGTAAAAGTATATAGGTAGATTAGATAAATATATACAGGTGTGTGTGCATTTGTCATGGTTGATTATGGGTGAATTCAGGGTTGTAAAAATGGTTCTAGAGTGAAAAATCTTGTAGTATAATTTATATATTAATGGGTTAAAGACAAAATCTCATGATTTTCACTGCTCTCAGACTTATCTGATTGGATTGCAGTTGCAATAAAAGGATTTCATGTATTTCAACATTTACTTAGCATTACAATTCAGTAATAGGAAACCTTAAACATTTCAAAAGTCAAGGGGACAAGGATGTTAGCCACCATTAACTGAATTAATGTTCAACATAATGTTAGTAGTCCTGAACAATAAAATAAAACAAACAAACAAAAACCCAAGGTATGAGAATGATGGGGGAGAAACAGACATTTTTTCCCCTTCTTTTCTTTATTTTTTATAGGTGTTGTGACTGTCTACAAAGAAACCAGAGTTAGCAAATTATTAGTATTAAGATAGCAAGGAACCAAATACAAAACAAACTCACAAACTCAAAAGCATTTAAATTATAGAAAATACAATTGAGACCGGTGGAGCCAAGATGGCCAAATAGGAACAGCTCCAGTCTATAGTTCCCAGTGTGAGTGACGCAGAAGACGGGTGATTTCTGCATTTACAACTGAGGTACTGTGTTCGTCTCACAGGGGAGTGCCGGACAGTGGGTGCAGGACAGTGGGTGCAGCGCACCATGCGTGAGCCAAAGCAGAGCAAGGCATCGCCTCACCCAGGAAGTGCAAGGGGTGAGGGAATTTCCTTTCCTAGTCAGAGAAAGCGGTGTCAGACGGCATCTGGAAAATCAGGTCACTCACACCCTAATACTGCACTTTTCCAACGGGCTTCACAAACAGCACACCAGGAGATTATATCCGGCACCTGGCTCGGAGGATCCTATGCCCACGGACCGTCACTCATTGCTAGCACAGCAGTCTGAGATCAAACTGCAAGGCAGCAGCGAGGCTGGGGGAGGGGTGCCTGCCATTGCTCAGGCTTGAGTAGGTAAACAAAGCGGCTGGGAAGCTCGAACTGGGTGGAGCCCACCACAGCTCAAGCAGGCCTGCCTGCCTCTCTAGGCTCCACCTCTGGGGGCAGGGCACAGACAAACAAAAGACAGCAATAACCTCTGCAGACTTAAATGTCCCTGTCTGACAGCTTTGAAGACAGTAGTGGTTCTCCCAGCATGCAGCTTGAGATCTGAGAATGGGCAGACTGCCTCCTCAAGTGGGTCCCTGACCCCCAAGTAGCCTAACTGGGAGGCAGCCCCCAGTAGAGGCGGACTGACACCTCACAGGGCCGGGTACTCCTCTGAGACAAAACTTCCAGAGGAACGATCAGGCAGCAGCTTTGCGGTTCACCAATATCCGCCGTTCTGCAGCCACTGCTGCTGATACCCAGGCAAACAGCGTCTGGAGTTGACCTCCAGTAAACTCCAACAGACCTGCAGCTGAGGGTCCTGACTGTTAGAAGGAAAACTAACAAACAGAAAGGACATCCATACCCAAAACCTATCTGTACATCACCATCATCGAAGACCAAAGGTAGATAAAACCACAAAGATGGGGAAAAAACAGAGCAGAAAAACCGGAAACTCTAAAAATCAGAGCACCTCTCCTCCTCCAAAGGAACGCGGCTCCTCACCAGCAATGGAACAAAGCTAGATGGAGAATGACTTTGACGAGTTGAGAGAGGAAGGCTTGAGAAGTTCAAACTACTCTGAGCTAAAGGAGGAAGTTCGAACCAATGGCAAAGAAGTTAAAAACTGAAAAAAAATTAGACGAATGGATAACTAGAATAATCAATGCAGAGAAGTCCTTAAAGGACCTGATGGAGCTGAAAACCACAGCACGAGAGCTGTGTGACGAATGTACAAGCCTCAGTAACCAATGCGATCAACTGGAAGAAAGGGTATCAGCGATGGAAGATGAAACAAATGAAATGAAGCATGAAGAGAAGTTTAGAGAAAAAAGAATAAAAAGAAACGAACAAAACCTCCGAGAAATATGGGACTATGTGAAAAGACCAAATCTACGTCTAATTGTTGTACCTGAAAGTGATGGGGAGAATGGAACCAAGTTGGAAAACACTCTGCAAAATATTATCCAGGAGAACTTCCCCAATCTAGCAAGGCAGGCCAACATTCAAATTCAGGAAATACAGAGAATGCCACAAAGATAAGCCTCGAGAAGAGCAACTCCAAGACACATAATTATCAGATTCACCAAAGTTGAAATGAAGGAAAAAATGTTAACGGCAGCCAGAGAGAAAGGCCGGGTTACCCACAAAGGGAAGCCCATCAAACTAACAGCAGATGTCTCAGCAGAAACTCTACAAGCCAGAAGAGAGTGGGGGCCAATATTCAACATTCTTAAAGAAAAGAATTTTCAACCCAGAATTTCATATCCAGCCAAACTCAGCTTCATAAGTGAAGGAGAAATAAAATACTTTACAGACAAGCAAATGCTGAGAGATTTTGTCACTACCAGGCCTGCCCTAAAAGAGCTCCTGAAGGAAACACTAAACATGGAAAGGAACAACCGGTACCAGCCCCTGCAAAAACATGCCAAATCGTAAAGACCATCGAGGCTAGGAAGAAACTGCATCAACTAACGAGCAAAATAACCAGCTAACATCATAATGACAGGATCAAATTCACACATAACAATACTAACCTTAAATGTAAATGGGCTAAATGCTCCAATTAAAAGGCACAGACTGGCAAACTGGAAAAAGAGTCAAGACCCATCAGTGTGCTGTATTCAGGAAACCCATCTCACGTGCAGAGACACACATAGGCTCAAAATAAAGGGATGGAGGAAGATCACCAAGCAAATGGAAAACAAAAAAAGGCAGCAGTTGCAGTCGTAGTCTCGGATAAAACAAACTTTAAATCAACAAAGATGAAAAGAGACAAAGAAGGCCATTACATAATGGTAAAGGGATCAATTCAACAAGAAGAGCTAACTATCCTAAATATATATGCACCCAATACAGGAGCACCCAGATTCATAAAGCAAGTCCTTAGTGACCTACAAAGAGACTTAGACTCCCACACAATAATAATGGGAGACTTTAACACCCCACTGTCAACATTAGACAGATCAACAAGACAGAAAGTTAATAAGGATATCCAGGAATTGAACTCAGCTCTGCACCAAGCAGACCTAATAGACATCTACGGAATTCTCCACCCCAAATCAGCAGAATATACATTCTTTTCAGCACCACACCACACCTATTCCAAAACTGACCACATAGTTGGAAGTAAAGCACTCCTCAGCAAATGTAAAAGAACAGAAATTATAACAAACTGTCTCTCAGACCACAGTGCAATCAAACTAGAACTCAGGATTAAGAAACTCACTCAAAACCGCTCAACTACATGGAAACTGAACAACCTGCTCCTGAATGACTACTGGGTACATAACGAAATGAAGGCAGAAATAAAGATGTTCTTTGAAACCAACGAGAACAAAGACACAACGTACCAGAATCTCTGGGACACATTCATAGCAGTGTGTAGAGGGAAATTTATAGCACTAAATGCCCACAAGAGAAACCAAGAAAGATCTAAAATTGACACCCTAACATCAGAATTAAAAGAACTAGAAAAGCAAGAGCAAACACATTCAAAAGCTAGCAGAAGGCAAGAAATAACTAAGATCAAAGCAGAACTGAAGGAAATAGAGACACAAAAATCCCTTCAAAAAATCAATGAATCCAGGAGCTGGTTTTTTGAAAAGATCAACAAAATTGATAGACCACTAGCAAGATTAATAAAGAAGAAAAGAGAGAAGAATCAAATAGATGCAATAAAATATGAAAAAGGGGATATCACCACCGATCCCACAGAAATACAAACTACCATCAGAGAATACCATAAACACCTCTATGCAAATAAACTAGAAAATCTAGAAGAAATGGATAAAGTCCTTGACACATACACTCTCCCAAGACTAAACCAGGAAGAAGCTGAATCTCTGAATAGACCAATAACAGGCTCTGAAATTGAGGCAATAATTAATAGATTACCAACCCAAAAAAGTCCAGGACCAGATGGATTCACAGCCGAATTCTACCGGAGGTACAAGGAGGAACTGGTACCATTCCTTCTGAAACTATTCCAATCAGTAGAAAAAGGGAATCCTCCCTAACTCATTTTATGAGGCCAGCATCATCCTAATACCAAAGCCTGGCAGAGACACAACAAAAAAAGAATTTTAGACCAATATGCTTGATGAACATTGATGCAAAAATCCTCAATAAAATACTGGCAAACCGAATCCAGCAACACATCAAAAAGCTTATCCACCATGATCAAGTGGGCTTCATCCCTGGGATGCAAGGCTGGTTCAACATATGAAAATCAATAAATTAATCCAGCATATAAACAGAACCAAAGACAGAAACCACATGATTATCTCAATAGATGCAGAAAAAGCCTTTGACAAAATTCAACAACCCTTCATGCTAAAAACTCTCAATAAATTAGGTATTGATGGGATGTATCTCAAAATAATAAGAGCTATCTATGACAAACCCACAGCCAATATCATACCGAATGGGCAAAAACTGGAAGCATTCCCTTTGAAAACTGGCACAGAACAGGGATGCCCTCTCTCACCACTCCTATTCAACATAGTGTTGGAATTTCTGGCCAGGGCAATCAGGCAGGAGAAGGGAATAAAGGGCATTCAATTAGGAAAAGAGGAAGTCAAATTGTCCCTGTTTGCAGATGACATGATTGTATATCTAGAAAACCCCATTGTCTCAGCCCAAAATCTCCTTAAGCTGATAAGCAACTTCAGCAAAGTCTCAGGATACAAAATCAATGTGCAAAAATCACAAGCATTCTTATACAACAATAACAGACAGAGAGCCAAATCATGAGTGAACACCCATTCACAATTGCTTCAAAGAGAATAAAATACCTAGGAATCCAACTTACAAGGGACGTGAAGGACCTCTTCAAGGAGAACTACAAACCACTGCTCAATGAAATAAAAGAGGACACAATCAAATGGAAGAACATTCCATGCTCATGGGTAGGAAGAATCAATATCGTGAAAATGGCCATACTGCCCAAGGTAATTTATAGATTCATTGCCATCCCATGAAGCTACCGATGACTTTCTTCACAGATTTGGAAAAAACTACTTTAAAGTTCATATGGAACCAAAAAAGAGCCCTCATCACCAAGTCAAAAGTCATTGTCTTCTCAAAAGAAGACATTTATGCAGTCAAAAAACACATGAAAAATGCTCATCATCACTGGCCATCAGAGAAATGCAAATCAAAACCACAATGAGATACCATCTCACATCAGTTAGAATGGCGATCATTAAAAAGTCAAGAAACAACAGGTGCTGGAGAGGATGTGGAGAAATAGGAACATTTTTACACTGTTGGTGGGACTGTAAACTAGTTCAACCATTGTGGAAGTCGGTGTGGCAATTCCTCAGGGATCTAGAACTAGAAATACCATTTGACCCAGCCATCCCATTACTGGGTATATACCCAAAGGATTATAAATCATGCTGCTATAAAGACACATGTACACGTATGTTTATTGCGGCACTATTCACAATAGCAAAGACTTGGAACTTACCCAAATGTCCAACAGTAATAGACTGGATTAAGACAATGTGGCACATATACACCATGGAATACTATGCATCCATAAAAAATGATGAGTTCATGTACTTTATAGGGACATGGATGAAGCTGGAAACCATCATTCTCAGCAAACTATCGCAAGAACAAAAAACCAAACACCGCATGTTCTCACTCATAGGTGGGAATTGAACAATGAGAACACATGGACACAGGAAGGGGAACATCACACACCAGGACTGTTGTGGGGTGGGGGTAGGAGGGAGGGATAGTATTAGGAGATATACCTAATGCTAAATGACCAGTTAATGGGTGAAGCACACCAACATGGCACATGTATTCATATGTAACAAACCTGCAGGTTGTGTACATGTACCATAAAACTTAAAGTATAATAGTAATACTAAAAAAAAGAAAATACAATTGAAGAAGCTCTGTCCTTAATGGAGGTATTTTGAAAACTCTTTTAATGATATTTTTTAAAGGTCTGAACGAATGGAAAGATGTAGCACTTTGAAATGTAGTAAGGCTTAATATGATAAAGTTGTTAATTCTCTCTCAAAAAAATTTAAAAATTTTCTGTATTTCTAATTAAATTCTTAAGGTGGGAGATAGAATCTGATTAACTAATTCTAAAATTTTAGGGAATATAATCATCTATAAATAGGAACTATTTAAAAAATACTAGCCCTAGTGTAAATTATTGAAATAAAATAGAATTGTAAAGTGCAATATCAATCAAATAAACCAATCAAAAGAAGTAGATACCTTAGAAGCAGGCTTGAAGTTTATTATAGATTAATGGTAACATCAGAAATCAGAAAATTATATTTAGTAAATTGTATCAAGAAAATGGTTTCACTATATTGAAAAAAACCCAGAGATTCCTGTCACACACTATATACTAAAGGTCCAAATGAATTAAAGACCTAATTACGAATATTGTAACTAAAAGTTCAATGTAAAGAAATTTGTAATTTCCATATGACCTCACATCAGGAAGTATTTCTTAAATAAGATCTCCAAAGTGATTCTCCTGCCTCAGCCTCCTCAATAGCTGGGATTACAGATGCCTGCTATCATGCCCGACTGATTTTTTGTATTTTTAGTAGAGATGGGGTTTCACCATGTTGGCCAGGCTGGCTTCAAACTCCTGACCTCAAGTGATCTGCCTGCCTCGGCCTCCCAAAGTGCTAGGATTACAGGTGTGAGCCACCATGCCCGGCCGATAAATCCAATTTGTTTAGGAGACTGGATAAGTTAAACTTTGTATATTCATAGATTGAAATACATGCAGTTCTCAGACATCATGAACTACATTTACATATAGCAACATGATTAGATTTCAAAAAGCAATTTTGAGTGAAAAAATTAAGAAAGTATGTAAATTAAAATAAATACAAACACTAACTTATAACTATGTATCTTCCTAGTCCACATATTTACATAAATACATGTATTGAATAAGAATTGAAACACTCTGAGAAATAACTAGTATGGAATGGGTGCGTATGGGAAAAGAGGAAGGAGAGTATGGGTGGGAAATAATTTCTTTTACATGTAACAAGAGTTCTGTTTCAATATGACCAAGTAACTTGTGACTCTCTTTCAGATAGCAATGTTCAACTCTGAACGAAATGCCAAAAACAAGTACCTGAAGGCTAAAGACAGTAAACAAAAGCAGGCAAGTTTTGGTGGGAAGATGAAACTTGGAAGAAGGTGCCATGAAGAGGAGGTAAGTTTCCTGTTTTTGATGTGTTAGCCTGAGGACAGTCCACTAACAGAGTAGCTAAAACACAATAGAAAGCCATCATTTTTTTTTTTTTATATTTTTTTGGCTGGAACAACCTGAGAACAGAGTCTGCAGCAACACAGTCACTGGAAGGAGGGGGAAATCCCAGAACAGAGACAGAGAAGGTCATGCCCCAATTTCTGAGTATGAACTTTGCTTAGATCTCTAGCTGACGTCTGAGGCACACCTATGGGGCAGACACAAAGCAATCTGCAGCTAGTCAGAACTCAACTGAGATGTGAGTTACTTATAACCACAGACTGGGTCAGTTTGCAGTTTGAGTTGAACCAAGTTAATCGATTGCCTGCCACAGCAAAAACATTGACACTATTCTGAGGAGTAAAACGGAATCCGTGGTTTCCGCAACATAACAGTCACAATTCAAAATTACTCAGCATAGGAGGAACCAGAAAAAGGCAGTCCTTTGCAAAAGATAAGACAATTAATGGAGGCCAACCCTGAGATAACATAGATGTTGGCCTGATCAGACAAGGACTTTGAAACAGCTATTATAACTATGCTCAATGAGGTAAAAGAAAATATGTTGCAATGAATGGAAAGATAAGAAATCTCAGCAAGGATAGAGAAATATTTAGAAATGTCGATGAAAAGAGTCAAACTCTGTAAAATATTTGAAGAGATTTATTTTGAGCCAAATATGAGCGACCATGGCACATGACACAGCCGTCAAGAGGTCCTGAGAACATGTGCCCAAGTTGGTTGGGGTTCAGCTTGGTTATATACATTTTGGGGAGGCATGAGACATCAATCGAATACATTTGAAAAATGCATTGGTTTGTTCCATAAAGGCAGGACAATTTGAAGTGGGGGGGATGGTGCTTCCAGGCTATAGGTAAATTTAATCATTTTCTGGTTGACAATTGGTTGAGTTTGTATAAACACCTGAGATTAACAGAAGAATTTGAGCAAGATAAAAAATCAGACCTTAGTCCTCAGAACCAAACGAATTTTACAAAAGAACCAAACAATATCTGAGATAAAAATATATCTCTTAATTCACTATGCTAAACTGCCTCCCTGCTTCTCAATGTTTGTCTGTTAGATCAAGTTTATGTTTATCAATTGTGTTTAGACCTTATCTCCATTTACTAAGTTAAGGTCTTTTTGATTTATAAGTTTCTGAAAGAGGCATAATAAAAATTCCCACTATGGCTGTGGCTATATCTATTTTAGCTTGTAATTCTGACTGTTCTCACTTTTATATGTTGAGATTTTTTGCTAGGGCCATTCACATTTATGATTATTATATCTTCTTTGTAAATTGTTCCTTATGTAGCATCTCACTTTATCCTTATTTATGTCTTTTCTTAAATTCTATTTTCTTCACTTTTTAACATCAATATTTTGTCAAAATTTAGTAGAGTAAAATATTTAAGAAAATCAAGGAAAGAAAATATGAGCCAGAAATTTTATAAGAAGACAAACTGACCTTTAATTATAAGAGTCACAGGCAAATTCTAATGAAAACATTAGAATTCAGGAACTATTTTGCCCAGATCGTTCCTAAGGAATCTACTAAACAGCATGAACATTAAACAACCAACATAATTGGAAAATTTGATATGAGGATTTATGGTAAGGATGAATCATATATTTATTTACAGAAATAAGTCTAAATTATGCTTACAAGGAATAGAGAATAGTATGCAATGGCTGTGTGCTCTAACAATGTAGATACAGTACAACTATAAAAAATTGGTGGGGGAGTGGGGAGAGCTATGAAAAGTAGAATTAGCTTGTCGTTTGCCTTATAGTTATTAACTGAAGTAAAAGGACATTACTTCAAATCAGATGTTGAGGAAAAGGGAGAGTTGGGGCAAAAGAGGTTTATGCTTACTTTCAGTATTGCTCATTAGAGGGAAGCAATAGTCATTAACAAAAAGTAAAGAAGGGTTATATAAATGGATTAAAATAAACATAATCATTAGAACAAAAATATAAACTTCACTAAATAACAGTAAAAAATCAAGCAAATAAACTAGACCCTATAAAGATATGAATATACATGATTATAACATAAAACAATATGTCATACTGACACCAAACATATTTACCACATCAATAAATATAAATTAGCTCATCTCACCAATTAAAGTATATTTTCAGGTCAGGTACAGTGGCTTATGCCTATAATCCCAGCACTTTGGGAGGTTGAGGCAGGAAGATCACTTGAGGCCAGGAGTTTGAGACCAGCCTGGGCAATATGGCAAGACCCTGTCTCTACAAAATACATAAAGAACTCACTTTGGGAGGCTGAGGCAGGCGGATCACTTGAGGTCAGGAGTTTGAGACCAGCCTGGCCAACATGGTGAAACTCTGTCTTTACTAAAAATACAAAAATTAGTTGGGCATGGTGGCAGGCAGCTGTAATCCCAGCTACTCGGGAGGCTGAGGCAGGAGAATTGCTTGAACCTGGGAGGCAGAGGTTGCAGTGAGCCAGGATTGCGCCATTGCATTCCATGCACTCCAGCCCGGGCAACAGAGCAAGACTCTAATTATATATAATTGTGTATATTATATATTAGCCAGATGTGGTGGTGTGTGTCTGTAGCCCCAGCCACTCAGGAGGCTGAGGCAGGAAGATGACTTGAGCCCAGGGAGCCATGTTTGTGCCACTGCACTCCAGCCTAGGGTACAGAGTGAGACCCGGTTTCAAAAAAAAAAAATCTTCTCAGATTGGTTAACAAAGCCAAATCCAACACTGTGGCTTACATAAGAGACATACTTACAACACAGATTCAGAAAGATTTTTTAAAAAAGAAGAATGGTACTTAACAGTGAGAGATTAAACACTTCCCCAAGATTGGGACCAGTCAAGAATGTCCTCTTTCACCACTCCTATTCAACAATGTAGTGGAAGTCCTAGCTAGTGCAATAAAACAAGAAGGAAAAATAAGAGACATACATATTGGAAAGGAAAAAGTAAAGCTGTTTTTATTAACAAATTACATGACTCTCTATGTAGAATCTATCCAAAGAATCTGTAGAAAATTCTTGGAACTACTAAGTAAATATAACAAGGTTTCAGGAAACAAGGTCAATATACAAAATTTAATTGTTTTCCTATATACTAGCAGTGAACAATTGGAATTTGAAATTACAAAAAAGAAAACCATTTACAATAGCACCAAAAAAGTGAAGTACTTAAGTATAAATCTAACGGAATATACACAGGATCTGTATATAGAAAGCTATGAAACATTAATGGAAGAAATTTTTAAAAATCTAAATAAATGGAGAGATATTCCGTGTTCATGGATTGGACAGACTAAATATTGTTAAGATGTCAGTTCTTCCCAACTTGATTTATTGATTCAATACCATTTCAATAAAAATCCCAGCAGTTTTTTTGTAGCAATCAACAAACTGACTGAAATTTTATGTGGAAAGTTAAAGGAACCAAAATAACTAACCCAATTCTGAGAAAGAAGAAAAAAATTGGAAGAATCTCATTGTCCCACTTCAAGGCTTACAACAAAGCTGCTGTTATCAAGACAATGCAGTATTGGTGAAGGAATGAACACATTAATCAAGGGAACATAATAGAGAGCCAATAAATAAATATATCAACTGATTTTTGACATAGGCACAAAGGCAGTTTGATGGAAAAATGAGTCTTTTCAACACATAGTGCTGGAACAATTAGACATTCATACATAAAAAAATGAGCCTAGACACAGACCTCACAATTGACAGAAAAGTTAACTCTAAATGGATCACAGACCTAAATATAAAATCTAAAATTTCTGGAAGAAAACACACAGGAAAATCTGTGTGAACTTGAGCTATTGATGAAGTTTTAGAAATAATATAAAAAGCACAATCCATGAAAGAAAAACTGATGTTAGATTTTATTAAAAATTAAAGCTTCTGCCCTGTGAAAGACACTGTTAAGAGGATGCAGAGATAAGCCATAGAGTATGAGAATATATTTTCAAAACACTTCTCTGGTAAAGGACTTCATCTAGAATATACAAAGAACTCTTAAAACTCAATAATAAGAGAAAACAATTTTAAAATGTGCAAAAGATCTGAATGGACACCTCATCAAAGAAGATACACACGTTACAACTAAATATGTAAAAAGGACACTCAATTTTATTTGTCAGGGAAACAAAACAGCAATGAAATACTAATACATATCAATTAGAATGGCTAAAATTAAAAAAAAAAAAAAACCCTGACAATACCAGTTGCTGGTGAGAATGTAGAGCAGTAGGATTCTCACTCATTGCTGGTGGGAATCCAAAATGGCACAGCTACTTTGAAAGACACTTTGATAATATCTTATAAAGCTAAACATAGTCTTACCATTCAATATAGCAGTTTTTCTCCTGTATACATATCCAGTTGATTTGAATGCTTATGTCCACACAAATACCTGCACATGAATGTTTATAGCAGCTTTGATCATAGTTGCCCAAAACTGGAAGTAACCAAGAGATCTTCAGTAGGTGAATATAGATAAACAAATTGTAGTACATTGATACAGTGGGACAATATTTAGCAATAAGAAAAATGAGCTATCAATCTATGCAACAACATAGGTGAATCTTAAATGCCTAATGCTAAGAGAAAGAAGCCCATCTGAAAAGGCTATGCACTGTATGATTGCGTTACTATGACATTCTGGAAAAAGATGGTTCTATACAGATCAAAAACCAATCAATGGTTGCCAGAGATTTGGGGAGGGGAAAGAGTTGAATAGGTGAAGCAGAGGGGGACTTTTTAGGTCAGTGAAATTACTGTGCATGATACTGTTGTGTATACATGAAACTGCAAAAGCTCATTGAATCTTATAGCACAAAGAGTGAATCTTTTTTTTTTTTTTTTTTTTTTTTTTTGAGACAGAGCCTTGCTCTGTCACCAGGCTGGAGGTGCAGTGGCATGATCTCGGCTCACTGTAACCTCTGCCTTCTGGATTCAAGCGATTTTCCTGCCTCAGCCTCCCAAGTAGCTGGGACTACAGGGGCACACCACCACGCCCAGCTAATTTTTGCATTTTTTTAATAGAGATGGAATTTCACCATGTTGGCCAGGATGGTCTCGATAGCTTGACTTTGTGATCCACCCGCCTCGGCCTCACAAAGTGCTGGGATTACAGGCATGAGCCACTGCGCCTGGCTGAGTGAATCTTAATGTATGCAAAATAAAAAAATCAATTAGGATATTGAGGGACTAAAGGGTAGAACACAGTGTTTTAACTGTATTACAAATTTAACTGTATTACAAATGTATGACATAACCTTGCTGGAGAAAAGTGCTGACCTAAGCTGCTTTGGAAATTAATACAGTCTGTAAGGTCACAATTAAAAGAACTAGAAAGCAAGAGCAAACACATTCAAAAGCTAGCAGAAGGCTAGAAATAACTAAAATCAGAGCAGAACTGAAGGAAATAGAGACACAAAAAACCCTTCAAAAAATTAATGAATCAAGGAGCTGGTTTTTTGAAAAGATCAACAAAATTGATAGACCCCTAGCAAGACTAATAAAGAAGAAAAGAGAGAAGAATCAAATAGATGCAATAAAAAATGAAAAAGGGGATATCACCACCGATCCCACAGAAATACAATCTACCATCAGAGAATACTACAAACACCTCTATGCAAATAAACTAGAAAATCTAGAAGAAATGGATAAATTCCTCGACAAATACACCCTCCCAAGACTAAACCAGGAAGAAGTTGAATCTCTGAATAGACCAATAACAGGCTCTGAAATTGTGGCAATAATCAATAGCTTACCAACCAGAAAGAGTCCAGGACCTGATGGATTCACAGCCGAATTCTACCAGAGGTACAAGGAGGAACTGGTACCATTCCTTCTAAAACTATTCCAATCGATAGGAAAAGGGAATCCTCACTAACACATTTTATGAGGCCAGCATCGTCCTGATACCAAAGCCTGGCAGAGACATAACCAAAAAAGAGAATTTCAGACCAATATCCTTGATGAACATTGATGCAAAAATCCTCAATAAAATACTGGCAAACCGAATCCAGCAGCACATCAAAAAGCTTATCCACCATGATCAAGTGGGCTTCATCCCTGGGATGCAAGGCTGGTTCAACATATGCAAATCAATAAATGTAATCCAGCATATAAACAGAACCAAAGACAAAAACCACATGATTATCTCAATAGATGCAGAAAAGGCCTTTGACAAAATTCAACAACCCTTCATGCTAAAAACTCTCAAAATTAGGTATTGATGGGACGTATCTCAAAATAATAAGAGCTATCTATGACAAACCCACAGCCAATATCATACTGAATGGGCAAACACTGGAAGCATTCCCTTTGAAAACTGGCACAAGACAGGGATGCCCTCTCTCACCACTCCTATTCAATATAGTGCTGGAAGCTCTGGCCAGGACAATCAGGCAGGAGAAGAAAATAAAGGGTATTCAATTAGGAAAAGAGGAAGTCAGATTGTCCCTGTTTGCAGATGACATGATTGTATATCTAGAAAACCCCATTGTCTCAGCCCAAAATCTCCTTAAGCTGATTAGCAACTTCAGCAAAGTCTCAGGATACAAAATCAATGTACAAAAATCACAAGCATTCTTGTACACCAATCACAGACAAACAGAGAGCCAAATCATGAGTGAACTCCCATTCACAATTGCTTCAAAGAGAATAAAATACCTAGGAATCCAACTTACAAGGGATGTGAAGGACCTCTTCAAGGAGAACTACAAACCACTGCTCAATGAAATAAAAGAGGATACAAACAAATGGAAGAACATTCCATGCTCATGGGTAGGAAGAATCAATATCGTGAAAATGGCCATACTGCCCAAGGTAATTTATAGATTCAATGCCATCCCCATCAAGCTACCAATGACTTTCTTCACAGATTTGGAAAAAACTACTTTAAAGTTCATATGGAACCAAAAAAGAGCCCGCATCGCCAAGTCAATCCTAAGCCAAAAGAACAAAGCTGGAGGCATCACGCTACCTGACTTCAAACTATACTACAAGGCTACCTAATGCTAAATGACGAGTTAATGGGTGCAGGAAATCAACATGGCACATGGATACATATGTAACAAACCTGCACATTGTGCACATGTACCCTAAAACCTAAAGTATAATAATAATAAAAAAAAAAAACAGCATGGTACTGGTACCACAACAGAGACATAGATCAATGGAACAGAACAGAGCCCTCAGAAATAATGCCGCATATCTACAACTATCTGATCTTTGACAAACCTGACAAAAACAAGCAATGGGGAAAGGATTCCCTATTTAATAAATGGTGCTGGGAAAACTGGCTAGCCATATGTAGAAAGCTGAAACTGGATCCCTTCCTTACACCTTATACAAAAATTAATTCAAGATGGATTAAAGACTTACATGTTAGACCTAAAACCATAAAAACCCTAGAAGAAAACCTAGACAATACCATTCAGGACATAGGCATGGGCAAGGACTTCATGTCTAAAACACCAAAAGCAATGGCAACAAAAGCCAAAATTGACAAATGGGATCTCATTAAACTAAAGAGCTTCTGCACAGCAAAAGAAACTACCATCAGAGTGAACAGGCAACCTACAGAATGGGAGAAAATTTTTGCAACTTACTCATCTGACAAAGGGCTAATATCCAGAATCTACAATGAACTCAAACAAATTTACAAGAAAAAACAACCCCATCAAAAAGTGGGCGAAGGACATGAACAGACACTTCTCAAAAGAAGACATTTATGCAGCCAAAAAACACATGAAAAAATGCTCATCATCACTGGCCATCAGAGAAATGCAAATCAAAACCACAATGAGATACCATCTCACCCCAGTTAGAATGGCCATCATTAAAAAGTCAGGAAACAACAGGTGCTGGAGAGGATGTGGAGAAATAGGAACACTTTTACACTGTTGGTGGGACTGTAAAGTAGTTCAACCATTGTGGAAGTCAGTGTGGCGATTCCTCAGGGATCTAGAACTAGAAATACCATTTGACCCAGCCATCCCATTACTGGGTATATACCCAAAGGACTATAAATCATGCTGCTATAAAGACACATGCACACGTATGTTTATTGTGGCACTATTCATAATAGCAAAGACTTGGAACCAACCCAAATGTCCAACAATGATAGACTGGATTAAGAAAATGTGGCACATATACACCATGGAATACTATGCAGCCATAAAAAATGATGAGTTCATGTCCTTTGTAGGGACATGGATGAAACTGGAAAACATCATTCTCAGTAAACTGTCGCAAGGACAAAAAACCGAACACCACATGTTCTCACTCATAGGTGGGAATTGAACAATGAGAACTCATGGACACAGGAAGGGGAACCAACATCACACTCCGGGGGCTGTTGTGGGGTGGGGGGAGGAGGGAGGAACAGCATTAGGAGATATACCTAATGCTAAATGACAAGTTAATGGGTGCAGCAAACCAACACGGCACATGGATACATATGTAACAAACCTGCACATTGTGCACATGTACCCTAAAACCTAAAGTATAATAATAAAATAAAAAAAAAAAAAGACAAAAAGAACTGCATATAAGCCCTGTGCTCTCAGTTAACAATTCTGAAACCATTGTATGTGTATGCTGGGAGGTGAACAAATAAGTAAATAAATAGATGACAGATGGTGGGAGCCAGATTCCTCATGATTGAAGTGGTAGGTGAAGGCTAGTGTGTGAACCATGTAGTGATAGATGAGAGAAATATCAGTATGAGCCCATGTTTAGCTTAATATAGATTGAAACGGAGATTTTACGTATAATTATAGATATGCATGTATTACTGGCTAGTATCATACATATATATTTTTTTCTTTTTCTTTTTTTTTTTTTAGAGATGGGGTCTTGCTATGTTGACCAGACTGGTCTCGAATTCCTGGCCTCAAATGATCCTCCCATCTCACCCTCCCAATGCTAGGATTACAGGCATGGGGCACCATGCCTGGCCAATATTTCTGAGCGCTGTCTTCTGAGAGGGCCTAGAAGCAAAGACACCCCAATAGTAACAAACAGAGCCAGTGTCTAGATCTTTGTTTCCAATACCATTCTCCAATAAAAGGAATCAGGGCTCCTTGGATAAATGGCTGATTCTAGGGCTGGGGGAGGGAATATACAAGATGAGCCTAAAGCATCTTGTAGTGTAGGAAAGCAAGAAATGCTCAAAAGAAGCAAACAAACAAAGGAACACAGGAACCAGTGGAAAGAGCTCTCAATGGCCAAAGTAGAACAATTTGAGTAACAAAATAATGTACTGTTGGATTATGTCCCAAAATATGAAATAAATATCTATGAATTCACACTGATGTAAATGAATGATTGAATAAACAAATATGTGAGGGATAATAGACAAATCTCTTGTACAGAAGAATTCCAGATAATGTATGCAGATTCTCCCCACTCAAGGAGCTAGAACAGAACTGCCCAATCCTTAAGTGTGGAATTGACCTAGTGACCTCTTTCGAAAGAGTACAGTAAAGAGCAGGGTGGGGCAGAAGGAAGAGTAATCGTACTGTGGAGAAACCTGATGAATATCAGCTCAGCCAGGTGATCAAGATTAACATCATCAGTGATGTCATATTGACAGCATGCATCCTTGATGTGATGTGATGAGTGGAATACCACTTAGCTCTGTGATCTTCCTTCTCTAAACCCATGAATTCTGTTTAACCATGAGAAAAATAACAGACAAACTAACATGGAGGGACAGTCTACAAAATACCAGACCACTGTTCCTTAAAACTGTCAATGTCATGAAAAACAAGGAAAGTCTAAAGAGAAGTGACAATGAAATGTAATGTTGGCTGGGTGTGGTGGCTCATGCCTGTAATCCCAGCACTTTGGGAGGCTGAGGCAGGTGGATCACTTGAGGTTAGGAGTTTGAGACCAGCCTGGCCAACATGGTGAAACCCCATCTCTCCCCAAAAATATAAAAATTAGCTGGGTGTGCTGGTGCATGTCTGTAATCCTAGCTACTTGGGAGGCTGAGGCAGGAGGATCACTTGAACCTGGGAGGCAGAGGTTGCAGTGAGCCTAGATGGCGCTACGGCACTCCAGCCTGGGTGTCAGAGCAAGACTGTCTCGAAAAGGAAAAGAAATGATTTAATGTGGCACCCTGGATGGGATTGTGGAGGAGAAAAAGCATATTAGGTAGAAATTAAGGAAATCTGAATAACGTATGGACTTCAAATTATAAGTATCAGTATGGTTTTATTGGTTGTGGCAAATTATGCTACAATAATGTTGAAATGGAGGATATTGGGTACAAGGTATAGAAGAACTTCCTGTAATATTCTTACAATTTTTCTGTACACCCAAAGCTATCCCAAAGTAAAAAGTTTATTAAATCTTAAGAAAATCAGAGATTGAACAATTAAATACCACGTTAAAAAAAAAGGGAAAGGAAATCTTGGTATCTGATAAAGTAACATTCATCACCAAAAAAGTATTAAGAGATGAAGCAGGACACCATATATGCAAAAGGATAATTAAAACACAAGCAATGAATATTTATGCACTGAGTACAGAGATACATGCTTAAAGCAGAAAATGTAAGAGATTCAAGAATATCTAGAGAAATTCACTTTAAGGATAGCCACATCTAATATGTGACTTATTTATGGCATACCAAGTGAACAAAGTTAGTAAGGCTATAAAAGAACTAATAACAGTAAAGACAGATCATGTAGATATATATTGAACTCTGAATTCTAATAATAGAGAATATAACTTTAGAGGAACATCTGAAACCTTTACAAATATTCTCTATATCTTACGTCATGAAGAAAACCTCAATAAATGCTAATTGGTAGAAATAATAGTAAAGGCAGCATTCTTATAATGCAGGTATTTAACAGAAATTTATAAAATAAAAACCCCAAATACCATTCCACTCTGAAGTTAAAAATGTTTCTAAACAACTCGTGACTCAAAGAAAAATATCAAATAAAATCAGTTGGGTATTGTGAAAGTAACTATGATTAATGCATATTATGTTAGAATCTATGAGATACAGCTAAAAGAATTATCAGTCAAGTTTATAGCATTAAGTACGTATGTAATTGAGGAGATAAAACTAAATGAATTAAACACCCAGTTAAAAAGTTAGAAAAAGGAAAACAGAGTAAATCAAAAGAAAGCAAAAGGTAGGAACTGATAGGAAGGTAAAAGCAAAAGTAATGCATTAAAATACAGAAAAATAGTAGAAGAAACAAAAACCTGGGTTTTATTTTGAAAAAATAAAAAATAAATAGACAAGCCACTAGTGAATCTAATCAATTCAAAAGGAAGAAAACACAAACATGCAAAATTAGACATCTTTGGGGGAAAATCTGAAAAGGAGGAAAAGTTTAAAAGTCACAAGATGATTTTCACAATTTTAAGCAAATACATATGAGAATCTAGATAAAATGGATAACTCAGAAAATACAACCTATCAAAATTGACCTGAGTGACATTAAAAAAATAGAGAATAGTGAAAAAAGTAGCAGAGCACTGCTACTGAATGCACCAAGCCAGGCTGGTGGAATTCTACCAAACTTTGAAGATCAGTCAATACCAATATTACTTAAATAAGTTCAGAGCACTAGAAACAAATAAAAACAAAAAGCTTCCAAATCGATTCTTATGAAATAAGTGTAATGTATTTTACAAAACCTGATATTGTACCAAGAACTTTAGATTTATGAATATTGAGATATACATCTTAAATAAAATATTGGCAAGCAATCCAAACGAACATTAGACAAAAATAATACATCATAATTCAGAGTTTTATTCCAAGAATACACATTTTGTTCCGTTTTTAATGTAATTCATCACATTAATACAGCTATTGTGAAGAATTACATGATTATCTTCATAAATGCACAAAAGGACTTTGACAAAATTAGTACTGATTCATGTTGAAAAACACAACAAAAGGAAGTTAATGGATTTCCTCCACACATAACATATATACTTTAACTCAAAAGCTTGCATTTTACTTAAGGGAAACACTAAAGGCTTTGTCACCAAAATCAGGAACAAGACAAGGATGCCTACTATCTCATTACATTCAACATTGGGATGGAGGTGTTAGCTAATGCAGTTAGAGAAGAGAAAGCAATTCGAGACATTGGAATTGAAAAGGAAATAAAAATAATCTTTATTTTCAGATGCAATTGTTATTTATCTGAAAAACCCCAAAGTGTCAATGGAGAAATGACTACAAATAATAAAAGAATTTAGTAAAATAGTAGGAAATAAAATTAATATATAAAAATAACTTGTGTATATAGACAAAAAGAGAGAAGCTAAAATGGAAGGGACAATCCAATATATGGCAGCAAAATGATAATAAAATACTTAAGTGTACATTTAGCAAAAGTGTCCAAGATTTATATGAGGAAAACTCACAAAACACTACTGAAGAAAACAAAATTGAACAAATGTAAAGGGAACCATGTCCTTGGACAGAAAAACTTAACATCATAAGGATGTTGTTTAGTCTTCCAAGGTTAACTTAGATATTTAATAAAATCACAATAACAATGTCCTAAATATCTTCTGGGCCAGACAGGCCACTTAGAAAGTTCACTTGAAAGGATAAATGAGAGAGAATAGTTACAAAACATATGGGGAACGGAAAAGCCAAAAGTGTTGGGTGTGGGTAGGATTAGCTCTACTAGATATTAAAACTTACTTGTAAAAATCTTTATAATTAAAGTAGGACGGTATTGATGCATGAATAAAAAGACAATGTAACAGAACTGAAAATCAGAAATAGACCTCATTATATATACAAATTTAGTATGCTACGGAGGCCGCACTCAAAATCAGTGAGGATATAGAATGGAATTTTTAATAAGAGGATTAGGATAATTGGAGAGTCATATGGAAAAAGTTAAATGAGATTGATATCTTATACCTTTCAACAGCATAAATTCCAAGTGGATCAGAGATTTATAGACAATGTAACTATACAAGTAAAAAAATAAAACATGGATGAATACCTGTATAATCTTTGAGTGGGAAAAACTTTCTAACTATGACTTAACACCCAGAAACATGTTATAAGGGAAACAGTACTGCTAAAAAAATAACTTTTGCATGGAAAAGGAAATCATAGACACAATAAAAAGATAAAATGACAAGCTGGATTTACATGGCCAGATTGAGTGTTTAAATAAGTTACTTACTGATGAGGAAGTTGGTAGCTTTAACAAGGGCCATCTTGGGAGCATGTGCAAGGTCAAATCCTGATTAGAATGGACTGAGGATGAATGGGAAATGAGGAAATAGAGGTTGTTGGTGTCCACAATGCCTCTAAGAAGTTAGGTAGAGGGGAGAAGATAGGGCAGAGTTGAAGTGGGGGAGGAGGGGCAGGACTAATGGAGTGGAACTGACTTGAGGCAGGTCGCACAGGTGAGGGCTTACTGTGTGATCTGTGTCAAAGGTGATTTGCTCCTACCTTTGTGAAGTTTTGAGAAATTATAAAAATCATCCAGGTTACTACTAAAAAAGAGATCAAGATCAGCAGCATTTTTTGAAGCATCGTATTTGAGGACATGGCGAATGTCCTAGGAGAGATGACACAAGAGAGGAGTCGTGAGAAGTGAATCTCTCTGTACTCACTCATTATTTTATTTATAACTTGTAATTTGCCTCCAAAATTTTGTTCTCCTTTTGTGAGTCACTCTCTTCTTTCCCTCTCCTAACTAACAACTCATACCCCCAATCCCTTTATCTACCTATTGGATACTTCTTGTCCAGGTTTCACTTAGGATTGTTGCTTCCTCCTTCCAGGACCCTGAAATGGAAGTCAAAGTTACTTTAAAGGTTCTCTTAATGCCTTCTGTATTTTCTTTCCTTTCTTTCTTTCTTTTTTTTTTTTTGAGACGGAGTCTTGCTCTGTCGCCCAGGCTGGAGTGCAGTGGCGCAATCTCGGCTCACTGCAAGCTCCGCCTCCTGGGTTCACGCCATTCTCCTGCCTCAGCCTCTCCGAGTAGCTGGGACTACAGGTGCCCGCCACCATACCTGGCAAATTTTTTTTTTTGTATTTTTAGTAGAGACGGGGTTTCACTGTGTATTTTCTTAGTTATGAGACATAGCAATTACGATGAAAAGCAGAAAAATTAATTCATCAGCATGTCTTTTGGGGGAAGACTAGGGATAGTGGATGGAACCACCGGAATATGCTCGTATTACAAAACATAATCTGTAAAATGCCTTTAAAGAAAGCCAGTCCTGTTAACTGGGCAGGGAAGTGGGATGGGTAGTTTTTGTTTTGTTGAATGCCAAGTCTGAAATTTGGAAATAGAAACTCCTTCAGGAATGAATTACTCTGCACAATAAAGGAGAGATGATCCAATAAGGCTGGGCACTGCGTGAGGAAGGGGAAAAAGGAGATAGAAAGAGACGATGAGGGAGAGAGATGGAGAGAGAGAGAAAGAAGCTCCTCCATACCATGCCCATGTTAGCACTGTCATGGAGAACAGAAATAAAATTATATGATTTAAGTAGCTTATTTTAGGAAACAAAAATGTAAAGCCTTGCCTCTTTGTCTCTTACCAAATCCTCAGTGAAGTCTCAGTTGTGTGAAAGCTTTTGTGCGAGTGGATTCATTTTGTGGAATCCAAAAAGTTCTATGTTTTGAATCTGGATGCGCAGAGCAAAATTAGATACTTCACAGGCAAAATGGAAGCGAGAGAACAAAGGATCAGTTTAGAGCTGGTTAACCTTTGGGAAGTCCAAGATGTAATTATTTTAAACAAGATGTAGCACACAGTTGCAACTCATATTGAATCACCACCTTCTGATTGATCTATGACTTCCCAATTACTGAAGCGTGGTGTGGGAGAACTTGTAGAGAGGTGTTGAGTGTTGAGACCAAATGAATGAATGCAGAAGAGAAGACAAGGGGCAGCTCTAATTTGTGTCACACACTATATTGCAATAGATTGTTTACTTTTTAATTTCCAAAAGACTGTCAATTTCTGAAGAATTGGAATAATGTCTATCGCAGCATTGTATGTCCAGTGCCTAGCATGGTGCCTGACAAGCACAATATTTGTTGAATAAATAATTTCAAAACAGAATCCCGATTTTTAGACCAACTTCAACTTCTATCCACTGAAATTTCATATTTTCTCAGAATGTACAAAAAGCATGTCCAATAGGGCAAAGAAAAAAAAATCAGTCAAGGGGCTACTCTGACCCCTCCTGCCCCCAAGACTGATCCAGGTTTTCTGACTTTTAAGTGAATTTTGTAAAGTATGAGTTATAATGTCTCATCTGATTCATTTTTCCTTGCCTAGAAAGTAGTGCGTATGGATATGTTTCAGCAGCCCTGAAAGAAAAGTATGATTGCTATTGCACTTTTATAAATCTTAGATTCTCAATCTCCTTTTCATAGATCTTTAAACTTATTCTGTAAAATACTGGGTGCTTACCCAATAGGTGTCAGGTAGCACAGAATGCACTGAAAATAAGGAGAAGCAGCAAAATGAATGAAATAAACATTTATGTTGGATTAGAATACAGTAGTAGAAATACCAAATTCTTGTTGATCTCTGAAGAAACCTTGTTATTCTAAGCTCCTGAGTCTTTGCCCAAGCTGTGCTGCCTGAAATTCTTATTACCTCCTCCCTCACTGCACCAACACTGCTCAATCTCCACCATGCTTCCTGGTAAACTTGGAAAATTCCTATTCATTGTTTGGGTTTGAGCTTTAATGCCAACTGTTCTTTCCTCAATCGTTTTCATTGATAATTTATTCCTTTGTGCTCTTATAGTCTCGTATGCGTACCTTTGTAATAATATGTGCTATACTGTTGTATCTCCTTATGTGAATGTGCCTTCATTAGACTGATGGACATTCTAGAGGAGATTCCCTTGGAGAGTCCCTCATTCGAGAGGAGAATCACCTCAGGCTGAATCTACCTATCTTGCATTGCTGATATGTCACAAGATCCCAGTCCTGACAACGAAGCAGTTCTGTGGTTCATATCCCTGGTCTGACGTTTCCACTGATGCACTACCAACTTTGGTTAGAGTTGGCTCCTTTGAGAGTGGCCAGAGAGCTTCTTTGTCAGAAGGCATTTTGCTGATGGCAGAGTTTTGGAAATTTATTAACCCCGTCCTCTATACCATGCTTATTTTTGCATCTATTTTCTACTTGGAACTCTTAATCAAGATCACATTTGTCTAAGCCATAAGTAACTGCAAATCAGACTTCTTCTTAGAATCCTATGGCCAGATAATCTCATTTATTCCGAAATCAATGTCTCACCTAGATTCTACTCCTTAGCTTGAGCTCTGCATATCCCAGTGTCTTTAAGATGTCTCCCCTCGGAAATCCTCACTGGTAGAGGTGAGCTGAACCCAGCCTTTGCTGGCTTATGAAAGCCTATTCATGCACATTTCTTTCCAACTGCTCATTCAGTGACAGCATCTTGGTAGCTTGAAATAGGCCATGATGAGTACATTTGGATTGTGGAAATCATCAAAGGCTGTAAACAGGATTTTTGTTTTTGTTTTCTGGGAGAGCAGGTTTGTCAGTATACCCCTGCTCATAGGAATCTCAAAGTCAACTTGTCCAACTGCAATGTTTTTTCTTCTTCCAAGTGTCTTCTACTTTTTCTTCTTCCCATCTTTGTGAATGGTATCCCAAATCAGAAACTTGGCCACTGTCTGACTCACTTGTCTCCTCTCCTCATGCTTTTGTATGGTCATCCTCAGACAGGATTGAATCAATGTACGGAGTCCGCTAGTTGTCTCTTTCATCAGCTGTAATAGAAACTTGTAGCTGGACATATGTTAGCCAAGATACACAACCTTTCCTGGCCTCTATTGTATTTGACTCTGGCCAGGACACTGAGTTCTCTGATATGTAAGCAGAGGCCATGTGTGCCATACCTCCTCCAGGTTCTCTTTCCTCTTCCTACTTGTGTAAACAAGAAGGGGCAGCAGCCTAGCTTAGACCACAGAAGTGATGACAATATCCCAGAACAAGAGGTTCTTAAACATTCTTTGTGACATGGGCCCTTTGATAGTCAGTCCTATGACCTCTTTTTCAAATACATAAAATAAAATGTATAGAATTATAACAAAAGCCAATTATACTGAGGTACAGTTATCAACATTTTAAATAACCTAATTTGTTATATAGTCATATAGCATTTTTTAAATTAACACACTAAATAACAAAATTTAGCAGCCAGGTCTTATATTTACAGTAATTTCAAAGCAATAATAATTATGAGTGATATTTCAAGATTTTTTTTAACAGTACTGTGATATGAAAATTATCTGTGACTTCAAGTTGCTAAGCCACAGGCATTGCTAATACTACCGTCATTTGTTGTCATAATTCATAATTGAAGAGATTGCTAAACTTTATTTAGAAGCTAGTGAAAATAAAGATGTAATTTTTTTCCTATTCAGGTTCACAGGCCTCCTAAATTCTGTGCATGGGCCCATTTGTGGACCTGCCAACCCTAGAATAAGACCACTGACGGGACTTGATGTCTGCCTTCCTGGATGACCTCAAGGTATACACCCTAACTAGATAGTTACACGAAACATAAAAATCCTATCTTGTTTTTTTGTTTAAGTCATTGCATTTTGGGAGTCTTTTTTTTTTTCATGGCAGTCCAGCCTGTCTACATCTACCTATTAAGTATCTCTTCAATTTGTGGTTCTTTTTTTTTGTCATTACTGTTGCTGTCTGGTATAGGTATTGCTGGGGCATTAACTGGGAATTGTTTCAGCTTTGTTTTTACACCATTACTGAGGTATAATTTACATTCAATAAGAATACATGAATTTTTTTTTTTTTTTGAGATGGAGTCTTGCTCTGTTGCCCAGGCTGGAGTACAGTGGTAAGATCATGGCTCACTGCAACCTCCACCTCCTGGGTTCAAGCGATTCCCCTGCCTCAGCCTCCTGAGTAGCTGGGACTACAACAGGTATGTGCCACCATGTCCGGCTAATTTTTTATATTTTAGTAGAGACGGAGTCTCACCATGTTGGCCAGGATTGTCTCGATTTCCTGACCTTGTGATCCATCCGCCTTGGCCTCCCAAAGTGTTGGGATTACAGGCATAAGCCACCACGCCCTGCCAAGAATACATGCATTTTAAGTGCACTGTTTTATGAATGTTGGCAAATGTAGACACCTGTGTACCCACCACAATCAATAAGTAGAATATTACCACCACCCCAAAGTTCCATTTCCTTGTCAATTTTGTCCTCCTCCTGTGAATGCCCCACTGCCCATGCCTAACTTGTTTCTGGCCCCGGATAATCACAGATTTAGTTTTTGGCACTACAGATGAGATTTGTTTTTCTAGAGTTTCACATAAATAGAATAATGTAGAACGTATTCTTTGGTGTCTGTCTTCTGGGACTTAGGATTATGTTTTTGAAGATTCATCGATGTTGCATTTATCAGTAGTTTGTTCCTTTTCATTATTGAGCAATATCTCATAATATCTTATCTATTCCTCATTTGATAAATATTTGGGTAGTTTCAAGATTGGGGCTATTGTGAATAGAGCTGCTCTGAATATTAATGTATGGTTCTCTATATGGACAAATGTTTTAATTTCTTTTTGGTAAATACCCAAGGGTGGAATAACAGGGCCATATGGTTAAGTAAATGTTTAACTTTTGACAAATCTACAAAAAGCCTACTGGAATTTATTGCTCTTAATCTGTAGGTAAATTTGGGGAGAATTGCTGTAGTAACAATATTGAGTTTTCCAATTCGTGAAAACAGTTTTTACCTCTCAGCTTGAACAGTTTGAATTTATGGAGAGTTGGTTTTATTTACTTTAAGGTGGGTCTTGAAAAGCTGGGCTTTTTATACCATGCTCTTCCCTTTTCCTGGAACCCAAAACCTACAAACTTTGTTTCCTCCTTCAGTGAGCAACAGATTAAATCTCTACTCATCCAGCTGTTGTTCTGTGCTACAGTTTGTGGAGTCTCCCTTGGGTACACAGAGCTCAGGGATCAGTCAAAGATTTGAGAGTAGATTTTGGGGCTTTTTCTTCTAAGCCCTTTCTCCTGGAATTTCCCTGGTCAATTGCCTTGAACTCCATCCGATGACATCTCCAGGCTGCAAGTCTGCAGTTTTCTGCTTGAATTCAAGTTGCTTTGCACAATACACACTGAGGTATATTGTCAGGATAAGAGCCCTTAAAGCTGGCTCCCACACAGCATGATTCCCTGCTTTTAAGTGTCAAATTTCCTCCAGTTTCTGCCAGTTTTTGGTCTTTTTCTAGTGCTTTCATATCATTTTTTAAAATATATTTTTTTCCAATGTTTAATACTGTTCTATGAGAAATATTAGTCTCATCTAAGCCACTCTGCCATTTTTTGCAGCTGGAATTTCCTAGTCCATTTATATTTCATATTATCATTGATATGTCTATGTAATTTTATCTTACTATTTGGTTTTTATTTGTCCCACCTTCTGTATTTCTATGCCATTTTCTCCGTTTTTGACTTTTTTTTTTTTTTTGAGTCAGAGTCTCACTCTGTTGCCCAAGTTGGAGTGTGGTGGCAGTATCTTGGCCCACTGCAACCTCTGTCTCCCGGGTTCAAGCGATTATAGTGCCTCAGCCTCCTGAGTAGCTGGGATTACAGGCGTGAGCTACCACACCTGGCCAATTTTTTGTAGTTTTAGTAGAGACGGGGTTTCACCATGTTGGCCAGGCTGGTCTCGAACTCCTGACCTCAAGTAATCTGCGTGCCTCGGCCTCCCAAAATTCTGGGATTACAGGCGTGAGCTACCGTGCCCAGCCCCCTTTTTGACTTCTTGTGTATTAATCAAAAATTCTAAAATTACTCTATTTCCATTCTCATTTAGCTTGTTATACAAACTACTTTAATAATTTCTACTCTATTTTGGAAATTTCAATATGCATCTTTGACTTAATGAAGTCTAATATAAATTGGTACTTTTACTAATTATTAGGAAATGAGGGACCTTAGAAAACTATACTCCATTTACATTTAACTCTTTCACATTTTCTTGCTATAGTCAGGCATTTTAGTTCTAGAAATATTTATTTTATTTTTTTTAGAGATGGAAGAGAAATATGCTGCCTAGGTTGGACTGGAACTCCTGGGCTCAAGTGATCCTCCTACCTTAGCTTCCCATGTAGCTGGGACTATAGGCACTCACCACTGACTGGTTTAACTCTAGGAATATTTAAAACACCACAATATATGTATATATAATAATATATATATAATATATATATATAAAATCCTTGTTCATTTAGATTTGTACATTTAGTTTCCTTCTTTTTCATTCTTCTTTGCCGTTCTCTACTGTCATTTGGGAGAATTTATCTTCTGCTTTAAGAACTATCTTTAATATTCTGTAAGACATCTTCTAGTGACAAATTCTCAAGGTTACATTTTAAAAAATCTTATTTTGCTTTCATTTTGAGGGTTACTTTTGCTGGCTGTACAATTCTAGATTGACAAGTGTTATTTATTTATTTTTGTTTTTGGTGGTTAAGAGCATCAGCACTTTGAATATGTTACCTCATTTTCCTTCTATTTCCCTAACTGCCCTTTGTTCCTCTCTTGCTTTCTCTCTAGAATCTAGATCTCTCAACCCCTCACTGCCCCAGTTGCTCTCTGATGCTTAACAGATCAAATATAACATTCTCCAGCTTTTCCAGCTGTTCTCAAAAGGAGACTATAAGCAAGTCTACTATTTTGGGAAACATAAATTGTATTTATAATTATAAATATAAACTATACACACATCTATGTATATGTGTTTATGTGTGTGTATATCTATATATCCATATATATGCACATTCCGTATGTTTTTATTTTTATTTCATTTTCCAAGCAAATGTCTGTGGCTGATATGTAGAAATTCAAGTGCTTTATTTTAATAGTGCTTTTATATAGGCACACATAGAGAACAAAGATGATTAGAAGTGGCCATACTGGATACCTTTGCCTTGTTTTCGTTGTTAGTTTCAACATTTTACTATGTGTGATTAAATATATGATGTTGGATTTATGATATTTGCTTCTCTTAATGCCTTCTAATAGATTGAGGAAGTTCTCTTTTAAGAACGAGTTTGTGAAGTGTTTCTATTACTAACGGAAGTTGAGTTATTGACAAAGGTCTTTTCTGATTCATTGAGGTAATTATATGAATTTTTAAACTTTTATGTTTAAATGTGATATATTACATTAGTATATTTTCTAAAGCTAAACAATCCTCCTGTTACGGACTTAAGGTGAACTAGGTCACAATATAGATTGGATCTTTATACATAACTCTGTTGTGCTGTGTAAGAGTACAAATTAACATGATCGTTTTGAAAGCAGAATGGCAATATTTTTGTTAGTTTGTGTTTATCTATGCCTTATGTCCAAGCAATTCAATCTGGATACATCACAGAGGACTTGTCAGTCAGGTCCATAAAGAATCACATACAAAGTTTGTTTTCAGTTGATTATATGTATAGGTGTAGTTGTAGGGAATTAAATAGACTTTAATATGTATTACTATCAAATGGTTAAGAAACATGTAGTGGATGTGTATTGTGGGACACTATCCAACAGCTAGATGCAACTCACTAGATTTACCTGTAACATGAAGAGCTCTTAAAAACAGCTCTAAGTGAAGAAAGAAATAAACATTATAAATCTTTATCACATTTTTATGTAAATTAAAAATATACATACAAAGCACAATACATGGATACACACATATTCAAAGAAAAAATTAAAAAAGAATTCTTGCTGCTTTTCTGGCTTTGTTTATGACTCATCCTGCTGCCCACCTGGGATGGCCTGCCCCTGCACCAATCTAGACTCTATATGTAGTCAGTGAATCCCCAGCTCAGGGGCAATCTCTACAGGAAACTTCCCAGCATAACTCTAGACCACAATGATCTCCCCCATATTTTGAATTCCTGTGACATATTCATACATTTTCCACCCAAACAATGTCATACATAAAACAAGGCAAAAAAATATCAGCTGTAAACAGGTATTTTTGATGTCCTTCTTCCTCTCTCCAACTAGATGTTAGGTTGAGTGACTATATCCATGCTTGCTTCCCACAAAGCACTGGGGACTTTTGCTGGTTGGTTATTAGAGAAATATTTTATCTTGATGCTGTCTCACCATCAAAACCAGCCTATCCTTGTCAGTAAGAGAGGCTCTCACTATCAGTTTTTTTTGTTTCCCGCCCTTTCTTCTGAGCTTTCTCCCTTTTCTTCTCTTTCTCTGACTTGAGAGAACCCCTCAGCAGACACAGTCTTTCTAATTTCTTTTGCTTTGTTCTTCCCTGCCCTTCACTGACCACTGGCAAGATTAGAGATAGAGAAAGGCAGTCTCCATAGTTTTGCTTACTCACCTGTTTTAATGATCTCTTCTATCTGGGTGGTTGGAAAAGTACCTGTGAGTTCTTAACTGGCTCTTGTGGCTGTGTAAAACTTTTTTGTTTCTTGTCTGTGAACACACTTATTTTCATCAGTCTGTTTTCCTTGTAAATTGGCTTATCTTGGGGTGTAGATTTGAAGAGGCAATAAAGAGTAGTACAATTAAATGACAATTAGATAATTCCACAGCCTCTTTTAACTGGGTGTTTCTCCGGTATTCTTTGAGATTCCTTCTCTCTCTGTTACTGGTGACCCTTGGGAATGGAAAACCTCTTAGTTCTGAAACAGCTGTGGTCCTTGAAGTCATACTGTAAAAATACCTCAAGTGACTCTATGGATAGGCTTTCCTCAGAAAATCTGAAGTCTCACAACAACTCCAAACAAGAGAACAAATTGTCAGCGGACACCATGCAGAGAACTGGTGGGTGATTGAGAATTATTATTATTTTTTTTTGGACAAGGTTTTGCTCTGTTGCTCAGGCTGGAGTGCAGTGGCGTGATCAAAGCTCACTGCAACCTCGAGCTCCTGGGCCCAAGCCATCCTTCTGCCTTGGGCCTAGGGGCTACAGGTGCATGCTGCCACACCTGGCTAATATTTTTAATTTGTATTTTGTAGAGATGGGGTCTTACCATGTTGCCCAGGCTGGTCTTGAACTCCTGGGCTCAAGTGATCTGTCTTCCTCAGCCACCCAAAGTGCTGGGATTACAGGCATGAGCCACTTTTCCCAGCTGGATCTTTTATCAGTTTGAAAAGGATATCTAATAAATGGGGAAGGATTATTTGCTCTGAGTTAGGGAAAGGGGATATAGTTCATTAACTCTTCATTATCATAAACATTATTTAATTCACCAATACAGTAAATGTTGCTGTAACTTCTGCTGTGCCAAATGCCTGTAACATGAAAGGGAATATATGGGTGTATATGAATAATTAGGCCTATTAATCCTTCTTTCCCCTCTAACCCCTGGTCACCACTGGTTTTCTTACTGTCTCCATGGTTTTGACTTGAAAGAATGTCATATAGTTGAAATCACACAGTGTGTAGCTGTCCCAGATTGGCTTTTCTCTTAGTGATATGGATTTAAGTTTCTCTGTCTTTTTGTGGCTTGTTAGCTTATTTCTTTAGTGCTGAATAATATTTTACTGACTACATATTGGAGACCTTTCTCTCATGCCTCATGCCCTTCCCTCTGGAACCTTCATATTTGTCATGTGACTGTTACTTCAGCTCTGAAACATAAATCTAACTTCATCTCTCTTTCTAAGCCTGGATGCCCAGACCCTGTGCCAATTTGTAAGATTCAGTTTTGAAGATCACAAGTATTATTAGTACCGTGCTAAGTACTCATAAGATCAAATGAATTAATACATGTACAACATTTAAAAACAGTTTCTGGCACTTAGTTTAAGCACTAAATAATTAGCAACGACTACTATCACCACCCCAACTACTACTATTTATGCATGGGAGTAAATTTTGAGATTGGCTTTTTTCTCCCACTCAGCGTAACGTCCATGATGTCCATCCAAGTTATTGTATGTGTCAACAGTTCATATCGACATATTGCCTCACTCACGATTAGGCAATATTGTTTGTTACCTTGGTTTCTTTAACCAATATTGTTTCTAAAACCTACTCCTCACTACTCAATTTGTTTCTTATCTTGTAAAGTCTTTGGTAGCTCTTTCAGAGGGGACCAATATTAGACTGAGTATATATTTTTTCTTCCTAGATGATAAATTTACTTGCTATAGAATTAGGTGAAAAATATTTTTCTTCTTAGCCTTGAGGATACTGTTTCATTCTCTTCATGCATCCAATGTCATTTATGAAATGTCTGATGTCAAAGTTAGTATAATTGTGGATCTTTGTAGCGTTTTTCTCTTCATCCTTGGTATTATGAAATTTTATACAGATCTGTTTATCTTCATCATGTTTGGCACTTTTAATGGCCCATTAGACCTGAGATCTAATATCTGTTAACTTTTCTTTCATAATTTTGATCACACTTTCCTTTTATTCTGTATTCTGCAAGAATTCTTGAGTTAACATTTTATCTCTCCAGTTTATTGTTTTCATTTTGGTCTTTAGTGTGTCCTTCAATTTTTTCTTTATTTCATGTGTCATATTTTAAATTTAACAAATATCTAGTTAACTCTAAGTATGGCTGCAATATCCTGTCACATCACTCTGGTAATTAAACACACTTATTCTAAATTCTTGTATCAACTGTCCTTTTAACTTTGTTTTCTTGGCATGTCATTTTCTTCTGATTATTGTGCTTTTTGCCTCTCTTTCAAGTATTAGTCTCTTTCAAATGATTGGTAATTTTTGGTTATGTGTTCATCTTTGCATTTGAAATTTTCTGCTAGCCTCCCTGTAAATGTTGGGTTTATTTATTGCATTTTCTTCTGGGAGAGTGGTTAGAAATATTTCCTGGTGCTGAGTGCCAATATCCAGTCTTCTGAGAGTCCATGCTCTCTTCTTCCCCCTTGGGGATTATGCACAGCACTGGTCTGTCTTCCCAACCCTTGCACACATTCTCAGTGCTTCCATATGATATGTGGAGAGGTCATACCTCATGGCTGTCTCTGTCAAACTCTGTGTCCACTTTACTGATTTCAGTAGGAATCACAGGAAAAGATAGAAATACTATTATTTTACATATTTCTCATCAGGATATCCAACAAGTTCTGTTTGATATCCAACATAAATCCTGGGACTATTTGATTATGCCATTTTCCTAGACTCTGTAACAACTTTCACAACTGCATCTGTAATCTCTCTTATTTATTACTATCCAGAGTCAAGCTGACTTTACAGAAGTAAATTATCTCTTTCAGTTGTTGTATCCAATCACACAAGCTAAAGGAAAAAGTATACTTAATGACTCATATGAGTGGGAAGTCTTAGGAATTAATCTAGCTTCAGATAAGACTCGATCTGTGGTTCAAACAATGTAATCAAACTTCTCTCTAAGCCTGTAGGCTCTCCTGTCCTATTTTCTTAGAGATGCTTGCTCTCAAGATAATGCAGCAAGATAGTCCTAACATGCTTAAGCCATACATGGTCGTTGGTGTTCAAGATCTCAGAATGAGAGAGACCCATTTCTTTTCAGAATTTATATTAAGTCACAGAAAAACCCCAACAACTCTAATCAACTGTGCTAGTACCAATCACTTATGAAGGATTTGGGGGAAGAGTGTTGTGATGAACCAGTAGGCACCAAAAATAGGCAAAAATCGCATGATTGAGAGTCTCAGTAGCATGCAAAAAAGTGGAGAAGGTACAGTTCTCCAGGAAAAGAGGGGCTTTCTTTCTGGAAGTAGGAATATTAGTCACAATTAAACAAGAGATTTTCAGTACAAGAGGCAATAAAGATGAGGGCAAATAAGAGGGTGAGTCATATTTTCTGTCACTAATCCCTCATCTCTTTTTTTATCTCTCAGGAAGCTTTTCTGAAATTTTACTTTCTCCTCTTATGGATCATATAGGGAACTTACTTATTGACTCATTCATTTTCTTATTTACTTCCAGTCATTTATTACATGCCTGCAGTTGCAAACTTGAAAATAACTGGGATCCCACGTGTGGATGCTTATCTCTAAAGTTTGGGATTATTTTAATTAACTACTAAAAAGCTTCTGCACAGCAAAGGAAATAATCAGCAGAGTTAACAGACAACCCACAGAGTGGGAGAAGATTTTCACTAACTATGCATCCGGCAAAGGACTAATATCCAGAATCTACAAGGAACTCAAACAAATCAGCAAGAAAAAAACAAACAGTCTTATCAAAAAGTGGGCTAAGGACATGAATAGACAATTCTCAAAAGAAGATTTAGAAATGGCCAACAAACATATTGAAAAATGCTCAACATCACTAATTATCAGGGAAATACAAATCGAAACCACAGTGCAAACCACCTTACCCCTGAAAGAATGGCCATAATTTAAAAAATAAAAAAATAATAGATGTTGGTGTGGATGTAGTGAAAAGGGAACACTTTTACACTGCTGGTGGGAATGTAAACTAGTACAATCATTGTGGAAAACAGTATGGAGATTCCTTAAAGAAGAAAAAATAGATCTACCACTACCGGGTATCTACCCAGAGGAAAAGAAGTCATTATATGAAAAAAGACACTGGTATACACGTTTATGGAAGCACAATTAGCAATTGCAAAAGTACGGAACCAGCCCAAATGCCCATCAATCAATGAGTGGATAAAGAAAATGTGGTATATATATATATATACCATGGAATACTACTCAGCCATAAAAAGGAAGGAAATAATGGCATTCACAGCAACCTGGATAGAGTCAAAGCCTATTATTCTAAATGAAGTAACTCAGGAATGGAAAACCAAACATATCATATGTTCTCACTCATAAGTGGGAGCTAAGCTATGAGGACATAAAGACATAAAAAATGATCCAGTGAACTTTGGGGACTTGGGGGAAAGGTTGGTAGCGAGGTGAGGGATAAAAGATTACACATTGGGTACAGTGTACACTGCTCAGGTGATCAATGCACCAAAATCTCATAAATCACCATTAATCAAAAATAATCATCCTAAAAAAATAAAGTTTGGGGATTATTTATATAGGAGTAAGATGTATTCCCTGCCCTCATGAAATGTATGATTTAATTGTAGTGTTATATGTGTCTAAATGCAGACACATGAATAACTATTTCTAGCACAATACAGAATAACCATATGAAAATAGTGCAGGAGTGCACAGAGAGGGGGTGTTCGAGTATGCCTACACCACCTGGGACTTGACTGACCCAGATCCCACCTGGGATCTGCGACTTGAAGGGTGACTGAAATCTCATTGGTTGGAGAAAGCCAAGAGGGATAGTCTTTCCATAAAAAAGGAACAGCCAGGACAATGAGTTGAATGCAAGAATATGTTTCATATGATCTTTACCTAATTCTGGAAATGGGAAATCCATTAAAGGGCCACTTTTAGAGCCTAATTTATTGTGGGATATAGGAGTTTGAGCTATTCCAGAAGACCTCTTGTTTTACTTATAAGTTATTTCTATACTCTATAAAAGATTATCTCCCTAGTTGGATAATGAGTACTTTCCAGGCACGAAAAAATCTTATTGGTCTTTATTTTTCCAAGCACACTAAGCCTTTTCCAGGAACCATTTATATTGATATCATTGTCTACATTCCAGAAGAGCAAGTCTTTCCTGGCAACAGAAACAGTACAGCAAATAACAGATGTCAGGATTCTCCTATTTTAAAGCTTGAGCCATCAGTGGAAAATATTGAAAAACATAATTTGTCCTTAAATTCTTCATTTTTGAGTCAGAACATCAAAAATATTTGTGATATACTTCACATGGGCTTTTGCAGGCTTGATGAATTTTGGGGCCTCTCTGTCATATTTTGGATATATTCTCCTAACAGAGAATATGTCTTTATTGTAGGCCATGCCCTTTTTACACAAAACCATCTGTTTTAATAGGTTGCTGTTACATTCCACTTACTCCCTGGCAAATGTAAAATGAATCATTGTATTTTATTTAACAGGTATAGACTGAATCTTTAACATATGCTAGACATAGTTCCTGGTGCTGTGAACAAGGCACCTAGTGAACAAATACATGGTCCTTACTGTTAGAGAACCTAGAGTTTACTGTGAGTAGAACAGGTAAAAATAATATATACAACTAAATTAATGAGATTATTTTGGATAGTGATACATACACTTATGAAAAGGAAACAGGGAAGTAATTAAGAGTAATAGGAAGTTGGAGTGATCTAGTTTTACATTGTGTGGTCAGGAAAACTTATCTGAGATTGGAATGACAGGAAAGACTCATCATTATGGATCATGGAAAGGAGTTTGGAAGCCATTACAGGGTTTTATCCAGGGATGTCAAATGGATCTCATTTACAGTTTAAAAAGCTCAGTCTGGCTACTGGGTAAAGAATGGGTTGTAGAAGTTTCAAGATTATGAGCAAAAGATCAGTCATTGCCTGAGTCCAGGAAAGAGGTGATACTGTTTAGACTAAGATGGTAGCAATGGAGATAGAGAAGAGGGGAAAGATTCTGCACATATATTGTAAAAAAAAAATGGCAGAACTTTGAGAGGAATAAGAGAAGTAGATGAATCAAGGACAATTTATGGCTACCTGTGTGAATCTTAGAAACATTTCTGAACTGGAGAAAACTAGGAACAAATGCATTTTGGAATATAAATCAAGAATTCTACTTTGATCATATCGAGTTTGAGATGTCTCCTAGACAGGTAAATAGGAAATTAAGTAGGCAATTAGATATGCAAGCCCTAAGCACAGTGGAGAAATCAGAGCTGGAGACGAATAACTGGAAGTTATGGAAATCATCGGTGGTATTTAAGCCAGGTAGTGGGTATCACCCCAAATTAGCATATAGATAGAGCAAAGTGGATGCATAGGAATGAACCCCAGGGTTCTCCAACTTTAGAGGCCAAGCAGCTGAGTGGGGATTGGCAAAGGAAAATGGGAAGGAGTGACCAAGGAAGCAGGAAAACACAGAGAAATTTGTGGCACAGAAACGAAGGAAAATGAGTGAGTGAGTGAATAAAGAAGGCACAGTCAATTGGGTCAAACACTACTGAGAGGCTGAGTTGGATGAAGACAAAGAAGTAGCCATTGGATTTAACAACACAAAGGCCATTAGTACCCTTGGCAGGAGCGATTTAGAACATAAGACCAACTGGGAATGTGTTGTAACAGAATAGGAGGTAGCAAGGACAAAAAAATATATGTTTTCAAGAAGGTTTTATGAAAAGGGGAGAAGATATGTGACCATACCTCAAGAGAAACATATAATATTAAGGGATCTCTCTCTCTCTCTCTCTCTGTATGTATAGAATATTTGCACACATATGGAGAATATTTATATTCTGTATACACACATATATATGTATTTAAATTTATGTTTTCTTTTTTAAGATGCAAACTATTAGAGAGTAGTCTATTTATTTCCTAAAGAAATGACCCAGTTGAAAGGATTGGGTTGATGACTGTGGCAGTTATTGATTTATTACCTCTTGACTCCAAATTTGCCCTTGTATACATTCTCTGCAATCATGGACAGAATTGCCTTAAGCACCCTCCTGTATAGTGAGCACATTGCTAAGCTTTCTCAGCAGAGGGCTTTGGAGGGGCATTGCAGAAAGAAGGAACTCTCCTGCTGTTTCTGGTGGCTGTGCAGTAGGCTAGTGTTTTTGGTATGGGGACATCCAGTGGGGCTCTTCCCCAGCCATGTTCCCAGAACAAGCAATCTTTTGCCAAATTTGCAGCCTCATCCTGGCCTGGTGATAACCTTTCCTGGCCTTCCACATTAGCTACAGCACCCCAGCACTCCCTGTCTGTGAAGGCCTACTGCTTGCATGGGCACTCCATTCCCCATGCAGGCCCCCTGCACAGCTCATCTTTGTCCTGGGCCCTCACCCACTTGTCCACACCCCTGGTTCCTGGTTGCCTGAACCCTGCCTGGACTACAGAGGATTCCCTTCTGCTTGTCCAGCAACTGCAGACCAGCTCTAGCCTGGGAAAACCAATGATCTCTGCTTTCCAGTGAAATGAACTATGCATTTTCCAATAAGGCTGAACCACAGCCGTGGGGAGGGACCTTCTTCCAGGTTTTTTTTGGATGCCATCCCTCAGCCTTAGGCATACCACATAGAGATTCCTTTTATCTTATAGTCACTCATTTATCATAGTTTAGTAATTCTTTATATCAAACTTCCCCCGTTTGGCCCACTGGGTGGTTTCTACCTCCTCATTGGACCCAGACTGTTAGTTACAATGATGAGAAAGATTATAATTGCAAGGATTCAGCACAAACTGGTACTTAGAATATACTTTTTATTTTTTTTTAAATACCTCACCTTGTCAGTTTCTTTTCAGTATATTCTTTAATATGCTTGCCTCTTGTTAGTTTCCCTTGGACATTTTTACAAGTTTTTTTCTTTGTGGAGTATTTTTCCAAAATGTTTAAGAATCCATTCAGCTCCAAGGGCTATATGTCAGTCATTTTTACTTTTTCCCTCTATTGGAAGAACAACTTATACTTGCTATATATATATATAATATATACATATACATACATACTGGCCAATCATCTCAGACAGGAAATAAACATATGAAACATCACACAGACATTGCCACAGCTAACTCTGTGTGTATATTGATTTGGTTTTCAGAAGAACCATTAAGCCTTCATGGATTGCCCCCAGGAAGTGCTAACTTCTGAGAATTATCATTCTGAATGTGTCTTTCTATCTGAGCTTACATTCCCCCTTAGAGTTCACATATTACAAACATGTATCTTCTTTTTCTTTTCTTAAAAAAAATCTCTGGGTCACATTCAAATTTTAGTTTCTGTGCTAAAATTATAGTGCTCTGTGTTCCCTTTAAATATTCTGCCCCTTTGGCAAGATCTTCAATGCCTTTTATCCATCCTTACTTCAAGTAGAGAGGGGTAGTGGAAAGTCACTCTATTAATAGAAGAAAGCAGATGCTGTTCTACCATTCCTGGAGCCTCACAACCCTTGTTCATTCTTACCTTAGCAGCTATAGTAGTCCATGGTGATGCTTGAGTTAAGGTACTGCTCCCCCCCCACCCTTTATTTCCCCCTCTCCTTCACTCTCTTACTCTCTTTCATTCCCTCTTTCTTATTTTCCCTCTCCCTTCCTTCCTCCCTCAACTACCCACCCATTATAATTAGGATAAAATTTAAACTCTTTGCCATAGATAATAAGGCCACACGTAATAAGGCCACATAAGATCTAGCTGCTGCTTGTTTCTCTAACTTCTCAAGCCTCTGTCTTCCTCCATTTTGTCTCACGGCTGCCTCCTTTTTATCTTTTTTATCCCACTTTCAGTGCTTCTCTTCTGAGATGCTTTTCTAAATACCTAGTCACCTCCATCACCACTATGCCATTACCCTATCACTGATGTGATATGCTTTGTTCATATGACTTTATCATGAATTATGGAATCATTTTATGTCTTTTTTGTTTATTATCTTTTTCCTTTATTAGAATATAAAATCTTCGATGGCAGAAATATGATTTGTCTTTTTGATGACTGTATACCTAAAGACTAGAACAGTTCCTGGCACATGGTAGGGATTTAAAAAAAAATGTTGACCACCTGCGTATATATGGGGCATTGAACTATGAACTGTGATTATTGGCAAATAAATAGAAAATGTATTATCTCCTGCCACCCCCAAAAAACTGGATAAATATATTTAAGGTGCCCTATTGTAATTTTTTTTTCCAGATGCAGGTAGTCTTGCCATTCTTACTATTGGGTCAGGGGCCTGGTGGTATCTGGGGCATGATGAAGGGTACAAAATGAAGGAAGAATATGGTACCAAACTGCTTGACAATAGTCACATTGCTCTATTCAACTGAAATTCTCATATCCAACACTCTTTTTTGATCAAGTCTTGGGAAGGCCTATTAAAATGCAAATGAGAGTGATTAAAATGTTAACCTACATGTGTAGATTATAGGAATCATTGTTATTGATTATCTACTTAATAGCTTTCAGACAATAGTGGCTCGCAAACATGTTTTAAGCCATGGAATTTTTTCAAACAAGAAGCTCACCCAGGATTCCATATACATATGGGTAAGAATGACTGATATTCTGGCTGAAGCAGTAGTATCGGAACCGGTACTCTGCCCCATGGGGCACCTCTCCTGACTCCTGCCCCTCAAGGTAGTGCCCAAAGTAGCACATGAGGCCCAGAGAGCTGAAGTTACTTATCCAGTCTTTTGTTGTTGTTGTTGTTTGAGGCTAGGTCTTGCGCTGTCACTCTGGCTGTAGTGTAATGGTGTGTCACTGCCGCGTCAAACCCCTGGACTCAAGTGACCCTTCCACATCAGCCTCCAAATGAAGAAGGAATTAATGAAATCAACTATAACCTAATAGTAGTAGTAATAGATATTTTAAAATTCTCTTAAAGCTGCTGCAAATTGTGACCCCTCACCCCCACACTCAAGTTAAAAGGGAATATTAACAGCCTGTCTTCTCTCTGTGGACAGTGGACCTTATCTATACTCCCCAACTCCACATTCCTCAAAGTTTATTACAGGCCCAGAGAGTTCCTGCTTACCTTCCTGCAGGGCTGCAGGGTCACAAGACTGATAAGTTTAGGTTGCAAGACCTGTTTCTCTCAAGATGTAAGAAATGTTGTAATGCTGTATTTGTTTCTTGCTTCTGTGACTCGCTTCCTGCCTCACATGGTTCCCGCCTTAAGATGTTTAAAAGTAGGAAAAGCCCTTTGTTCGGGGCTCAGACTTTCTGGACCTATGTCCAGCTGAGCCAGTGATCACCTTAATTTAGTAAACTCTCCTGAACCTTTTCTGGTCTCTCCAGTCTTTGATTGTCTCGCAACACAAAGTGCTAGGATTACAGGTGTGAGCCACTGCACCCAACCCTCCAAAGTCTTAAAATGATCAACAGCAACAAGACTAAAGACAAACTTCCTGAATTCTAGTGGCCTATGCTTTTACCTGTGTTATCCTATAAACCTGGATGAAAAATGCTATAGAATCAGATTAGAGGCTAGTATCAGGAGTTCCTACAGAGAGAGAAAATTTAGAGGTTTTCAGGACCCACATGTCCTTGCTTAGAATTCTCTCTATGACTATGGGAGAATTGCCTCACAAGACTTCTCTTCTGACTTGGAAATTCATCTAGAGCTTGTCTTTAGTGGTAGAAATAAACAAACAGGACTGCTTTCTCCAAATATTTATTTTAAAATTACTTTATCACTCTGAATTTTCATGCATCAGAGACTTTTACCCATAGGTATCTTGACTTCCCATTGGTGAAGAGTGGTATGGCTCTGATCATGAAGGGTAGGCTCTTTTCATGAGTATTTTTAGATTTATTTTTAAGTGCAAGCCCAGATTAGAAACATCTCATTTAGCTGAATTGGTGGCTTATGGATCAGCCATAATGTAGATTCTCTGCTCTTGCTAGTTGGGAATTCAGAGCCAAACATAGCATCTGGCCTGCTAGTAGACAGTCAATAAATTTTTTTACTTAAGTGAATGAATTTCAGACTTTTGTGTTATTTAACAAATATAGTTTAACAATATATTAATCTGATTTCCGACTACATGTTGAGGTGGGTGTACATTATTTGTGCCATATGCAATTGTTATATCCCAGGCATCAATGATACTCACACGGAGATCCTGGAAAATGTCCTTTATGATGAGATATTGAATGTAACCATGAAAGTCACTAAATCTTTCTGCATCATTGTACATCTCCCTAATGTTTTCTGTTTTGATGATAACCACAGTGTCTGGGCTTCTCAGAAGAAGATGCTGAATGGCTTTGTGGACATTGAGGGCCCTTCGGATAAAAACATCAATGGGAAAGGGCCTGAAATGCTGGCCCAGGGAAATAACAATGACAGTATTTTTTTCTCCTCCGGTTCTGTCAATGGCCCGGGTGAGGTACTCCATCTCTTTGACTGAATAGGTCATTGATGCTATCAAGGGATAACAATGTTTTTGCCACTGGATGTTGATGTTCCTATCCAAATCCACAGCAAGCTGGTGTTGCAATTTTCCAGATTCATGCAGATCCACTGACTTCAGCGCTGATAACAAATATGCAATCCCAAAATAAAAGGAGGATATAGTTACCAAGATTGAGTAGATATAAAGATAGAAGAGATTTGATTGGTATAATTAAATAAGCTAATCATGTCTAATTTATTATAGGTTTAGATGAGGGGATGTTTTTGAAAATTATTTGAACGTCAAAAGTGTTATGTAGCTTCTTAGATTAAGATGGTGGATAGGAGGCAGGACTAGCTTGCAGCTCTCACTCGGACAAACAGAGCAGCGTGTGGAGACTCACACCATGAACTTCTGCTCCAAGAACTGCCACAGGAACATACCAGGAAAGTCAGAAGAATCCATAGACCCTTTGAAGGAACATGATCACCACTGCAGGCTCTCTGAGATGCTGAAAAACTGTGTCCCTAGGGCAAGTTTGCATCCTGCCTATAGGACAGCAGCTGATGTGCTCTTGAAAGTGCCACCTGCTGGCTGGAGGCCAACCAGCACACTAAACAAAAACACAACCAAAGACCCTCACAGAGTCCACTTCACTCCCCTGCTAACTCCACTGGAGCAGGGGCTGGTATTCAAGGCTGCAAGACCTGAAGATGGGTCACATCACAGGATTCTTTGCAGACACTCTCCAGTACCAGCCCAGAGCCCAGTAGCTCCACTGGGTAGCGAGACTCAGAAGAGCAAAAACAATCACTACAGTTTGGCTCTCAGGAAGCCCCATTCCTAGGGGAAGGGGGATTAAACCACATCAAGGGAGCACCCTGTGGGACAAAAGAATCTGAATAGCAGCCCTTGAATCCCAGATCTTCCCTCTGACATGTCTACCAAAATGAGAAGAAACCCAAAAACCAATTCGGGTAATATGACAAAACAAGATTGTTTAACTCCCGCAAAAGACCATAGCAGTTCACCACCAACGGATCTAAACCAAGAATAAATCTATGAATTGTAGGAAAAATAATTTAGAAGGTTGATTATTAAGCTAATCAAGGAGGTACCAGAGAAAGGTGAAGTCCAACTTAAATTAAAAACATGATACAGAATATGAAAGGAAAATTCTTCAGTGAGATAGCTAGTATAAATAAAAATCACAACTTCTGGAAATCAAGAATGCACTTAGAGAAATGCAAAATGCACTGGAAAGTCTCAGCAATAGAATTGAACAAGCAGAAAAAAGAACCTCAGAGCTAGAAGACAAGGCTTTAGAATTAACCCAATCCATCAAAGACAAAAAGGATTTTAAAAAATGAACAAAGCCACCAAGAAGTTTGGGACTATGCTAAATGCCCAAACCTAAAAATAATTGGTATTCCCAAGGAAGAAGAGAAATTTAAAAGTCTGGAAAACATATTTGAGGGACTAATCGAGGAATATTTCCCTGGCCTTGCTAGAGATCTAGACATCCAAATCTAAGAAGCTCAAAGAACACCTGGGAAATTCATCACTGAAAGATCATTGCCTAGGCACATAGTAATCAGATTATCTAAAGTCAAGATGAAGGAAAAAATCTTAAGAGCTGTGAGGCAAAGATATCAGGTAACCTATAAAAGAAAACTTATCAGATTAACAGCTGATTTCTCAGCAGAAACCCTACAAGCTAGAAGGGATTGGGGTTCTATTTTAGCCCCCTTAAACAAAAAAATTACCTGTCAAGAATTTTGTATCCAGCAAAACTAAGCTTCATAAATGAAGAAAAGATAGTCTTTTCCAGACAAATGCTGACAGAATTTGCCACTACCAGCAAGCATTACAATAACTACTAAAAGGAGCTCTAAATCTTGAAGCAAGTTATCAAAACACACCAAAATAGAACCTCCTTAAAGCATAATTCTCAAAGGACCTACATGAAATAATGCAATGAAAAGAAAAACAAGGTATTTAGGCAACAAGTAGCACAATGAATAGAATAGTATCTTATATCTCAATACTAATATTGAATGTAAATGACCTGAATGCTCTACTTAAAACATACAGAATGGAAGAATAGGTAAGAATTCACCAGCCAAGTTTCTGCTGTCTTCAGGAAAGTCACCTATTAATAACATATAAGAACTCACATAAACTTAAGGTAAAGGGGTGGAAAAAGATATTCCATGCAAATGGGCACCAAAAGCAAGGAGGAGTAGCAATTCTTATATCAGACAAAACAAACCTTAAAGCAACAGCAGTTTAAAAAGACAAAGGGGGACATTATATAATGATAAAATAACTAATTCAACAGGAAAATACCACAATTCTAAATATATATGCATCTAACACTGGAGCTCCCAAATTTACAAAACAGTTACTAATAGACCAAAAAAATGAGAGAGATGGCAATACGGCAATAGTGGGGAACTTTAACACTCCACTGACAGCACTAGACTGGTCATCAAGACAGAAAGTCAACAAAGAAATAATGGACTTAAACTATACCCTACAACAAATGAACTTAACAGATATTTACAGAACATTCTACCCAACAAGTGAAGAATATACATTCTATTCATCAGCACATGGAACATTCTCCAAGGTAGAGCATATGATAGGCCACAGAACAAGTCTCAGTAAATTTAAGAAAATCAAAATTATATCAAGTACTCTCTCAGACCACAGTGGAATAAAATTGGAAATCAGCTCCAAAAGGAACCCTCAAAACCATGCAAATACATGGAAATTAAATAACCTGCTCTTGAATGATCATTGAGTCAACAATAAAATCAAGATGGAAATTAAAAAATTCTTTGAACTGAATCATAATAGTGATACAAACTATCAAAACCTCTGGGATACAGCAAAAGTGATGTTAAGAGGAAAGTTCATAGACTTAAATGCCTACATCAAAAAGTCTGAGAGAGCACAAATAGATAAACTAATGTCATACCTTATGGAACTTGGAGAAACAAGAATAATCCAAACCCAAACCTGGCAGAAAAAAAGAAATAATGAAGATCAGAGCAGAAGTAAATGAAACTGAAACAAAAGTAATACAAAAATAAATGAAACAAAAAGCTGGTTCTTTGAAAAGATAAATAAAATGGATAAACCATTACCAAGATTAACTAAGAAGAGAGAAGATCCAAATAAGCTCAATTAGAAAAAAAACGGGAGATATTACAACTGATACCACAGAAATACGAAAGATTATTCAAGGCTACTATGAACACCTTTAAGCACATAAACTAGAAAACCTAGAGGGGATAAATTCCTGGAAATGTACAACCCTATTAGATTAAACCAGGAAGATACAGAATCTCTGAACAGACCAGTAACAAACAGTGAGATTGAAATGATAATTAAAAAACTGCCAACACAAAAAATTTAGGATAGATTCACAGCTGATTTCTGTCAGACATTCAAAGAAAAATTGATACAAATCCTATTCACACTATTCCAAAAGACAGAGAAAGAGGGAATCCTCCCTAAATAATTCTATAAAGCCAGTATCATCCTAATACATCAGCCAGGGAAGGACACAACAAAAAAGAAAACTACAGACCAGTAACATCCCTGAAGAACATAGATGCTAAAATCCTCATCAAAATACTGGCTAACCAAATCCAACAGCATATCAAAAAGATAATCCACCATGATCAAGTGGGTTTCATACCAGGGATGCAGGGATGGTTTAACATACGTAAGTCAATAAATGTGATACACCATATAAACAGAATTAAAAACAAAAATCACATGATCATCTCAGTAGACACAGAAAAAGCATTTGAGAAAATCCATCATCCATTAGGATTAAAACCCTCAGCAAAATCAACATAGAAGGGACATACCTTAAGGTAATAGAAGCCATCTACAACAAATCCCTAGCCAACATAATACTGAATGGGGAAAAGTTGAAAGCATTCCCTCTGAGAACTGGAACAAGACAAGAATGCCCATTGTCACCACCTATCTTCAACGTAGTACTGGAAGTCCTAGCTAGAGCAATCGGACAAAATGAAGAAATAAAGGACATCCAAATTGGTAAACAGGAAGTCAAACTGTTGCTGTTGCTCATGATATGATAGTATACCTAGAAAACCCTAAAGACTTAACCAAAAAGCTCCCAGAACTGGTAATTGAATTTAGCAAAGTTTTAGGATACAAAATTAATACACACAAATCAGTAGCTCTGCTATACACCAACAGCAATCAAGCTGAGAATCAAATCAAGAACTCAACTCCTTTCACAACAGTTGTAAAATAAAATAAAGTAAAATAAAAACCTTAGGAATACCTAGCTAAGGATGCGAAAGACCTCTACAAGGAAAACTACAAAACACCATCCAAAGAAATTATAGATGACACAAATAAATGGAAACACATCACATGCTCATGGATGGGTAGAATAAATATTGTGAAAATGACTGTTCTGTCAAAAGCAATCTACAAATTCAATGCAATTTTCTTCAAAATACCACCATCATTCTTCACAGAACTAGAAAAAACAATTCTAAAATTCATAAGGAACCAAAAAAGAGCCCACATAGCCAAAGTAAGACTAAGCAAAAAGAACGAATCTGGAGGCATCACATTCACCTGACTTCAAACTATACTATAAGGCCATAGTCACTGAAACAGCATGGTACTGGCGTAAAAATAGGCACACAGACCAATCGAACAGAATACAGAACCCAGAAACAAAGCCCAATACTTACAGCCAACTGATCTTTGACAAAGCAAACAAAAACATAAAGTGGGGGAAGAACACCCTGTTCAACAAATGGTGCTGGGATAATTGGCAAGCCATATATAGAAGAATGAAAGTCGATCCTCATCTCTTACCTTATACAAAAATCAACCCCAGATGGATCAAAGACTTAAATCTAAGACCTGAAGCCATAAAGATTCTAGAAGATAACATTAGAAAACATTAGTCACTGCTGTTTCAGTGACTATGGCCTTATAGTATAGTTTGAAGTCAGGTGAATGTGATGCCTCCAGATTTGTTCTTTTTGCTTAGTCTTACTTTGGCTATGCAGGCTCTTTTTTGGTTCCTTATGAATATTAGAATTGCTTTTTCTAGTTCTGTGAAGAATGCTGGTGGTATTTTGAAGAAAATTGCATTGAATTTGTAGATTGCTTTTGACAGCACAGTCATTTTCACAATATTTATTACTCTTCTAGACTTTGGCTTAGGCAAAAACGTCATGACCAAGAACCCAAAAGCAAATGCAACAAAAACAAAGATAAATGGATGGGACTTAATTAAACTAAAAACTTCTGCATAGCTAAAGATATAATCAGCAGAGTTAACAGACAACTCACAGAGTGGGAGAAAATCTTCACAATTTATACAGTCAACAAAGGACTCATATCCAGAATCTACAAAGAACTCAAAGAAATCACCAAGAAAAAAAACAGTCCCATCAAAAAGTGGGCTACAGACATGAATAGACAATTCTCAAAAGAAGATATACAGATGCTGAACAAACATATGGAAAAATGCTCAATATCACTATCAGGGAAATGCAAATCAAAACCACAGTGTGATACCACCTCAGTCCTGTAAGAAAGGCCATATTCAAAAAAATCAATAATGTTGGTGTGGATGCAGTAAAAAGGGAGCACTTTTACACTGTTGGTGGGAATGTAAACTAGAGCAACCACTAAGAAAAATAATGTGGAGATTCCTTAAATAACTAAAAGTAGATCTACCATTTGATCCAGCAATCCCACTTCTTGGTATCTACCCAGAGGAAGAAAAGTCATTATACGAAAAAAATACTTGTACACACATGTTTCTAGCAGCACAATTTGCAATTGCAAAAATATGGAACCAGCCCAAATGCCCATTAATCAATGAGTTGATAAAGAAGATGTTTGTATATATACACATATATATAAAAGTTATATATATAATGTTATATATAAAATGTTATATATAAATATATATGTGTTTTATATATATATATACACACACACACATATATAAAATGTTATACACACACACGATGGAATACTACTCAGCCATGAAAAGGAATGAAAGAATGGCATTTGCAGCAACCTGGATGGAATGGGAGGCTATTATTCTAAGTGAAGTAACTCAGGAATGGAAAACCCAACCTTGTATGTTCTCACTCATATGTGGGAACTAAGCTATGAGGACACAAAGGCTTAAGAATGACACAGTGGACTTTGGGGACCCTGAGGAAAGGGTCAGCATTGGCGAGGGATAAAAGACGATACATTGGGGGGTGGAGCCAAGATGGCCGAATAGGAACAGCTCCGGTCTACAGCTCCCAGCATGAGCGACACAGAAGACGGGTGATTTCTGCATTTCTGTTTGAGGTACCGGTTTCATCTCACTAGGGAGTGCCTAACAGTGGGTGCAGGACAGTTGGTGCAGTGCACTGTGCATGAGCTGAAGCAGGGCGAGGCATTGCCTCACTCGGGAAGTGCAAGGGGTCAGGGAGTTCCCTTTCCTAGTCAAAGAAAGGGGTAACAGATGGCACCTGGAATATCGGGTCAGTCCCACCCTAATACTGCACTTTTCCAATGGGCCTGGAAAACGGCACACCAGGAGATTGTCTCCCGCACCTGGCTCAGAGGGTCCTATGCCCACGGAGTCTCGCTGATTGCTAGCACAGCAGTCTGAGATCAAGCTGCAAGGCGGCAGCGAGGCTGGGGGAGGGGCGCCCGCCATTGCCCAGGCTTGCTTAGGTAAACAAAGCAGCCAGGAAGCTCGAGCTGGGTGGAGCCCACCACAGCTCAAGGAGGCCTGCCTGCCTCTGTAGGCTCCACCTCTGGGGGCAGGGCACAGACAAACAAAAATTCAGCAGGAACCTATGCAGACTTAAATGTCCTTGTCTGACTGACAGCTTTAAAGAGAGTAGTGGTTCTCCCAGCACGCAGCTGGAGATGTGAGAATGGACAGACTGCCTCCTAAAGTGGGTCCCTGACCCCTGAGCAGCCTAACTGGGAGGCACCCCCCAGTAGGGACAGACTGACACCTCATTTGGCCGGGTACTCCTCTGAGACAAAACTTCCAGAGGAACTATCAGATAGCTGAATTTGTGGTCTCATGAGAATCTGCTGTTCTGCAGCCACCGCTGCTGACACCCAGCCAAACAGGGTCTGGAGTGGACCTCTAGCAAACTCCAACAGACCTGCAGCTGAGGGTCCTGTCTGGAAGAAGGAAAACTAACAAACAGAAAGGACATCCGCACCAAAAACCCATCTGTACATCACCATCATCAAAGACCAAAAGTAGATAAAACCACAAAGATGGGGAAAAAACAGAGCAGAAAAACTGGAAACTCTAAAAAGCAGAGCACCTCTCCTCCTCCAAAGGAATGCAGTTCCTCACCAGCAATGGAACAAAGCTGGACTGAGAATGACTTTGACGAATTGACAGAAGAAGGCTTCAGATGATCAAACTACTCCGAGCTACGGGAGGAAATTCAAAACAGTAGCAAAGAAGTTAAAAACTTTAAAAAAAAATTAGACGAATGGATAACTAGAATAACCAATGGAGAGAAGGGCTTAAAGGAGCTGATGGAGCTGAAAGCCAAGTATCGAGAACTACGTGAAGATTGCAGAAGCCTCAGTAGCCGATACGATCAACTGGAAGAAAGAGTATCACTGATGGAAGATGAAATGAATGAAATGAAGTGAGAAGGGAAGTTTAGAGAACAAAGAATAAAAAGAAATGAACAAAACCTCCAAGAAATTTGGGACTATGTGAAAAGACCAAACCTATGTCTGATTGGTGTACCTGAAAATGACGGGGAGAATGGAACCAAGTTGGGAAACACTCTGCAAGATATTATCCAGGAGAACTTCCCCAATCTAGCAAGGCAGGCCAACATTCAGATTCAGGAAATACAGAGAATGCCACAAAGATACTCCTCAAGAAGAGCAACACCAAGACACATAATTGTCAGATTCACCAAAGTTGAAATGAAGGAAAAAATGTTAAGGGCAGCCAGAGAGAAAGGTCGGGTTACCCACAAAGGGAAGCCCATCAGACTAACAGCTGATCTCTTGGCAGAAACTCTACAAGCCAGAAGAGAGTGGGGGCCGATATTCAACATTCTTAAAGAAAAGAATTTTCAACCCAGAATTTCATATCCGGCCAAACTAAGCTTCATAAGTGAAGGAGAAATAAAATACTTTACAGACAAGCAAACGCTGAGTGATTTTGTCACCACCAGGCCTGCCCTAAAAGAGCTCCTGAAGGAAGCACTAAACATGGAAAGGAACAACCGGTACCAGCCACTGCAAAAACATGCCAAATTGTAAAGACCATTGAGGCTAGGAAGAAACTGCATCAACTAATGAGCAAAATAACCAACTAACATCATAATGACAGGATCAGATTCACACATAACAATATTAACTTTAAATGTAAATGGGCTAAATGCTCCAATTAAAAGACACAGACTGGCAAACTGGATAAGGAGTCAGGACCCATCAGTGTGCTGTATTCAGGAAACCCATCTCACATGCAGAGACACACATAGACTCAAAATAAAGGGATGGAGGAAGATCTATCAAGCAAATGGAAAACAAAAAAAGGCAGGGGTTGCAATCCTAGTCTCGGATAAAATAGACTTTAAACCAACAAAGATGAAAAGAGACAAAGAAGGCCATTACATAATGGTAAAGGGATCAATTTAACAAGAAGAGCTAACTATCCTAAATATATATGCACCCAACACAGGAGCACCCAGATTCATAAAGCAAGTCCTGAGTGACCTACAAAGGGACTTAAACTCCCACACAATAATAATGGGAGATTTTAACACCCCACTGGCAACATTAGACAGATCAACCAGACAGAAAGTTAACAAGGATATCCAGGAATTGAACTCAGCTCTGCACAAAGTGGACCTAATAGACATCTACAGAACTCTCCACCTCAAATCAACAGAATATACATTTTTTTCAGCACCACACCACACCTACTCCAAAATTGACCACATACTTGGAAGTAAAGCTCTCCTCAGCAAATGTAAAAGAACAGAAATTATAACAAACTGTCTCTCAGACCACAGTGCAATCAAACTAGAACTCAGGATTAAGAAACTCACTCAAAACTGCTCAACTACGTGGAAACTGAACAACCTGCTCCTGAATGACTATTGGGTACATAATGAAATGAAGGCAGAAATAAAGATGTTCTTTGAAACCAACGAGAACAAAGACACAACATACCAGAATCTCTGGGACACATTCAAAGCAGTGTGTAGAGGGAAATTTATAGCACTAAATTGCCCACAAGAGAAAGCAGGAAAGATCCAAAATTGACACCCTAACATCACAATTAAAAGAACTAGAAAAGCAAGAGCAAACACATTCCAAAGCTAGCAGAAGGCTAGAAATAACTAAAATCAGAGCAGAACTGAAGGAAATAGAGACAAAAAACCCTTCAAAAAATCAATGAATCCAGGAGCTGGTTTTTTGAAAAGATCAACAAAATTGATAGACGGCTAGCAAGACTAATAAAGAAGAAAAGAGAAGAATCAAATAGATGAAATAAAAATGAAAAAGGGGATATTACCACTGATCCCACAGAAATACAAACTACCATCAGAGAATACTACAAACACCTCTATGCAAATAAACTAGAAAATCTAGGAGAAATGGATAAATTCCTCGACAAATACACCCTCCCAAGACTAAACCAGGAAGAAGTTGAATCTCTGAATAGACCAATAACAGGCTCTGAAATTGTGGCAATAATCAATAGCTTACCAACCAAAAAGAGTCCAGGACCTGATGGATTCACAGCCGAATTCTAGCAGAGGTACAAGGAGGAACTGGTACCCTTCCTTCTGAAACTATTCCAATGGATAGAGAAAGAGGGAATCCTCCCTAACACATTTTATGAAGCCAGCATCGTCCTGATACCAAAGCCTGGCAGAGACATAACCAAAAAAGAGAATTTTAGACCAATATCCTTGATGAACATTGATGCAAAAATCCTCAATGAAATACTTGCAAACCGAATCCAGCAGCACATCAAAAAGCTTATCCACCATGATCAAGTGGGCTTCATCCCTGGGATGCAAGGCTGGTTCAACATACACAAATCAATAAATGTAATCCAGCATATAAACAGAACCAAAGACAAAAACCACATGATTATCTCAATAGATGCAGAAAAGGCCTTTGACAAAATTCAACAACGCTTCATGCTAAAAACTCTGAATAAATTAGGTATTGATGGGACGTATCTCAAAATAATAAGAGCTATCTATGACAAACCCACAGCCAATATCATACTGAATGGGCAAAAACTGGAAGCATTCCCTCTGAAAACTGGCACAAGACAGGGATGCCCTCTCTCACCACTCCTATTCAACATAGTGCTGGAAGTTCTGGCCAGAGCAATCAGGCAGGGGAAGGAAATAAAGGGTATTCAGTTAGGAAAAGAGGAAGTCAAATTGTCCCTGCTTGCAGATGACATGATTGTATATCTAGAGAACCCCACTGTCTCAGCTCAAAGTCTCCTTAAGCTGATTAGCAACTTCAGCAAAGTCTCAGGATACAAAATCAATGTACAAAAATCACAAGCATTTCTTGTACACCAATCACAGACAAACAGAGAGCCAAATCATGAGTGAACTCCCATTCAGAATTGCTTCAAAGAGAATAAAATACCTAGGAATCCAACTTACAAGGGATGTGAAGGACCTCTTCAAGGAGAACTACAAACCACTGCTCAATGAAATCAAAGAGGATACAAACAAATGGAAGAACATTCCATGCTCATGGGTTGGAAGAATCAATATCGTGAAAATGGCCATACTGCCCAAGGTAATTTACAGATTCAGTGCCATCCCCATCAAGCTACCAATGACTTTCTTCACAGAATTGGAAAAAACTACTTTAAAGTTCATATGGAACCAAAAAAGAGCCTGCATCGCCAAGTCAATCCTAAGCCAAAAGAACAAAGCTGGAGGCATCAGGCTACCTGACTTCAAACTATACTACAAGGCTACAGTAACCAAAACAGCATGGTACTGGTACCACAACAGAGACATAGATCAATGGAACAGAACAGAGCCCTCAGAAATGATGCCACATATCTACAACTATCTGATCTTTGACAAACCTGACAAAAACAAGAAATGGGGAAAGGATTCCCTATTTAATAAATGGTGCTGGGAAAACTGGCTAGCCATATGTAGAAAGCTGAAACTGGATCCCTTCCTTACACCTTATACAAAAATTAATTCAAGATGGATTAAAGACTTACATGTTAGACCTAAAACCATTAAAATCCTACAAGAAAACCTAGGCAATACCATTCAGGACATAGGCGTGGGAAAGGACTTCATGTCTAAAACACCAAAAGCAATGGCAACAAAAGCCAAAATTGACAAATGGGATCTAATTAAACTAAAGAGCTTCTGCACAGCAAAAGAAACTACCATCAGAGTGAACAGGCAACCTACGGAATGGGAGAAAATTTTTGCAACCTACTCATCTGACAAAGGGCTAATATTCAGAATCTACAATGAACTCAAACAAATTTACAAGAAAAAAACAACCCCATCAAAAAGTGGGCAGAGGATATGAACAGACACTTCTCAAAAGAAGACATTTATGCAGCCAAAAAACACATGAAAAAATGCTCATCATCACTGGCCATCAGAGAAATGCAAATCAAAACCACAGTGAGATACCATCTCACACCAGTTAGAATGGCCATCATTGAAAAGTCAGGAAACAACAGGTGCTGGAGAGGACGTGGAGAAATAGGAACACTTTTACACTGTTGGTGGGACTGTAAAGTAGTTCAACCATTGTGGAAGTCAGTGTGGCGATACCTCAGGGATCTAGAACTAGAAATACCATTTGACCCAGCCATCCCATTACTTGGTATATACTCAAAGGACTATAAATCATGCTGCTATAAAGACACATGCACACGTATGTTTATTGTGGCACTATTCACAATAGCAAAGACTTGGAACCAACCCAAATGTCCAACAACGATAGACTGGATTAAGAAAATGTGGCACATATACACCATGGAATACTATGCAGCCATAAAAAATGATGAGTTCATGTCCTTTGTAGGGACATGGATGAAACTGGAAATCATGATTCTCAGTAAACTATTGCAAGGACAAAAAGCCAAACATCGCATGTTCTCACTCATAGGCGGGAATTGAACAATGAGAACTCATGGACACAGGAAGGGGAACATCACACTCCAGGGACTGTTGTGGGGTGGGGGGAGGGGGAAGGGACAGCATTAGGAGATATACCTAATGCTAAATGACGAGTTAATGGGTGCAGCAAAACAACATGGCACATGGATACATATGTAACAAACCTGCACATTGTGCACCTGTACCCTAAAACCTAAAGTATAGAAAAAAAAAAAAAGGTGATACACTGGGCACAGTGTACACTGCTTCGGTGAGGGGTACAACAAAATCTCAGAAATCACCACTAAAGAACTTATCCATGTAACCAAACACCACCGGTTCCCCAAAAACCTATTGAAATGAAAAACTTAAAAATTAAGAAAAGTGTTGTGTAAATGTGAAAGATTGTGTGCATGCCACCTTATAGAATCATGTGGAATCTAATGCAGTAGGGATGGAAAGGTAGTGAGGTAACTTCCTTGGAGGATTATGTGGTCAGTTTTGTAGATATTATTTTTGTACTGTTTGTTGATTGTAGACTAAGCTCATTTGAGGATAGAGAAAGGTACTAATTGATGGTCTTTACATAAAAAACGAGTAAACTCTATTTCCCCAGCCGCTCTTTAAATTCCCTGAAGACTGAAATTATATTCTGTGCTTCTGTGTTTCCTTCACATATGCATGGGATAATATTAAGTGCCATATCTATAATAATAATTATTACTAGTCATTTGTGGAACCCTTACGATATACAAAGCATTTATTTGGACTGATCTATCCATTCACTTCAAGGATCCTCTCATGTATATTTAATTGACACATGAATAGAATAAAATGAAGTTCTTCCATGTTCATCATATGAATTAGGCTTTTATCAGAACATCAGGGCTAACTGCTTTGTAGTTAGAACTTTTGAGGAAAATGTTCAGAGGAGGATTATTGATGCTTTGTAACATGGGATTGTCTTAGAAGCAAAGGGCTACATTTGAAGACTTAACCCAGTGAGGCTGGAAAACAGAGATGCTGTAGGGTGAGTTGGAAGAAAATGGCAGAGCTATTTTCTTCACTCTGCTTCCAACTTACTTCAGTTTTCTTTTCCAAATCACACTCTGGCCATATAATTTAACTTTTAACACAATGTACAACAGTTGTTTTTCTATGACAAATTAAAAGATGAGTTGGAGAGGGTAGGTAACTCCATAACTCAGTCCTTTATATGACCCAAGAGAATCACTGTTATAGAATGTGATGCTAAAGGCTGTTACTAGATCCTGAATTTTGTAGATGAGGTAATTGAGGTTTCCCTAGGAGTTTAGTCATTTAGCAGAGATCACAATTTAAAGCTCTCCCTTCTGTTGAGAATTTTTCGTAGAACTAAGGCCCTACCAATTTTCCCACTTTTATTGGATCAACTTTCCTTCTAAGTTTGACATCATGATTGAAGAATATGAAAAAAAGAGGAATTTCCCATATTCCCTTCTCCCCTTTGAAATGGAAAAGAAGTTTCTGAAATGGGTAAGAATTATAGCTTAGACTGAGGCATACTGTCGATACTGGCTTTGAAGTATTCCATCCACTGGCGAATCGTGGAATCTCCCATTAGATATATGAGTTTTCCTCTCAGGCATTCCTTCATTTTGACTGTAGCCAAACTACAGGAGACAGGATTCCATGTGTTTCTCCAGACATGCCCACTGGGGATTGTGGATGTCATTCCAAGCTTGCATTTCTCTTTCATTGCAACTGTTTCTTCTGCCAAAGAATCAAATGAGATAGGATCTTCCAAAACATCAAATTACCCATCAGAATGTATTAAGAGCCTTCTATCCTCTAAGTATCCTAAAAGGGGGTAAAGTGGTGGTAATGGTGGGAAATGTATTATTGAAGTATTCTCTTAATGGAACAGCTGTTTTTTTAATAAAAATTTTTCTCTGATGTGAATTTCCTAAATAATGTTCATTAATGTTCGTTATAAGAGTGTATGTTTCTTCCCAGAAAAAATGGCTTTCTGTAGGAAAATTTAAGTATTTTCCAGCTTTTCTGTGAAAGTAATCAATTCTTGCATAGGAATGGAAGCTCAATTGTCCTATCATTTTAGCTCACTTTACCCCTAAGTTTGTCACACTGTGTCTTAAATGCCACCATCAAAATATAAATCCTTTGCGTTAAATAAAGGTGATATAAAAAATATTAACAACTAGTTTGGCTTGGGAACTGGCCCATCCAAATGAATATGGCTATAGGCTGGAGAGTGTCTTGGAGGTCCAAGATGGGCCAGGGATTAACCCCTCAGTCACTGGTTTGGAAGAGTCTGGGAATCCATGGGTTGAGGTAGCCACAATGGTGAGGAGCCTGTGGCAGGTTTGCTTATTAATCAACTGAGAGAAGTAGTTTAATATTTTAATAACTGGGATGAGTGTACTCATGTATTTGTGGTGAAAAATAACATTTCTACATCTAGGTACATATTTACACTTCAGTGTAGATAGGTTTATTAGTGATTAGCAAGGCTTTTTTTCTTTTTTTTTGTGATTAGCAAGGTTTTAATGCTGAACTTGCAGAGACGTAAAAGCTCTTGCCTTGAATCGTTTTAGATAGGAATTTCCTAGGCTATTTTGATTCAAAGAAATTGGAGAGAAATTAGTAAATATAAGTGTGGAAGTTCTATTTTGTATGCTAACAATTGTTTGAAAGATGGCAAAGATAAAGAGGGAGGGGTTATAATAAATTGACACCCAGATGGCAGGTTGGAATCCTCTAGATGGTGATGGGCTAATTGTGATATGGGAAGAGGTGATGGGAGTGGTATGAAGAGGGGTGTTGTGGTGAGGTAAAGAACTGCGTATAGAATTGGGAAAGAGTTAATGTTTAAAGGTTGTTGTATAAAATGGGCAGGGAATTCACTGACTGACAAATAGACTGATGATGAGAGTTACAGTTACTAAAATAGGCTTATGATATCCCAGTGATTGAATTATTCACTCACCTAGGTAACTGGTGTCTTGGCCAACCTTAGATAAGCCAGATGACAGAGTGCTGATAGGACTGAAACAGTGAACAAATCCAGTAGAAAGAAGAAACCCTTTAAATGGGTCTAGAACTAGGCACCACCCACCAAACACAGGAGTACTTACTGTTGCATTTGGAGACACTAATTGTATTGAATTTTTCCATAATCTCTACACCCACATTTGACCTTAAAGACACAAATACAGAAATTAATCTGTAGGTGGCTTCAAATCAGGAAACATACAGAAACTAGATTATCCAGTGCCTCAGTTATTTCTTTGAGATAAGTCAATTATTATGCCTACACTTTCAGGCCATTTAGTAAATTTCCATTTATTTGCCTATTAGGCTATGGGATACAGTTACACAGAAGGTATGCAAGAGAATTTATTGAGATGCAGAAATAATGTATTAGAGCACACACACATACACACATGTGCATTTCTCATTTTCTTTTAGTTTTTATTCTGTATATATTTTTATCTCAGTGATAAGAATTAAATATTCAAAAAGTTTGTGGATTACTAGAGAATGGGCACTGTCTCTAAATGAATTCACAGGTCCTTTCCCCAAAGGCTCTTACTAAAGACACCCAAACTTGATACACTCACAGGACTTTTCTTTGGATCAGTATGTAGGCCAAATCACAGTATTTGCACAGGTAGTCTCAAGAAGTAATTATTTTTACCTTTCAAAGAGGCTCTTTTCTTGTTTGCTAAGATAAGAAACTTTCTTGTTCTTAGAATACATGTGAGTGAGTGCAGCACAGGGCATATGTTGAGGCCTCACACAGTAGAAGGCTTCTTGGTCTCTGTTGTCCAGGTACTGGCACAATTCAGCATTTGTGTTTAGGATCAGGCCACATTCAGAGTAGACTTGGGAAGTGCCATTGACAAACTGGCCAATGAAGATCACCCTGTCATAGCCTTGGTTCCTTGCACTCCAGAGAGCTGATACCCCTTCACTGGGGTGGATGAGCAGCACAGACAGAGAGACCTGGCCCTCCCAGAACAGAGTGAAGCTGACCAGGTAGGTGCCGTTGTTGAAGTCAGTCACCTTTCCTGAAGCACCTGCCATCAATGCTGGGGAGGACATCCTGGCCCTCAGGAAATCCCCGCCATATTGCTTCCTGCGTCCCAAGTGGTCCCTCACCTCCAGCAGGATGTGCAGCTGGTCTCCCCTGCAGTACATATCTCGAGGGTTGAGGATGGTGACTGTGCTGTGTGTGGCGCTGGTGGTGGTGTTCACATGGGTGAAAGGTCTGGGTGGGATCTGCTGGTCTAGTTTCTCTATGATTTCCTTTATTCTGAGTTCAGTCTCTGTTAGTGGCTTTAATGATATCAGTGGTGTTTTAGGGAATAAGGACTTTGTGGAGTTGTTCCAGTAATGGAGGGAGATGGATAAGTTTAAAGCAGACCAAAGCTGAAATGACAGCAAATGTGACATGAGATGGATAAATTTAGAGCATACCTGAGCTGAAATGACAGGAAGTGTAACATGCTATGAAATTAACCTGTTCCTAGTCATTTTTACTTATTATGATTTTGAATATTGATTTACATACTATTATCAATATTATTTAAATTCTCCAATAAAAAGGCATAGAATGGAGACTGACAGGAGGGACAGAGGGACAGGAAGTGAGCAAGATGGCGCAAAGGCAGGGCACCAGGAGGAAAGTCTGTTACTACTACGATAGGGATGTTGGAAATTACTATTATGGACAAGCCCACCCACGGAAGCCTCACTGAATCTGCATGACTCATAATTTGCTGCTCAACTATGGTTTCTAGTGAAAAATGGAAACCCATCACCCTCACACAGCCAATGCTGAGGAGTTGACCAAGTACCACAGTAATGACTACATTAAATTATTGTGCTCCATCTGTTGAGATTACATGTCTGAGCCCAGCAAGCAGATGCAGAGATTCAGTGTTAGTGAGGACTGTCTAGCATTTGATGGCCTGTTTGACGTCTGTCAGTTGTCTACTGGTGGCTCTGTGGCAAGTGCTGTGAAGCTTAATGAGCAGCAGATGGACATTGCTGTGAATTGGGCTGGAGGCCTGCACCATGCAAAGAAGTTCAAGGCATCTGGCTTCTGTTATGTTAATGATACAATCTGGGCCACCTTGGAACTGCTAAAGTATCACCAGAGGGTGTCGTATGTTGACGTTGATCTTCACCATGATGATGGCATGGAAGAGGTCTTCTATATTACAGGCTAGGTCAGGACTGTGTCCTTTCATAAATATGGAGAGTACTTCCCAGGAAATGGGGACTTATGGGTTATTGGGGCTGGCAAAGGCAAATATTATGCTATTAACTATCTGCTCCTAGATGGGATTGATGATGAGTCCTATGAGGCCATTTTCAAACTGGCCATGTCCAGAGTAATAGAGATGTTCCTGTCTAGTGTGGTGATCTTACAGCATGGCTCAGATGCCTTGTCTAGGGGTCACTTAGATTGTTTTATTCTGATCATCAAAGGGCATGCCAAGTGTGTGGAATCTGTCAAGAGCATCAACCTGCCTATGTTATTGATGGCAGAAGGTGGTTACACCATTTATAATGTTGCTTAGTGCCCTGAAAATAAGAAATAGCTGTGGCTCTGGATATGGAGATCCCTAATGAGCCTTCATACAATGATTACTTTGAATACTTTGGACCATATTTCAAACCCTACATCAGTCCTTCCAATATGACTAACCAGAACACTAATGAGTACCTGGAGAAGATTAAACAATGGCTGTTTGAGAACCTAGTAATGCAGCCCCATCCACCTGCAGTCCAAATGCAGGTGATTCCTGAGGATGCTGTCCCTCAAGAGGGTGGTGATGAGATGAAGAAGACCCTGACAAGCTCATCTCCATCAGTATCTCTGACAGATGAATTACCTATGAGGAAGAGTTCTTTGGCTCTGATGAGGAGGGAGAGGGCAGCTGCAAGATCTCTCCCACCTTCAAAAAAGCCAAGAGGGTTAAAACAGGATGAAAAAGAGAGACTCAGAGATGAAGAAAGAAGTCACAGAAGGGAGAAAAATGAAGGAGGAGAAGCCAGGAGCCAAAGAGGTAAAGGAGCAGGTCAAGCTGGCCTGAGGTAACCTCCCCAACTTTGGCTTCCTGCCTAGTCCCCAATCTTTCTCTCCCAAACCCTCAGATTTTATGTCTTCTATTTCTCCAGGTATTCATATAAAATTTATTAAATATAAATAGTTCCAGGGACTAGACAGAAATCAAGACTCTGAGCCCAGGGCAGCTGTGCTGGGTGATCTCTTCTAGGAAATGCCTTGCCACCCATCACTCTGCAGGTCTTAACTCTGAAGCATAAAAGGTGCCAGGTGTGGGTGAAAGGAATACTTTCGTGCAAACAGAAGACAAAATCCTGAAATGCCAAGTGCCTGCTTAGTAGCTTTGGAAAGGTGCCTTTATTGCCCCTTCTAAAAGGGGTGTCTGGGTCTTCAAAGATGCCCTGTTCTTTTCAGCTCCTAAAGTAACATCAGCCATTTTTAGATTGGTTCCATTCTCATACCTTCTCACTGGCCTCAAGTGAGCCAAAAAACTCACACTACCTGCCATCTGTCTTCCCCCAGTTCTGCAGGTGGAGGATGGCAGTCTAGTCTCCTGCCATCCTCCACCTGCAGAATTGGGGGAGTTTTGAGGTACTATTTTTATTTTTGTGAGACTCTGTAATAAAATGGTATATTTCAATACTCCCTATCCCAAAGACAGAATGGTTGAATAGATTATAAAAAAACAAGACCCAACTCTATCCTTCTGCAAGAGATTCACTTCAGCTTTAAGGATACACATAGACTGAAAGTGAAGTAATGGAAAAAGATATTCCATGCAAATGAAAACCAAAAGAGAGCGGGAGTCACTATACTTATATCAGATAAATTGGATTTAAGTCAAAAACTATAGAAAGAGCAAAACAAGGTCATTATGTAATAATAAAGGGATCAATTTATCACGAGAAAATAAATATATATATGTGTGTGTGTATGTAGGTATGTGTGTGTGTATATATATATATATACACACACACACACACACACATATAAATATATATATACATTCAACATTTAGAACACCTAAATATATAAAGGAAATGAAACAGGAGCTAGAAAGAAATTATTTAGATAGACAGTGAGGGTAAATAAATCCTTGGCAAGGCTTCCCTTTTTAACAAAAAGGAGCCCCCAAATAATTTATTTCCTAGCAAAGAGCAGCCTGAAAAATCAAGCTGCAAACATAGACAAGCAAGCTGAAAGCTTGCATGGGTGAATGCTGGCAGCTGTGTCAATAGAAAAGGGCTACCTGAGGGCCAGGCATGTTCAACATGGAGGCTCCATCTTCCCTTTTCTTTGTCACCATGTGTACAGTGAAAAAGCAGCCAACATGGCACTGGCCAGGTAGAGAACCCATCTGCATAATGAAAGATTAGAGTGGGACACCCAGCTTCTTCGCGTGCTATGCAAATGGCACACCGAGTCCTAACCAGTTCTTTGTGTGCTGTGCAAATGTTACACCTGGTCTGACCACTCTTTCTTGCCCTATGTAAATCAGACACTACCTCCTCAAGCTCATCTATAAAATCTCCTGCACTTCACTGTGGACCAAAAAACTCACTTAAGACCCCTCTCTCTACAGAAGAGAGCTTTTCTCTTTCTTTTGCCTATTAAACTTATGCTCTTAAACTCACTCCTTGTATGTCCATGTCCTTGATTTCCTTGGAGAGAGACAATGAACCTTGGGTATTATCCCAGATGAAAAATGCCGTTTCATTATGGGGGCCCACCTGGGATCTGAGGAAGATTCCTCAGAAGGGTGAGTATAGGAGTACACCCCAACTCCTTCTTTTTATTTCAAGGCCTTCTGCTCTCCATTTAAAAATCAAACCAAATACTGGGCCCCCAATCAGCCCTTTAAAAAGTTAGCGTGGCTACCAGCCTTACAAGACTCAGGGGACAGGCTTGCCAGAGAGAACTTAGCTAATCCACCCCTGCCCCCGCCCCCCTGCATGTCCTCAGGGAGCTGGGAATGTTGGCTTTCTTTCTAATTGGTTTACTTTTACAGAAAGCCTCGCTGTCATGTGGGGCTGGAAGAGGTTGAGAGGCACTGAAGGTTCCTGGCCAGGGAGACACCCTGGTGTTACCTGAAGGCTTCTGGACTAATTCCAGCCTCCAACAGCCTGATGGATGATGGCAACAGGATCTCCAAGCTTTTTCTATTGCAAATTTTCTCCTTTCCTATCCACAACTTCCATGTCTAGTATCCACTGTCTGTATGCAATGCTTTGAAAATTTTTACAGTTCAGTGAAGTAATTCTGTTAGGCAAGATCAGGAAATGCCATAATACCTGGGAATATAGCTCATGGGATTGCTGTTTTTGTGATTTTCTAGGCACAGAGGGCTTCCTTTCCTCCCCACACCCCCTGTAAACATCTCTCTCTTTACCCTTGGTCTGGAGAGCACATGGTATTTCAAGGTCAACAGCACCACCTAGTGGAATAGGAACCCTATTCCGTGAGGCACGTTGTTGGCCCTTTGCCGAAACACTCTTAGCTTCCTAATTCTCACTTTTTGTGCCCTTCTACAAGAGACCAGGCTTTATGCTCCTTCTGTGAACAAGAAAACTCTGCCTTCAACAATGAGGAGAAAAAGGTCCTCCAAAACCAAATTTTAATCTGAACATTGTCCCATCAGCAGGAAAACCACCATTTGGTTCCTACGTTCTTTTAAGGCACCTATTCTGCCTCCAATTAAAATGGTACTTAAATAGTAAGGGGAATTTAATTCCAGAAGTTAACCAGAGCCACTGCCTAAGAATAAATACTTTAGTACAGGCCGTAATAGCAAATTATGCAGCTCAAACCTGCATTCTCTCTCCATTAAAGGGCATTGCCCAAATGTAACTGTAACGAAGTCTCTCTCAAGATCCATCTGTTGGGGAGTCATGCAGATCACACAAGTCTAGAAAGTCAAAGGGAAATCACAGCAGAGGACTAGAGTCACATGGGTGAGCATGATTAATCCCAATCAATTGGTTCCTCTGGTTTCATTGCTGAGGGTTATGCTTGCATCAATGGATGGCACCTTAAAAGATGCCAGGGCTCAGGGAGCCAAGGAGGGAAAACAGTTGGGGGGATGCCCCCACTGTCTTCCCCTCCACCCTAGGCCTTTCCAAAGGAAACGAAGGTGACTAAAGGGACATCTTTTTTCTTGCTTCTCCTTCAAGATGAATAACAGACTATCTTTGGTCTGCACTCCTCTGGAGTGCTTTCTGAAACACTGGGATTCCTTTGACCCTGAGACTGAAGAAAAAGTGGCTAATTTTCTTTTGCACAAGGGTGTGGCCTTCTTACCACCTTGAACCAGCCTGGCCTGCAGAGGGGAGCCTTGATTTTAATACTATCCAACAATTAGATGTTTTCTGTAGATGGGATGGCAAATGGTCAGAGGTCTCTCATGTACAGGCTTTCTTTGCCCTGTGAGACAACCCAGAACTTTGCAAGCATTGCACAATAAGCTTAGCTCTTTCAGCAGTCATATCAGGAGGGCCCAAAGGGAATGATTCCCCAAAACTAGAGAAGCAACCTCCAGGGAAGTATCTGAGGCAGCTATTGAGTGTCCAGGCCGTTCTTGTCCTCCCTCTCTGGGGCCCCCAGCTGTGCCATCAGGTCCTTCAGCTCCACCGTCTCCAATACTCCCCACTCCCCCAGCTTCACTCTTACCCTTACAGGAAATGCTCAGTGGAGGTGATATCACTAGGGTTCCCTATTTATTGCAGGATCTTAGGCAAATAAAGGGAGACTTAGGCCAATTTTCTGATGACCCTGATAAGTATATAAAAGCTTTCCAAAATTTAACTCAGGTGTTTAACTTTTCATGGAGGGATGTTATGCTGCTCCTAAGCCAAGCCCTAATTGCAGCTGAAAAACAGCCAGCTCTGCAGGCAGGAGAGAAATTCAAAGATGAGCAATATGTCTCCTACAGTAGGCCAAAAGGGAAAAAAGAAAATAGGGAAAATGAAGAAATAGGGGAACCGTCATTCCCAATAGAAACAGAGGCACTACCTCTTGACAACCTTTTTTGCAACCCCAATAACATCACAGATGAATAGAAAAGGAAACACTTTTTAATGTGCGTAAGGTGGGGGGGGGGGGCGCGTATGAAGAACTAGGGCCAAACCTCTTAACTACTCTAAACTGTCCATGGTAGACCAAAATCCAGATAAGAATCCCACAGCCTTTATGGGAAGGCTGAAAGAAGGTCTAATAAAACACACCTTCTTGTTCCCTGATTCACGTGAGGGACAGCTCATCCTAAATGACAAGTTTATTACACAGGCAGCTCCCAATGTTAGAAGGAAACTACAGAAGTAGGCTATAGGGCCAGATAGTATTTTGGAGAACCTCCTGAGGGTGGCCACATTAGTCTTTTATAGTAGGGACCAGGAGGAGACCCAGGAAAAAGAGAGGAAACACAAGAGAAGGACTGAGGCTCTGGTAGCTGCTTTGCAGGCTTGCAAAGTCTGGGATCCCTGAGGGGCATCTGCGAGTTGCTATCAATGTAGGAAGTCAGAGCACTTTAAAAAGGATGCCCAGGAAGCAAGAAGAAGCCACCTTGACCCTCTCTAGCCTGTGGCAGGGACCACTGGTGATCAGACTGCCTCCAGAGATGGAGGTCAACAGGTTCAGAACCAGTCTCAAAGATGGTCCAGCAGGACTGTTGGGTCCTGGTGCTCAAGCCCTGGCTACAGTGGCTCAAATTGCCATTACAGCACAGGAGGCCCAGGTAATTCTGGAAACTGAAGGAAGGAAGGTAGACCTCCTTCTGGACACCAAAGCCAGCCTCTCTTTTCTCCTCTGTAATCGAGGCCTCCCCTTTTCCCATAGCATGAGGGGTGAGAGGTGTCTCATAAAAACTCTAATCTGATATGTTTTTCTCAACCCCTTAGTTGCAGTTGAGGGGGCATATTATTTACATGTGCCTTTTAAATCATGCCTGAAAGTCCTACTCCTTTATTAGGTAGAGACATTCTAGCTTGCATGTGGGCCAGCATACTTATTGCCCCAGGAAAAACTCTTTTTCTCCTCTAGTGGAAGCTAATATCAATCCAGAAGTCTGGGCAACTCAAGGAAGAATAGGTTGAGTTGTAACCACTATGCCAGTCTGGATCTATCCTAATGATCCCACTTTTTTCCTAATCGGAGACAATATCCCCTAAAGCCAGAGGTTAAGAAAGGGCTAGAAGCCATTATTAATAACCTGAAGATGGAGGGCCTCCTTAAACCCTGTAACAGTCCCTACAACACCCCAATATTAGGAGCACAAAAACCCAATGCAGAATGGAGAGTCATTAATGAGGCCATAGTCTCAATCCATCTGGTAGTACCTAATCCCTATACCTTGCTAATCCAAATACCTGAGGGAACTAAATGGTTTACAGTCCTAGATTTAAAGGATGCCTTTTTCTGCATACTGTTACATCCTGACTCTCAATACCTGTTTGCCTTTGGAGAATCCTTCTGGCCAAACTGCCCAGTTAAAATGGATGGTGCTGCCTCAGAGATTTTGAGATAATCCCTCATTTGTTTGGACAGGCATTGTCAAAGGACCTCTCTGAGTTTTCCCATCCTCAGGTCAAGGTCTTGCAATATGTGGATGATATACTGATCTGTGCCCCAACTGAGGAAACCTCTTGGGAAGGCACTGAAACTCTTCTTAATTTCTTAGCTGACAGAGCATATAAGATTTCAAAATCTAAGGCCCAGCTTTGCAAAACCTTTGTAAAGTACCTTGGTTTAGTGCTTCTGAAAGGACCAGAGCATTAGGGGAAGAAATAATTAAGCCCATTTCCTCCTTCCCCCTCCCTAAAATCCTCAAGCAACTGGCAGGATTTGGGGGCATTACAGGATTTTGCAGGCTATGGATACCTGGGTATGGTGAGATAGATCATCCTCTATATCACTTCATAAAAGAAACTCAAGTGGATAAAACTCATCTCCTAACCTGGAAACCTAAAGCTCAAAAGGCCTTTAGCCAGCTAAAGCAAGCCTTACTTAAGGTACCAGCTCTCAGCCCTCCTGTGGGGAGGGCCTTCAATCTTTATGTATCAGAAAGGAAAGGAATGAGCATGGGAATTTTAGTTCAGGCCTGAGGACCAGCTCAACAACTAGTGGGCTACCTGAGTAAGAAACTTCATTTGTGGGTAAAGGATGGCCAGCATGCCTCTGAGCAATTTCCATGTTGGCCCTACTGGTACTGGAGGTCACCAAATTAACTCTGGGAAATGGCTTAACTGTTTATGCCCCACACAATGTAGCAGGATTGCTGTCTTTTATGGGGAACCTTTGGCTAACAGTCAGTTGGCTCCTTAAATATCAGGCTCTGCTGTTAGAGAGGTCAGCAGTTCAGTTAAAAATTTGTTCTTGCCAAAACCCAGCCACTTTACTCCCCAAGAAAACTGGGGAACCTGAACATGACTGTGAGCAAGCTGTGGTACAGATCTATGAAGCCAGGGAGGATCTCAGGGAAACTCCTCTAGAAAATCCAGACTGGACCATCTTCACAGATGGCAGTTCCTTTGTAGAGCAAGAAGTCCATAAGGCAGAATATCCAGTAGTCACTCTGGATGATGTTATTGAAAGTGCACCTCTCTATCCAGGCACAAGTGCTCAACTAGCTGAACTGATAGCTCTTACAAGAGCACTTGAATTAAGCAAGGGAAAGGTAGCTAACATTTACATTGACTCCAAGTATGCTTTCTTAGTTCTCCATGCTCATGCTACCATTTGGAAGGAAAGACACTTTCTTATCACTAATGAATCTACTATAAATTACCACCAGGAAATTAACAGGTTATTATCCTCAGTTTTCCTTCCATGAGAGGTAGCCGTAATGCATTGTAAGGGACATCAGAAGGGAACAAATGAAATAGCTGAAGGAAACAAGTTAGCAGATCAGGCAGCCAAGTCAGCAGCAAGAAAGCCTCATAGCATCAACTTGAAGCCCCTCTAACCTGGGAATGCTTCATAAAAGAAATTAAGCCTCAGTACTCCCCTGCAGAAATAGAATGGGCCATTTCTCGAGGGTATACTTTCCAGCCCTCAGGATGACTACAGTCAGAATATGGCAAGCTCCACTTTCCAGCTTCCAGCCAATGGAAAGTCCTTAATATCCTTCACCAAATGTACCTCAAAACAATAAATTCCATGCCCCCTCATGGAATTCCAGACTGCTGTATGATGTTTGCTAAAAGTAGTGGCCTACAAATCTGTGGGTGAATGGGAGAGGTCTGGACTGACAGCCCTTGATGCAAGGATTATCTGAGATATTGACCAGGGTATATTATGTCTCTAATTTTTTGAAAGTCCATTTGTCAGGTGGACCCTTCTCATTTTACAAAAATCATATAATCATCTCAATAGAAAAGGCATTTGATAACATTCAACTTTGCTTCAGATAAAAATATCTCAACAAATTAGGTATGGAAGAAATGTACCTCAAAACAATAAAAACCATGTATAACAAATCCACAGCTAACATCACATTCAATGTGGAAAAGTTGAAAGCCTTCTGAGATCTGGAACAAGATAGTGTTGGCCACTTTTACCAGTTTTATTCAACATAGTATTGGAATTCCTAGCCAGTGCAATTAAGTCAGAGAAATAAATAAAGGGCATACAAATTGGAAAGAAGGAAATTAAATTGTCCCTGTTTGCAGACCACATAAACTTATATTTAGAAAACTGCATAAACTTCAATGAAAAACTGTCAGAACTGATTTTAAAAGCTTAATAAAGTTGCAGGATACAAAATCAACATATAAAGATCAGTAACATTTCTAAACACCAATATGAAACAACCTGAAAAAAAATCAAGAAAGCAATTTCATTTACAGTAGCTACAAAAAACCCTCGGAATAAATTGATCTAAAGAGGTGAAAGATCTCTACAATGAAAACTATAAAACATTGATGCAAGAAATTGGAGAACACACACATACACACACACACACACACACAAAATAGATATTTCATGTTAATGGGTTAGAAGAATAAATGTTAAAATGTTCAGACTACTAAAAGCAATCTACAAATTCAAGGCAAACCCTATCAAAATACCAATAATATTCTTCATCAAAATTGAAAAACAATTCTAAAATCTGTATGGAAACTAAGAAGATCCAGAATAGCCAAAGAAATTCTGAGCAAAAAGAACAAAGCTGAAGGCATTATATTACCTGACTTCAAAATATACTACAAAGTTATAGTAAACAGCGTTATACTGGCATAAAAATAGTCACATACACCAATGGAACAGAATAGAGAACACAGAAATGAATTCACATTTACAGCCATCTGGATTTTTGACAAAGTCATCAAGAACATACAGTGGGGGAACAAAAGTATTTAAAATAGATGGTGCTGGAGAAACTGAATATCCATATGCAAAAGAATGAAATTAGACCATTTTCTCTCACCATATACAAAACTCAGTTACAAAATGAATTAGAGACTGACATGCATGACCCAAAGTATGAAAATACTAGAAAAAAACATAGGGAATACTGTTCAGGACACTGATTTAGCCAGAGGATTTTTGGATAAGACCTCAAACGCACAGAGAGCAAAAGCAAAGATAGACAAATGGGATTATATAAAACTAAAAACTTCTTCACGGCAAAGGAAGCAATCAAGTGAGTGAAGAGTTAACCTACAGAATGGGAGAAAATATTTGCAAACTATCTATCTGACAAGGGATTACTATCCAGAGTATACAAGGAACTCAACCAACTCTATAGCAAAAATATTTAATAATCTAATTAAAAAATGGGCAAAAGACCTGAATAGACACTTACCGGAAGATATACAAATGGCAAACAAGTATATGAAAAGGTGCTCAACATCACTGATCATCAGAGACACACAAATCAAAACTACAATGTAATATAATCTCACTTTTGTTAAAATGGCTTTTATCCAAAAGACAGGTAGTAACATATACTAGTGAGGATGTGGAGAAAAGGGAACCCTTGTACACTGTTGGTGGGAATGTAATTAGTACAACTACTATAGAGAACAGTTTGGAGGTTTCTCAGAAAACTAAAAATAGGCTACCATATGATCCAGCAATCCCACTGCTAGGTATATACCCAAAAGAAAGGAAATCAGTATATCCAAGAGCTATCTGCACTCCCATGTTTATTGCAGCACTGATTACAATAGCCAAGATTTGTAAGCAACCTAAGTGTCCATCAACAGACAAATACATAAAGAAAATATGGTACATATACACAACGTAGTAGTATTCAGTTATAAAAAGAACAAGATTCTGTCATTTGCTACAACATGGATGAAACTGGAGGTCATTATGTTAAGTGAAATAACTAGGCACAGAAGACAAACTTTGCATGTTCTTTTTTATTTGTGGAAGTTAATAATTAAAACAATTGAACTCATGGAGATAGAGAGTAGGATGCTGGCTACCAGAGGCTGCGAACGGTGGTGGGGGCATGGAGGAGAAGTCGGGTTAGTTAATGAGTACAAAAATATGATTAGACAGAATGAATAAGATCTAGTATTTGACAGTATAACAGGGTAACTACAATCACCAATAATTTATTTTACATTTAAAAAATAGCTAAAAGAATATAATTGTATTGTTTTGTATCACGAGAAAGGATAAATTCTTGAGGCAATGAATACCCCATTTACCCTGATGTGATTACTATGTATTGTATGCTTGTATCAAAATAGCTCATCTACCCCATAAATACATACACCTACTTTGTACCCACAAAAATTAAAAATTAAAAACAAATGAAAACCAAAAATATAGATATCCTGTTCTTCAGATGTTCCCTTAAAGAAAGTAAAAAGATGAGCTAAGCATTGAAGAAGATAGGTGCAATGCATTTATATGTGACAAAGGAAGAATGTGTGTGTGTGAACACACACACACAGTATTTATCCTCTCACATATTGCTTAATGATTATCAGGCATGTTGTTTGGTATCTAGCTATTGAAACTCCCCTCCTATAATCTACAAGTCTTGTAGTTTAGCCTTTCCTAGAACAGATGAGGTAATAAGCAAAAATAAGCTTCTGTAAACCACATAAATAAAGCGTTTCCTACCTTTGTGGAGTTCTGGAAAACTGTAAAAGTGATCCAGGAGGCTAATATAAACAACAGTGCCAATAGCGACTTATAATTTATCATACTTATTTTCATACAATTTTTCATCCTACAAGAGACAATACAAAAACAAGCACGAAAACATACAACAAAACAGAAAAGCAAACAAATATGGGAAACATTTGAAATTTTTTTGGCTCATGATTACTTTTTAGCCTCAGATAAATAACTCCTAGAAGTAAACCTTCACCCCCGCAGCTGTACTTATTATCTCCCAGGTGCTCTCTTTTAGCTATCTGCTTGTACTTGTACATTCTACAGAACAGATATTTCATGGAGCCCACTGTGAACTTTAAGAAATTGGGCAGCTAAGGGCCTGAAGGATGCAAGCTTGCTCATGTCTAGATGAAGTCTCCAGACTATTTGTCACCTAACTATCAGGTTCCCTGTTCTATCCCCTCAAACTCAAGGGCAGACACAAAATACTCCAGCAAATATTGACCCTGAGAACCACATCATCACAGAGCCTGTTGAATGTAAATTGGTTTTTCTGTTTCATTAATGCCAATCTGTTAATATGTCCTCCTTTTCTGTTTTAGCAGGCTTTCTAGCACCCCTCAAGCTTGAAAAGAATTATTTTAAAACATTTCTTACTTAAAAAATTTCAGGCTTTATCAATATTTTTCTATGATTCATCTTAACATTTCTCTTTGCACCGGAATTCCAAGTTCTCTTTTAACTTGGAACTTTAACATCAGATTGCTTGAATGCTGCCTTTCTAAAACTTTCCATCCCTCAAAATTTACCCTCCCCTAGACACACCTTTCACCCCAGATCCCCAGTTTATACATGGGCATTAGACGTTTCTGCACCCAAAATAAATGTTACACCTTTCCCTCACCTTCCCAATTTTACAAATATTTTCTTACCTTTAGTTTACAGATTGTTCAATCCCATACGTAGACTCTCTGGTGAGCTAGGTGTTGAGGATTTCTTCTGAAGCCACCACTGTGCTACTGGCATACCTCTCCTCTATACCAAAATAAATTGCAGATATAAGTTGCAGTTTGTTTACCTTTAGCATGGATTCTGCTTGTTTCAGCTAAGACAGAAGTGTCAGCCACGTCAGCTCCACCTTAAGGAGGGGCCTGGATCACAAACTGTAGTTATTAGCTCAAGCAGAGGTAGGAAGGAGAAATGAAGTGCTCTGCATAGTAGGTTATATGATTTCAAATTCCTGAAGTTTTATGAGTCTAATTCTAGTTACAATAAATAACTGACGAGAAAAAGAGTGTTTGATAAATAATTGTATTTAGTTAATACAATTTGATAAATATTATAGTTACAATAAATAACTGATGAGAAAAAGAGCCAGAAATTTGAATGATTGAGAGTAATCATCAATGGAAAGTCAAACTTTCTAGTTTCCATCTGAGCGTTATCATCAAGACCCAGTTGGCAGGATTCAAGTGCATATTATCTCATACATAGTAGGTTTCAATACAGTTTGCTGAATTGAACTAAAAGAACCTCAAATATAACATAGGGAAGACAATAGTATTAATTGCATCTGAGACTAACAGAGTGACAGCTTATAGTCATGGGTTTGAATCCATCTGGGATTTGTATTCTTGATCTGATGAAAACAGTGCTGGAAAGAGCAGGCACCCAGACAGCTGCACCAGTGCCCACAGGAAGCAGTAGCTGCTGGCCCTGTGGCTCCCTTCATGGGTTCGTTACTGCTGCCCTACACAGGAGGGTAAATATATTTAAGCATGCCCATCAATCTTTCCAGTCTTATGTTTTTAAAAAGATGGAATCAAGACCAGTTTCACAACTGGTCTTCTTGTTTCAGATCTTGAAAATTTTCCAACATCTTTGATCCTGTTCTACCAAATTCTCCTTAACAGTACTTCTTTATGTCTTTTCATGATGACCTTTGGAAAAGCTGTTATAACCTTATAAAACTGGGTCTAGGATTGTTAAATTTTTCACTGAGGAGCCTGTAATAAGAAAAAAGTATTTGCAGTGGGTTTGTTTTGGCTGCTTCTTAGAGGACTGATGCCAGCAACCACCCAAGTTCACAGTCTACTCTGAGACATATAGATTTATAGATTTTAATTTGGTTTGGTCACATAGATTTTGAAATCTAATGTTAACCTGGAATCTTTTTATGAGGTAGCCATAATAGATATGCTTGACTTAAAGAACCAAGAGCACAGAGGAAAGTTTGAATGATTTGTGCAAGTCATCTGATGAGCTTTGAAACAGGGCTGAATCTAAGATTCCTGTCATTTTGATCTCTAATACTGTGTGTTTATAGTGTATATGTATAACAGCATAAGCACAAAGAATGAAAAGTAGGAAGTTGGAAAAACTATCTTGAAGTCTTTATACCATGTGTGAATTGGGATAATATTACTTGAAGGTAGACTCTGATTAATTAAGAAAAATATTGTAACCCTATGATAACCACTAAATATTTTTTTTCTTGGTTTTCTTTTTCTTAAATTATTATACTTTAGGTTTTAGGGTACATGTGCACAATGTGCAGGTTTGTTACATGTGCCATGTTGGTTTGCTGCACCCATTAACTTGTCATTTAGCATTAGGTATATCTCCTAATGCTGTCCCTCCCCCCTCCCCCCACCCCACAACAGTCCCCAGAGTGTGATGTTCCCCTTCCTGTGTCCATGAGTTCTCATTGTTCAATTCCCACCTATGAGTGAGAACATGCGGTGTTTGGTCAAGATGGATTTAAGACTTACATGTTAGTCCTAAAACCATAAAAACCCTAGAAGAAAACCTAGGCAATACCATTCAGAAGATAGGCGTGGGCAAGGACTTCACGTCTAAAACACCAAAAGCAATGGCAACAAAAGCCAAAATTGACAAATGGGATCTAATTAAACTAAATATTTATTTTAAAAAGTGGTATACATAATAAATCAACAATGAAGATTAAATGAAATAATAAAAAATGTTTGATTAGCCCAACAGAAGGAAAAGAAGGAGAAAAAGAAGTGGAACATAGAAAACTTCTGTCAATATATTCTTAAATTCAAATATATGAACAGTGATCTGAAATCTGAATGATATTAACCAGGGGTGGACAAACTTTTTCTATAAAGAATCGGATAGAAAATATTTTTGGAGAAAGAAACTATAAACAAGAACATGTAATGGGTATATTAAAATTAACCTTGTGATATTCAATTGGAATTAGAATTATGAGTATGCACTCAGAGTTTTTTGATGGGTAAATATGCATTTTTATGTATACATGGGTTCATGCACACAGACGTATATTTTCAAGCTCTATCCATGGAGAAGCCCTAGAAGCAATGACACCTAGTGCCTAGACCTTGGTTTCTTAATTCTCCAGTAAAGGGAGCCAGAATTTCCTGGAGAAGTGGCTGGTTGATTCCATCACTTTGTCAGGGGATATGAGATGAGCCTGGAGCATCTTGGGGTGCTAGGAAATGCCTTTTAAAAAATGGAGGAACATGTCAAAATGGCCCAGAAGCTAACCTGAAAGAGCTCCTGATGACCAAAGTTGCAACAATTTGAGCCACAAAATAAATAACAATTGTTTTGGAATATATATTAATCTACACTCACATTTCAAAATACAATCATTGTTTTCACATTTCAAAATACAATCATGCCTTCTCAACAGTCCCTCAAAGTCTTAGTGAATTTCAGCATTAACTCAAAAGTCCAAAGTCCAAAGTCTCATTTGAGACAAGGTAAGTCCCTTCCACCTATGAGCCTGTAAAATCAAAATCAAGTTAGTTACTTCCAAGATACAATGGGACTATAGGCATTGGGTAAATATTTACATTCTGAAAGGGAAAAATTGGCAGAAAGAAAGCAGCTACAGGCTTCATGCAAGTTCAAAACCCAGAAGAGCAGTCACTAAACTTCAGAGCTCCAAAATAATCTCCTTTGACCCCATGTCTCACATCCAGGGCACACTAATGCAAGGAGTAGTCTCCCAAGGACCTGGGAAGCTCTGCCCCTGTGGCTTTGCAGGGTTCAGTCCCTGCAGCTGCTGTCAAGGGCTGATGTTGAGTGCTTTTGGTTTTTCCAGGTGAAGAGTGAAAGCTGCGAGTGTATCTACCATTCTGGGGTCTGGAGGATGGTGGCCCTTTTCTCACAGCTTCACTAGGCAGTGCCCCAGTGGGGACTCTGTGTGTGGGCTCCAGCCCCACATTTCCCCTCCACACTGCCCTGATAGAGGTTATCTAGAGGGTTCCACTCCTGCAGCAGACTTCTGCCTGGACATCCAGGCTTTTCCATACATCCTCTGAAATCTAAGTAGAGTCTCTCAAGCCTCAACTCTTGCACTCTGTGCACCTGCAGGCTTAACGCCCTGTGGAAGCCACCAAGGCTTATGGCTTGCACTCTCTAAAGCAATGGCTTGAGCTGTACCTGGGCCTCTGTGAGCCATGGCTGGAGCTGGAGCAGCTGGGATGCAGGGACCAGTGTCTTGAGGCTGTGCAGGGTGACAGGGCCCTGGGCCTGGCTCACAAAACCAATCTTCCCTTCTAGGCCTGCAGGTCTGTGATGGGAGAGGCTTCCACAAAGTTCTCTCAAATGCCTTTGAGGCCTTCTCCCCATTGTCTCCACCTGCAGGCTTAACACCCTGTGCAAGCACCAAGGCTTATGGCTTGCACTCTTTTTGCATTTGGCTCCTTTTTACTTATGCAAATTTCTGCAGCCTTCCTGAATTCTTCCCCTGAAAATGGCCATTTCTTTCTACCATATGGCCAGGCTGCAAATTTTCCAAACCTTTATACTTTGCTTCCTTTTTAGTATAAGTTCCAGTTTTACATCTTTTTTTTTGCTCATGCATATGAGCATAGGTTGTTAAAGCAGCCAGGCTGCTTCTTGAACACTTTGCTGCTTAGAAATTTCTTCCCCCAGATACCCTAAATCATCACTTTCAAGGTCAAAGTCCTACAGATCCCTCGGACAGGGGTACAGTGCCTCCAAGTTCTTCACTAAAGCATAGCAAAACTGACCTTTACTCCAATCCCAATAAGTTCCTTATCTCCATGAGACTTCCTCAGACTGGACTTCATTGTCCATATCACTACCAGTATTTTGGTGGCAACAATTTAACAAGTCTCTAGGAAGTTCCAAAGTTTCTCTTATATTCTTGTCTTCTTCTGGGCCCTCCACCCTCTGCCTGTTACCCAGTTAAAGTTGCTTTGACATTTTCAGGTATATTTATGGCAGTGCTCCACTCCCCAGTACTAATTTTCTGTATTAGTCTGTTCTCACACTGCTATAAAAATATTTGAGACTGGGTAATTTAAAAAGAAAAGAGATTTAATTGGCTTATGGTTCCACAGGCTGTACAGGGAGCATGATAGCTTCTGCTTCTGGGAAGGTCTCAGGGAGCTTTTACTCGTGGCAGAAGGCAAAGTGGGAGTAGGTGTCTTACATGGCCAGAGCAGGAGCATGAGTTTGCGGGGGGGGGGCTACACACTTTTAAACAACAAGGTCTTGTGAGAACTCACTCACTATACAGTACCAGTGGGGGATGGTGCTAAACCATTTATAAGAACTCTGCCCCCGTGATCCAATTACCTCCTACCAGGCCCCAGTTCCAACACTGGGGATGACAATTCATCATGAAATTTGGGCAGGGACACAGATCCAAACCATATCAGAATATAACCCATAGAATTAAAAAAAATCTATGAGTTCATATCTATAAAAGTAAATAATAGCATAAATAAATGGGGTAGAATAAACAGCTGTTCCTCACAGAAGAATTCCAACTAACAAATATGACAAAAGTGAAGGAAATACAAAGTGAGCATTAGAACTCTTCAGTAATAATTGCTGTACTCAATATCTGCTAATGAATACTAAAATCAGTGAGGAAAAGTTTGAAGAAAAACAAGAGTTTATTTCTACCAATATATTTATAATTTCAAAGTTAAAAATAGTAACATTAGAGTGGAGAAAATCAATGAATATCTGCTTACCCAAGTGATGAAGGGTTGACATAACCAGTAATAAGACATATCTTGGTTGGCAATAATCTGCCAGCCTTTTCTATAATTCAAAAACTCATTTAAAAGTCAAAACAATTAAAAGTCTTCTCAAATTGAAACAAAAATAGTTATATATGAAATGACCCAGTTTCCTCATTCCTTCATTTACCAAATAATCTGCCAAATAGTTAATCATTTCTAATAATAAGACACAAATGCTGTACTGAGAAGGGCATATCACATCTACGGTATTCTTGACAACAGTGTATAACTTCAATCTAATTATGAGAAAATTTTGGATAGAAAAAAATTGAGTGACATTCTACAAAATAACTAATATTTTTCTGAAGTGTCACAATCATGAAAAACCATGTAAGACTAAGCAACTGTCTCCAGCTAAGGAGACATGATGACTAAATGGAATTTGAGATCCTGGATTGGGTCCTGAAATAGAAGAAGGACATTAATGGAAAAACTAGTAAAATCCAAAAAAAGTCTGTAATTTCATTGATAGTGACTAGTGTACTAATGTTAATTTCTTAATTCTGAACATTTGATGATTATTATGCAAGATGTTATTTACTGATGTTGGCTGAAGGATATATGAGAATCCTCTATACTATTTTGAAACTTTTCTATAATTCAAAAATGTATTAAAAGTAAAAAGAATTAAAAACCTTCTCAAATGGGAAAATATAGTATAGTTCTCCATGAAATGATTCAGTCTCCACATATCATATACCAAATAATTTGCCAAATAGTCCATCATTTCGAAAAGATTGATGTTGCCACTTGAACATTTCAAGTTGCCATCTGTACATGTTTTATTCTATCAATGTCACACTGTTGTTTTTTGTTTTGCTATTTACTTATTTTTATTTAAATAACTTTAGGGGCACAAGTGATTTTTGGTTAGGTGGATGAATTGTATAATGGTGAAGTCTGGAGTTTTGGTCTACCTGTGACTCAAATAGCATACATTTTACCCAATAAGTAATTTTTCATCCCATTTCCCTTCCCACGCTCCCTGTTTCTGAGACTTCAAAGTCCATTATACTACTCTGTATGTTTTTGTGTATTCATAGCTTGAATCCCACTTATAAGTGAGAATATGTGGTATTTGGTTTTCATTCCTGAGTTATGTCACTTAGGATAATACCCTCCAGTTCCATCCATATTGCTGCAAAAGATGTTATTTTGTTCTTTTTAAATTTATATATATATTTATATGATATATAATATACAATTTATATAAATAATTAAATATTTATTATATATAATATTTAAATTATAAATTATATATTATAATTATATATAATATAATTAGACATATTAAATAATTTATTATAACATACAATAATATATGTAATATATTACATTATATATTATATTATACATTATATATAATGTAATATTATATTACATATAATATATATTTATTATTAAACATATATGAATATCTGTAATTGTAATATATAATATATATTATATATAATATAATATATAAATTATATATTATATATTGTATATTAACCCATATATAAATTATAGATTATACCACATATAATAATTATATACAAATTATAGATTATATCATATATAATTATCTCATATATAAATTATAGATTCATATATAATAATCTCATATATAAATTATAGATATGTATATAATAATCTCATATATAATAATTACAGAATCATATAATCTCATACATAATAATTACAGAATCATATATAATAATTATCTCATAATTACAGGATCATATATAATAATTATCTCTTATATAATTAAAGAATCATATAAATATCTCATATATAATTACAGAATCATATATAATAATTATATCATATAATTACAGAAACATAATTATCTCACTATAATTACAGAATCATATATAATTACAGAATCATATAATAATCATCTGATATATAATTACAGAATCATATATAATAATTATCTCATGTAATTACAGAATCATATATAATAATTATATATAATTACAGAATCATATGTAATAATTATCTCATATATGATAACAGAATCATATATAATTATCTCAAATATCATTACAGAATCATATATAATAATTCTCTCATATAAAATACAAAATCATATATAATAATTATTGATTCATAGGTAACTACTGTTACCTAGTGGATAATAATTATTGTCTGATCTCATAGGTAACTATTATTATCTAGTGGATAATAATTATTGCCTCGTCTCATAGGTAACTCCTATTACCTGGTGGATAATAAGTATTGCCTCATCTCCTAGGTAACTACTCTTACCTGGTGGATAATCAGTATTGCCTCATACATAACAACTGTTATTTTTTTTTTTTTTTTTTTTTTTTTTTTTTTTTTTTTTTTTGTAATAGTATTCCTCATAGTAACAATGTTACCTGGTGGAACAGTATGCTGTATAACGATTACCTGGTGGATAATAATGTTATTGACTCTGGTTATTTTTTTTTTTTTTTTTTTTTTTTTTTTTTTTTTTTTTTTTTTTTTTTTTTTTTTTTTTTTTTTTTTTTTTGACTCGTGGGTGACCACTGTTACCCAGTGGACAATCAGTATTGCCTCATGGATAACCACTGCTACCCACTGGATAATAAGTATTGCCTCCTGGGTAACCAGTGTTACCCCTGGATAATAAGTATTGCTTCATGGGTAACCACTGTTACCCAGTGGATAAGTATTGCCTTGTGGGTAAGCACTGTTACCCATTGGATAATAAGTATTGCCTCATGGGTAACCACGGTTACTTGGTGAATAATAGGTATTGCCTCATGAATAACCACAGTTACCCACTGGATAATAACTATTGCCTCCTGGGTAACCAGTGTTACCAGCTGGATAATAAGTATTGACTCATAAGTAACCACAGTTACTTGCTGGATAATAAGTATTGACTCATAGGTAACCACTGTAATCCCCTGGATAATAACTATTGCCTCGTGGGTAACCACTGTTACCCAGTTGATAATAAGTATTGCCTCGTGGTTAACCACTGTTACCTGGTGAATAATAAGTATTGCCTCATTGGTAACCAGTGTTACCCGGTGGATATAAGTATTGCCTCGTGGGTAACGACTGTTACCCGGTGGGTAATAAGTATTGCCTCATAGGAAACCACTGTAAACTGGTACGTAATAAGTATTGCGTCGTGGGTAACCACTGTTAGCGGAGGTTAATACATATTGCCCCGTGGGTAACCACTGTTACCCACGGGGTAATAAGAAATGCCTAGTGGGTAATCACTGTTACCCTCTGGGTAATAAGTACTGCCTCATGGGTAACCACTGTTACCCGGAGGATAATAAGTATTGCCTCATGGGTAACAACTGTTACCCGGTGGATAATAAGCATTGCCCCATCGGTAACCAGTGTTACCTGGTGGGTACAAGTATTGCCTTGTGGGTAACCACTGTTATCCAGCGTGTAATGAGTATTGCCTCGTGGGTAACCACTATTACCCAGTGGATGATAAGTATTGCCTCATGGGTAACCATGGTTACCTGGTGAATAATAGGTATTGCCTCATGGATAACCACAGTTACCAGCAGGATAATAACTGTTGCCTCCTGGGTAACCAGTGTTACTTGCTGGATAAGTATTGCCTCATGGGTAACCACAGTTACTTGTTGGATAATAAGTATTGCCTCATTGGTAACCACTATAACCCCCTGGATAATAACTATTGCCTCGTGGGTAACCACCGTTATCCAGTGGGTAATAAGTATTGCCTCGTGGGAAACCACTGTTACCCAGTGGCAAATAAGTATTGCCTCGTTGGTAACCAGTGTTACCCGGTAGGTATAAGTATTGCCTCATGGGTAACCACTGTTACCCAGTGGGTAATAAGTATTGCCTCGTAGGTAACAACTGTTACCTGGTGGGTAATAAGTATTGCCTCGTAGGAAACTACTGTAAACCGGTAGGTAATAAGTATTGCATCATGGGAAACCACTGTTAGTGGAGGGTAATACGTATTGCCCCGTGGGTAACCATGGTTACCTAATGGGTAATAAGAAATGCCTCGTGGGTAACCACTGTTACCCACTGGGTAATAAGTATTTCCTCATGGGTAACCACTGTTACCCAGAGGATAATAAGTATTGCCTCATTGGGAAAAAATGTTACCCCGTGGATAATAAGCATTGCCCTGTCAGTAACCAGTGTTACCTGGTGGGTACAAGTATTGCCTCGTGGGTAACCACTGTTACCTGGTGGTAATAAGTATTGCATCATGGGTAACGACTGTTACCTGGTGGGTAATAAGTTTTGACTCGTTGTTAACCACTGTTACCAGGTGGTAATAAATATGGCCTCGTGGGTAAACACTGCTACCGGAGGGTAACACGTATTGCCCCATTGGTAACCACTGTTAACCATTGGGTAATAAGTAATGCCTCGTGGGTAACTGCTGTTACCCAGTGGGTAACAAGTATTGCCTCCTGGGAAACAACTGTTACCCAGTGGATAATAAGTATTGTCTCTTGGGTAACTGCTGTTACCTGGTGGATAATAAGTATTGCCTCATGAGTAACCACTGCTACCCACTGGATAATAAGTATTGCCTCATGGGTAACCACAGTTACTCAGTGGATAATAACTATTGCCTCATGGGTAACCACAGTTACACGGTGGATAATAACTATTGCCTCATGGGTTAGCACTGTTACCCACTGGATAATATGTATTGCCTCGTGGGAAACCACTGTTACCTGGTGGATAATAAGAATTGTCTCATGGGTAACCACTACTACCCGGTGGATAATAAGTATTGCCACGTGGGTAACCACTGCTTCCCAGTGGATAATAAGTATTGCCTCATGGATAACCACTGTTACCTGCTGCATAATAAGTATTGCTTCCAGGGCAACCAGTGTTACCTGCTGGATAAGTATTGTCTCGTGGGTAACCACTGTTACCCACTGGATAATAAGTATTGCCTTGTGGGTAACCACTGTTACCCACTGGATAATAAGTATTGCCTTGTGTGTAACCACTGTTTCCCATTGGATAATAAGTATTGCCTCGTGGGTAACCATGGTTACCTGGTGAATAATAGGTATTGCCTCATGGATAACCACTGTTACATGCTGGATAATAACTATTGCCTCCTGGGTAACCAGTGTTACCCACTGGATAATAAATATTTCCTCATGGGTAACCACAGTTACCCACTGGATAATAAGTATTGCCTCATGGATAACCACAGTTACTGGCTGGATAATAAGTATTGCCACGTGGGTAACCACTGTAACCCCCTGGATAACAAGTATTGCCTTGTGGGTAACCACTATTACCCAGTGGATAATCAGTATTGCCTTGTGGGTAACCAGTGTTACCTGGTGGGTATAAGTATTTCCTCGTTGATAACCACTGTTACCCGGTGAGTAATAAGTATGGCCTCATGAGTAACAATTGTTAGCCAGTGGGTAATAAGTATTGCCTCATAGGAAACTACTGTAAACTGGTATGTAATAAGTATTGCATCGTGGGTAAACACTGTTAGTGGAGGGTAAAACATATTGCCCCATGAGTAACCACTGTTACCCAGTTGGTAATAAGAAATGCCTAGTGGGTAACCGCTGTTACCCACTGGGTAATAAGTATTGCCTCTTGGGTAACCACTGTTACTCGGAGGATAGTAAGTGTTGCCTCGTGGGTAACAACTGTTACCAGGTGGGTAATAAGTATTGCCTCATGGGTAATGAGTGTTACCCAGTGGGTAATAAGTAATGCCTAGTGGGTAACCACTGTTACCCGGTGGATAATAAGTATTGCCTAATGGGTAACCACTGTTGCCTAGTGGGTACAAGTATTGCCTCATGGGTAAACACTGTTACCCTGTGGGTAATAAGTATTGCCTTGTGGGTAACGACTGTTACCCGGTGGGTAATAAGTATTGCCTCAAAGGAAACCACAGTCACAAAGTGCATAATAAGTATTGTCTCGTGGGTAACCACTGTTAGCAGAGAGTAATACGTATTGCCCTGTGGGTAACCAGTGTTACCCAGTGGGTAATAAGTAAAGCCTAGTGGGTAACCACTGTTACCCTGTGGGTAATAAGTATTGCCAAATGGGTAACCACTGTTATCTGGTGGATAATAAGTATTGTCTCGGGGGTAACCAATGTTATGTGATGGATAATAAATATTGACTCGTGGGTAATCACTGTTACCCGGTGGATAATAAGTATTGTCTTGTAGGTAACCACTGTTACCTGGTGGATAACAAGCATTGCCTCATGGGTAACCACTGCTACCCATTGGATAATAAGTATTGTCTCATGGGTAACCACTGGTACCCGTTGGATAAAAAGTATTGCCTCATGGGTAACCACGGTTACCCGGTGGATAATAAATATTTCCTAATGGGTAACCACTGTTAGCCGGTGGGTAATAAGTCTTGCCTGGCGGGTAACCACTGTAACCTGGTGGGTAATAAGTATTGCCTCGTGGGTAATCACTGTTACCTGGTGGGTAATAAGTATTGCCTGATGGGTAACCACTTCTACCCGATGGATAATAAATATTGCCTCATGGGTAACAACTGTTACCCGGTGGATAATAAGTATTGCCTCATAGGTATCCACTGTTACCCGGTGGATAATAAGTATTGCCTCGTGGGTAACCACCATTACCTGCTGGATAATAAGTTTTGCCTCATTGGTAACCACTGTTACCCATTGTATAATAAGTATTCCCTCGTGGGTAACCACTGTTACCACATGGATAATAAGTGTTCCCTCGTTGGTAACCACTGTTACCCACTGGAAAATAAGTATTGCCTCGTGTGTAACCACTGTTACCTGCTGGATTATAAGTATTGCCTCGTGGGTAACCACTGTTTCCCAGTGGGTAATAAGTATTGCCTCATGGGGAAGCAGTGTTACCCGCTGTATGATAAGTATTGCCTCGTATGTAGGCACTGTTTAATCAGTTTTGTCTCATGGGTAACCACTGTTACCCGCTGGATAATAAGTATTGCATCATGGGTAACCAGTGTTACCCACTGGCTAATAAGTATTGTCTCGTGGGTAACCACTGTTACCCACTGGATAATAAGTATTGCCTCATGGGTAACCACTGTTATCCGCTGGATAATAAGTATTGCCTCATGGGTAAACACTGTTACCTGCTGGATAATAAGTATTACCTCTTGGGTAAATACTCTTACCCAGTGGATAATAAGTATTGTCTCGTGGGTAATCACTCTTACCCGGTGGATAATAAGTATTGCCTCCTAGGTGACCACTGTTACTCGGTGGATAGTAAGTATTGCCTCATGTGTGACCACTGTTACCCGGTGGATAATAAGTATTGCCCCATAGGTGACCACTGTTATCCGGTGGATAATAGGTATTGCCTCATAGGTAACAACTAGTATTACTTGATAAATAATAATGATACTTTATGTATAATATATAATAGTTATAGAATATATAGTAATGATGTATAAGATTATTATATTGTAATACATAATTTATATATCGAAATGTTGTGTATAAATTATATATTATAAAATATATATTATAATTTATTATTTTATTACAAATAAAATATTATTTATTATATGAGATATAATATATTATTTATCATATTATATATTATATATTATATATCATATTTATTATGTATAATGTAATATATAATTTATAAAATATAATATAAATATATAATAATTATATAATATAAATATAAATATAATATGTAATATATAATTATATATTATTAAATATAATATATTATAGTGTATGATATATTATATTATTGTATTATATAATATAGAATATTATGTTATATAATTTAATACATAATGATATTATTATATTTTATATATTTTTTATAATATATATTTTACCTATTTTATATATTATATATTTTATGTAATTGTTATTTTGTTTTTATATATTATTTTATATATTATATATTATATTTTATATAGTTTATATGATTATATATAAATATATAGTATATTATATATAAGTATATGGTATATTATATATAAAATATATATTATATATAATAATATTATGTAATATATTATGTTGTATAATTATAACATATTATGTAATTATATTATTATTGGATATTATTGCATTGTATTATATATAATATATTATTTTATATATTATATTTTATATGATGTACTATATAATATAGTATATAACATTTATATATAATTTATATTATATATGTAACATATGTATTCTATAATATATTCTATAGTATATAACAATATAATTATATATTATATGAAATATAATATAATATAATAGTATATATTAAATATTTTATATATAAGATATTATATTATATAATATTATAATGTAATAATATAATAATATAATTTGTTATATAAAATATAATTATAATTTAATTAAAATATTATATATAAAATATAATAATATAGCATAGTATAATTATAAATACAATGTCATTATATATTATTTTATTATATATAATTATATAACATATAATATATAGTATGTTATATAACATATATTATATATTAATATTGTGTTTATATAATAATTTATATGTTATATATAATTTATTTTTAAATTATTTATTTTAAAATATAACTTATATATAAATTGTGTAATATATTATATGAAACATATAATATATAATACATTATTTTTCCATTTTAAATTTATATATATTCATATATTATATATTTATATTATATCTATATATAAATATAGCATATATATGCTACTGTTTGTTTATCCTCTCATGTGTTGGTCAGTTGTGAATTGTGCTGAAATACAGTTTCATATGCAGATGTCTTTTGATGTGACTTCTTTTTCTTTGGGTAGACACCAATTAGTGTGATTGCTGGATTCAATGGTAGATCTACTTTTAGTTCTTTAAGAAACCTCCATACTATTTACACAGAGGTTGTACTAATTTACACTCCCACCCAGAATGTATAAGTGTTCCCTTTTCACCACATCCTCACCAACATCTATTGTTTTTTTACTTTTAATAATGGCCATTCTGACTGGGGTAAGGTGGTATCTCATTATGCTTTTAATTTCCATTTCCCTGATGATTAGTGATACTGAGTATTTTTTATATGTTTGTTGGTGTTTGTATGTCTTCTTTTGAAAAATGTCTGTCCATGTAATTTACCCACTTTATAATAGAACTATTTATGTTTTCTTCCTAATTTGTTTGAGGTCTGTGTAGATTCTGGATATTAGTCCTTTGTCAAATGTGTAGGTTACAAATATTTTCTCTCATTTTGTAGGTTTCCTGTTTTCTCTGTTATTTGTTTTTCTGTGCAAAAGGAAAAAGGCAGTAGAACACATAGAACAAGAATTAGAATTAAGTGTAATCAACATCACTGGAGAATGATAAGGTACAAATATGTAAAATGCAAAACAGAAACAAAACATCAGAAAGAAGAACCAGTTGAAGATTCTTGGTCTGAAAAGTATAATAACTGAAATAAATAGTAGTCTGGTGCATGAGTAGAATGTATACAAAAATCAGATTAGTGAGCTGGAAGGTGAGGCTGAAGAACTCTCCCAGAAATCATCAAGAAGGAATATAGAGTTGGGAAAATATGAAAGACAAGTTTAAAAATATGGAGGAAAGAAATAATAATATCACTATCTATATTTTAAAAATTCCAGAAAGGTAGGGTAAAAAATCCAATGAAAAGTAGAGAAGAAATACGTTATTTTCAAGTACATGTGAAAACCAAAAATAGACCACATACTGAGTCACAAAGGAAATCTCAGCAACTTTCAAATTCATCATTTAAATGTAAATTGCAATGAAATTGCAAAATATTTGACAATGAATAACAATGAAAGTACTTTATATCAAACATTAGGGAATGCCACCAAATTATATTGAGAGGGAAATATGTAACTGTACATGAAGCTATTAAATAGCAGTGAAAATTAAGACTAAATGTGCTGAGTGTCCAAGTCAAGAATAGGAAGAGACTAGCACAGTAAACCTGGAAAAAGTAGAAGTCAGGAAATCACAAATAGAAAAGATACTAATAGGAGGTAAAACAAAGAAACAATAGAGATGATCAACAGAATAAAAAGCTAACTCTTAGAGCACACTGAAAGTGGGCAACTTTCCAGTAAATTTGATCAAGGGGAAAACACAGAAACAATTAATTTTCAAAGTGAAAAAGGGAATATCACATCCGATACCAGGAAGATTTTTTAAAGATTCTTTGGGGAGTAAAACAGGATACACATCTGAATTGGTGTTCTCATGAAAGAACACTAGAATAAATTTATGCCAACACATTTGCAAAGTTTGACACAGAGGACACATTTTCGTGGTATATAACAACACAATTGATGAGAAGAGAAATTTAAAAAACCCAAATAAAAAAGTAATTATTCTCTGCATAGTTATTTCTTTCCAAAGAATACAGTATGGAAAAGGAGAAAGAGTAACTTCCAAAGTGGAAAAGCCTGGCAAACACTACCTCAGCTAGATGATCAAGATCAACACTAGCAGTGAAAATTGTAATGTGTACCCTTGAAATGATGTGATGAAAATGGCATTTTACTTCTGTGGTGCTTCTCCCCCAATCCAGAAAACCCAGTCTAACAATGAGAAAAACACCAGATAATTCCCAATTGAGGGATACTGTTTATAAAATACTTGACCATGAGCAGTGGTTTGTAGTTCTCCACATGTGCAGAACGTGCAGGTTTGTTACATAGATATAGATGTACCTTGGTGGTTTGCTGCACCCATCATCCCGTCATCTACAGTAGGTATTTCTCTTAATGCTATCCCTCCGCACTCCCCCCAGCCCCCGACAGGCCCTGGTGTGTGATGTTCCCCTCACTGTGTCCGTGTGTTCTCATTGTTCAACTCCCACTTACGAGTGAGAACATGCAGTATTTGGTTTGTGTTAGCTTGCTGAGACTTATGGTTTCCAGCTTCATCTATGTCCCTGCAAAGGACATGAACTCATCCTTTTTATGGCTGCATAGTATTCCATGGTGCATATGTGCCACATTTTCTTTATCCAGTCTATTATTGGTGGACATTTGGGTTGGTTCCAAGTCTTTGCTCTTGTGAATAGTACTGCAATATACATACGTGTGCATGTGTCTTTATAGTAGAATGATTTATATTCCTTTGGGTATATACCCAGTAATGGGCTTGCTGGGTCAAATGGCATTTCTAGTTCTAGACCCTTGAGGAATCGCCACACTGTCTTCCACAATGGTTGAATTAATTTACACTCCCACCAACAGTGTAAAATCATTCCTACTTCTCCACATGCTCTCCAGCATCAGTTGTTTCCTGATATTTTAATGATCGCCATTCTAATTGGCATGAGATAGTTTCTCATTGTGGTGTTGATTTGCATTTCTCTAATGACCAGTGATGATGAGCATTTTTTTCATATGTTTGTTGGCTGCATAAATGTCTTCTTTTGAGAAGTGTCCATTCATATCCTTTGCCCGCCTTTTGATGGGGTTGTTTATTTTTTTCTTGTAAATTTAAGTTCTTTGTAGATTCTGGTTATTAGCCCTTTGTCAGATGGATAGATTGCAAAAATTTTCTCCCATTCTGTAGGTTGCCTGTTCACTCTGATGATAGTTTCTTTTGCTGTGCAGAAGCTCTTTAGTTTAATTAGATCCCATTTGTCAATTTTGGCTTTTGTTGCCACTGCTTTTGGTGTTTTATTCATGAAGTCTTTGCCCATGCCTATGTCCTGAATGGCATTGCCTAGGTTTTCTTCTAGTGTTTTTATAGCTTTAGGTCTTGTGTTTAAGTCTTTAATCCATCTTGAGTTACTCTTTGTATAAGGTGTAAGGAAGGGGTCCAGTTTCAGTTTTCTGTATATAGCTAGCCAGTTTTCCCAACACCATTTATTAAATAGGGAATCCTTTCCCCATTGCTTGTTTTTGTCAGGTTTGTCAAAGATCAGATGGTTGTAGATGTGTGGCGTTATTTCTGAAGCCTGTGTTCTGTTCCATTGGTCTATATATCTGTTTTGGATACCAGTTCCATGCCATTTTCATTACTGTAGCCTTGTAGTATAGTTTAAAGTCAGGTAGCATGATGCCTCCAGCTTTGTTCTTTTTGCTTAGGATTGTCTTGGCTATATGGGCTCTTTTTTGGTACCATATGAAACTTAAAGTAGTTTTTTTAAAAATAATTCTGTGAAGAAAGTCTATGGTGGCTTGATGGGGATAGCAGTGAATCTATAAATTACTTTGGGCAGAATGGCCGTTTTCATGACATTAATTCTTCCTATTCATGAGCATGGAGTGTTTTTCCATTTTTTTGTGTCCTCTCTTATTTCCTTGGGCAGTGATTTGTAGTTCTCCTTGAAGAGGTCCTTCACATCCCTTGTAAGTTGTATTGCTAGGCATTTTATTCTCTTTGTGGGAATTGTGAATGGGAGTTCACTAATGTTTTGGCTCTCTATTATTGGTGTATAAGAATGCTTGTGATTTTTGCACATTGATTTTGTATCCTGAGACTTTGCTGAAGTTGCTTATTAGCTTAAGGAGATTTTGGGCTGAGATGATGGGGTTTTCTAAATATACAATCATGGCATCTGCAAACAGAGACAATATGACTTCCTCTCTTCCTGTTCGAATACCCTTTATTTCTTTCTCTTGCCTGATTCCCCTGGCCAGAACTTCCAGTACTATGTTGAATAGGAGTGGTAAGAGAGGGCATCCTTTTCTTGTGCCGGTTTTCAAAGGGAATGTTTCCAGCTTTTGCCCATTCAGTATGATATTGGCTGTGGGTTTGTCATAAATTGCTCTTATTATTTTGAGATATATTCCATCAATACCTAGTTTATTGAGAATTTTTAGCATAAAAGAGTGTTGAATTTTATCAATTGCATTTCTAAGCAGTAATAATAACTTACTAAAAATGTAATAGAAAAATATCCTATTTGCTACTGCATGTAAAACACCTAAAATTAAAATAAGATATAAAATATTTTTATGGACATTACAATATTGAAGGACATGAAAGAAGGCATGAATAAATGGAATATTATGTCATGTTTATGAACTGGAAGTTCTAATATCATAAAGATGGTAATTCCCCCCCAAATTTTATCAAATCTCTATAAGCTGATTCTAAATGTTATATGGAAGAGCAAAGGGCCAAAAATACATACCTAAATCTGCAGAGGATGAAAATAATGGAGCCCACCCTGCCAGATATCAATTAAAAAAAAAACTGTAATTAAGACAATGTAGCATTTGCATAGCTAAAAACAAATTGATCACTAAGATAGAATTAAAGCGCCGAACTCAATCTATTAAAAAAGCTTGATAAATAACAGAAATTGTTATGACATGTTGATGAAAAAGGATAAACACTTAATAAATGATTATTCACACTATTAAAAAAACACAGGGTCGGCATAGTGTTTTATGCCTGTCATCCCAGCACTTTGGGAGGCTGAGGCAGGCAGATTCCTTGAGGTCAGGAGTTCAAAACCAGCCTGGCCAACATGGTGAAACCCATCTTTACTAAAAATACAAAAATTAGCTGGGTGTGATGGCGTGCACTTATAATCTCAGCTACACAGAGGCTGAGGCAGGAGAATCACTTGAACCCGAGAGGCAGAAGCTGCAATGAGCTGAGATCATGCCACTGCACTCCAGCCTGGGTGACAGAGTGAGACTCCATCTCAAAAATAAATAAATACAAATAAAAAAACCCAATCCCCAAAAGATTCCCTATACCACATCATGCATGCCTCTGCAAATTCCAGGTAGATTAATCTGAATGTGAAAAGGCGAACTTTAAAATTTCAGGAGAAAATGTAAAAAGGATGTATTTTCTGGAGAATAAAAGGATTTCTGAAAGACAAAAACCAAAAACAAAAACATAAATGATAGAAGAAAATGTTGATAAATTTAACTATATTAAATTTTTGAATTTCAGTGCAATAAAAGATACCCTAAAACAAGTAAAAATGCAAGGCATAAGCTATGTCCAATTAATAAAATGAACAATATATTTGTGTCCAAAGTTAGCAAAGAACTCCTCCAAAGTAAAGGGAAAGAAAACCCAATAGAAAAATGAAGAAAAGACATGAATAAACAACTCATATAAAGTGATATTTGAATGACTAATACGTATATGTGAAAATGTTCAATGTTACTAATTATAAAATAAGTGAAAATTCAAATCACAGTGACAGATGTCATATTCATTAGATAGGCCAAATTTGAGAGTATAAAAATTATAATTTATTGGTAAGTACTTGGTGTAATGGGCTCTTCTATCCTTCTGCTATGACAGTCATTTTGGGAGAACATTTTGGCAACATCTAGTAAAATTAAATATGTATACAGCCTTTGACTCAGCATTTATATCTATTGGTTAGTACTTCAGAGAAAAATCTCTTGATTTTACTAGGTTAAATGCAGATATGATATGGTCTGCAAATAATGACAACTTGTGACTTCCCTTCAACTTCTTTTATTTCTTAATATGTTTTCTCATTTTTAAGTGCTGATCTGAGGTAATAGTGGTATCTTTGTCATTTCTATATCTTAAACTAACTATGTCTAAAGTTTCTCTGTTAAGCGCAATCACTGCTATGGAATTTCAGCAGATAGCTTTTTAAAAATATAAGGGATCTATTCTACTTCTAGTTTTTCAACAATATTTTTCATAAATATTATTTATATTTATATTACAAATAAATATAAATAACTTAACAAGTTCTTTTCTATATCTATTAAAATAAGTGTTAATTTTTATCCTTAAGTCCCTAGGTGGTATTTCAGTGAATTACATTTATAAATTTTTCTGTTATGAAAACATTCTTGTATTCTTGAGTTGAATCTCATTTCATCATGAGGTTAAGATCACTTAACTTTATTAAAGCAATGTAATTTTTAAAAAAATCCTGAATTATAAAAGTGAGTTATCATAAGTCAAATATAGTTGCTATTCATTTCAATAGGAAAATATGTTACATATTCTCAACATCAAAATAACAAGTATTTTTACTAGAACACCACCAAATACCATTAAAATAGACCCAGTTACCTCAATAATTAAAAATTATTTTGAGGACACAACCTGCCAAGATAGTTTCTCTTTATTAATTACACAATATAATAAGTTTTGTCTTTTCTCATTAAAGAGTTTTCTTTTTAAGCTAGTATACACTTTAGGCTTAAGACTATGGTTACAAAGCAGGACCATATGTGATTCTCAATGTTTATCCAAAAAACAAAAAACAGAGCAAAGGAACTTGATAGAAGCAAGGCAAATGATATTATACTCACTAGAAGTTTGACAAATAAGAAGCATGAGGTCGGAGATTATCAGTGCTGTAAACCAGCACAAGTGTCCTGAAAGGAGAAGAGACACTGACGGCACACCTTCAAAGGTGACCCATGATTGGGTCTCATCTCCTAAAGCACACCTGCTTGCAGTGTGCCCTAAATCCAGAATGAACCTTGTAAACAAACATGAGCCTCATAAGTTGAAACGGTAATATTAAATAAAACCACTAATTACACTGATTCTCATTACCTGAATGGGTATTTATCACTATTATATTACTCACCTTCTACATTCATAGATTTGGGTAAGTAATGTCTCACTTAAGATTTTGAGTTTATGTTCCTAAGTTAAATGTGCCTGTAATTTTTTTTTTTTATTGTACTGTGTTTATCAGCTTTGGTATAAAGTTTTATAAAATGAATTTTGGGTGTTCCCTTTACTTTCTAGAACAACTTATATAAGATAGAATGAGTTCTTCCATAAAAGTTTGATAGCTGTCACTTGTAAAACCATCTAAATCTAGTGCTTATTTAAAGGAGGACAAAGTCTTTACCATGTTTTATTTCCTTAATGCTCACTAACTATGTAAGTTTCCTGTTTTTTCTTAAGACAATTTTGGCATTCTCTATTTTTTGGAAATGTATCGCTACTAGGTTTTACATTTGCTGTTTAATAAATTTCTTAATATTCTCTCTTTCAGCTTCTGGATTATATATGGTTATTTATTCTCATTCTGTATTTTGTCTCTTTCTCTCAATCAGTATTTGGGAGACTTAATTTTTTTTTTTTTTGAGACAGAATCTCACTCTGTCACCCAGGCTGGAGTGCAGTGGCATGATCTGGGCTCACTGCAACGTCTCCCCCCGGGTTCAAGCGATTCTCCTGCCTCAGCCTTCCGAATAGCTAGGATTACAGGTGCCTGCCACTGTGCATGGCTAATTTTTGTAATTTTAGTAGAGATGAGGTTTCACCATCTTGCCCAGTCTCATCTTAAACTCCTGACCTCGTGATCCACCTGCCTTGGCCTCCCAAAGTTCTGGGATTACAGGCATAAGCCACTGTGCCCGGCCGACTTAACGTTTTTTAAGAACTAGATTTTAGTTTTGTTAATATTCCCTGTGGTATATAAAACATATATTGGGTCTTTGCTCCTGGTTCCTGACACCTTAGAATTTCCTAATGATAGGAGTATCTTTGGCTATTTATAATGAGCCCTTTTTGAGCACATCTGAGTTTGTGCTAGTGAAGTGATTCAGGGAGGGGCCCCGAGATTACCTTAAGATAGGGGCTAATCACCAGTCTGAATGTGAAGGCATAGGAACCAGGAGAGCCAATGGTGTAGGTTCAGTTCAAAAGCTGGTAGGTTGAAGGTCCAGGAAGAGCCAATGTTTTGGTTCTACTCTGAAAACAAGACAAAAACCCATATCTCAGTGTGAAGGCATTCAGGCAGGAAGAATTCTCTCTTACTCAGCGGAGGGTCAGACTTTTGTTCTATTCAGGCTTTCACAAATTGGATGAGGCTCACGTACATTGGGGAGGACAATTTGCTTTACTCAGTCTACTAATTTAAATGTTAATCTACCAAAAAACACTCTCACAGAAACACCCAGAGTAATGATTATCAAATATGTATACCTCATGACCCAGTCAAGTTGATACATAAAATTAATCATCATAAGTCTACCCTTGTCAAGTTAGCAGCCATATGCATCTCCTTAAGTCATACTTAATCTCCAAATGAAGACAATGACAAGGTCGTAATTCCACCTAATATATGATAAAACTATCCTGCATACAACTGAAAACTTACTAACTTCTTCTCTAGAAAAGGAGATAAAGTCCTTGAGTGATGTTTACTCTTCTTGATATTCTATAACTTAAATACTTGATATCTTATAACTCGTATACCATAGTCAAAATGATATAATATAAAGTGAACAGTACTTAAATACTATGATATGAAGTCAATACATCTTATGTTATATGATAAGGGGATAAGAGGAAAGAAAACAAAAATATTTGCTTTTTTATACACACAATACAAATATATTTTTATACAAAAACAAGAAGGAAATACTCATGACAATTACAGTTCTTGTTTATGTAACTGGTCACATGGTTATAACTGATATTTATCCTCCACTACCATTCCATATTCCTTTTGCCTTCAGCAAGCACCTCAGCTTGTCATGTTTTTTTTTTTTTTAACTGGTGGGGTGACCCAAACCTTTACTTTTGAAGAGTCTGGACCGTTAATCCTGCCTTGTTTGGGTCATTTTAGTTTTCCATGGACCTTAATCATAGGGCATGGTAATACTAATGAACCACACAAAGACTTGCACATACATGTTCTTAGAAGCATTATTCTTCATAGCAAAAAATTAGAGAAAATCTAATGTATTTTAACTGGTGAATGGATAGACACAATGTGGCATATGAACACAATGAGGTAATATTCAGCAATGAAAAGGAATGAACTACTAGTACATGTTAGCTTATGGAAGGACCTCACAACTATTATACTCAGTGAAAGAAACCAGACACAAGAGACCACATGTTGTGATTCTACTTGATTGAAATTGCCAGAAAAGGCAAAGCTATAGAGACAGAAAGCCCATCAGTGGTTGCCTGGGCAACTAGATAAAAATCATCTTGAGATGATGAAAATTTTCTAACTTATGAAGATGGTAATACACCCCTATGAAATATAAAGTAGGTTGAGCTGGAAGAAGACTGGAGGTGGGGGAAACAGGTAGTAGGAGGAAATGATCATAGGAGTCCAAGGCTGGGTAGGGTGATGAATCCAATTGCCTTTTTTGACTCACAAAATAGCCTCCAGAATAGACTTCCTGCTTTTGGGCTAATATTTACCAACCATTTCCCATGTTCGAATGTGTACTTGAGGGTTCTGACACTCCTTTCAGTTACAATGTTTTACTAAGGCAGGGACTCTAGGGCTGGTTGGCGAATGCGTGCAGTTTGTAAGAAGCTTCACTTGTACATTTGAAATGGATGAATTATATGTAAAATATGCGTCCCGTAGAGTTATATTTTAAAAGGTCAATAAAGATTTCTGTTTCTACATAAACTGTAGTAAACTTCAAAAACACTGCTTCCACCCTAACAATGAGAAAAAAATTCCAGATAACATACAAAAGTGTAACTTTCCCAAATACATCATAAAGCTCAAGTAGCAAGAAGACCAAATGGCCGGAATTCTAAAGAGGAACAAGCCCCTTCAGGGAGAGATGAAATACACAAACGATTTCATCTGGCAGAGCACAGGAGAAAGAGGAGAGCAATAGAAAAAGGAAAGAAGAATCTTGCAAGAATAAAAATGAATTGTTAAAGGCCAAATGTGAGCTAGTGTGCTAATTCGGAATAGCTGGGGTCACCAGAAAAGAGGATGTCACAATCACCCATGAGCTCTTCCCTATGATCCTCCACTGGTATTTATGAGAAACACTCAGAGAAGACCAGAAGATTGAGAGGGTACTCCTATTTGGTGCAGGCATGAAGGAAGTAATTGGCAGCAGCTAGGGGATGGGCATAAAGCCCTGGCCTTAAGCAAGAGCCTTACATCAATGGAGGAAGGGCAGGTATTGTTCTCCTTCCCCAGGAAGTGAGAAAAAATCTACTGCTGCAAAGGGAGGAGGTGGAAGAATAAGACCTCTACCCCTAGGGAACAGGCAGGAAGCTGTCTTGAACCCAGGATATATGCTGATATCAAGCAGAAATCTGCTACCATCGTAAGTAGAGCAGGCAACTCCCACCCAAGACCAACCATGGATACAAGGCAGAGTGTGGTTGCCACAGGAAGGAGGAGCAGGAACTCTGGAAAGCCTCTCTCCAAGTTCCAGGTACTTGCCAAGGACAAAGTCTGGACCAGGAAAACAGAGTCTCTCTCCTGCCCTACCCCAAGAAACAACGGTAAAAACGGCAGGCTACAGCTGGTGGAGGGGGAGCCTGGTAATACTGGCTAACAGAGATGGCTGACAGCACAGCAGGAAGCAGGAACACTGAGGAAAAACCCTCTTGCAACTCAACCCCTACCCTAAGCACAAGGCAACTAAGAATTTGAAGTCTGTGGTACATTGAAGGTAATAATATAATAGCTAGCATAATGTATAATAATATATATACAATATTACATATATATAGTATAATGTGTCCAGATTTGGTTCCTTCCAGTGGGTTCTTGGTCTCGCTGACTTCAAGAATGAAGCTGTGGACCCTCGTGGTGAGTGTTACAGTTCTTAAAGATGGTGTGTCCGGAGTTTGTTCCTTCAGATGTTCAGATGTGTCTGGAGTTTATTCCTTCCGGTGGGTTCGTGGTCTCGCTGACTTCAGGAGTAAAGCCGCAGACCTTCACAGTGAGTGTTATAGCTCTTTAAGGTGGTACGTCCAGAGTTGTTTGTTCCTCCTGGTGGGCTCGGGGTCTCGCTAGCTTCGGGAGTGAAGCTGCAGGCATTCGTGGTGTTACAGCTCATAAAGGTAGTGTGGACCCAAAGAGTGAGCAGCAGCAGATTTACTGCAAAGAGCGAAAGAACAAACCTTCCACAGGGTGGAAGGAGACCCAAAAGGATTGCCAGTGCTGGCTCATCTGGCCAGTCTTTATTCCCTTATTTTGCCCCGCCCACATCCTACTGATTGGTCCATTTTACAGAGCACTGATTGGTCCATTTTACAGACTGCTGATTGGTCCATTTTGCAGAGTGCTGACTGGTCTGTTTTTACAGAGTGCTGATTGGTGTGTTTACAAACCTTTAGCTAGACACAGAGCACTGATTGGTGCATTTTTACAGAGTGCTGATTGGTGTGTTTACAAACCTTTAGCTAGACCCAGAGCGCTGACTGGTGTATTTACAATCCTTTAGCTAGACAGAAAAGTTCTCCAAGTCCCCACCCGACTCAGAAGCCCAGCTGGCTTCACCTCTCAATAATAGCAAAACAAAAACCATAAACAAAACAAAGAAACAAACCAAATTATTAGGGTGCTGTTAGGTTCACAGTGGCACTCCAGCTTGCTGCATCCCAGGTTGAAGTGGAACTTGAAACTCAATTGAAACTCCAAAGCATTTGTTACCCAACTGATAAAGCTATTTACTTTTTCTAAAACTTACACCAGTACTTAAAAATTTTTTTAATGTACTGCCTACAGTGTTTCATACACTGGCCAATGCATTCTAGTAAGATTCAGTACGGGTGAGAGATAAGCAGAGAGAGAAGGGTCATACTGAAAGGGGCTCTGAGACCTCAGTTGAGTTAGCAGGTAAATTGGGTGCATGAAAAAGTATTTATGGACGTTGAGCATCTGGAAGGAGAAATGATGTCCTTAAAGCATCCTGTTCCTTTCTACCCCTTTGGAAAGGCTGCAAAGCACCAGAGCCAAAGCTCCCTGTGCCTAAGCTTGAAACTCCCTAGACTGCGATTTGTACGGTCAGAAATTCAGTGTCCAGAGTGAGATTCCAGCACTTTCAGGATTTGAGATCTTGGGCAGATGTGTTAAGCTTTTAGGGTCTCACAATTCTCTACTATATAATGAGGATTATGATGGAATTCATCTCTAAGGGCTGTTGTGAGGATTAAAAGAGATGGTCCATGTAAAATGCTTAATACAGTGAGTGTTGCTCAACATATGTTAACTGTTATTGTTATAATTGTCATCAGGAGGTAATAAAGTCTTGAAATCATTCTTGAAGTTAGAATTAAGAGAAGGAAATTGAAGCAAAGAATATTGTAGAGAACCTGACTTGCTGAATGAGTATGAAGAGTGATAGAGCACAGCCAAGAACGGCTCTGTGTTTTGAGACTCTGGGGTTGGCAGAATAGTGGCATCTATGGCGCACTGGAATGCCTGTGTCTAGTTTATAAAAGGCAGCACATTCAGCTAGAGCATTTTCCATTTGGTACTGCAAGCCCAGTGGTGCCAATCGTTTTTTCAAGTGAAGCCAGAAATCCAGATGATTATGTAAAATCTGAAGTTTTAGTATTCTTAAAAATCTGGAGCAAACAAAAGATGACTGTGAGATGCAAATTTGCAACCTCTGTGTAAAATCTGGGGGGTTCTGCTGATGTAGAACTCATCATTATATATTCCATAGAGCCTTGCGCCTTTTTACTCATTGAATGTATAAATTCTCAATACAAGGGTTTTCTAAGAAGCATAAATACCAAAACTGACTGGTTTTATAAGTTTCAAAGTTATAAAAGTATCTGGAGAAAGGGATTTTAAAACAAAACATTTATTATTCTAGATTTAACAGTGTAAGACTGGAGGTGCGAAAGGCAATGTAAGCAAACATTATAAAAATGTTCTATAAGGGCTGAGCCCCAGACAATATTGTTCAAGAAAGCAGCAGCCATCTCAGTCTGTTCTTGGTCCTTTTATTGTCCCTATAAGCTCAACGGTTTTGTTGTATAGGCAATAAACCATCTATTTTTCTTCTCCATTGCTCATGTGATTCTACATTTCTTTCTGCCTCCAGAAGGCAGCTTTGAAAATATTTAACCCTTGGGTGCTTGTACTCCGTATTTCATTCCCTTTTCTTGTTAGGACTACCCTTGTCCTGCTTTCCATTTTTTTTTTTTTTTTTTTTTAGACGGAGTCTTGCTCTGTTGCCAAGGAAGTGGCGCGATCTTGGCTCACGCAAGCTCCACCTTCTGGGTTCATGCCATTCTCCTGCCTCAGCCTCCCGAGTAGCTGGGACTACAGGTGCCCGCCACTATGCCTGGCTAATTTTTTTATATTTTTAGTAGAGACGGGGTTTCACTGTGTTAGCCAGGATGGTCTCGATCTCCTGACCTCGTGATCTGCCCATCTCGGCCTCACAAAGTGCTGGGATTACAGGCGTGAGCCACTGCGCCCAGCCTGTCCTGCTTTCCTTTCTACCTACCTCTAGAAAGCTCAAGATTCCAGCTTTCCTAAGCAAGGAACAGCAATCTACATTTGTGAACTAGAGAGGAAGTCCCATGATGTCTTGAAACATGAGTTCCAGTTAGCCAGGAGAAGGAGGCATACCTGGAAGGAAGGCATACCTGGCAGAGGGAAAAACATGCAAAGCATGAACATAGGAAAATCAAGTTATGTTTGGTAATGACAATGATACAAAGTGGTGAAGGTGTGTACAAAGATGCAGGAGATGAAGTTGGAAAGTAGACCCCACATTGGCTTTCAGGATCCAATCTACAACCCTCAGCCTGGCATTCAAGTCTCTTTATCACTGAGCATTTCCAGAGTGAGATGCCTGCCTTCCACCCAGAGAAAAACACATCCAAAGCCCCTCAGGAGCTTTGAATGAAACAGAGCTGTGTTAAATGCATGCTCTGCCACATACAAGCTACCGGATCTTAGGAAAGTTGTTTAAAATCTTTGGATCCCAACTATTTTTTTTTATTCTAAAAAAAAATGAGATACACATGCAGAATGTGCAGGTTTGTTACATAGGTGTATGTGTGCCATGGTGGTTTGCTGCACCTATTGACCCATCTTCTATGTGCCCTCCCCTCACCGTCCCAACCCCCAACAGGCCCTGGTGTGTGTTGTTCCCCTCTCCATGTCCATGTGTTCTCAGTGTTCAACTCCCACTTATGAGTGAGAACATGCGGTGTTTGGCCCTCTGTTCCTGTGTTAGTTTGCTGAGGATGATGGCTTCCAGCTTCATCCATGTCCCTGAAAAAGACATGATCTCATTCCTTTTTATGGCTGCATAGTATTCCATGGTGTATATGTACCACATTTTCTTTATCCAATCTATCATTGATGGACATTTGACTTGGTTCCGTGTCTTTGCTATTGTAAATAATGCTGCAATAAACATATGTGTGCATGTGTCTTTATAGTAGAATGATTTATATTTCTTTGGGTATATACCCAGTAATGGGATTGCTGGGTCAAATGGTATTTCTGGTTCTAGATCCTTGAGGAATCGCTATACTGTCTTCCACAATGACTGAACTAATTTACATTCCCACCAACAGTGTAAAAGCATTCCTATTTCTCCACAGCCTTGCCAGTACCTATTGTTTCCTGACTTTTTAATAATCACCATTCTGACTGGTATGAGATGGTATCTCATTGTGGTTTTGATTTGCATTTCTCTAATGACCAGTGATAATGAGCTTTTCTTTTTCTTTTTTTAATTAATTAATTTATTTTATTATTATTATACTTTAGGTTTTAGGGTACATGTGCACAATGTGCAGGTTTGTTACATATGTATCCATGTGCCATGTTGTTTTGCTGCACCCATTAACTTGTCATTTAGCATTAGAGCTTTTTTTTCATATGTTTGTTTGACACTTAAATATCTTCTTTTGAGAAGTGTCTGTTCATATCCTTTGGCTACTTTTTGATAGGATTGTTTGTTTTTTCTTGTAAATATGTTAAATTCCTTGTAAATGCTGGATATTAAACCTTTGTCAGATGGGTAGATTGCAAAAATTGTTTCCCATTCTGTAGGTTGCTTGTTCACTCTGATGATAGTTTCTTTTGCTGTGCAAAAGCTTTTTAGTTTAATTAGATCCCATTTGTCAATTTTGGCTTTTTTTGCCATTGCTTTTGGTGTTTTAGTCATGAAGTCTTGGACCATGCCTATGTCTTGGAGGGTATTGCCTAGGTTTTCTTCTAGGGTATTTATGGTTTGAGGTTTTACATTTAAGTCTTTAATCCATCTTGAGTTAATTTTTGTATAAGGTGTAAGGAAAGGGTCCAGTTTCAGTTTTCTGCATATGGCTAGCCAATTTTCCCAGCACCATTTACTGAATAGGAGATCCTTTCCCCATTGCTTGTTTTTGTCAGGTTTGAGGAAGATCAGACGGTTGTAGATGTGTGGTATTATTTCTGAGGCCTCTGTTCTGCTCCATTGGTCTATATATCTGTTTTGGTAGCAGTACCATGCTGTTTTGGTTACTATAGCCTTGTAAAATTCAACATCCCTTCATGTTAAGAAAAACCTCTCAACAAACTAGGTATTGATGGAACACATCTCAAAATCGTAAGAGTGATTTATGACAAACCCACAGCCAATACTGAATGGGCAAAAGCTGTAAGCATTCCCTTTGAAAACCAGTATAAGACAAGGATGCCCTCTCTCACCACTTCTATTCTACATAGTTTTGGAAGTTCTGGCTAGGGCAATCAGGCAAGAGAAAGAAATAAAGCGTATTCACATAGGAAGAGAGGAAGTCAAATTGTCTCTCTTTGCAGATGACATAATTTTATATTTAGAAAACCCCGTTATCTCAGCCCCAAAACTTCTTGAACTGATAAGCAGCTTCAGCAAAGTCTCAGGATACAAAAATCAATGTAAAAAAATCATAAGTATTCCTTTTCACCAACAAAAGGCAAGCAGAGAGCCAAATCATGAATGAACTCCCATTCACAATTACTACAAAGAGAATAAAATACCTAGGAATACAGTTAACAAGGTATGCAAAGGACCTCTTCAAGGAGAACTAAAAACCACTACTCAAGGAAATAAGGGAGGATACAAACAAATGGAAAAGCATTCAATTCTCATGGATAGGAAGAATCAATATCGTCAAAATGACCATACTGCCCAAAGTAATTTATAGATTCAGTGCTATTCCCATCAAACTACCATTGACATTCTTCACAGAATTAGAAAAAACTATTTTAAATTTCATATGGAATCAAAGAAGACCCTCTATAGCCAAGACAATTCTAAGCAAAAAGAACAAAGCTGGAGGCATCATGCTCCCTAGATCCCAAGTTTTTCATCTCTAAAATGGGGATCAAATATGTTGCCTCAAAGAGATGTTGTGATAAGTTAATTGCATGAAAAATATTTATAATATACTTAATACAGTACTGATAATCAACTTCAGCAAAGTCTCAAGACCCAAAATCAATGTGCAAAAATCACAAGCACTCCTTTACACCAAAAATAGGCAAGCAGAGAGCCAAATCATGAAATTAATTATATGAAAAATGTTTGTAATATACTTAATACAGTACTTGATATTTATTATAAAATACCTTTAAAATAGTAACTAGTAGTAGTAGTGTTTAAAAATATCAAATTACTGCCTGTAATCCCAGCACTTTGGGAGGCCGAGATGGGCAGATCACGAGGTCAGGAGATCGAGACCATCCTTGCTAACATGGTGAAACCCCGTCTCTACTAAAAATACAAAAAACATTAGCCGGGCGTGGTGCTGGACACCTGTAGTGCCAGCTACTCGGGAGGCTGAGGCAGGAGAATGGCATGAACCTGGGAGGCGGAGCTTGTAGTGAGCCGAGATTGCGCCACTGCACTCCAGCCTGGGCGACAGAGTGAGACTCCGTCTCAAAAACAAACAAACACACAAACACCAAATTACTTTTAGTTCCGTATTGTACTATACTCATCCTCAGTTACACAATTTTTCAGATGCTGGGGCCTCCACTTGGAATTTCCCTGATGCCTTCTCTGTCTTTCCTACCTCTATCTCTGATTGCAGTTGATGGTTTTATGTTTTTAGCACAGAGGTTCTTAGCCAAGGGTCCCCTTGGGAGATCTCGATATAGAATTTAGAGGAGTCTGTGAACTTAGGTGGGAAAAAGATTACATCTTTATTTTTCAGTAACATCTAACTGAAGTTCAGCATTTTCTCTAATTTGAATGTAGGCAATAAAGCTCAGCAGTATTAGTGATATCCAAGATTTTTACCAATGGAAATCACAATATTTCATATCATGCTACAATTGTTGCAGGTATCACAAAGTGCCACTTACTCTTAACACTACTTTGAAATTATAGCAATTAGGCCCGCACTAGATATTGCTATTTAATGTCTTATAATAGGAAGGATGTATATTTATATATCATAATAAAAATGCTTAGAAAACTGTAATTTAATATGATTGGTTTTCTTTATAATCTTTTATATTTAAATTCATGCATTTAAAAACACTGGTTTGAGAAATAGTCCATAGATCATAAAAGGCTTCCTTGTACAAAGAAAAAAAAGATATAAGAACCCCTGATTTAGCACTTACCATTATATTTTTCATTAATTTAGTTAAATATACTCTTTTCACTTACAAATCAGCTTCCAGCCCCAATTTTACAGACTGAGCAAAATCTCTCATAGTTTCATTTAACACCATCATCTTCTCAATCAAAAGAGGAATAGAATACAGTTATTTAGCATTAGTCATAGACTATTAATGCCAAATCAGTTAGCTTATTGAACAAACTAACTTATGGCTTTCTTTAAGTTAGAATTATATTTCCTGGTCTAAGGACCTTGTCTTCCTAACATAATTTTGTTCCCTTTAAAATAAACCCTGGAGGACTTAGCTGCAAGAGACATCATCACTCCCGTCATAAAAAAGAAAAATCCAGATAATCTGCAAAATACTTTCATTTAACTTATTAGAAATTGAGGTCACAGGCCAACCATCTAGCTTAAAATCTAATGAAAGACAGAGCAGAAAGAACACAAATACTGCGTCACTTTTGAAAAGAGAGCAAGGGAAGAGGATGAACTGCCATATAAACAGGTAAGAAGAATTTAGCTAAATTTTAAAAATGAATTTCTAAAGGCTGAATGTGGGCTAGTATGAGAGTATAGAACTTCTGGGAGCACAGACGTAAAGAGACTTTGCACATAAAGAGAATTTGTTCCTACCTAGTACCTCTTTGTTTTGGACCTCCATTGGGCACTCATGAGAAAGATGGGTCAGGGCAGGAGACCAGACCTCACTAATGCAGGCCTGGAGGAGGAGGGTAGCTGCCTCAAAGGGAAAGACATAAAGCTCCCTCATGCCCTTCCCCTAAGAACACTAAAGTGTTATGCTACTGGCAGAAAGGCAGCAAACTGTGTGACTTCAAGACACATGTGAAGATCCCTGGGGAAATGGGAAAATAATAAACTGTGAACTTGTTCAGGAAGGGCAGAAAACCATCCTGGGGAGAGACAGAAAACTGTCCTGGGCCCAGACCATTAGAGATTTTCTAATGCTATGGAGAAGAGGACAGGATCACTGAGAAGACCTTTCCCTAACCCTACAAAATAACATGAACACAAGACCTACCTAGGATTGAGGCTGATCCCCAACAAAAGAGAATCTCACTCATTCCCCCAGTAGGCTAGGCAGCACCAGGTAGAAAGCAACAGCAATCTACCATGGAAGAAGGGACAAGGGCATGAAGAGAGGCTCTTTCTGGGACATTGACACACAAGGAAGGACAAAGCTAAGGGTTAATAGGAACACTGAGAAAAACGCTTTGTCAAAACAGTACTCACCTTAAGCACCAAGTAACCAGAAAAATTTGCAACAAAAACCTCAAACACAGCTGGACTGACTAGATTGAGTCAATGCTCCTCCCTACCTCATGGCTCAGGAGAAGATGTGTACCCATTTCTTTGCATGAATACTGTTTATGTTAGTCTATATTGTTTTAAACATTATGCGTTTCAATAATAAATAAAGTATGAGATGTACAGAAAAGGAAGAAAAATAATCCATAGTAAAGAGCAAGGCAATCAATAGACTCAGAGATGACCAAATGTTGGTATTATCAGACAAAGAGACAGTCATCAAGATGAAGTATGCTTTTGATGGCCTTATCAGTAGAGTTGACAAGCATGAGGAAAGAATCAGTGAATGTGAAGATAGGTCAATGAAAATTATTCTACTAAACAAAAAAAGAGAAAAAAAAAGAGTGAAGAAAAAAAAACAGTATAGATTACCCTAGAGATGTGAAATAATATCAAATGGTCTAACAAAAAAAGTTTGGAAAACCCCCAAATATTTTTAAATGAAACAACATACTTCTACATAACTCAAGGGCCAAATAAGAAGTCACAAGAATACTAGAAAATATTTTTAATGAAATGAATATGAAAACAATATATCAAAATATGGGGATGCAGGTAAAGCAGTGTTTGAAGGATAAGTTGTAACATTAAATACATGTATTAGAAAAGAACAAAGGTCTAAAATCAATAAACTCATCTTTCATCTTAAGAAACTGGAAAAAAAACGAATTAAACCCAAAGCAGAGGAAAACAATAATGTAGATAAAAGCAAGTAATCAATGAAATTAAAAACTGAAACAAAATAAAGTAAATCAATGAAACAAAGCTAATTCTTTGTAAAGATCAATGTTAATGCTCAGGATGACTAAAAAGAGAGAAGGCACAAAGTGTCAACGTTAGAAATGACAGAGGGAATATTATTACAGATATAACAGATATTAGACTGATAAGGGAATACTAAAGAATCTTATATCTATAAATTCGACAACTCAAAGGAAATGAGAAAACTCCTTGAAAGACACAAACTACCAACATTCACTTAAGAAAAATAGATAACCTGAAAATTCTATAGCTTTGGGAGAAACTACATTCCTAATGAAAAATATGCATCAAGATTTTTCATAATTCCTAATGAAAAATCAGGCCTAAATGGTTTTATTTGCAAATTTGACCAAATATAAGGAATCAATACTAACAATTCTACTGATTTTTTTCAGAAAATAGAACACTTTGCAATTCATTTTATGAGAAAAAGAGATTCTAAAACCCTAATTTCAAAACTAGAATTAACATAGAGGCAAACATCCTCAACAAAGTATTAGCAAATTAAATTTAGCAATTTATAAGATGGGTAATATATCCTGACAAAGTGAGGCTTATCTTGGTAATAAAAGCCTTGTTCATCATTTGAAGATCAATCAATCAAAGTAATCACCATATCATTAGGCTAAAGAAGAGAAACCTATGATAATCTCAGTATAAACAGGAAAATTATTTAACATAATTCAGCATTCCTCATAATGAAAAGTTATGGTAAACTAAAAATGGAAAGGAGTTTTCTTAACTTAATAAAGGCATTTAGGAAAATCTGTATTGATATCATGTTCAATGGTGAAAGACTGAATGCTTTGCCCCAAGATAAGGAAAAAAATCAATAATGTTCACTCCTGCTCTTCTTATTCAACATTATACTGGAGGTGTTAGAAAGAAATAAAATAAAAGGCATACCATTTGGATAAAGGGAAATACAACTACGTATTTTCACAGCCAATATGATTATCTAAATAGAAAATTCCAAAGAATCTACATAAAATCTACCAGAACTATTTAGTGTCAGCAAGATTATAAAGTTCAAGGTTAATATAAAGTTTTTTTTAGGCCTGCCCCCTAATATAAAGTTTTATTGTTATTCTATCAATCATCAGTTTAAAATTGAAATTAAAAACATAGCATGATTAAGAATGGCACCGAAAACATGAAATACTTACGTGTAAATCTAAGGAAATACACAAGATCTATATACTGCAAACCATAAACCATGATGAAAGAAATCAAAGAAGACATAAGTAAATGGGCTGTTTGTGGATGGGCAGGTTCAATATGATTAGGATATTAGTTCTCCCAAAATTGATCTATAGATTCAATAAAATTCAAATCAAAATCTAGTAGGGTACTTTTTATATAAATCAACAACTTGATTTTAACATTTATGTTGAAAGGTAAGGGAAATAGAATAATCAATCAGTTTTGAAAAAGAAGAGCACTGTTGGAGGACTCTGCAAAGGTTCCTGGTTCTGGTCCAGTGAGACAGAACACTTATACCACAAGTCAGGCAAAGCAACTTTATTACTCAGATAGGCAACTAAGGTAAACAGAAGCCTAGGATCCATGGTGAGCCAGCCCCTAAGGTTCAGGAACGCTGCCTCTTTTGTCTGCACTGTCATCATATTGCAACTGATGGACTTCAAAAGTACTCTCCTCTGAGTTTTATATCCTGGGTACCACTTGGGTTGCTGAATACAAGCATTGTAGAACATCCCATTCTGGGTAGAACAAGGACAAAACCTTGATTGTTACAGACATTTCCTCTTTATCTCAGGATTTTGCATTATCGGTACCTTCTTCCCAAGAAATGCAAGCAATAGGGAGAAGAACTGCATTGGCCAAGGCCACTGGTGACTTGTCCTCTTACAAACACATAGTAGTTCAATTCAAGACTTGCTAGGAAGCTATAGTAATTAAGACAGTATGGTGTCAGTGAAAAGATAGACACAGAGGTTGACAGAAAAAAATTAAGATTCTCTGTATATACCCACATGTATATGGTCAATGGGTTTTTGATGAAGGTGCAAAGGCAATTCAATGAGGAAATTTTGTCTTTTCAAGAAATTATCCTGGTAAAAGGACCTGTGGGAGGTGGGGTAGGTGGCAGAATAGAAGGCTCCACCAATCACCACCCTCTCCACTCACCCCCGGCAAGGACACCAATTTAACAACTATCGACACACAAAAAACCACTTTTATAAGAACCCAAATCAGTACCTCATTTTAACTCCATATCACTGAAAGAGGCACTGAAGAGGTAGGAAAAAGCAATCTTGAATTGCCAACACAACCCCACCCTCAACCGCCGGCAGTGGTAACATAGTGTGGAGAATGTTTCTGTGCACTGGGGAGAGAGAGTGCACAGCAACTGTGAGGCATTGAACTCAGTGCTGCCCTGTTATAGCAGAAAGCAAAACTGGACCAAACTCAGCTGATGCCCACCCACAGAGAGAGCATTTAAACCAGTCCTAGCCAGAGGGGAATTACCCATCCGGGTTGTTGGAACTTGAGTTCCCACAAGGCTCACCGCTGTAGGCTAAAGTGCTCTGGGACTCTAACTAAACTTGAAAGACAGTCTAGGCCACAAGGACTGCAACTTTTAAATGAGCTGCTACTAGTGCTGAACTTGGCCCAGAGTCAGTGGACTGGGGAGCACACAACTTTCTGAGACACCAGCTGGGGTGGCTAAGGGAGTGTTGGCATCACCCCTCCCCTAATTCCAGGCTGCACAGCTCACAGCTCCAAAAGAAACCCCTTCCTTTGCTTGAGGGGAGGAGAGGGAAGAGTGGTGAGGACTTTGTTTTCCATTTAGGATACCAGCTCAGGCACAGCAGGATAGGGTATGGGTCAGAGTTGTGAGGCTGCCGTTCCAGGCCCTAGCTCCCAAATGACATTTCTAGATGCATCTTGGGTCAGAAGGGAACCTGTTGCCTCGAAGGAAAGGACCCGGTCCTGGCAGCAGTTATCACCTGCTATCTGCAGAGTGCTTGGGCCTTGAATAACAAGCAGCAATATCCAGGTACTATATTGAGGGCCTTGGGTGAGCCTATGAGACTTGCTGTCTGTAAGTACCAGCTCAGCCACAATGAAGGAGAGCAACAAGCAGCCTCTTGAGGTCCCTGATTCCAGCACTTGTCTCTTATATGGCATTTCTGGACCTGCTCTGCACCAGACAGGAGCCCATTGCCCTGAAGGGTTAGTATCAGGCCAGGCATCATTCACCAAAGGCTGACTGAAGAGCCCTTGGGCCTTAAGGGAACATTGGTGGTAGTCTGGCAGTACTCCCTGTGGGCCTGTGACGGTGGCCACAGGTTGAAGTGCCTCTCACTTTGGAAGGGGGAAGAGAAAAGAGGGGAGGACTGTGTCTTGTGGTTTCAGTGCCAACTCAGCTGCAGTACAATAGAACCATTAATATCCATTGTAGCCTCAATGTTCTGCCTAGGCTGCTCTTGTAGCCTGCCAATCTCTGGATTGGTGGGCCCTCTTCCTGTTCATGAGTTAGGACTCGATGGTTGCAAGTAACAAAAAACAGGTGTGGGTTTATGTAAAATAAAATGGGGGTTACCTTAGAAGGACATAGTGGTGTCTTATGGAAGCCAAGTGCATGAGTGTCCCACCCCTCAGTAGGGCTGTAAACTGGGAGCTGTAAGGTCACCAGGCCCCTTCACCATCTCCTATCTATCTCTATCTATCCTATCTATCTATCTATCTATCTATCTATCTATCTATCTATCTATCTAATCTACCTACCTATCTATTGCCAAACTCAATAATAATAAACAACCCAAGTAAAAAATGGCCAAAATTTAAACATTTCATCCAGAAAAGATATAGAGATGGTAAATGAGCATATAGAAAGATGCTCAGCATAATCTGTCATTAGGGAAATAAAAATAAAATCACAGTGAGACACTACTACACACCTATTAGAAGGTCAACTTTGGCACATTGCTTATGGAGTGCAAAAATGGTGCAGACACTTCAAAACAGTTTGACAGTTTCTTATAATGTTAAAACAAACTTACCACACAGCAACGCCACACCAGAGAAATGAAAACTTATGTTCACACAAAAGTTTATACATGATTATTTATTGAGGTTTTATTCACAATTGCCAAAAACTGGAAAATAATTCAAATGTCCTTCGACTAATTAAACAAGCTGGGATACATCCATACTGCTGAATGCTGTAATTCGGTGGCAATGAGATACACAAGTACTATAATATGAATCTCAAATGCAGTATGCCAAGAAAAAGAACGCAGACTAAAAAGGCTTATATAACATTCTGGAAAAGGCAAAACCATAATGGCAGAAAACAAGTTAAGGGCTTGTAAAGGTCTGGGATTAGGGACAAGGGCTGAACACAATGGTGTATGAGTAAAGTTTTGGGTAGTGGAATTATTCTCTATCTTGATTTTGGTGGTAGTTACATTATCGTCGAAACTTACAACTGTAAACAAAAAAATAGTGAATTTTACTTTACGTAAATTGCACCTCAATAAATTGACTTCACAAAAACCTGGACAGAGTGTCATTTCCCACATTTGCTTGCTGTCAGACTGTTCTGTACACACAGAAGAAAAGGAGCTCCTTGAAAGTACAAATTCCTTAAAGTGACATATATATAATTTTGTATGCACTTAATTACACAGTCCCCAACTTGTGGGGGTTTGACTTATGAGTTGTTGACTCATAAAATGGTGCAAAAGTGATAAGCATTCAATAGAAACCGTACTTCCAATTTTGAATTTTGATCTGTTCCCCTAGCAATATGCTGTAGGATACTCTCTCAGGAGGCAGGGCAGCAGCAGAGAGCCTCAGCTCCCAGTCCGTCACACAATCACAAGGGTAAACAACCAATACTCTACAGTGTACTACTGGATTGTCAGATGATTTTGCCCAGCTGTAGGCTAATGTAAGTGTTCAGAGCACATTTAAAGTGGGCTAGGCTAAGCTATGATGTTTGGTAGGTTAGACGTATTAAATGCATTTTCAACTTAGGATATTTTCAACTTATGATGGGTTTAATGGAACACAACCCCATGTAAGCTGGGGCACATCTGTACACAGCATCACTATTATCTTATATTCCCATTTATCGAACAAAACGTATATTAGGGTTTCATTATAGATATATAAAGTAGCCTTGCCACATCTTTCCCATTTTCTTTATGATAATGCCATTATCTTAGCAAAATACAGAAAGTAATATCTATTTAAGATAAATTCAAAAAATGCTTTCTAGTCTCTAAAATATTCTCTCAACCCGCTTTAAGTCATTTGAAATGCTAATTTCTCCCCCACAATCTCTCTAATTAGAATGTCGTGGTTATAAGCCCATCACATCTTGATGATCTATTAACAATGATTTTCTGAACTTGTCCAAAGTTTTAAAATTCGGTGAACATAGCACAACCTGATTTCAATCCCATTTTCAGTCATACTTCGTGAAAACCATCCATATGCCAGTCCTTAATATATCATTTCTAAAAAGGAAGGGGTTTGAAAAGGCTGAGGTTCTCAAAGCATGCAAAGAGATATGTACCTTTTAAAATATTTCAACAACTTCTCTGAAGCCCACGTAGTTAACATCAAATATTAGTAGGACAGGACAGCAAGAACTAGAACAGATTGCTAAGGGTCAGTGTAGGTGGAAGATAGTTCAGCAGGTTAAATAATTTGTAATCTGGAGTCAGTTAGAAAGACAGTGCATAGGTGGCAAACATCCACAGATAAAGTCAAGGTCAGAATCCAGGGACTTGGAGAAGGGCTAAGACTGTACAGGTTTAAAGTTTCTCCTTGGAACTTTCCCTTCCTATCGCATTACTGTAACTACTTGAAGCTAATTAAAGATGCCATTTATTGACCACCTACAATGCACTAGGACCTTTGCTTGCACTAAAACAGTTGTCTCCACGACAAATCTGTGTGTAGTTATTATCACTCTTGTTTTACAAGTGAGGGGACTGAGATAGGGGGCAGGTTTAGTAGTTGAATCTACAGGTTTCCAATTCCAGTGCCCTTACTTCCACACTATCTTGCATCTTATGAGAATCCTTCCAGTATTCAGGTTCATTTGGCCCTAGTGCACGTTTTCCCAGACTTCTGATGACTCTCCATATCTTTAGACAGCCATGCCATCCTTTCCACTGACCTTCTCCTTCTCTCTCTAAGGCTCTTACATTTTCCCCATTTTGCTGTTTTGAAAGCTATATACCTTTGCTACCCTATAGCAGATTCATTCCTCTTTCAACCATTATCTTCCTGGACACACAGCAGCATTTTCATTTTTACATTTCTTGCTAGCCTGAGGCCAGTTCCAGGGCCTTCTTTAAAGTAAAGTAAAAGTCCCACAGATCCATAATTACCCCAATTTGGGGATAAAAGATTTTTTTCCCCTAAAGGTAATTCAATTTAATTATTACTATCAAAGTATAAAATGTGTATCCTCAGTATTGATTTGTCTTAAAATATTATATATGAACTTTCAAACAAAAGGTAATTCTCTTTTTTTCAGAAATGGTAAAATGGCATAAGAAATTAACTGGATTGATAGTTAAGAGACCTGTTCTATCTGTTGTTTAATAGGATATATGGCCTTAAATCATATAAGCCCTTAGTACTTTGGTTTTTTGATCTGAAATATTATTCATGGTTTCACAAAATAATTTCTAAAGAGGTATTAGGGTCTCAAATTGTTAGCATATGCATGTGAGAAGCTTTATAAGCTAGAATATCTGCTTGTCTTGGAATGCCCTCTTAGAGTATTGGTCTTTTCTTGTATTTACAACATTTGAACTGAATTCTTATTTCAGTCACAATGGACAGAATTACCAAAGGAAAAACAAATATTACCCTTCATTCACAATATACACACTTCTCTTTGTAGCATATATACATAAAAAACACCCCTGCACACATCCACACACATATGTCCACACCCATAGCCCTCAGAAACACAAACACAGGTTTGAACATTAATCAACATCAAACATACTCACTTTTAAAGTATGTTTCTATTTTCCTTATATTCATGCAACAAAATTTTACATGTGCCAGGTGTTGTTCTACCTGTGCTGTGATGGCCATGTGGCCCAGTGAGTTATCTGTATACATGAAGATATTTACATGAAGATCCAGGTCCTGATTGACAGAGAGTGATAAAACTGGTTTTGTTCTTTTAGAAATGAAGGTATCTTTCTGAACATTTTAAATCCATTCTTTAACCATTACAAATGGGAAGTTGAGAAAGAGTAACAGAGTGAATTTAAAAAAGTGTTTTTAATAAACATAATTGTATTTAATAACTAGACAAATTTCTCCTAAAATGTCAATTTGAAGCTTAATTCTGAAGTAATAGACTTCTAAATGTTAATTCAGTTACAGATTATCCATTAATTAAACATGCAACACCAAAGATGTCCATAAATTCTTCAATACTCCACCCTCAAAGAAGTGGAACCCAATTCCCCTCCTCTTGAGTAATAATGGATTTGTCTTGCTTCTAACAAATATAATTTGGTGGAAGTCATGACATGTGAGAGTAGGTCAAAGATGGCATTGTGATTTCCTCCTTGCTTTCTCTCTTGGATTACTTGCTTTGGGGAAAACCAGCTGCCACATCATAAGTACACTCAACAGTCCCTGGGAAGTGGTGAAGAACTGAGACCTTGCTAACAGACAGCAAAGAACTGAGGCCTCCTGACAACAGCCATCTGAGTCAGCCATCTTGGAAGTAAATCTTCCAGCCCCAGTCAGGCCTTCAGATGATGAGCGTATCTCCAGCTGCCACACTGACAGAGACCTCATTAGAGATCTTGAGCCAGACCCACCCAGATAAGCCACTCCTAAGTTCTCAACTGCACAAACTATGAGATAATAAATGTTTATTGTTTTAAATTACTAAGTTACACAGCAGTAGATAACTAATACACAGAGGATACAGAAACAAGCAAACAAAAAATTGTGAAAAGCACTATTTATAACAGTGAGGTTGAGATTCTACAGGTACACACAGAAGGAACCTCAGCCTTTCTTAGGGAGAAGGATGTTCAGGAAGTGTTCTTGGAAAAGACTGAATACCTCTTGGTAGATGGATAGTGTGCCTACTCTGAAGCTATTGGCCCTCAACTGCAAACTACTTTTCTGTACTCTGTTTTGTGATTCTGTGGCTGGGACTCTGCAAACCTTAGCTGCTTTCCTATTAGGATCTATGTTAATTAAGGTAAACTAGAGGGAGACTTTTGGAGGAAGATAAGGGACAGGCTCCTGCTTGTCTGCTTCCTATTTCTGCCAGTGAACAGGCTAACATACCAGTTAGAGTTCTCCAGATAAACACAGCCATAAGGTATATAAGGGCACACAGTATTCTAGGATCTGCCCAGAGTAAGTGAGGAAAAGGAACAAACTAGGAAGATAAATGGGAGTGGGCAGAGACCATGACTTATCTTTATATTTTCTTCATAAAATATTAATAAGTTACTTGTTAATCTTTAGTGAATATTGTAAATATAGAAGCCAACTATTAGGACAGCATTTTTGGAATGGTGAAATAAGAACCTTGGAAAATCCTTTCCCAGAAACAACTGGACAAAATAATAAAAAACAATATTTGCAAAACTCTGAAAAGTAACCAAAGGTATACAATAAATCAAACAACACTTATTTAAGAAAAATGACTGAATCTTGATTAGAAGAAGGGAATCTCTGTGATTTTAACTTGGGGCTGCTCCCATTCCACTCCCAGGTCTATAGAGTGGTAGCCATGAGGAATGGTAGCTTGCTGCAAGTGGAGAAGACTGATCAGATTTAGAGCTCCACAGAAAATTCCTATGCTCCGGAATGATTTCAAAAACAATAGAAATCAAGAGACGACTTCCAGCAAAAATGTGAGAAGCTCTGTGGACCCTCTCCCCCGTGGAACAATCATAATTGATACACATTATAAAACAAACAATGATTTAAAATCTTTGGAAATTATTCCAAGGGCATACAGCAGATGAATAAACATTTTTAAAAGAAAATCTTCTATATCTCAGTTAGAATAGAAAAAGACTGGAAATTGAGCCACAAAATCCTTCCATCTTCTCCTTCCAAGCCCACAGGTTAGCATGACAAAGCTCTACTCTGGCGAGTGCAATCAAGAAGACTTCATCTTCCCTGACTTGTCAGTCAAGAATATCTTACCTGAAGGGATAGTCCACTAGCATTTTTTATTCCTTCCAATTCTGTGTTGCAGAGGTTCTATTCTACCCAAGAATGGCTGAGAAGTCCTGGACTCTCTTTCTCTACCCAGCCCCTCCTTATAGAGCAGAAGCACTTTTCTAGGTTTGATGGACTGAGAATACAAAGCTCCAATTATTCTCACTTCAGCTCACTGGCTGAGTGTCACTCTGAGAAATGGGCCACTGTCACTGACTTCAGTTCTGGAGCAATGGCAGAAGTTTTGCCCAGGAAGAGAGGCAGGTCATAGCAACAGAATGCTCCACATATTTTTTCCAAGGGTACTGACTTTATTTGGAGCAGACTGAAGGGAATTTCAGTCCTAAAGAAACTCTTCCAAAGATAATGGAGATCTTGGTTGTAGGCAATTAATTATGCCTAGTGTTCCATTATTGGAACACTAAGCATGTGGTAGTTATTTATATCCTACTGCTTGCAGTCATCCTCAAGGTCTGATTGCAAAAATTCAAAACATTGCAACCTCAGGGATAAATGGGTTAATAGCAAGCTGGCAGCTCCTTGAGAGCAACAAGCAAAACCATAAACCAACTAATTTACCAGAGGAAACTGTACAAAGACATAGCTAGGTAGAGCCCTATAGAATTAGAAAAAACCTCAAAGACTGGTCTCAAAAACTGCCCCTCAAAGGAGTCTATATTTAATTTAATTAGACTATAGAGCAATTTATGCCCCAGGACCTTGTGGGGAACAATGGAGCAATCAGCCAGGAATTGGTAGAGGCTATCCATTAGGTATGGTAACAACAGATGGAGAGAGCTTAGAGAAATCAAAATAAGACATGGTCAAAGAGAGCCTTGATAAAATCACTGTTATCCCAGATGATTGTGTGCATTCCCAAGCCTTTACTTTCTGAGGAGCAATATCAGAGACTATGCACTTCTGGAGAAATAGACTACTAAAATAGTCCAGCCTAATTACTAAACAAACAAGCAGGCCAAGCGCAGTGGCTCACCTCTGTAATTCCAGCACTAAAGTGGCCCTTGTGGTAGGATCCCTTGAGGCTAGAAGTTAGAAATCAGTCTCGGAAACATAGCAAGACATCATCTCTACAAAAAATTAAAAAATTAGCCAGGCATAGTGGTGCACACCTGTGGTCCTAGCTACTTAGGAGGCTGAGGCAGGAGGATCACTTGAACCCAGGAGTTCAAAGTTACAGTGAGGTATGACTGTACCACTGCACTCTAGCCTGGGCAACAGAGTGAGACTGTGTCTCTATAAATAAATAAATAAAAGTAAAACAAGCAAACAACAACAATATCAAGTTCCATAGAGTGGAGATCAGTATATAAATTTGCTATAATATTTTATCTGAAATATTCAGTTTTCAACAAAAATTGTAAGACATGCAAAGAAACAGGAGAGAATGACCCACAAACAAGAGAAAAAGCAGGCAATGGAAACTGTCTCTGAGAGGGCCAAGTTGTCAAACCAAGTCAGACAAAGACTGCAAGATAGCCAATATAAATATATTCAAGGAATTAAAGGAAGCCCTGCTTAAAAAATGAAAGGAAATTATTATGACAATATCCCATCAAGGAGAAATTGTCAATAAGGACAAATATATATATATATATAAATATAAATATATACATAAATATAAATATATATAAATATAAATATATATAAATACAAATATATATATAAACAAAATTATAAAATTGAAATTCTGGAGTTGAAAAGTACAATAACTGATATGGAAAGTTAACTAGTGATACTTAACAGTGGATTTGAACTGTCAGAAGAAAGAATCAGCAAACTTGAAGGTAGATCAGTAGAGATTATGCAGTCTAGAGAACAGAGAGTAAAATAATAAGAATATCAATAGATCCTTAGAGAAATATGGTACAAATTTAAGCACAGCAGTTGAAATGTAAGGGAGGAATTAGAAGGAGAGGATAGGGAGAAAGGACCAGAAAACAATGGAAGAAATAATGGCTGAAAATTCCTCAAATTTAATGAAGAACATTAATCTGTATATCCAAGATACTTAATAAAGTACAAGTATGGTAGTGTAAAGAAATCCACACCCAGACACATCATAGTAAAAATGAAAGTCAAAGTCAAAGTAGAAATCTGGAAAGCAGCAAGAGGAAAATAATTTATCACATATCAGGTAACCACAATAAGATTAACAACTGACTTTTCTTTAGAAACGGTGGCACCAGAAGGCAGTAGGATGATATATTCAAAGTGCTGAGAGAAAAAAATAAAATGAGGCTGTTAACAGAGTATTTTATCTGTAAAACTATCTTTAAACGTGAAGAGGAAAAAGAGAAATTCTCAGATAAACAAAACTGAGAGCATCCATAGCCAACAGATCTGTTTTACAAGAAATAGCAAGGAGAATTGCTCAGTTTGAAAACAAGTGACCACAGACAGTAATTTGAACACAACAGACACACACACTGTATTAGTCTGTTCTCACACTGCTATAAAGACATACCTGAGACTGGGTAATTTATAAATAAAAGAGGTTTAATTGGCTTATGTTTCTGCAGGCTGTACAGGCTTCTACTTCTGAGGAAGCCTCAGAAAACTTACAATCATGGTGAAGGCAAAAGGGAAGCAAGCACATATTCACATGGCTGGTGGGAAAGACATAGAGAGAAGGAGGAGGTGCTACACACTTTGAAACAACCAGATCTCATGAGAACTCTAGTATGAGAACAGCAAGGGGGAAGTCCACCCCCATGATTCAATCACTTCCCACCAGATCCCTCCTCTAACACTGGGAATTACAATTCAACAGGAGATTTGGGTGGGGACACAGAACCAAACCATTTCACACACAAAAAGCAACTATAGAACATAAAACCATGAATAATAAGAATGTACTGTGCAAGTTAATTGCTAGAACAATCCCTAAATTTTTCCAAAATAAAGGATTCCAAATTTAATTCCAAATTAAAGGAATTTAATTCCAAATTAAAGGAATTAAGATGTTACACTAGAAAATATTCATTTAATGCAAAAGAAATCAGTAAAGGAAGAACAGAGAAAAAGACACAAGGGGCATATTAAAAACAAAAGGCAAAATAACTATTTTAATGGTAATACTTAATGTGAATAATGGATTAAACAATCCAATCAAAAGGCAGAAATTGCCAGACTGGTTAATGGGACAAGATCCAACTAGCATATGCTGCCTACAAGACACATACTTTACATTTAATGATACAAGCAATTTGAAAGTAAAAGGATGAAAAAAACATATCATTCAAACAGCAATAATAAGAAAGATGAAGTGGACAAAATAGACTTTAAAAGCCATAATGTCACCACGGATAATGAGGAATGTTTTCTAATGATAAAAGTGTCAATACATCAGGGAGATATAACACTTAGAAAAATATAAGCATTTAACAATATAGACTTAACATATATAAATCAAAACCTACAGAATTGAAAAAAGAAATAGACAATTCAACAATAATAGTTAGATACTTCAATATCATACTTTCAATAATGGTTAGAACAACTAGACAGAATAACAATAAGAAAAAACTCCAAAATTATAAGCCATCTAAACCACACAGATGTCTACAGAACATTCTGCCCAACAACAACAGAAAACATATTCTTCTCAAGTACACATGGAACATTCTTTAGGATAGACCATATACTATGCTGTAAAACAAGCCTGTATATATATATTATATATATATAACATATATAGTATATATAAAATAATTGAAATCATGCAAAGTATGCTCTGTGGCTATATGGAATGAAATTAGAAATTGGTAATGAAAATAAATTTGGAAAAATCACAAATATATAAAATTAAACAACACACTACTAAATAATCAAGGTGTCAAAAAAGAAATCACAAGGGAAATCAGAATACACTTTCAGATGAATGAAAATGGAGGTATAACAAACCAAAACTTATGGGATAAAGATAAAGTAGTTATTAGATGGAAATTTGTGGCTGTTCACACCCATATTAAAAAAGAAGAAAGATCTCAAATCAATAACCCAACTTTTCACCTAAGGACACTGGAAAATGTAGAGCAAACTAAGCATAAAGCAAGCAAAATAAATAAAATATAAAAATCAGAGCAGAAAAATAGAGAATAGAAAAACAGGACAGAAAAATCATTGAAACCAAAAAAAGCCCTTTCAAAAGACCAATAAAATTGACAGACCTGTAGCTAGAATAACTCAGAATAAAAGAGAAGACTCAAATTACTAAAATCAGGAATAAAAGAGAAAAAATCCCTATTGTGAAAGAAAATAGAATCTCGGGACCTCTAACTCTCTATGCCAAAGAGAAAGTTAAACTTGGGAATTGAGTCATGCAATACTGCCTTCCTTTTGTTCCCAAAGAGCTGTAATTTCACAATTCTATGTGAGAGCCTCATCCATAAACCAGGTTCCCACAATGATAGGAAGCCACATATCTCCCCAGATAGCCTCCCTCAAATTGCTCATGAGGAAATTCTTTGTGAATTCCTAAATCCTTCAGGGTACATATCCCTCCTATAAACTAGCCCCAAACCAGAATTCTGTTAAACCTCACCATGACAATGTCATTTATCAGCTTATCTTCACAAGTACAGGATAAAGACAAAACTAGAAATCACCCCAAAGATGATGATGGGATTAGATGAGATTAAAAATTTCAAAGGGAGAGAAGGGGACTTCGGGGCTGGTGGACATTGTTTAAAAACAAATAAACAAACAAACAAACAAGTGAACAAAACCTGCTAAGAAATTAAAATGCCTTAGTAGTCTTTTATTTTAAAAATTCGTGCGTATGTTACATTTCCTACAATGGTACGCTGAAGTTTGTACTAAAAAAATGTTTAAAATTATTTGCCAACCAAATAACCTTAATTTTCCCTCGAAAAATCATTAAATAAAAATAACACAATGGGAAAAATGTGCTTCAGTAATTATGATGTGGCTCAGACACACATTTATCATCAAGTGTCTATGGAGCTGAATAATTTCACTTAGCTACATAAAGACTATATTCCACATTAGGAGAGAATCCTATTGTATGTGGTCAAAGTTGTTGTCACTTAAAAATGGATTTTAGAGCCATACTATGTTTTATGCAAACCTCATGGCAACCACAAAGAAAAAACTTGTAGCAGATAACATGAAAGACAAGGAGGAATCAAAACATACCACCACAAAAAAAGATCAAATCACAAAAGAAGACAACAAGAGAGAAAGAATGACACAAAGTAACTACAAAGCAGTTAGAAAAAAACAAAACTGTTCAACAAAGAAAAGACAGGATCTGATGGCTTCTCTCATGAATTCTAGTAAACATTAAAGAAGAAATAATGCCAACTCTTCCCAAACTCTTCCAAACAATTGAAGTAAAGGGAATACTTTCAAATTCATTTTAGATGACCAGCATTGCCCTGATATCAAAGCCAGACAAGGACACTAGGAGAAAAGATAATTATAGACTATCATCCCTAATGAACATAGATGCAAAAATCCACAACAAAATACTAGCAAACCAAATTCAATAGCACATTGAAAGAATGATTCACCATAATCAGGTGAGATTTATCCCTTGGATGCAAGGATAGTTCAACATACACAAATCTATACATGTAATCCATCATATTAACAGAATGCAGGATAAAAATCATATCATCTCAATAGATAAAGAAAAAGCATTTGACAATATTCAATGTCTTTTCATGAGAAAAAAACTCTAAAAAATTGAGTATAGAAGGATTATTAGAAGGATTATACTCCAACACAATAAAGACTATATATGACAAACCCACAACTAACATCATACTCAATGGTGAAAATCTAAAGGCTTTTCCTTTAAGATGAGGAATAAATCAAATTGTCCCTCTTTGCAGATGACATGATTGTATATCTAGAAAACCCCATTGTCTCAGCCCAAAATCTCCTTAAGCTGATTAGCAACTTCAGCAAAGTCTCAGGATACAAAATCAATGTACGAAAATCACAAGCATTCTTGTACACCAACCACAGACAAACAGAGAGCCAAATCATGAGTGAACTCCCATTCACAATTGCTTCAAAGAGAATAAAATACCTAGGAATCCAACTTACAAGGGATGTGAAGGACCTCTTCAAGGAGTACTACAAACCACTGCTCAACGAAATAAAAGAGGATACAAACAAATGGAAGAACATTCCATGCTCATGGGTTGGAAGAATCAATATCATGAAAATGGCCATACTGCCCAAGGTAATTTATAGATTCAATGCCATCCCCATCAAGCTACCAATGACTTTCTTCACAGAATTGGAAAAAACTACTTTAAAGTTCATATGGAACCAAAAAAGAGCCCGCATCGCCAAGTCAATCCTAAGCCAAAAGAACAAAGCTGGAGGCATCACGCTACCTGACTTCAAACTATACTACAAGCGTACAGTAACCAAAACAGCATGGTACTGGTACCACAACAGAGACATAGATCAATGGAACAGAACAGAGCCCTCAGAAATAATGCCACATATCTACAACTATCTGATCTTTGACAAACCTGACAAAAACAAGCAATGGGGAAAGGATTCCCTATTTAATAAATGGTGCTGGGAAAACTGGCTAGCCATATGTAGAAAGCTGAAACTGGATCCCTTCCTTACACCTTATACAAAAATTAATTCAAGATGGATTAAAGACTTACATGTTAGACCTAAAACCATAAAAACCCTAGAAGAAAACGTAGGCAATACCATTCAGGACATAGGCGTGGGCAAGGACTTTATGTCTAAAACACCAAAAGCAATGGCAACAAAAGCCAAAATTGACAAATGGAATCTAATTAAACTAAAGAGCTTCTGCACAGCAAAATAAACTACCATCAGAGTGAACAGGCAACCTACAGAATGGGAGAACATTTTTGCAACTTACTCATCTGACAAAGGGCTAATATCCAGAATCTACAATGAACTCAAACAAATTTACAAGAAAAAAACAAACAACCCCATCAAAAAGTGGGCAAAGGACATGAACAGACACTTCTCAAAAGAAGACATTTATGCAGCCAAAAAACACATGAAAAAATGCTCATCATCACTGGCCATCAGAGAAATGCAAATCAAAACCACAATGAGATACCATCTCACCCCAGTTAGAATGGCCATCATTAAAAAGTCAGGAAACAACAGGTGCTGGAGAGGATGTGGAGAAATAGGAACACTTTTACACCGCTGGTGGGACTGTAAACTAGTTCAACCATTGTGGAAGTCAGTGTGGCGATTCCTCAGGGATCTAGAACTAGAAATACCATTTGACCCAGCCATCCCATTACTGGGTATATACCCAAAGGACTATAAATCATGCTGCTATAAAGACACATGCACACATATGTTTATTGTGGCACTATTCACAATAGCAAAGACTTGGAACCAACCCAAATGTCCAATAACGATAGACTGGATTAAGAAAATGTGGCACATATACACCATGGAATACTATGCAGCCATAAAAAATGATGAGTTCATGTCCTTTGTAGGGACATGGATGAAACTGGAAAACATCATTCTCAGTAAACTATCGCAAGGACAAAAAACCAAACACCACATGTTCTCACTCGTAGGTGGGAATTGAACAATGAGAACTCATGGACACAGGAAGGGGAACATCACACACTGGGGACAGTTGTGGGGTGGGGGGAGGGGGGAGGGACAGCATTAGGAGATATACCTAATGCTAAATGACGAGTTAATGGGTGCAGCAAACCAACATGGCCCATGGATACATATGTAACAAACCTGCACATTGTGCACATGTACCCTAAAACCTAAAGTATAATAATAAAATTAAAAAAAAAAGATGAGGAATAAGAGGATACCCACTCTTGCCATTGAATTCAACATAGTACTGGAAGTCCTAGCCAGAATGGTTGGGCAAGAGAAAGAAATAAAAGGCATCCAAATAAAAAATGAAGTAAAATGGTTTCTGTTTGCCAGTGACAGGAGCTTATATATAGAGAACTCTAAAGACTCCACCAAAAAACTGTTAGAACTGTTGAACAAATTCAGTAAAGTTGTGGGATACAAAATTAACTGCGGAAATACATAGATTTTCTATATGCTAACAATACACTATCTGAAAAAGAAATCAAGAAAACAATCTAATATAGCATAAAAAAACCCTTAGGAATTAATTTCATGAAGTAGGGAAAAGATCTGTTCATAGAATGATATCCTGTGTTCATGGATTAGAAAAATTAATATTGTTAAAATGTCCATACTGCCCAAAACATTTTACAGATTTAATGTCATCTTTATCAAAATTCCAATGGACTTTCTAACAGAAATAAAAGTAATAATTCTGAAACTTACATGGAACCACAAAAGACTGCAAATAGCCAAACCAATCTTGACCAATAATATCAAAGCTGGAAATATTAAACTACCTGATTTCAAAATCTGCTATAAACTCTAGTAATCAAAACAGCATGGTATGGACATAAAAACAGACACATAGAAGAATGGAACCAAATAGAGACCCCAGAAATAAATCCACATATTTACAGTCAGCTGATTTTTGAACAAAGGTGCCAAGAACCCACAATGGAGAAAAGACAGGCTTTTCAATAAATGGTGCTGAGAGAACTGCATATCCACATGTGGAAGAATGAAACTAGACTCTTATCTCACAACATATTAAAAAATCCAACTGAAAATGGATTAAAGACTTATACATAGGACCTGAAACTGTAAAACTGCTAGAAGAAAACATAGGGAAAAATCTCTTTGATATTGGTATGGTCACTGAGGTTTTTTTTTTATATGACCCCAAAAGCACAGGCAACAAAACAAAAAATAGACAAAATGAGATTACATCAAACTTAAAAGCTTCTGTACTGCAAGGGAGACAATTAACAGAATGGAGAGACAACCTATGAAATGGGAAAAAACATTTGCAAACCATACATCTGATAAGGAATTAATATTTAAATTAAATATAAAAGAACTCAAATAAGTTAGTTAATAGTAAGAAAACAAATAATCCAATTAGAAAATTGGAAAAGGAGCTGAATAGATATTTCTTAAAGAAGACATTCTAATGGCCAAGAGGTATATGAAAAAAATGTCCAACCTCACTAATCATCAGGAAAATGCAAATTAAAACTACAGTGAGAGATTACCTCATACCTGTTAGTATGGTTATTATCAAAAAGACAAAATATAAGTGATGGTGAGGAGGGGGAGAAAGGGAATACTTGTACACTTTTGTTGGGAATGTAAATTAGTACAGCCATTTTGGATAACAGTATGGAGATTACTCAAAAAATTTAAAATGGAAATACTGTATGATCCAGCAATCCCGCTAATGGGTATATATCCAAAGGAAATGAAGTCAGTATTTAAGAAGATATCTGCACTCCCATGTTAATTGCAGCAATATTCACAGTAGCCAAGATACGGAAACAACGTTAAGTATGCATCAACAGATGAACTGATCAAGAAATTGTGTCATATATACAAATAAACAGTTGGGTGTTGCTCAGCCTTAAAAAAGAAGGAAATCTTGTCACTTGCAACAACATGTGTGAACCTGGAGGACATTATGCTGGGTGAAATGGGCCAGACACAGAACATGGAAAGATAAATATTGCATTATCTCATTTACATGTGAAATCTAAAAATGTCAAATTCATATAAATAGAGTAGAATCGTGGTTGCTGAGGGTCTGGTCAGGGAGAGGGGCAAATAGGGGATGTTGGTGAGAAGACTCAAGGTTTTACTTTACATACATGGGATGAATAAGCTCTAGAGATTTATTGTACAGCATTGTGTCTATAGTTAATAATACTTTATTGCATACTTGAAAATTGCAAAGAGACTAGATCTTAGACGTTCTCACCACACAAATAAAAATAACTATGTTAGGTGATGGATATGTTAATTAGCTTGATTGTAGTAATCACTTCACAATGTCTGCATACATCAAAGCATCACATTATACACTGTAAACATATACATTTTTTATTTGCGAACTGCACCTCAATAAAGCTGAAAAAAATTCTGGACACTATTATAACTGTCATAACACTGCATCACAAGGCAGAGGAGAAGAACATGCCTTATAAGGAGTGGGGAAGAATTGGCAGGATCCATATCTTTTGTCTTTCAATAAATTTCTTTAAAAATTATCTACCGAATCTCTGTGCCAATCTCCAATATGCTGTTATTACAGTTCTGATATCCATGCTGTTATATAGACATGGAGGGATGTATGGTGGCTAGAGGTGCTGGCTTAGATGCAAACAAACACATGCTATGTGTATATAAAGATACACATATCTATGACGTATACACATGTATATATCCATATTTATATCTAGATAGCTATCATCTATCTATATCTGTATATAGAGATCTATATCTAGACACTCTCATGCAGAGCAATGCATACTGAGTGTGGCCCGTGTGATATGGTGGTAGCAGGGCCACCTGGCAGGTAGTTGCGCTGTGACCACTGAAAATCCTTAGTGTCATGATACCTACATCCACAGAATTTGCTCTTTTGGATTCTCTTACCTTGTTACATATTCAAGTTGCAGTGAGATTTAGACCTGTGGCTGTTCCTCTTATGGCCTGAGATTGAATTTAAATAATCGCTGTGGGACTGCTTGATGTGTGCAATGGTTCAGAGCAAGAGAAAGTTTACAAAGAAAGCACTCCAAAAATTGAGAGGACCCAGCTGAATCAATTCTCAGGCCTTCAGGAATTGTGGACTCAGGGCTTCTGTTTTTCTTCTTTCTGATTTTTCAGTTACTTTTCCTGCTACCGTGGAGGTGACTAATCCCAAGTGAAAACCATACAAAGGCATGAGCAATGGAAGAGCACTCTGTCTATAGATACGTAAAGCCTCAACCAAAGGTGACCCAGTGCTGCAATTAGATGTCCAGTCTCTAAAAACAAACTTCAGAGCTTCCTCATGGCTTTTTTCTTCTGGCTCTGTGGTGTGGGTTGGGCAGGAACAGATCATAATAAGGGAGGTTTATGATTCCAGCTGAAACGCTGTGGCCACAAATAGGATTTCAGCTTTTGATCAATGAAGCTCGTAGGGAAACTCCAACCCTAAGATAAATGCAAAGACTGCTTTAATCAAGGAGAGTCTCTGGACAACTATAATTCCTGTGAGAACACGAGAAGATGATGGAGAAGATACTCAGCCATAGGTGTACTTTCCAACTCTTACTGGCAAGCTAACGTCAGGGAAGGGAGGGGAGAATCATAGACCATTTGGTGTTTTTCAGATGGTGTGATGCAACCCTTTAGAGGATAGTAAAATTGTTTTATTTGGGCATAAAAATACTTTTAAAATGGAATACAATTCAATGAAATAAAACAGCAACTAGAAAAAAATCATACTGCATTGTGTGCAGTGTAGATAGTATTGTTTTATGAGATTTTGGGAGCGTGTATGTGTGTGTGTGTGTGTTTGTGTGTATGCATTCGTGTGTCCTGAGCTGGGATTTGGAATGATGTTTTTTTGGGGGGGTTGTTTTTATTTTTTTACTATGGGTCCTGGTCAGAAATGTTTAGTAAAGATTGCCGTACTTTAGCTCTTTGCCACATACTTTTGGGATTCTGGGTTTTAAAAACTAACACTGAAATTCTAACCGCTCAAAACTGAGCTTTTTTAAAGACTGTAACTTTCACTCTTTTTGGCAGTGCTTATCAACTGCTTTGGCTTGAGGAGAGAACCTGAGGTGGCAACAAGCTGCCTAAAAAAGTAAATGGGAGGTTTATAATGAAGCTCCTGGAGGCAGATAAGACCAGGGAGAGAGGGCACCAGATAACACGTGTGTGCATGTGCGTGTGTGTGTGTGTATCAGAGAGAGAGATTTAGAGACCAGGATTCACTAGAGGACACGGTGGGGGTGGGGTGGGGGTTGGGGTACTGTTTTTTCTGGTAAATAATCTAAAACCTTGTTGTCCATGCTGAGACCTCGACAAGAAAACAGGTTCCAGTATATGATGTGATTCCAAATCCAAAGAATTTACCTGAGCATCAGAAACCAGGAGTCCTTCTAGGAGTTTTGTTCCCTGCCTCAGGGAAACACTTTGTTTCTGATTGACAATAGAAGATATAAAGGAACTTTTGGAAAACCCAGGATAACATCACCTTGTTCTGAATGAAGAGGAACCAAAGTGTACGGAGCCATGTCATGCTTATTTGATTTAATGTGATTATTTCTCCTGTCCTCTCTTATAGGATACTCACTTTGTTTCCAAATGCCATAGCTCGAAAATTACTGCTGATGTTGATATTTATCTTAATTTTCTGGGTCATTTACTTGGCTTCAAAAGACCACACAAAGGTAGGAAGTTTCCTTTTTAAGAATTTCACAGAAGGTCACAGTGACTTCATTTGAATGTCCCCCTTTATCATGGCAAGAAATAAAAGTTAAAAGCATATTGTCTTAGCAGGAGAATGTGGATGAGGGGGTTCACTGTTCACCATAAATCCCTTTGGCAATGCATACATTATTATTACTATTTTAAATGGCAATGTATACATTATTATTGTTTTTCTTTAAAAAATGGCAGATGGATTTGTGCCATCTCTGTACTACTTGGCACTGTAACCATGTTGCCTCAAAATTCCCTCCTCTTCCCTTGGCCTCTGAGATTTCAAACTAATTACGTTTCTGTTTCAGTCCTCTGCCTTCTTCACAGGGGTTTCCTTACTCTTTAAGTAATTTAGTGTCTTTTGGCTCTTCTCTTTGTAAGTTTTTCTTAACTCAACTTGCTTCCAGTTTCTTTTCTTCCCAACCATTTAGTGCAAACATAATCTTTCAGAAACTCTGCTTTTATCATCTTCTGGTCCTGATCAAACACTTTCACCAATGACAGTATAAAGAACAAACTCCTTTGTTTAGCCATTCGAGGCCCGTTTTCATTTGAACCCAACTACCTTTAAAAGTGTCTCTCTAACCTTTGTCTAATGCAGACTTACCTCCAAGCTTCAAACAAGAAGCACCACAGTCTAGGGCATTCAGCCAGTAATATGAACTGGTTAAAAAAAGCCTTCAGAGCACAGCTCAGAAGGTTTCTTTTCCTGGGCCCTCTCTATAAATATGTGTTCTCTAGATTTCTTCCTCTGATCCTCTTCTCTTCTATGCTGGTACCTTTTAATTCATTTGCCCGGGTGCTATCCACTACCAATATTAGTGTTTCACAAAGTGAGGTCTGGGAGCCTTCTGTGCAGATACCTGTGCTTATACCTGTGTGTAAAATGCAGATTCCTGAGCCATACTCAGAACTACTGAAATCTCAGTTTGAGCCTAAGATTACAAAGTATTAACAAGCTCCTCAGCTTATTCTTAAGCATGCTAACATTTGAGAATCTCTGCTATGTCCTTCTAAAGGTGAAACCTCTTTCCAGCCCCAGTCTTGAATATGTGCTATTCGTTGGATATCTCCAAGTCTTCCACTAGCACTACCAACACAAGAAACACACACACCAAATTTATCATCCGTCTCACCATCATCCCCTAACAAAAACAAAACAAGCATATGAAATCAAATGGAAACAAATTCTCTACTTTTATCTCTCCAGTCTTAATAATTGTTGCCATAGCCTGTGCAGTCAATCAAGCTAAAACTCCCTCCACAAGCTATCAGCCACTAAGTCTTATAAATCCTACCTCCAAAATGTCTCTCAAGTCTATCCTTTTTTTCCCCATCCACATTGTCTTTCTTTAGAATGATACTTTGTCATTGCTCATCTAAATTGTTGAAATAGTTTTCCAGTTAATTTCCCTGCCTCCAGTCTCAGCCTGCTCTAAGCACTCATTCAACAAACATTTGTTAAATGTATATTGTGTGTCAGGCACTGGTCTAGGAATAAAGATACAGAAATACAGGATATCATCTTTGTGTTTAAGAATCTGAAATTTTATTTCTAAAATGAAAATTTGAATATGGTACTCTACCTTCAGCAGCTCCTCATGTAGCATGTGTATGGCTCAAATGCCTTGGCACAGTGTTTTATTGGACTCATTTAAATAAAGGGCACAGAAACTCACTAGCCCTGGTCCAAGACATCCTTGCACTGGCTGTTTTCTTTTTCTTCCCTTTCTCCAGGTTTTCATGTAACTTCCACATAGTTCTTACTTCCTTCAAGTCTTTTTCATCTTCTTGATTTAACACCAGACACATCCCCACTCCCACCTCTTAGCATTCCCCTTACTCTGTTTGATTTTTTAAACATAACGATTATAATTATTACTGATAACATACATTAAGTCATATCAGAATTATAGGAGTTTCCCATAATTTTGGAATACATGCCAATAACATATTTATACAAATACAGCCCAAAGGAAACCAAACACCATTTTATATTTGACAGTGCTTGCTGTATAATTTTTATACCAAATAAGCTAAACGTGTCATTTTTTGGACTTTAGGGAACCTATTAGTAATATCTTAAAGGATTAATAAGGTCAGAAAAAGACATAATTTATAATTTGATTTTGGAAAGTTTGTCAAATATCAAAGGTTTAAAACACTTGATATTACAAAATAGGATCACAGGTCATTGTAAAATAAATCATTCATTTAACCAAAGAGGTAACTCAAGGATTTTTTTAAAAAGGCAAAACTTTCATTCTATGAGAAAGGAGACTTAATTTTCCAAACAATAAGCCCTAATAAAAACAACAGGAAGCCTATTAAATTTATTTTCCAAAATTTTATAAACAATCTATAAAATTTTCATCCTGATCATAAGATATAACTTCCGTAAGTCTTTATAACCTTTATTAAGGAGTAGGTTAATGCTTCAAGAAAACCTTGTTAATCTGACATAGGGGCCCACATGCTGGTCTTGCATCAGTATGCTTTTGACAATAATGATTAATTTATAAAGAAACTGAACTTATTTTATCTTTTAAAATTGGCCCTTACAATCTCATATGCCCACCTCTTCCAAGATAGTCCCTGGGCCTTGAGGAGTTGAATAGCTTTAATTTCTGGCCCTGTGTCTCAGGAATGCAGTTAATTTTGATTGGCATCTTCTACCAGGCCTGAAGATGAGGCTTTAATTGCTGTCAGAGCTTAAGTTTAGCAGGACTTGGTGTTCTTTTTAGACTCAGAAGTCAAAGCCCTGTAACTCAATGTCACAAGGACTTTAAAAGCACATACAGGAAGATACAAGGATGTAATAACGTTAATTAAAATTTTTTTATTCTCAATTTTTCCTGAGCAAACCAAACTTAATAATAATGGCATAGGAATTATTCTGATAAAACTTAAAATCTGTTAGTTCAGTTACCAAAAAGAAAAGAAAAGACCTTTTGTAGTGCACAGAATATTATGTTGGAAGAAGACATTTCCTTTAGACCTTTAAGAAAACATTGCTAGCATAAGGCCACAAGAAACAGAACCTAAGGAGGAAAAAAACAAAAAAAAAACTTATATGAACTGAAAATGAGTTGGAGGATATTGTTACTATTTCATGTCTTTTAAAATGGGAGAGAAAACCAAAACCCGTGAGATGCAATAAAGTTGAACTTTGGGTTAAAATAAAAAATTAAAATATTTTGTAATTTATTAAAATTAAATAAACCTCAAGAAAATTTCATTGTTCTAACCAATTCTATTCTTTAGTGTATAAGTGGTTTTTAAAATATCAAATCTGATCTATAGAAAGACCATTATAATTTCCCTTTAATCATAGAGAACTAGATTATATAAAAGTTTTTGAGTTTTTTAAAATAAATCCTCTTATTGTCACTTACACAGGCTACTTAATTGGTAGGGGTGGGGAATAGGTGAAGGTTAGAATAGCAATTAAAGGGAGAATCAGAGACTCAAAAAATTTTCCTTTTTGTAATATGGGAGATACTTGAATATATTTTAATTCATATAGAAAAAGGCTAATAGAAGAAAGTAGGAAGTAGGAAAGAGAAGGTGTGGTTACACATGTTTGGCAGTGTGACAGGAAGTTGAATTGCTAAGTGATTACTCTTTCAGTTCTCTAAAGCCAAGAAGCTTCAGGAACACAGAAATTTAGGTATTGGAGGAACTGCCTCCATGGATATTGAACTCTACCTGGAGGATGTCAAGACTTCTAGTGATTAAGACTAGGAACCAAGTTCTTCATGATCTTCTGTAAATGAGTAAAAGAATCCAGTTGGTCAAAAAATGACAGAGAAGAGGAGGATTATGTAGTAATTGGTGATAGTTGGTCAGGTATATCATGGAGAACAAGATATCTTAGGGTCTTCTGAAAAAATATATATCCCTTAATATATATAAATGTTCAAAATATATATATTTGAAATGTGTGTGCGTATGTGTATAAAACCCTGGTTTTAGTCCATTCGAGCTGTTCAAAAAGAATACCACTGACGGAATGGCTTACAAGCAATATAAACTTACTGCTGACAGTTCTGGAAGCTGCAAAGTCCAAGATCGAGGCACCAACAGATTTGGTGTCTGATGAGGGACTGCTTCCTTGTTCATAGATGGGTATGTTTTCATGTGTACTTATATGGTGGAATGGGCAAAGGAGCTCTCTGGGGTCCTTTTTGTAAAGGCCCTAACTTTATTAATAAGGGCTCCATTCCCATGATCTAATCACCTCCCCAGAAGTCTCATCTCTTAATACCGTCACTTTGAAAGTTAAGTTGTAACATACAAATTTGGGGGAACCACAAATATTCTATCTATAGCAACATTGGAGATTAGGTTACAACATGAATTTTGGGGAGATGCAAGCATTTAGTTTATGGCAATTCTAGTGTGTGTATGTGTAAGTGTGTGTTTAACTGGTATTAAATAATGAGACAACTGGGCCTCACATGAAATTGAGCATTAAATGCTGATCCTGGCCCTGCTACTACTATTTTAAAGAGACTTTCCTACTTCTGTGCCTAATTTTCAGGGTCTAGCACAAAACTTTTTGTTTTTCCTTGCTCACATTTGTGTCTCATATGTTGCATAATTCTACTACATAATATTCTTGACATGACAAAATCATAGAAATAAATAACAGATACGTGTTTGCCAGAGGTTAACTAAGGAATGGGAGAGGGTTAGGGAAAAGTAAGTGTGGTTAAAAAATGTCAACATGAAGGAAAGGAAGTGTTCTGTATCTTGACTATATCAGTTTCAATATGCTGGTTGCAATATTTTGCTAGTTTTGCAAGATGTTACCATTGAAAAAAACTCGGTAAAGGGTACATGAGATTTCTCTATAATTTATTTTTTTCTAAATACTTTTATAATTTTTAAAATTTTAGATTTAGGGAGTACATGTGCAGGTTTCTTATACGGGTATATTGCATGATGATGTGGTTTGGGCTTCTACTGCTCCCATTGCCCAGTAGTGAACATGGTACTCAACTGGTAGTTTTTCTTTTTTTTTTTTTGAGACAGAGTCCTGCTCTGTCGCCCAGGCTGGAGTGCAGTGGCGCGATCTCTGCTCACTGCAAGCTCCGCCTCCCGGGTTCACGCCATTCTCCTGCCTCAGCCTCTCTGAGTAGCTGGGACTACAGGCGCCTGCCACCACGCCCGGCTAATTTTTTGAATTTTTAGTAGAGACGGGGTTTCACCGTGGTCTCGATCTTCTGACCTCGTGATCCGCCCGCCTCGGCCTCCCAAAGTGCTGGGATTACAAGCGTGAGCCACCGCGCCCGGCCCAACTGGTAGGTTTTCAATCCTTGCCACCCTCCCTCCCTGCTTTTGGAATCCCCAGTGTTTATTGTTCTCATCTTTGGGTCCATGTATACCCAACGTTTAGCTCTCACTTATAAGTGAGAACATGTGGTATTTGGTTTTCTGTTTCTGTGTTAATTCATTTAGGATAATGGCCCCCAGCTGCATCCATGTTGCTACAAAGGACATGATTTTGTGCTTTGTTTTGGCTGTGTAGTATTCCATGGTATATATGTACCACATTTTCTTTATTCAATCCACCATTGATGGGCACCTGGGTTGATTCCATGTCTTTGCTATTGTGAATAGCACTACAATAAACACACAAGAACAAATGTCTTTTTGGTAGAACAATGTATTTTCCATTGGGTATATACTCAGTAATGGAATTGCTGGGTTGAATGGCAATTATATTTGTAGTTATTTGAGAAATCTTCAAACTGCTTTTCACAATGCCTGAACTAATTTACAGTCCCACCAACAGTATGTAAGCAATTCTTTTTCTCTGCAACATTGCCAACATTTGTTATTTTTTGACTATTTAATAGTAGCCATTCTGACTGGTGTAAGATGGTGCCTCACTGGAGTTTTGATTTGCATATCTTTAATTACTAGTGATGTTGAGCATTTCTTATGTTTGTTGGCCACGTGTATGTCTTCTTTTGAGAAGTATCTGTTAGTGTCCTTCACCCACTTTTTACTGGGACTATTTGTGTTTTTCCTGTTGATTTGTTTAAGCTCCTTATAGACTCTTGACAGCAGTCCTTTGTTGAATACATTGTTTGTAAATATCTTCTATCATTCTGTAGCTTGTCTGTTTGCTCTGTTGATGGTTTGTTTTGCTGTGGAGAAGCTGTTTAGTTTAATTTGGTCCCTATTGTTAATTTTTGTTTTTGTTACATTTGCTTTTGAGGGCTTAGTTATAAATTCTTTGCCTAGGCCAATGTCTAGAAGAGTATTTCCCAAGTTTTCTTCTAGGATTTTTATAGTTTGAGGTCTTATATTTAAGTCTTTAACCCATTTTGAGTTAATTTTTCTATATGGTAAGAGGTGGGGGTCCAGTTTTATTCTTCTGCATATGGTTAACCAGTTTTCCCAGCCCCATTTATTGAATACATTATCCTTTCCCCAGTGTTTATTTTTGTTGACTATATTGAACATTAGTTGGTTACAGGTGTGTGGCTTTATTCCAGGGGTCTCAATTCTGTTCCATTAGTCTATGTGCCTGTTTTTGTACCAGTACTGTGGTGTTTTGGTTACTGTAGCCTTGTAGTGAAGTATAAAGTTGGACAACGTGATGCCACTGGCTGTATTCTTTTTTACTTAGGATTGCCTTGACTATTTGGGCTCTGTTTTGGTTCCATATGAATTTTAGAATAGTTCTTTCTCATTTTGGGAATACTGATGTTGGAATAGCATTGAATCTGTACATTGCTCTGGGCAGTATGGACATTTAAATGATATAGATTCTTCTAATCCATGAGCAAGGGATGTTTTTCCATTTGTGTTGTCTATGACCTTTCTCATCAACGTTTTGTAGTTCCCCTTGTAGAGATCTTTCACCTCCTTGGTTAGATGTATTCCTAGGTATTTTTTGTAGCTATTGTACATAGGATTGGATTCTTGATATTTTCTCAGCTTGAACATTATTGGTTTGTAAAAATGCTACTAATTTTTGTACATAAGTTTTGTATCCTGAGACTTTGCTAAAGACCTGTTTATCAGGTCTAGGAGTCTTTTGGCATTATCTTTAAGATTTTCTAGGTATAGAACAATATCATCAATGAAGAAAGATAATCTGACTTCATGTTTTCCTATGTTGATGCCTTTCATTTTTTCCTCTTGCCTGATCACTCCGGTTAGGACTTCTAGTATGTTGAATAGGAGTGGTGAGAATGGACATCCTTGTTCCATCTCCTAGGGAAAATGCTTCCAGTTTTTGCCTGTTCATTATGATGTTGGCTGTGGGTTTGTCATAGATAGCTGTGATTATTTTGAGGTATGTTCCTTCGATGCCTAATTTGTTGAAGGTTTTTTATCATAAAAGGATGTTGGATTTTTATTGAATGCTTTTTCTGCATCTATTGAGATGATGATAGTGTTTTTGTTTTTAATTCTGTTTATGTGGTGAATCACATTTATTGATTTGCATATGTTAAACCATCCTTGCATCCCTGGAATAAAGCCCACTTAATTGTGCTGAATTAACTTTTGATGTGCTGCTGAATTCAGTTTGCTAGTATTTTATCAAGAAGTTTTGTATCTATATTCATCAGAAATATTGGCCTGTAAGTTTGTTGTTGGTGTTGTGTCTTTGTCAGATTTTGGTATCAGAATGATACTGGTTTTGTAGAATGAGTTAGAGAAGAGTTCTTTCTCCTTGATTTTTTAGAATAGTTTCAGTAGGATTGGTACCACTCTTCTTTGTATGTCTGGTAGAATTAAGCTGTGAATCCGTGTAGTCCAGGGCTTTTTCTGCATGATAGGTTTTTAAACAATCATTATTATGATTCAATGTCTTTAGTCATTTTTGGTCTGTTCAGGATTTCTGTTCTTCCTGGTTTAGTCTTGAGAGATTGTGAGCTTCCAGGAATGTATCCATTTTCTCTAGATTTTCTAGTTTACGTAGAAATGTTCATAGTAGTCTCTGAAGATCTTTGTATTTCTGTGGGATTGATTGTGATGTCAACTTTGTAATTTCTGATTGTGCTTATTTGGATATTCTTTTCTCCTTTGTGAATCTAGCTAGTGGTCTGTTGATCTTGTTTATATTTTCAAATAACCAACTTTCTGTTTTGTGGATCCTTTGTATTTTTTATGGGGTCTGAATTTCATTTAGCTCTGCTTTGATTTTAGTTATTTCTTTTCTTCTGCTAGCTTTGAGACTAGTTCTTGTTTTTCTTTTTTTTTTTTTTTTTTTTTTTTTTTTTTTTGAGACGGAGTCTTGCTCTGTCCCCCAGGCTGGAGTGCAGTGGCGCGATCTCGGCTCACTGCAAGCTCTGCCTCCCGGGGTTCACGCCATTCTCCTGCCACAGCCTCCCGAGTAGCTGGGACTACAGGCGCCCACCAACACGCCCGGCTAATTTTTTGTATTTTTAGTAGAGACGGGGTTTCACCCTGTTAGCCAGGATGGTCTAGATCTCCTGACCTCGTGATCCGCCCGCCTCGGCCTCCCAAAGTGCTGGGATTACAGGCTTGAGCCACCGCGCCCGGCCAGTTCTTGTTTTTCTATTTCCTTTAGGTGTGAAGTTATGTTAGTAATTTGAGATCTTTCTGTCTTCTTGATACAGGGATTTAGCACTATAAACTTTCCTAGTAACACTAGCTTTGTCACATCTTAGAAATTTTGGTATGTTTTGTCTCTATTTTCATTTGTTTCAATTTTTAAAAATTTCTGCCTTAGTTTTGTTATTTACCCAAAAGTTATTCAGGAGAAAGTTGTTTAGTTTCCATATATTTGTGTGATTTTGAGAGTTCCTCTTGGTGTTGCTTTCTATTTTTATTCCATTGTGGTCTGAGTAGATGCTTGGTATTATTTCAGTATTTTTGAATTTATTGAGACTTGCTTTATAACCAAGCACGGGGTCAATTTTACAATATGTTTCATGTGTGGATGAGAAGAATGTATATTCTGTGGTTGTTGGGTGGAGTACTTTGTAGATGTCTGTTGGGTCTAATCAGTCAAGCATCAAATTTAAGTCCAGAATTTATTTGTTTCTTTGTTAGTTTTCTGCCACAGTGATATGTTTAATGCTGTCAGTGGGGTGTTGAAGTCCCTCAGTATTTTCCTGTGACTGTCAAAGTCTTTTCTTAGATCTAGAAGTAGTTGTTTTATAAATCTTGGTGCTCCAGTGGTGGAGGCATATATATTTAGGATAGTTACATCTTCTTGTTAAATTGAATCCTTTATCATTATGTCACGCCCTTATTCGTCCTTTTTTAACTTTTTTGGTTTAAAGTCTATTTTATCTGATACAAGAATAACAAACTCTGCTCTTTTTCCATTTGTGTCATAGATCTTTCTCCACCCCTTTACTATGATCCTATGGGTATTGTTATATGTGAGATGAATCTCCTGAAGACAGCAGAAGGATGGGTCTTATTTTTTAATCCAGTTTGCCACTCTATGTCTTTTAAGTGGAACATTTATGTCATTTATGTTCAAGGTTAAAATTGATATGTAAGGTTTTGTTCCTGCCATAGTGTTGTTAGCTAGTTGCTTTGTAGTTTCAATTGAGGGGTTACTTTATGGGATCTGTGGGTTATGGACTTGTGTGTGCTTTTGTGGTAGCAAGTAACATTCTTTTATTTCCATATTTAGAACTCCTGAAGGAGATGCTTCTCTTGTAGCGCTGGTCTGGTGGTGATGAATTCCCTTAACAAATACTTGTCTGGAAAATACTTCATTTCTCCTTCATTTATGAAGCTTAGTTTGGTGAGATATGAAATTCTTGGCTAGCATTTCTTTTCTTTAAGAATGCTAAAAATGGAACCTCTGTCTCTTCTGGCTTGTAAGGTTTCAGCTGAGAAGTCTGCTGTTAGTCTGATGGGCTTCCCTTTATAGATAATGTGACCTTTTTCTCTAGCTGCCTTTTAGATTTCTACTTTTTTGTTAGTCTTGGAAACACTGATGACTGTGTGCCTTGGGGATGGGTTGCCTTGTATAGTATCTCATCAAAGTTCTTTGGATTTTGTATCTGCATGTCAACCTTTCTAGCAAGCTTGGGAACATTTTCCTATATTCAAATATGTTTTCCAAGTTGCTTACTCTCTCTTCTCTCTCAAAAATGCCAATGAATCATAGATTTGATCACTTTACATAATCCCTTATTTCTCAAAGTCTTTGTTCATTTTTTAAAATTATTTTTATTTTTATTTTTGTCTGAGTGGTTCATTGAAAAACAGGTCTTTGATCTCTAAAATTCCTTCTGCTTGGTCTAGTCTATTGTTAAGGTTTCCAACTGTATTTTAAAATTCCTATAGTCAATTTTTTAATTCCAGAAGTATCGGGGAACCTGCCCCGATAGTCCCGTAGGTTCTTTTCTATTTTCCCTAAGCGTCAGTCGGGTTGAGAGATAAAGGGACAGAGTACAAAAGATAGAAATTTTAAAGCTGGGCATCTGGAGGAGACATCACATGTTGATAGGTTCCGTGATGCCCCACAAGCCGTAAAACCAGCAAGTTTTTATTAGGGATTTTCAAAAGGGGAGGGAGTGTATGAATAGGGTGTGGGTCACAGAGATCACATGCTTCACAAGGTAATAGAATATCACAAGGCAAATGGAGGCAGGGTGAGATCACAGGACCACAGGCCCGGGGAGAAATTAAAATTGCTAATGAAGTTTTGGGCACCATTGTCATTGATAACATCTTATCAGGAGACAGGATTTAAGAGCAACCGGTCTGACCAAAATTTATTAGGTGGGAATTTCCTCATCCAAATAAGCCTGGGAGCACTATGGGAGACTGGGGCTTATTTCACCCCTACAGTCTCAACCATAGAAGAAGGCCATACCCAAGGGGGCCATTTCAGAGACCTACCCTCAGGGGTGCATTCTCTTTCTTGGGGATGTTCCTTGCTGAAAAAAAGAATTCAGTGATATTTCTCCCATTTGCTTTTGAAAGAAGAGAAATATGGCTCTGTTCTGCCCGGCTCACCAGCGGTCAGAATTTAAGGTCATCTCTCTTGTTCCCTGAACATTGCTATTATCCTGTTCTTTTTTCAAGGTGCCCAGATTTCATATTATTCAAACACACATGCTCTACAATTTGTGCAGTTAACACAATCATCACAGGGTCCTGAGGTGACATACATCCTCCTCGGCTTACGAGATGACAGGATTAAGAGATTAAAGTAAAGACAGGCATAGGAAATCACAAGGATATTGATTGGGGAAGTGATAAGTGTCCATGAAGTCTTCACAATTTATGTTTAGAGATTGCAGTAAAGACAGGCATAAGAAATTATAAAATTATTAATTTGGGGAACTAATAAATGTCCATGAAATCTTCACAATCCACGTTCTTGTGCCATGGCTTCAGCCAGTCCCTCCGTTTGGGGTCCCTGACTTCCTGCAACACAGAATTCTTTTTGATTCTTTCTTAGTAGAGCTATGTCATCTTCCAAATCTTGGATGATTTTTTCTGGTGCCTTTGTGTTGGAAATTTCAAACTTCTCTTTAATCTTGTTGAGTTTCCTTGCCATTCACATTCTAAATTCTATACCTGTCATTTCAGATATTTCATTCTAGTTAATATACATTGTTTGTGAGTGAATGGCATCCTTTGGAGGTGATGAAACACTCTGGTTTTTTGTATTGCTAGAGTTCTTACACTGGATCCTTCTCATCTGAGAGAGTTGACACTTCTTTTCTTTCCTCTGAATTTGCTGTCATTTAGATAGGGATTCTTGATTTTTTCTTTCTTTTTTTTCTTGGGGGTATGGCTATGCTGTATGTTGTATATGATCAATTGGCTTTGTTTCTTGATGCTTTCAGGGTGCCTAGGCTCTTTATGGGTTCATTGGTTACAGATAGGTTGCAGTGGCTTTCTTAGATATTGCTTTTTGTAGTGATGTGGTTTTGTTTGCTGGTGTAATTCAAGCTGCAGTCTAGTGTGTGGCATTTAAGAGTAATAGCTGGCAGCTGGGGCAGGGGCACAGACAAATTGGGACGTGCGAAACGTGCCCTCTCCCAGCACACATTCACCTTCAGTGGTGGTGAAGACACTGGAGAAGCTGTCTCTTTCAGCCCATGCTCCCCATACCCTGATAGGAAGAGCTGCTGCTAAGTCTGCAACAGTACACTGAGAAGAAAGGTTTGGGTGAGAGATGACCTCCTCTCCATGTGCATTCCTGGGCTTTGGTGATGCCACCTTCAGCAGCTTGTGCCATGCTTGCATTTTCTTTGACCCAAGGGGGGCTTTGGTGAGCTGTGCTCCCCCTTCCCTTAGGGGCAGATAGTGCTGAGGGCTAGATCTCCAGGAAAGTGGGGTCTGCCTCCATTCTACTTCTTGGAGCTGATGGGGCACTGTCCCCCAAATGGCCAAGGGAGCAGGCTGGGACACCAGGATTGACACACACAGACTGGTTCCAGGTTGCAAAGCTGTCCCCAGCTACAAGCCTCACCACCCAGGAGAAACCTTGGCTTCAGAAACTCTCCTCCTATTCCAGGCCTATGACAGGAAAAAGACTAATTCCAGTGCCTACTGCTGGGGAACTCTCTGCATTCACCACTCAATTCTGACTGTGGGTGCCCTTCTGCCTTTCCAGAGCAAATGCTGCTAACTCTGGACTCAGCCCAAAATGCCTGCTTGGTAGTCACCACTGCCAAGTGGCCAAACAATGTCTTTAAATGCCCAAAATGGTGTCCATTTGTGGGTTTGTGGCTGAAGAGGATGGGGTCCCTCTCAGGCAAGTAGCATGGGCAAGAAGCTGTGGAGAGTGCAGTCCATTTACAACTCAGTCTCACAGCATTCTGTTGCAGGGTAGCAAGTACCCTCCCAGGGCTGTGTGGGTGCACCCATTCTCCCCCTTCATCCTTGGAACTGTGCAGCAGCTACAGCCATGTCCACAGATCCCCAGTATCTAATCTCTCAAAGTGGCTTCCAGCTGAGTCTGCTCCAGGTTTGGATCCCTGTGGGATTCTGTGTGGGTTCCCTTTCTGGAGCAATGTTTCTGTGTGATCTTCAGGCAGCTCTGTATGTCAGACAAGAGGCCCAAATGGGTTGAGGGTTTCTCCTGTAGCCATGATCATTAAAGCCTATTTCAGAGCTTTGGGGATTTCTCTCTTACTGTCTCCTTTCATCCATGAGCCTCTCACTCTCAGTCAGTTCCTAGCTTGGCCAGCTATTTTAAATCCTCTCCTTCTGATGCTTCCTGTTTCTTCTCTGATGAATCCAAGCATTCTCTACTAGTGAATTTATTCAAAATATGACTATCTACTTTCTTTCTGTTTTTTTTTTTTTTTTTTTTTTTTTTGAGATGGAGTTTTGCTGTTGTTGCCCAGGCTGGAGGGCAATGGCATGATCTTGGCTCACCGCAACAACTATCTACTTTCTACTCTGGCTCTTCTCCATGGAGGAGGCACACAGTACTTGTGTCTACTCAGCCATCTTGATCCCTCCAATTTCTCTATTATTTCTGACAATTGCATGTGAATCTACAATTATCTCAAAATAAAAAGCTTAACTTTTTTTCTCTTTACTATACTTCTGTTGAAGTTTAAATACCTCATTATATACTGAATCTTATCCAAACCCTATTTCCTTCAACAGTTTAAAACTCCATGTGGTGCACACTTTGCCTTTGTCAGGCGTTTTAAAAATATTCCTGCCTTGTCTCAGGTGCTACAGGTAACCTAGGGAAGCATATTAGAGTTCTCCTTCAGGATGGGAAACCTTCTTCCTGCTCCGTATTTCTGGCTGGAGGACCAATAATGGACACCTCAGAGAATGGGAAAGTGTTAGGGAGATTGTGGAAAAGATGAAGTACAAAAGAGCTATCCCACAAAGTGGTTGATGAACTCCTGGGCTCAACTCTGTTTAGCATGTGTCAATCTTACCCTAAATAGCCTACCAAAGGCTTTGGGAATTTAATTGCGGACTGGACCACTGCCCACGTCCCAGACTATCCACTGGATTTCACACACATAAAACAGATTCAAGTAATACAGTGAAGTCTTTGAGAACTGAACAGACCTGTAACCAAAGCCCACAAAAGGTGGGTTGAAATTTGCAGACTTAACCTAACTAAATCAAATGCTTGTTTTAAAAATAAAATCAAAATTATCATTAGAGTTTAAACAGGACCCAGAATCTCATAGCATAATATTTAAAATATCTAGGATATGATTTAAAACTATTTAGAGAATGAAGAACCAGGAAAACCACAACTTGCAAGAGAATAGAAATCAGGTAAAACCCTGAGATAACATAGATGTTGGAATTATCAAAGACTTAAAAACAGCTATTACAACTATATTGGTTTTCTATTGCTGCTATAACAAATTACCACAAATTTAGTGGCTTAAACAATGCAAATTTATTATGTTACACTTCTGGAGGTCAGAATTACAAAATGGATCTCATTGGGCTAAAATCAAGGTATTAGCAGGGCTGCATTGCCTTCTGGAAGCTGTAGAGGAGAATCTGTTCCCTGGCCCTTTGAAGAGAGACTCTGTTTTCCTTGGCCTTTCCATTTTCAAAACAACATGGAGCAACATTGGTCTAAATCTTTTTCACACTCCCATCTCTTCAGTTTTTTCTTTCCTGCCACTGTCTTCTGCTTTTAAAGACTCTCGTGATTACATTTGACTCACCTGTATAATTTAAGAAAATCTTCCCGTCTCAAGGTCAGCTAATTAGCAAGCATAATTACACCTTCAATCTTAATTCCCTTTTGCCATGTAACTTAACATATTCACAGGTTTTGGAGAAGAGGATGTGGATATCTTATCCTTGTTCTTCAATAGGTAAAGTTTTCTTTCCTGTATGGCTTGTTTCATAATTTTATGCTTTCTCTTTGATTTTTGGCAATTTGAATGTGATATGCCTAGATGTAGATTTTTGGTATTTTTCCTGCTTGGTGCCCTCTGAGCTTCCTGGATCTATGGCTTGGTGTCTGTTACTAGTTTTGGAAAAATTTCAGTCATTATTTCTTCAAATATTTCTTCTGTTCCTTTCTCTTTATTCTCTTTTTGGTATTCGCATTATGTGTATTTATGCCTATTGTGTTTGTCCCGTGGTTGTTGGATATTCTGTTCTTTTCTCATGCTTTTTCTCTTGTTTTTAGTTTGGGAAGTTTCTGTTAACATACCTTCAAGCTCTCTTATTTTTCACATGACTATGTTCAGTCTGTTCATGAGTTCATCAAAGGTGTTCTTTATTCTGATGTTTTTTATTTCTAGCATTTCCTTTTGATTGTTTCTTAGAGTTGCCACATCTCTACATACATTACCCATCTGTTCTTGCTTGTTGTGTATTTTTTTATTAGAGCCCTAAGTATTAATACCTCAATCATAGTTATTTTAAATTTCTGGTCTGATAATTTCAAAATCTCTACTATAAGTTTTGTTCCGATGCTTGCATTGTCCCTTTAGACTATATTTTTTTCCTTCTTGTGTGCCTTGTAATTTTTATTGAAATCTGGATATGATATAGTTGGTAAACTGGAACTGAGATAGGCCTTTAGTGTGAGCTTTTATGTTTATGTGTTTAGGAGTTGGACTGTCTTTACTGTTTACTATAGATATTGTGTCAGAGGCTACAATTTCCTCCAGTGTCCATGTCTCTCCTAGAGACTTCATCCTTGGGTGTTTCTAGGGACTCCTTTTTAAATAGGGTCTGAGGCTTGCAGTGCTTTTTGCTATAATCCTGTTTCTATACAGAATTCCTATTGAGTTGGTTGTAAGATGTGCAGGAGAGGAAGCATTCTGTAGTACTGTGATTTATTCTCAGTATTTTAGTGAGCTTGTGCCCTTAAATCATGACCTTCACAAGTGCTTGTCAGCTTCCTGTTTTCCTATACCCACGTCTATCCTTAGGTGAAATAAGAAGGCCAGATGGAGGCTGGGTTTGGGTATTTCCTTACCCCAGGTTGATCAGGTTTTGGCAAAACCCAACTTGGTTAGGCTCTAGTAACCTAGTTCCCCTTGTTCTCCTTGTTAAAGAGAACAGAGAGTTCTGGTAAATTTAAAAATAGTGGCATCGGAACTAGAAAAAGAGACAGCAAAGAGAACAGTTATTGAAATGGTAGACTTAAATCAAAGCATATCAATAAGAACGCTAAATATAAATAGTCCAAACACATCAGTGAAAAAACAGTGACTGTCAGAATGTATAAAAAGAAGAAATCGGCCAGGCACGGTGGCTCATGTCTGTAATCCCAACACTTTGGGAGGCTAAGGCAGGCAGATCACAAGGTCAGAAGTTCGCGACCAGCCTGACCAACATGGTGAAAGAACGTTTCTACTAAAAAGTTACACACACACAAATTAGCTGGGTGTGGTGGGGCACACCTCTAATCCCAGCTACTCAGGAGGCTGAGGCAGGAGAATTGCTTGAACCTGGGAGGCGGAGGTTGCAGTGAGCCGAGATTGTGCCACTGCACTCCAGCCTGGGTGACAGAGAGAGACTCCATCTCAATTAAAAAAAGAAGAAGAAGAAGAAAAGAAGAAATCAGGCTGGGCTCAGTGGCTCAGGTCTGTAATCCTAGCACTTTGGGACACTGAGGCTGGCAGATCCCTTAAGCCCAAGAGTTTAAGACCAGCCTGGGCAACATGGTAAAACCCCACCTCTACGAAAAATACAAAAATTAGCCAGGTGCTGGTGGCTCACACTACCTAGGAAGCTGAGGTGGGAGGATCACCTAAGCCTGGAGCCTGGTAGGTCAAGGATCCAGTGAGCTGTGATCGTGCCACTGCAATCCAGCCTAGGTGACAAGATGAGGCTCCGTATCAAAAAAAAAAAAAAGAAAAGAAAGGAAACCAACCATAAGCTAGCATCCATTTTAAATATAAAGATATAAGTAGGCTAAAAGTAAAATGACAAAAATAGATACACCATGCAAATCCTAACCAAAATAATGCTTGTATGAATTTATTAATATCAGACGAAGTCGATTTCAGAACCAGAAAAATTACCAAGAATAAATAAGATAATTACATAATGATAAAAGTGACAATTGACCCAAAATATATAACAACAAATATATGTGTGTATATCTAATAGCAGAGCTACAAAATATTTGAAGAAAAACATATATCAATAAAAAGAAAAGGAAAAATTCAGAATCATAGTCAACAACATTAACATTGTTCTTAGTAATTGATAAAATATGTAGAGAGAAAGTCAGTTTAGCAGGTTGAATGATGGCCCCCTAAAAATGTGCCTACCTGAAACCCCTGAATATGACCTACAGTAGTCCTCCTTAAATCTACTAAATAAATATTCCAAGACTCCAGTGGATGCCTGAAACCGCAGATAGTACCAAACGCTATACAGTGTAAATGCTGTTTTTTTCTTATACATAGATACCTATGATAAAGTTTAATTTATAAATTAGGCACAGTAAGACATTAACAAAAATAACTAATATTAAAATAGAACAATTATAACAACATACTGTAATAAAAGTTATATAAATATGGCTTCTCTCTCTGTCTCTTTCTCTCTCTCAAAATATCTTATTGTACTATACTCACCTATTTTTGGGCCATGGTTGACCATGGGTAACTAAAACCATGAATAAGGATGTGCCACTATATTTAGAAAAACACTCTTTGATGATGTAAATAAGTGAAAGGGCTCAAGATGAGATCATCCTGGATTAAGGGGGATCCTAAATCCAGTGACAACTGTCCTTTTAAGAGAAGAAAAGGGGAAAACACACACAGAGGGGAAGATTACATAAAAATGGAGACAGAGATTGAAGTAAGCTATCTACAAGCCAAGGAACACCAAGGATTACTGGAAACCACCAGGAGTTAGGAGAGATGTATGGAATATATTCTTCCGCAAAGCGTCTATAAGGAACCAACCCTGTTGACACCTTGATCTCCAACTTCTGGCCTCCAGAACTATGAGCGAATTAATTTGTGTTGTTTTAAGTCACTAAATTTGTGATGCTTTGTGATGTCAGCCCCATGAAACTAATAGAGTCAGCAAAACTGTAGAAGAACTAGAGAACACAACCCTTCAACTAAATCTGATTGACATTCATAAAACACTTCCTCCAACAGCAGTGGAATATACATTGCACATGAAGCATGTACCACATTGTGCTCTGTTGTCTGAATTGTTGATCTAGAAAATGATAATATGCTTTTTAAAAAGAAAAGTCAAGTGAGGGGATAGCAAAAGGAAAAACTAAAATTGAATCATGAAATAGTATGTATTGATTGTATCTAGTTAATTTTTAAGCCAGTGACTCCTAAAGAAAACCATCTGCTGGCAGCAGAGGAAGTCATACTACGTGGAAACCAATTCTGAAGATTCCATAACTGAAAACCAGTTAGTATTGATTTTTGATATTTATCACACTGAAAGATGTAAAATAAGCCATAATAATTTACATTGAAAAGCAAGCCCTATTGTTTGCTGATGATATTTTCTTTTCCCTTTCAATATTTCAGTTCTTGTTCAGCTTGGAAAACCATATTACTCTGAACCAAGGGAACATCTTCAAAAAATATTCACACTCTGAAGCACCACTGTGTCCAGCAGTGTCACTAAAAGAGACTGAACTTAGAATAAAGGACATTATGGAGAAACTAGACCAGCAGATCCCACCGAGACCTTTCACCCACGTGAACACCACCACCAGTGCCACACACAGCACAACCACCATCCTCAACCCTCGAGATATGTACTGCAGGGGGGATCAGCTGGACATCCTGCTGGAGGTGAGGGACCACTTGGGACGCAGGAAGCAATATGGTGGGGATTTCCTGAGGGCCAGGATGTCCTCCCCAGCGCTGATGGCAGGTGCTTCAGGAAAGGTGACTGACTTCAACAACGGCACCTACCTGGTCAGCTTCACTCTGTTCTGGGAGGGCCAGGTCTCCCTGTCTCTGCTGCTTATCCACCCCAGTGAAGGGGTGTCAGCTCTCTGGAGGGCAAGGAACCAAGGATGTGATAGGATCATCTTCATTGGCCTGTTTGCCAACAGAACCTCCAATGTCTTCACTGAATGTGGCCTGACCCTAAACACAAACGCTGAACTGTGCCAGTACATGGATGACAGAGACCAAGAAGCCTTCTACTGTGTGAGGCCTCAACATATGCCCTGTGAGGCCTTGACCCACATGGCCACTAGGACAAGAAATATTTCCTATCTTAGCAAGAAAGAATGGAGTCTTTTTCACAGGTAAAGAGGCTTTCAAATACAATAATAGATAAAAAGAGGTATCCGACCAAACTCTGCCTAGTAGTTTTGCCTAATCAAACTTTTGTATCATGTCAATTATGTTGACTAAATTATAATTAGGTCCTCAGAGTCAGTTCAGCTTGGAGTGTGTTCACAGGGATCCGTACAAGTCACCCCTAGAACTATTTGCTGACAGGAGTATAACCAGTGAAGCACTTAATATAGACCTATAGTTCTCCATGGTTTGCAATACTTCCAGGTTCAGTAATTTTTTATAGACCAGTACTTTCTATAATGTGTTCCAGGGAATACTAATCCTATAGAGTATTAATAGATGCTGTACAATAAAAAAGTGGTGAATGATATCATTGTTCGGTCAAGCGTTACCCCTTACATCCAGTGAATCATCAAGCTCTATACATTATACCTCCTAACTGTCTCCTGAACCCAGCCATTTCTGTCTACCACCATTGCCTCTATCCTTGTATAACCTGCCATCATACCTCAGATCATTACAACAATCCCCAGAGCTGATTTCTCTGCCCTCAATCCTGTTTCTTCCAATCTATTCTCCACACTGCACCTAGACTAATGTTTTTGAAATGCAGTTATGTCTTTTACTATTTCCTCCTTAAAAGCTTTAAGATGACCCCATGGCTCTAAGGGTGAAATTTAAACTCTCTTAATATTAAAACTCTTTAATATGAAGGTCGTAAGAGTAACAGGTTCAAACATGATGGTTGATGCTATTTTAAAATGGTGTCAGGTAAGCCTTGTCTTGAGCAGCAACCTGAGTGAAGTGAGGGAGTAAGCCATGTGAATTTTTGGGAAATAGCATTCTCAAGAGAAGGAATGGGACCTGAGGCAAGAGCATGTTGGAATGTTCTAGGAACCACGGTGGGGGTGGAGTGCAGTGAGGCTGGAACACAGGAAGTGAGGGAGAGAGAAGATGAGATAGGTAGGCAGGGCCTTAGAAGTCATATATGTCTGTCAGGAAGTCATTCAGGGCCAGTATTTTGTCTCACAGGCCCAGCACAATGCGTGACACTGAGAAAGTTCTGAATAACTATTTGTCGAATGAAAAAGAAATAAGTAAAATAATACAATCTGCAGAAATAATTAAAGTTAAGCTGGTTTTTTTGCAGCAGGACTTCTCAGAAACTTTAATATGTATCCCTTCAAGCAAGAATAGAGAATACAGCATTTCCCAAATTTATTTGGCCACAGACCGCTTATTTTATGGATCATTTAAAGAGACTTTGGTTCCCCAGTTTGGGAGCTGCTGCCATAGAAAGGCTTTAGTTTTCTGATATGTCTTCAGAGGGCAAATTTCCAGGATAGCACCGTATCTTGGAAATTCAAGTTCAAATCCAATTTAAGCATTATGATGACACCGAGAGCTGGGCACAACTGACCCTACATCACTACAGGCTCTCCCTTTCACCCCTATGTCACCTTTACTTCTTTACATTTTCCTGATCAAGGTATGGAAAAATCTCTTTATCCCCTATGGCTCAGCTAAAAGAAGCTGAGATTTTAAAAATAAATTTTTATGAAGCAAAGGAAAAATGACCATGGAGACATAAAGATCTTCCTGTCTTGAAGGTCTCAGAATTATGTCTTAAGTCTAAGGGTGGACTTAAGATTCTGTGTTCTATATGTTTTATATGTCCCTGATTCTATATTCCCTGTTGGCTACAGCTGGATCCCTCCTGAGGTGGTCCTCACTGAAGCCTGGGTTGGAGGTACCATCCTTGCACAGTTGCTGGCTGTGTATCAGGAAATCCAAAGTCCCTAGTCTGGCAGACTGGCACACACTTTGGGTCCTAAACAGGCTTCTCAAGGGGGCTGTGCTCATAACAGTAATCATGATAGTAAGCTGCTTTATTTCCAAATAGACATAAGTCCTTCCCAGATCCCCTGCTCTATTCAAGCTATTAAGTTTTTTTCCCCTACTGCATGGAAATAGAAATTTCAGTCTCCTTACAGGTGATGTAGTGCATATGCAAGGAACAGCTGATTACACATCCAAGAGGTCTCATGGACCATTCTATTGCTAAGCTCTAGGGCCCCTTCCTAGACCCAAGCCCAATTCTTTGACATCTTTCCTTTTCACGAATACAGGGACTAAGCCAGTTTCTGTTTCATTTGTAACATAGTACCGTTAACCCTTGAACAACCCAGATTTGAACTGTACAAATCCACTTATATTCAAAGCATTTTCAACCAAATGTGGATCAAAAAGATAATATTCACAGGATGCAAAACCTACATATATGGAGAGCTGACTTTTCACATACTTGGGTTCCGTGGGGCTGAATGCAGGACTTGAGCATATGCTGATTTTTGTAGATGCAGTGGGGGTCCTAGAACCAATCTCCCACATATACTGAGGGATAACTGTAAATATATTTTCCCACTTGGGTTCTCTCTCCCAACCTTGGCTGAAGAATCAGAAATGTTACTTCCTAGGATATTTATTTCTTCAAATTAAAAAAGTCTTTTTCTTTTCAAGAGTTTTGTGGATAATCATGATAAAAACATAAATGAGAAGTTATCATAGGAGAAGACATCACATAGGTAACACAGTTGTTCACTACTCTGTTTCTATTATGGTCTAATTAATTATACATCCCTTTTTAAAATTTAATGCACATATACAATTACAAAAACAGGAGACATTAAAATGAATTCCTTTATAACATTAATACATGGTTTTAATCCTAATTTTAATGTAGCGTCAAAGTTTTCTTTGGTAACCAAATTTACAAGGTAGCCAGGTTTCAATCTCTTTTGTTATCCTCAGCCTTACCTGAGAAAGGTATGGGAGAATAGAGGTTTGGCCAGGCTAAATTTCTTAGAGACAAATCTTACTCTTGTGCCAAAAATAGGTCTGATGGGATCCTCAGTAATAATAATTGCAATGATTTGTTGAGCACCTACTATTTGCCAACCTTTATGTTAGGCGCCTCCTTTATATTATACCATTATTCCTCAGTAAAATACTCTGGAGTGACTATTATTATGCTCATTTTAAAGATGAGAAAATTTAGGCATATTAAATAGGTTGGTCAAAGTCATATATCTAGTTGAATTGCAGAGTCAGGACGGGATTCCCAGTCAATCTTATTCTAAAGTCAATGGGCCATAGTGCTGTCTCCCATGACTCCACCACTCCATGCAGCCATCACGTCCAGCCACCCTAACCTCTCTTCAGTCCTCTGGCCTTCTTGATGAAGGGGATATTATCCTCATTCGACTCAAAAACTCATTTCCTGAGATTCAGGCAATTCTTCTCAATCTTAGAAAGGGCTTTCTCTATCCCTCTTGAAGGTTTCTGTGGCTCTGCCTCTGAAAGGGCCTACCTTCCCCCAGATGGATTGCATTCTGATAGAGTGAATTCAGTTTGGCCAGACATACTCACCATGGTCATTGGGACTGATACCTTGAGACAAAGCTCACTGTGCTGGGCATTTGAAATATTATGGTGAATAATATTGACGATTCCTATCTGAGGGAGATTACAGACTATGAAAAATAGACTCCGGGGAACTCAAGAAGGTGAAGAGTAGATGAAGATGAAGCTGGCAATATAGACACTCATAGGAGATTTTTATACCAGTTAGGGAGCTTTTTCTGTAGGTTGAAGACAGAAAGTCATGGGAACATTTTACATAGGGGAAAAGAATAGGTAGCATAGGGTTTGTATTTAGGTGAGATAAACCAAAAGGGCAGAAAGATAGTATTATAATAATTTAGGACAGGGTTCTCAAAGTAACGCCCTTAGACCATTGGCTTTGGGCTTGCCTAAGAGCTTGTTATGATAGAAATCCAAATTCTTGAGAATTTGCCCCATAACTATTGAATCAGAAATTCTGGGTGTGAGGCTCGCAACTGGAGTTGTAATAAAGTACTGGAGGTAATTCTGATGCACGCTCAAGTTTGAGAAGCACTAGCCTAGGAAAAGGTTGATGAGGGCCTGAATTACTACAGGGGGAAAATGTGGAGAGGGTAGTTTGTGGTAGAGAGCCATTTAGAAGGTAAAATTAAAAGAAGGATAGATAGATAGACAGACAGACAGACAGATAGATGTTAGATAGATGTGATGGATTGCATATGGAGGGTGAGTGACTTTCTCTAGATCTCTAGATTCCCTGCCATTAGCAGAGGAACAGCTTTCCAGAATCCTGACCCATTTACTTCCCCAGGATATCTTAAATATATCAAAATAAGGGGGGGAAAGGCATTTGGAGAAGAGAGGTTTAATCCATCTAAACCAGTGATTCCTGCTTTATTATCTGGGCAGATATTAAGCTAATTTATTTTCCCATTTCTTGCAGGTCCAACATAGGAGTTGAAATGATGAAGAACTTTACCCCCATTGAGGTCGTACCATGTAACAGTAAGTCTGGAGTGTTGTTGCCTGCCATGATCACAATTTATCCACGGAAAGGACATGCTTACTTAGAGATATTTATTCTAACCGTTTGATCTCTCATTTCCTGGGACAAATTACATCAACCACCTTGGGTTTTAGAGAAGGGATTTTATTCTTGGAAATTATTTTCATATCGATTTAAACAAATTTTCATCCCAAGTCAGATATAAAAGGCTAGGGAAACCATTAACTTCAGTGGCACTGCCTCAAAATGTACAGGCTATTTGTATTTAAATTTGAGATTTATTCCTCCAGAGCCAATGATCAGGTGCTGGTTCTATGTGAAACATGTCTCAGATGAGCTGCACAGATTCAGAGTTAGGACATTTCTTTGGTGGTTTCTAATTTCTCATTTAGCCAAGTCATCTTACTTGAAGTTCTATGAACTAGAAATTTCTGTGAATTTTTTCTCAGTTTAATCATATGAACTTTAGTGGTCAACACAAAACCATTTCACTCATAGAAGTGATGTTTCTGCTACACTGGAAATGAAGTGAATTTCAAAATTAAAGTGAAGGACTTCCATTATAACAATCAATGGGGTGTACCATTACTCATTACCCCTTTTTTGTGCATTTAGCAAATGTTTACTGAGGTCCTACTCTACAAAGAACTTTGTTAAACCCTGTGGAGAACATAAATACAAATAAATCATGAACCCAGATGTCAAGCTCACAATCTATGAAGATGACAGATCCCTTCTCTGCTAGGGCAACTATCGTTCACACCCAACTTTTACACTGAAGAAAGTTCTTAGATTCTTGAGGCAATTTGAATGTTTGTAACACCTCTTTTATTTCCTTCTTGCCTGGACAGTAATTTCTAGTAAAGTCAGGCAGTTTCTTGGAAGATAGTACCAGACTGTAATTTTTGGTGCCACTTACAAATCTGATGTTATTCAATATGAATAAATGTAAGTTCCTCAATGTGTACCCCATATCCCAACAATGCAGGTAATGACAAAGAAGATGTGCATTTTAAGTGGTGAATATAAAAGTGGCCTCGGAAATTTACCTGGGGGAAAACTCAATAAGAGTCAGTAAATACAGTTTAGGCTATTTTAATAGAGGAGTGTTCAGAACAGGGAGGTCATGATCCTACTTTTTTCTGTGTTAGATCACACTGAGAATATTACATTCAGTTCTAGACACAACAATTAAGATTTAAGGATTTTAAAAAAATTATTATCCAGAGAAGATGATTCTGGGACACACAAAATAAACAATGTGTGACACTCATTTCATAAACACGTTCAAGCTTCTTTTCCTGGACAGGTAGTTTGAGGAAGATGAGATTTACAATTCAGCGAGGCCAATGTCATTGGTGTAATATTTGGCAGGGTCACTGCACCCTGCTGTTTCATGGCCACACATTTCCTCCTGACTCTGGCTGGCTGTTCCACAGCAGAGTGGCTCTGGGGACAAGGTGGAGCCCAGGGAGACACTGCAAAGGCACAAGAGTCAACAGATCCCCACTCCAAGAAAAACTATTCAAGAAGAGCTATTTAATTCACCCTTTTAACATGATTTATTAAATAAATATTTGTGGAAGACAGGAGGGCAAAAAAGAGCTGAAGAGAAAGGGGGAGGAAAAAGAGGAAAAGGAAGGCAAAAATGAGAAACATTTTTCCAAAATAATTTGTGGTAATAAAAATTACTTAGTCTGGAAATTTGTATTGCCAGAGAGCGAGAACATAAAAAACAACTGCCAGATTGGAATGAAGACTCCTTTCCCCAGTGGTTATACTTTGAAAAAAATGTGGATTACAGCATTTTGTAAACAGATCAAGTTCAATGAAACAAAAAATATAAATGACTGCTTGGAAAGAAAACTTATTTATCTCATGGGAGATTCAACACTGCGTCAGTGGATTTACTACTTACAAAAAACTGTGAAAAGTATGTATTTAATTTATATTTTGAAATTCTATTTGACTTTTGAGGGTTTTGAAATAATAATTAGAATTATTTCCTTTTCTTTTCTAATATTTATTTTATTTTTATTTTTTTAAATTTGCCTAACTTTTGGCTTTGGGCTTTTAATAAAAAGTTAAATTTTATCTTTTCATTCACAAATGTTAGTATTTTTCTTCCTCTTCGTGTATTCTCATAACAAGTTCAATATTTTGTTAAGATTGTAATGCACCTGGTAAAATTATCCATCCTACATAGGCAACAATGCTTAGTTAGAAGTGATCTTGGTTAGAATTTTATACATGTTGTGTACAGTTTAAAGTTATATCATTTTCCTTTTGTTAAAAGATTTATTGATTTGTCTTTCATCAGCCCTAAAATATTTTGATCATCATGGAGCTGGGATCTTTAAAACACATGTTCTTCTGGATGTTGAAAGACATATTTTGATTCAGTGGAAAAAACATGGTCATCCATTTGTTACCAAAAAGTTATTCTCAGTGAAAGATGAAAACTATATCCCACGGGAAATTGACCGGGTAGCAGGAGACAAAAACACAGCCATTGTCATTACCCTTGGCCAACACTTCAGACCCTTTCCCATCAACATTTTCATCCGTAGGGCCATCAATATTCAAAAGGCCATTGAACGTCTATTCTTGCGAAGCCCAGAGACCAAGGTGATACTTAAAACTGAAAACACCAGAGAGATACAGCAAAATGCAGAGATGTTCAGTGACTTTCATGGCTATATTCAGAATCTTATCATAAGAGATATTTTTGTGGATCTTAATGTGGGTATTATTGATGCCTGGGACATGACGATTGCATATTGCACCAACAATGCCCATCCACCGGATTATGTGATTCAAAATCAGATTGGCGTGTTCTTAAACTACATTTGTTAGAGGAAAAATACAAAAATAGCACTAGCCACTTTCTATAGATGATCTCACATATACAGCGAGGATAGTTTAATGCAATCCAAGTTTTGAGGAAACTAAATTTGAAAAAGTTTTATTAAAGTTAAATATATGTAACATAACATTTACCATTTAAGCCATTTTATTATTTTATTTTATTTTTGAGATAGAGTTTTGCTCTTGTTGCCCAGACTGGAGTGCAATGATGTGATCTTGGCTTACTGCAACCTCCCCCTCCAAGGTTCAAGCGATTCTCCTGCCTCAGCCTCCCAAGTAGCTGGGATTACAGGTGCCCACCACCATGCCCAGCTGATTTTTGTATTTTTTAGCAGAGATGGGGTTTCACTATCTGTTTGACCAGGCTGGTCTCGAACTCCTGACCTTAGGTGATCTGCCCACCTTGGCCTCCCAAAGTGCGGGGATTACAGGTGTGAGCCACCATGCCTGGCATTATTTTATTTTATTTTTTGAGACAGTCTCACTCTGTCACCAAGACTGGAGTGCAGTGGCATGATCTCAGCTCATTGCAACCTCTGCCTCCTGGGTTCAAGTGATTCTCCTGACTCAGCCTCCTACGTAGCTGGGATCACCAGCGTGCAGCACCACACCCAGCTATAAACCATTTTTAAGCGTACAATTCCGTGATATTAAGTAATTTACAATGTTGTGAAACCCTCATCATGATCCATCTCTGGCACATTTTTAACATTCCAAAAAGAAACTTGGTACCTATTAAACAATAACTCCCCATTCGCTTCTGTCCTTGGCCCATGGCAACCACCGTTGTATTTTCTGTCCTTCTGAATTTGACTATTTTAGGTAGCTCATGTAAGTGGGAACATGCAGCATTTGTCCTTTTCTGTCTGGCTTATTTCACTTAGCATATATCTTTAATGTTCATCCATACTGTAGCATTTGTCAGAATTTTCCTTCATTTTTAAGACTGAATAATATTCCGTTGTACGTATGTACTACATTTTGTTTATCCATTCATTTGTTGATCGACATTTGGTTGTTTCCCCTTTTGGCTACTGTAAATAGTGCTACTAGGAAGAGAAAACCAAATTTAAAGGCATGTCTCCAGTGCTGAGCATGATGATTGAATAGCAAATGATCATCACCCATAATTTGAAGACATGTGCAGCACAGAAATGCATAGATTAGATGATTCAAGTTTAATGAAAATGTGATGTAAACAGGAAAACTTAGTGGGATCATAATAGCGGTCTTCTTGCTTAGGAAAATTATTTGGAACTTAGTAACCAGTAGTTCTCTAGATTCCAGTAAGAATCATGGATCACACTTCAAAACCCCCAGGCTCACTGAGAGAAAACAACTCAGTATTATGTTAACGTACAGACCCCAAAACCCTGATTCTTGGATATCCTAAAATATGATTTGGGATCCCCTCCAGAGGGCCTCAAATGACAAATTTTGTCTCTAAATCTTCCTCTCATTAGAAAGACATACACCCTTTCTACTAATATACTCTAGGTCTCAAGAGTGGGAATATTGTTATTAAGGATACTTCCCCTCTTAGGACTGTGTTTCTTAGTTAGAGGAAGTGAAGTTATAATGCTGTAACATCAGTACAAAGTTTGGGTCTTCGGGAGGTGGAGGTTGCAGTGAGCCAAGATTGCGCCACCACACTCCAGCCTGGGTGACAGAGCGAGACTCCATCTCAAAAAAAAAGGAAAGAAAGAAAAGAAAAGTCTAGGTCATAAGTCTAGGTCATACACCTTAGCACTAGACTTCTCTAAATACGGAACTCACGTTAGAAATTTCTTCCTTGTATCAAGCTACTTATTGGTTCTAATTCCTCCTTTAGGAAACTTTGAAAGTAAATTTATTCTTCCAACCATTGAAATGTTAATTGCTTAAGTGAGTTATCATTTTCCCACCAAGACCACCTCAAATTCCTTCAACCTAGTTCTAATATTATATAGTTTCTAGTTTTCTTACCTTCTCTTCACATGCACTGAAGTTTGTCTATATCACTCTACAACTCACTCTACAATGTGCCTTCTCCCTCATCTCTCACCTCAACAAATTGAATGTTTTAATTTAAATATGATCCATTAGCCCCTATAAAAGAGGGTCTATTATTTCTCTTGTTCTAGAATTGCACTGTACAACACAATAGCCATTAGTTGCATAGGGCTATTTAAATTTAAATTAAACTAAGTAAAAAATTATTTCCTCAGTTGCACTATTCACATTTCAAGTGTTCAATAGCCACATGGAGCTAGTGGTACTGTACAGATAGCACAACATGTGCTTGCATTCTTCTCTAGAAAGTATTTTTTAATGTTTTGTCATTGTAATTCGTTGTATTTTTAAAAGCAAATTCTATAATGCCTTATCATTTTTCGTGGTGAGTAAAAAACAAAAAAAATCACCAAATGTTGGTAAGTGTCAAGTCTCTGACTTTTAAGCCATTTACTTCTTGTTTATTTTTTAAAGAAATTCTGGTATCTAAATATTTCATAATGTTTTGGCTTAAAGTGATAGCTTCAGGTTATTGCAGGTAATGACTATATTGCTAATATACAAGACTTGAGCAAGCCATTTAAAATCATAGAAATGTTCTCTATGGCTATTATCAAACCTCTTTCAAAAACCCATTTATGGACAATGGAATGAAACAAAACTAGAAATCAATATCAGAGGCCGGGCGTGGTGGCTCGCGCCTGTAATTCCAGCACTTTGGGAGCCAAGGCAGGCAGATCATGAGGTCAGGAGTTTGAGACCAGCTTGGCCAACATGGTGAAACCCTGTCTCTACTAATAATACAAAATAGCTGGGCATGGTGGCACATGCCTGTAGTCCCAGCTACTCGGGAGGTTGAGGCAGGAGAATTGCTTGAACCCGGGAGGCGGAGGTTGCAGTGAGCCGAGATCACGCCACTTCACTCCAGCCTGGGTGACAGAGCAAGACTCCATCTCAAAAAAAGAAAACGAAAGAAAAAAAAGAAATCAATAGCAGAAAGAAAATAGGAAAATCCATAAATATTTAGAAATTAAACATTGCACTATTAAACAGCCTATGGGTCAAAGAAGAACACAGGAGGGGATTTAGGAAATATCTGGAGACGAGTGAAAACAAAAATACAACACATTAAAACTTATGGGATGCAGTAAAAGTGGCACTAACAGGGAAGTTCATAGCAATAAATGCTTACATGAAAAAAGAAAAATGTTTGCAAATCAACAGCCTAACTCTGCCCTTCAAGGAACTAGAAAAAGAAGAACAAACCAAGCCCAAAGTCAGCAGAAGGAAGGGAATAATAAAGATTAGAACAGAGATAAAGGAAATAAAGCATAAACCATAGAGAAGATCAACAAAACTAAGAGTTGGTTTTTCAAAAAGATAAAAAATTTAACAAATTCATAGCTAGACTAAGAAAAATAGAGAAGACTCAAATAGTTAAAATTATAAATGGTCGGGGGCGGTGGCTACGTGAATCCAGCATTGGAGGAGGGGGGATACAAGTCAGGAGATGAGACACGTGAAACCGTCTACTAAAATACAAAAATAGCGGGGTGGTGGGGCTGTAGAGTACTCGAGAGCTAGCAGAAATGGTAACCGGAGCAATTGAGTGACGAGATGCCATGATCAGCTGGCGACAGAGCGAGATCCGTTCAAAAAAAAAAAAAATAAATGGTCAATGAGACATTAAAATGGATGTCACAGAAATAAAAAAGATTTCGAGAGACTACTATGAACAATTGTACACTAACAAATTGTATAACCTAGAAGAAATTGATAAATTCATAGCAACTTACAACCTACGAAGACTGAATCATAAAGAAATAAGAAATTTGAACAGACCTATAACTGAGAGGACATTGAAACAGTAATCAAAAACCTTTCAGTAATAACAACAACAATAAAAAGCCTAGGCCCAGATGGCTTCAGTGGAGAATTCTACTAAACATTTAAAGAAGAATTAACACCAATCCTCAAACTCTCCCAAAGAATAAGAGGAAGGAATTCCCCAAACTCATTCTGTGAGACAAGTATTACCCTGACACCAAGACAAAGACAAGAAAAGAAAACTATAGACCAATATCCCTGATAAGCATAGATCCAAAAATCCTAAAAAGAACGAATACTAGCAAACCAAATTCAATAGCACATTAAAAGCATCATACACCATGACCAAATGGCAATTATACCTGGAATACATGGATGGCTCAACATATGAAAATCAGTAAGTATAATGTGCCACATTAACAAAATAAGGAACAAAAACTACATGATCATCTCAATTGATGCAGAAAAAGCATTTGACAAAATTTCACATCCTTTCATGATAAAAACATTCAATAAACTATGAATAGAGGGAAACTATCTCAACATAATAAAAGCCATATATGAAAAGCCCACAGTTAATACCATAAGCAACTAGGAACAACTGTTTTTCCTCTATGATCGGGAACAAAGCAAAGATGCCCATCCTTACCACTACTATTCAACATAATACTGAAATTTCCAGCCAGAGCAATTAAGACAAAACAAAACAAAAAAGAAATAAAAGACATACAATTGGAAAAGCAGAAGTAAATTCTCTCAGTTCACAGATAACATGATCTTATATTTAGAAAATCTTAATGATTCTGCACAGAACCTGTTAGAACTAGGAAATGGATTCAGCAAAGTTTCAGCACACAAAATCAACACTCAAAAATCAGTTGCATTTCTATACCAATGACCAATTCAAAAAGGAAATTAGGAAAACAATCCCATTTCTTATAGCACCAAAAAGGATAAAATAGCTAGCAATATACTTAATCAAGGGGATGAAAGACCAAAAAGTATAAAACATTGCTAAAAGAAATAGAATACAAATAAATGGAAAGATATACCATGCTTGTGGATTGAAAGACCTAATATTTTTTAAATGTCATACTATCCAAAGCTATCTACAGCTTCAGTGCAATCTCTGTCAAAACCCAATGGCATTTTTTGTAGAATTAGAAAATCATAAAATTCATGTGGAATCTCAAGGGATGTTGAGTAGCCTAAATAATATTGAAAGAGAAGAACAAAGTTGTAGGCCTCACACTCCTTGATTTTAAAACATACTTCAAAGCAACAATCGTTAAGATGGTGTGGTACTGATGATAGCTATGTAGACCAATGGAAGAGAACAAAAAGCCCAGAAATAAACCCTGGCATATCTGGCTACATGATTTTCAGGAAGTGTGCCAAAACTACACAGTAGGGAAAAAAAGAACAGTCTCTTTAACAAATGGTATTGGGAAAACTGAATATTCACATGCAAAAGAATGAAGCTGGACTCCTACTTTATAGCATATACAAAAATTAACTCAAAATGGATTAAAGACCTAAATGTATCACTTCTCGGCCTTTTGGCTAAGATCAAGTGAAGTCCTAAATGTAAGATCCAAAACTATTAAACTTCTAGAAGAAAATAGAAGGGAAAAGATTTAGGACAGTAATTTCTTGGCTATGACACCAAATGCAAGGCAACAAAATAAAAAAGAAACAAATGGGAGTACATCAAACTTAAAAACTTCTGCATAGCCATAGAAAACAATCAACAGAATGAAAAGGCAACCTAGAGTATGGGAAGAAATAATGGCAAATATTATATCTGATAAGGTGTTAATATCCAGAATATGTAAAAAAACAAATAGATTTAAAAATGGGCAAAGAAGTTGAATAGATATTTCTTCACAAAAGATATACAAGTGGCCAATAAACACATAAAAAGATGCTCAATATCACTAATCATTAGGGAACTGCAAATCAAAATCACAATGAGGTATCACCTCACATCCATCAGGATGGCCACTATCAAAAGAACACAAAACAACAAGTGTTTGTGAGGATGTGAAGAAGTTGGAACCTTTGTGCACTGTTAGTGGGAATGTAAAATAGTGCAACCATACATACTGGAAAACAGTATGGAGGTTCCTCACAAATTAAAAGTAGAATTGCCATACAATCCAACAATCCCACTGTGGATAGATATTCACAAAGCAAATTGAATTATTTCCACATAATTCAAGGAGATACTTGCACACCCATGTTCATCACAAGATTATTTCCAATAGCCAAGAGGTGAAGCAACTCAAATGTCCATCAACAGGTGAATAGATAATGAAAACGTGGCATATACATACAGTGAAAAACCATGCAACCTTAGTAAAGGAAGGAAATCATGTCACATGCACACATAGATGAACCTTGAGGATATTATGCTAAGTGGAAAAAGCCAGTGACAAAAGGATAAATAATGTAGGATTCCACTCCTATGATGTATTCATAGCAGTCAAAATCATAGAAACAGAAAGTAGAAAGGCAGTTATCAAGGGCTGGTAGGAAAGGGAGTTAGTGTTTAGTGGTACAGAGTTTTAGTGTTGCCAGGTAAAAATATTCTAGAGATCTGTTGCAACCATGTGAATATACTTAACACTACTGTACTGTACACTGAAAAAATGGTTAAGAGGATAAATTTAATGTTGTTTTGTTACCACAATAGTAATTTTTAAAAACCCTCATGTATGTTCTTTCCCTTTCATGGCAAATAAACTTAAATGCGGAAATCAAGAGTATGTCATTTCTTTGTCCAACTTGCTGAAATGAAATACAATTGTCCCTCTATGTATGTGGGGAATTGGTTTCAGGACACCTATGTAGATGAAAATTCACTCATGCTCAAGCCCCGAACCTGAGTATATGAAAAGTTGGCCCTCTGTGTACATGGGTTTAACATCCTGCAAATACTTATTTCAATATTTTGATCCACATTTGGTTGAAAAAAAGTCAGATATAGGTGGACCAGTGCAGTTCAAACCCCTGTTGTTCAAGGGTCGACTGTTGTCTCTGTTGTTCAGTATCCATTAATGACTTGAATTCTCTGTTTTCTTCGATACTCAATCAACGTTAGGAGGCATATGATTAAAAACAGTTCTCTGTTAATAAAGGAGCAGGTGAGTTGGCATTCAGGTACAAGTCTTGCTGCACACATAGCTGCTGCTCTCATAGGAGTAATCCCAATGTTCTTTTCCAGTCTACACCATGGATCGCAAAATAATTTATATAAAAATTCTTCCTGTACAGCATGAGTTTTCAATGACAACCAGATGCAAAAAGCCATCAAGTGCTTCAGGCTCTTATACATGCTGCACAGATGCCAGGAACGTATTCTTGCTCCGCATATAAATCATTTCCCTCTACTATAAAGCAAAATGTGTTCTAGTACATACTTTTTCGTTCACGTTATGTGCTATTGACAGTATGTTTGTATAACAGTATCATTTGATATAGGAATTTTGCTGACTTACTTCTGATTTAGCATCAACTATATGTATCATTAGCTTGTGGCTGGCTTTATAAGCTTCTTGCCAGTGCTTTGTGTTGTACATTTTTTCACTATCGGGGGTACAATGACAAATGATACCTTGGTAATTCTAGTCTTTTTTCTTTATTGACAAAACTCATCAAGTTGGTACTGGAAACCAATATCTTGTTCTTGTTCATTGTTGCTCTAGAGAAAAGTAGATTGCCTTAGCAGAGAGGTGAGTGTGCTTTGCTTGACAATTATATAAAAGTCTTTGATGGCTTTAGTCCTCTATAGGCTAGGACATTTATATAGGTGATAAAAATCTACCTCAAAGTAGCCTAAGGAGGAGTGGGAAGCACTGAATTAACTCATAACTGAGAAGGCAGAAAAAGTGCAAAATAATTGAGGGATGTTGTATCCAGATGTTTAAAGGACATGGCCAGGCCTCTGTTATCTCCCATGCCACCTCTCAGCCCTGCAGTTTTCTGTTGGCTTCGTTTTCAGGCAGGTTCTTTACATGTGGCAGCTGAAAAGTTGTATGATCCTTGTGATTTGTGACCCCACAGTAATAGAACACTTTCCTCGCACCTGTATATAGATAAAAATAATAGGGAAGCCTGGACGTAGTGACTCACGCCTATAATCCCAGCACTTTGGGAGGCCGAGGCAGGCGGATCATGAGGTCAGGAATTTGAGACCAGCCTGGCCAATATGGTGAAACCCCATGCCTACTAAAAATACAAAAATTAGCCAGGTATGGTGGCATGCACCTGTAATCCCATCTACTCAGGAGGCTGAGGCAGAATAATTGCTTAACCCGGGAGGCAGAGGTTGCAGTGAGCCGAGATCGTGCCACTGCACTCCAGCCTGGGTGACAGAGAGGGACTCTGTGTCAATAAATAAATAAACAAACAAACAAATAAATAAATAAGGAAGACTCTGGTTGTCCCAGTTTGGATCACAATTCCATGCTGAAATCAATAACACTGGTTGAGGATACATTATTTTGATTATCAAGCCTGTACAATATGCCCACTCCTGTGGACAGATTTTATTGCTAGAAGTGAAGGAAAGAATATACACATAAAATATTTTTCTTCTATTGCAGACACTACTTAAAGTTTCATCAAAAATAATACCCAAGAGGCAAATAGACTAATGATCCAATAAAATTCAATTTTCAGAGATTCATGCTTATATTTCTTTTTAGCACATTTCGTTCTATGTAATTGTGCAAAATCAACACATTCACAGATAATTTGAAAAGAAGCTCTTCTCTTTATGTTTAAAAAGTTATTTTGAGTTGAAGTATTTCTGTTACTAATGTTTTCAACCTCTTTTACACTCAATAATTCACTCTTAAGCCTTTGATTTATTTATTTTATGGTGAAGATATAAAATTACATAATACAAACCAATAAATTGTAAACAAAAACCCATAGTAATGTAAAATAAATACATGTTTATGAAGACCAAAGTGCTCCAGGTTAACTGAATATTAGTCAAGATTAACTGATCAGATAAACTTTATGATTCATGCACCATTTTTAAGAAAGCAATTTTTATGAAAAATATAGAGAAACTGTGGAAAAATCATAATTAAACTACAATTTAAATTTATGAAGTATAAATAAACAAAATGTTTAAATACTTTTCTTTGAGAACTACCAGAATACCTTCTGAGCCCTTCATAGATGCCTCAGACCGTACTCTGAGAACTGGCTCTTTTGCTTCTCAGAGCATTTTCAGAATCAGCTTTTCCACATGCCTGTGTACCACAACCACCTAAGTAGCTTTTTAAAAACATGTATTTCCACATCTAGCTTCTAACCGATCAAACCAGATTTTCTTGGGTGATGCCCAGGAATCTGTATGTTTTAGTCTTTTAATGTAATTATAATGCATCTATGTTGGCACCTGGCAATATGACCAATTTAGGAACCACAACCTAAAGTATCCTCTTTCCAGTCTATTTCCCCACTGTCAAACAACTTACACATGCCCATTCATCCTGTCCATGTACCCCCTCGGTTTTCATTTAAACCTATCACCTGGCTGGGTTTTTACCGAGGGGTGCTGTTGGAAGAACAGGGAAGCAGCTACAAAGATAGGCAACTCATAATCCTTATGGAAGTTTCATCAGCAGCCTGATTACCTGGCAGCTTGTTTCTCCCTTCACCTACTCTGGATCCAAAGAAACTAGGTCTTTCTGCCTCTTCTACATTTCATGAAAAAAGGGATTCTGGTGCTCAATGGAGATCACTCCATTTCCTGCACATTAATTACCCCAGGAAGAGGGGAGGAGGGATGAGGCATGAAATAAAAATGCTCGGGAATATAGGTGGGTATGTTTCCTGTATCCTCTTTTACTCATCTCTGTCTTAATTATCTGGATCTTAGAGATATTTATATGTCCTTCTTGCATGGTGGAACCTGGGCAGAGAAATTATTCTGTGCCAGTTTTCAAATATTTGGTCAGGGTATATGGAGAGGGCAAGATGAAGACTGTATGGTGGTACAGCAGAGAAAGCTCAGTGATACCCCTACTGTCTTGAGCAATCTAGCTGTGACCTCAATGTTGCACATTCCACTAAGCCAAATAAAAGCTCTGTGATTAGGCGACCTGCTTTCCTCAGAAGGCAGTTTGGTATCAGTCCATTGCCACTTGATTATGTTTCTTAAGGGGCAGGCAGGTGCTGTTTTAATGTTCCATACTGTAAGCAGTTTATCAATTTTTTTCCAATGACAAAGGACACTGTCTCTGAGAACAATTGTAATGAGTAGTTTCTGTCTTTCTATATATTTGGTGCTAGTTTATAGCAGGGGTCAGCAAACTAACAGCTGCCAGCAAAATCCAGCCTGCAGCCTGTGGGCTAAGAACAATTTTTTAAAAATCTTTTTAAAGATTTGTAAAAATAAAACAAAGATTAAAATGTGGCCTGTAATGCCTAAATTATTTACTATCTGACCCTTTACAGGAAAATTTGCTGATCCCTGAGTTAGAGGCCTTTTAGACTGACGTACCTGGTTACTACCTGGCTGACCCTCTTAATCTAACTCTTCTTGGCTCCACCATGAAGACCAGCTAAGAGTCATTTCTGACCTAGTTCTAATATCTGCGTTCCAGTTTACCAGATCCCAGTGGTGTTCGGATAAACAGTGGTGTGCAGAACCAGCTCTCTGGACATAAAAGTCCTAATTTGTAGCATCTGCCAATTTCTGTTGTGTAAATACTCCCTTCCATGGCTGATTTTAAGCTACCAAAATGATGTCCCTGAACATGGAATTGGGAATAGATGCATACAGTCAGATCTTGCTAGATGATACAAGTCATCTCCAGCACACCATAGCCCGATCCCAAATGTTTCGAAGTATCTGACATGGTAGAAAGAACATCATCTGCAACTGGTTAAATATTCCTAAATTCAAACCCAATCTTCACCACTTAATGAAATGCATAATCTTCGATAAGTCATTTAACTTCCGTGAGTGTGCTTTTACATTTGCAAACCTAAGATAATGCCACATACCTTTCAGGTAGAAGAGTTTGAGAATAGTAAGAGCAGGTACTGCTGAATACACTACACAGTTCCTGGTACACTTCCCACTTCCCCACACTGAGAGGAGGTATCTCATTCCCTCCTTCCTCATCTTCTCGACAGCTCTCTGTGTAAGCCACAACTGGATGTGAGCCCAGTAAATCTTCCTTCTAGGTCTGTTGGGGGAGAGTGAGGGTTATCAGAAGTGTTTGGGCCCTAGGAAAAGTTTGAGGTTTGAGAGAGTTGGCTGGGGCCTGCTACTAACCAGGACAAACTTGGAAGAATAAATTAGATAGCATGTCCTGAGGATGTCTATCGAGGGAGAATGTCCATTTGATTCCATTTTAAGGGCTGAGTTCTGCTGTTATTTTTCTCTGTGTCTACAATGCCGGGCTCAATTGTGTAGTCTATAGAGCAACTCAATATATAATTGCTGAATGAATGAATGAATGAATAATAAATATCAGCAATAAATTAATGCAATCATGATCATCCCAGCAATTAGGAAACTGAGCTCTGAACAGCCTGGATTCAAATCCCAACTTGGTTCCTTACTATCAGATCTGTATCTTTGGACAAGTTATTTAACTTCTCTGTATTTTGGTTGCATCAATTGTAAAATGAATACTATTAGCAACTATCTCATAGAGTGGAGTTAAAGTACTTAGTAAAATAAGCCTGGCACATTGCAGGTACCCAGTAATATAAGCTGTTATTATCATTACCATCAAAGGCAACATTAACAACAAACACTCATTGATATCCACTGTACATCATGTTCTTAGTTTAATCTATTAATCCAATCATCATTTCAAGGAGAGAAAACATGCAACAATATGAGTACCACTCTAATGTGTCACAATGCCTAATTTTAATAAACCAAATTCATTGCAACTAAATATTTACGTTCTTTTGATCTCTCATGCTCATCAAACTAAGGGCGCAAAGGCTACAATAATTGTGGGATAAAAGCTGAGATTCCCTTACGCTTGAGGGGTCTGAAAAGAAACTCCAGGGGGCTCCCAGTGGCCAAATATGGGACAATTTGAGCACCGAAAAGGAAAGAATGACTGTAAATGTTTAAAAACACATTGAATTATACTTGATGTGTGTATGTTTGAGGCAGAGAGAGGGAGGATACCTTATTTATCATCATTGGAGGTAGCTAGTGTAGACATACTGCTATGGTCTGAATGTTGGTGTCTCCCTAAAATTCAAATGGTGAAACTGAACCCCCAAAGTAATGGTATTAAGAAGTGGGGCTCGCTCTACTCTCCTTGCAAAGAGTTAATCATTTCTGTTCTAGTCCATCACAAACTTAAGTTTGTACTCCTACTTAATGATTATACTAACATTAGAAGAAATCCACTGAGTCATGGTTGGGAAGGATGAGGAATTTAGATCACTTCCAGCTTCTCTCCTCCACTGTAAGATCTGTTCCTTGTATTATTGGTTTCAGTTCTTCTGTTATTTTTTATTAGTTTCAATCATATCCTCAAACCTCTATTTCATGTTAGATGTCCTGTAGTCAGTATATCTTTACTGCCAACATGTGAGATAAACAATAATGCCCCTCCACTACTTCCTTCTTCCTTTTACCTCCCTCCTAATCCAAACCTAGGAAATGACAGAAATAATATGTTTAAAGAACAAATTAATAGCCATTCTAGGAAACAAGAGAAAGTAACAACACCAGATGAGAAATATAAGCAATCTGAAAGTCAGAAAACAGTGTTTGTCCTGGGGGATATGAGGAGGCAGCAGCCTAATGTGGCAGAGGACTGGGTGCTGCAGGCTCAGGAGGGCAAGGGAGCTGCTTGGTTGTGCCTTGGCTTCTCTTCACATTGTCCTTGGTGGACGTTTGCCCGGTCTGTTGTCATTGTGCGCACCTGATATGAATCAGAGGTGACCATTAGAGCCATTGAATGCATATGGGCAGAGAAAGTTTATAACAGTCACAGACTTTGCTTCTCCAGGCCTAATGGACAATCTGCAGAAGCAGCTGTTGCCAGCCTCGTGCACTCACCTGGACCAGGCACTCAGCCTGCTTCTAGAGGCTGTGGTGATGAGGGTCAGGCAACAGGGTGAGTGTTGTGCGGCTCCTCTGAAGCAGTTTCCTGGTCATGTTCAGAGGCTGGGAGCCTTGAGAGGTGAGTGGGCCCTGGGCGGGTATGGTACTTTGGCTAGTGTACAGGGCCCCTGAAGACCCTGTCCTGATTCTCCTCCATCAGCCTTTCTTAGGCCTACAGCCTCCTAACACTTGCTTGGTTCCCATTATCATGCTGTTATGCTTCTTTCAAACCCAGCTCAAGTGCCTGGACATTTATCCTTCAGTCTGCAGCTGAACATGGGCAGTGTTTGCTGCACTGGCTGGGGCACAGTTGGGGTTGTCTCTGACCTCTGCAATGATCAAGTCTTGGTTCTTTTCTTACCTATCGGCAGCATTTAATGATTTAATACTATCTCCCCCTTGAAACTGTTTCACTTGTTTCTAGGGAGGCTGCTTCTGTAGTGTTCTGTTTTTAAGAACCCCTTCAGGAAAATAAAGTCAGAGCAGTGCAAGTAGAATGAATGGTTTCTTATGAATATATTCACCAGTTGGCATGGAAGGCCCTGAGCTGTTGGATCTGAGCAGCACACTGCATATTAACAGAGGGGCAACTCAGCTAGGGGAAGACCCATTACAGGGGAGAGAGTCTCACCTGAGTCCAGCCCGAGCCTTCTGAATCCCTCGATGTATCTGAAGGCCTGCTTCTCTATAAAGCAAATGTTTCCTCTGAAGTTAACAACAAACATTTTGCTGTTTCTGCTCTTCATATGGGTCGGGGTAGCACAGGCCACATGTTCGGGTTCATACCTTAGAAAGCTTCTAGGTCAAAAGCTGCAGTGTCCAATTCAGTAGCCACTTGCCTTGTGTGGCTGCTAAACACTTGAAATGTAGCTGGTGCAAATGCAGATGCACTCTAAGTGTAAAGTGATCACCAGATTTCAAAGCAAAAACCACCAGAATATAAAATATCTCAATAATCTTTATGTTGATGTTGTGTTGAAATGATTATAGGTTGAATGTATTAAGTTAAATAAAATATGTTATCAAAATTAATTTAACTTATTTCCTTATACTTTTAAAATAGATTTACTAGGAAATTTCAAATTACTTGTCTGGGTTACATTTCTATTTTTAATGCATTCAGGTCCAGGCACAGTTGAGGTCATGATTTTGTACTGAGGCCACTCTCAGAGATGGTTTAGGAGGATCTGATAAAGGGCTTGTTATTCTCTAGAGAGCAGTTACCCCTTTTTTCCCTTGGGTGATGAGCAGAAGTGACACCTTGACCCAGATGAACTTGATGAGCTAGATCCCATTGTTAAGTTGGTTACCCTTACTCAATCAGCTGCCTGCAGTCCTAGCCTATAGGAAATCCCCTGCTCCTGCCCCCACATACACCTTTTCCTTTCCCCCAGGAGTTCTCTCACCTTCAGCAGGATGTTGAGATGACCCCTCTGAGGACCATCCTGGGGGTGGCGGGTTGTGAATGTACTGAGGTCTGATTGATGGCGATTAGTGTTCATGTGGGATCGTCTGGTTTGGCTTATTCAGGTTTTCTTTCTTCTGTTTTTTTTTTAATATTCAAATCAGCCTCTGCTGCTCTGTGTGCCTCAGGGAGCAATACATGATCCTTCAGAGCAGGACCATAATGGAATGACAAGGAGCATACTTTAGTGATGGAGCAAATCACAAAACCTGTCTCTGCCTGATCATCCATGTTGGTGAGTTTGTAACTATATGGATACAACCTGCTGCTGTTTCTTGTCAGGACTATGCCCCATTTCTGGATCCTCTCTGTTAGAGAAAGGGAGCCTGAACACACCTGCATTGAAATTAAAGGAGTCAGAGGAGGTGAGGTGAATAAAGGCATGTGGAGGATTAGCTGAGGAGAATTCAGAGAGAATGGAAAATACAGAGGAAAGAGACGGTGATGATTTTAACAGCTTTGGGGAATTGACTCTGGGTCAGGCACTGTGCCCAGTGTTTTAGTATTGATATTATTTTATTTACTTCTTATACTAATCCCTGAGGCAGGTAGTAAAATTATCCCATTTTATAGATGAAAAAACTGGAACAGAGAGAGGATAAATAATCTGTCAAAATCATAACAATGGCCAGTGGCAGGAGGAGGATTTGAGCATGGGTCTCAGTCTGGAGCATGTGTCTTTAGTTACTGTATTCTACTGCCCATAGATAGAAATAGAACAGGGGAATGTAAGTGGGAAGGAGAAAGGCACATCAAAAGGAAAAGCAAATAGAAAAAGAGTAAAACAAGGGTGCACTAGAAATGTGAGTTGTGATGTTTGACTTGAAAGAGATGAGTTTAAAAAGAGGAGGAAGTAAAAAGGAAATTGGAAAGAAAATGGAGTCTCAACCTTTTCTTCATACATCTAGAAGACTCTTATTCTCACATTTACCAGAAAATTCCTATTTGATATGGTTTGACTCTGTGTCCCCACCCAAATCTCATCTTGAATTGTAATCCCCACATATCGAGGGAGGGACCTGATGGGAGGTGATTGGATCATGGGAGCAGTTTCCCCCATGCTGTTCTCATGATAGTGAGGGAGCTCTCATGAGATCTAATGGTTTCATAAGCATCTGGCATTTCCCCTGCTCACTGTCTCTTAGCTGCCGCCATGTAATACATGCCTGCTTCCCCTTCCACCATGACGGTAAGTATCCTGAGGTCTTCCCAGCCATGTGGAACTGTGAGTCAATTAAACCAGTTTAAAAAAAAAAATTACCCGGTCTCAGGGAAGTTATAGCAACGTGAAAATGAACTAATACACTATTTAAATTTAACTTCCTCATAGAGTTGAGGGAGCTCTGTTTTTGGTACATGTGTACATGGTGACAAAATGTGGGCAGAGACAAAACGTACCTTTGATGTTAACTCCAAGCCAAGACCCTAAGATGTCCTGGTTTTCTTGCTAAGGATTCCTCACAGATCCCTGAAAGAATGCACAGACTCAGAGATGTCACTAAAGAGGTCAGCAGTGCTGCGTATGAGCATTGCTATCCTGTACACTGTTTTTGGCTTGGAATGGCATTTTCACCAAGTTTAGATAGAATAACAAAACCAAGGCAGTACCTCCTATAAACATACATGTGTACAGTTTAACAAACAAAGGATTGTTCTTTGTTGTGAGATTATTTCTAAGTTGGGGTATTGAAGTGCCACTTCTTATAAATGATAGAAGCACGTGCTAGCTTTTAAAATGTCATTTAGCAACAAAAAAAAAGAAAGCTCTTTCTCAAAAACAAAATGTTGAGAAAAAAGGAACTTGCAGGATTTAAATGGTACGAAACTATGCATATAAAGTTTGAAAAGCTTCAAAACATTACCATATTGTGCTGCTTACATACATATGTGGTAAAATTTTAATTTCATTCATAATAATGATTAACATCAAAATTCATGGTAGTGGATGCGTCTGGTAGGGAGGAGGAGAGGAACTGGATTGGAGACGGTAACCAGGGAGCTTATTTTTGTTTGTAAAATTGTATTTCTTAAACTGAGCAGTCAGCACATGGAAATTCAATTCATCTTTTCACAAACTATACTGAAAGTTTGCAATACACTGAAAAATTTACAAGGAAGGAGTGAAGGAAGTTAGAAGGGAAGGGGAAAGTAAAGAAGGAGAGAGGAAGGAAAGGATGAAGAGAAGGGAGGAATGATCACATTTTATTAATCCAAGGTGTGGAAAGTAGAGTTAGAAGCAATGTCAAAAACACCAAGATCCATTTTGGGCAGGAAGAGGGAGAAAAACTGAAGGTTAATATATGGCAAAATTTGAGAAAGAAAAAAGAATGAGATTTATATTTGTGTACAGCTACAAATTCCCTGAGCATGCTCTAGCTGTATCCCCAAATCTAAGTTACCTTCATACGGAGATAGATTTACCTTGGCCAGGTGGATTTTCAAATGAGACCACTCTTTTGACTAGTGCAGTGCATGAGAAAACACTTCTTAGCTTTACAAAGTCTCTGGTGGGGTGGGTGTCAAAAATGATCCTGGCAACTAGTACAAGCACTGATTCTGAAAATGATGTATGTTTTTCCTTCAAACACAAAAACCGTAATGTGAATTCTGTGATAGGTATGCATGCAAGAAGGAAGGACATATGGAATCACAAGCAATGTGGTAGTTTTGGTGCTCTTCACTAATCTTTTGTGTGCACAGAACTGAACCTTCTCCTATTTTGCTTCAAGTTCTTCTCAGCTGTCATCTCTGTGTACCTCAGAATTTATCAATAATGCCTTCTAGAGAAGAGGAAAATCATAAACTAAGAAACTTTCTATTTCCTTTTAGAAAATAAAATGTCAAACCGGTTGGAGAGAATAGCAGCAACAATCATGTCCTATCAGTTGAGACCATTATGGTCTCCATTAGACAGATGAGGAAACTGAAGGCCAAAGAGGACAAGTAAATTTCTCAGGGTCACCGGAAGGGTGAGCCAGTAATCTGAGACTTAATTCCAGGTCTGTACAATTCTTCCACTGGATCCTAACTGCCACCTGCTGCCATCAGAGTGACTCACGTTCCAGTGAGGTTCTCATCCCTCACCCCTGAGTGGACTGCAGAATGGAAATTTCTTTCCTTGTACTCCACAAGAATGAATAAAGCCATGGGGCTGCAACATATTGATGTTGAAACCATGATATTCACTTCTGTCCTATAATGAGCAATGTAATAGCCAGTAACCAGTGTGTCCACATCTGCTTTTTAAAGTAACATTGTCAGCCTTTATATATATTTTTTGCCATCTATTTTTCCCACCACTAGACCAGTCCTTTGCAGAGTTTTTAAGCCTCAATGGCAATAGGCTATGCTAAGTGAAGATACTCTTTGCCCTTATTGCCATATTTTAAGTCACTCCAAAGTCGTCTACTAGCTCAAGCAGAAACTTAATCCTCCTCCATTGCACACCCCCACCACCACCAAAAGGTCCTGTTGGTAATCATCCCCAAATGGATGCCTCAAGTATGCCTCTGAACCAGTCTGTTGACCTCACTGTGTCTACCTCTTCCACCCCTCTCTGCTTTGGTTGACAAGCAATTCTTGCAAAGCTACTTGAGGGAGTATTGCTGTGGCTTTCACGGCTTTTTTTTTTAACCCTCCACGTAATATTGCCTTCAGAAATGGTTACTGTTTTATGATAACAAACCTAATGATCCTTAGGGTGCCATAATAGTGCTAGGCTTTAGGTAGAGTCCGGGAATTTTTTGAGACTCTGTACTGTGTTTTTTCACTTGAACCCAGGAGCAGCAGCGTTTGTGTCCATGGTTCATAAAAATACATTGCCCACACTAACAACAGCTGAAGTCTAGCTCAGCCAGCCAAACTTCCTTACTGCATCTCATTAAATCATGCGGTTATAGAACTTTAAGTTAAAAAGGACAGCGAAGATATTCTATATTAACCTTATATATGGTACTGAATTTCCATTTATAGCAGTTGTTTCCTAACATTAGCACGTATCAGAATCACAAGAAAGGCTTGTTAACAAGTATGTTGTAAGTTTGTTTATATAGTTGCTGCCTTGACATCCATTTTTAGACCTGATATAAGTTGGAAGCAGTCATATTCCATTGCCTTTGACCTAGTTAAAGCTTCCTTTCCCTATGTGGTTGTTTATTATATAGCCTCCTTCTTCCTCAACTCACTGACCCCAAGCCCAACACACTCAATAGCTGCTGACCATGATAAAATCTATGGTCAACACCAGAGTCATATAAATAAGTTTCCCCCTTTGCTGAATGTTTTTCTTTAACTAGATGATCCATAGCCCCTTCAGGAAAGCATAAATGATAATGTCTATGGGTCTTAATAATGGCATAGCCCCACAGGTTCTCCCTCACCCTTTCTCTCTCACTCCCCACCCTCTGGTTGAGATCCTTGATATCTATAGCCTTCTTGTCAGTCTCTCATCAGCACCCCTAATCTCTCTGGGACCTCTGAATAATAAAGTTTACTTGATTGAGCTCAAACTGCAAACCCTGTTTCATGGGAAGTAGCTCAAATCTCAGTTCAGTTCTCTTCAGTTTCATGCATTTTTGTTTCACATCCTCATTGTGTCTCCCCTGACGCAGACAACTGAACCTAACTTTATTCTCCAATTAGGTTCTCCTAGAGAGTGGCTATCTTGGCTTATGGTCCCTCTGGACAGAGAGATCTCAAGACCAATGTACCCTAGAACTTAAAGTATAATATTATATATATATTATATACATATTAATAATATATAATATATAAATAAATAAATATATAAATAAATAAATATATAAATATAAAATATATAAATATATATTATATAATTTATATTATATTATTATATATATAATAATTTATATTATATTATTATATATATATATTATATATATTATATATAATATATAATATATATTTATATATAATATAATATATATTATATATTTATATATAATATAAATATATTCTTACTGTTGTGGTTTTATATATATATAATATATATATTATATATAATATTATACTTTAAGTATATATAATATATTATATAATATATACTTTAAGTATAATATTATATTATTTTATATATAATATACTTTATATATAATATATAATATATAAATATATGTATATTATATATTATATTATATATAAATATATATTATATATATTTATATATATAAATATATGAGAAAACACTTCTTAGCTTTACAAAGTCTCTGGTCGGGGTGGGTGTCACAAAAATGATCCTGGCAACTAGTACAAGCACTGATTCTGAAAATGATGTATGTTTTTCCTTCAAACACAAAAACCGTAATGTGAATTCTGTGATAGGTATGCATGCAAGAAGGAAGGACATATGGAATCACAAGCAATGTGATTTTGTGTGCACAGAACTGAACCTTCTCCTATTTTGCTTCAAGTTCTTCTCAGCTGTCATCTCTGTGTACCTCAGAATTTATCTGGCCCAGAATTGGCTCTGGCCCCGTCCTCCATGTTCAAAATCAGTAATGTAACGTCCGCAAATCTCTCTTTGGTTATTTGGCTTCTGTTTTAATTGCACATCTCTCACTATATGCCTTCTGTCTCTCTCTCTTAGAAGAGCCCTTGAAATTACATTAGCCTCAACTGGATAATCAAGAATAGTTTCTCATTTCAAGATTCTTAGTTATATCTGCAAATCCCCTTTGCTACAAAGGGTAGCATATTTACAGATTCTGGGGATTAGGGCATAGACATCTTTGGAGGAAGAGGAGCATCATTCTGCCTTCCACACTAGGATCATATAAATGTTTCTCACAGATGAATCACATGGTATATTATGATTTATTTTTCATTCCTAATAACATTTTTGTTGGTGTTAATAATTAACTTTTGTGGTTGCTTAATTTTTTATGTACTTGCACAAATTCTTCTAACCATGAAACTCTTCTTAATGTGACAAAACACATCAGTTAAACTGTTAGTCCATTTTCTTTCTGGAGATTTCCTTCCTAAAACCCTATGTCTTCTTGTTTCTATTTGGAGCAATTGTTCTTTAAACCAGAGGCCAATGGATATTCTGTAAAGGACATATTAAATACTTTAGGATTTATGGGACATACAATCTCTGTCTCAACTACTCAACTCTGCCTTTGTATATAAAAACAGACATGGACAATATGTAAATAAATAGGCTGGTTATATTCCAATAAAACTTTACTTACAAAAGCCAGTAAATTGAGAAAGACAGTTGGAAAGAGACACATGTAGATCAATGAGATACAATAAAGAACCTAGAAATAGGTTTACACAAATATGCCCAACTAATTTATTTTTAAATTTTTTGTAATTTTTAAATATTTTCAATTTTTATTTTAGATTCAGGGGGTACATGCACAGATTTGTTACATGGGTATACTGAGTGATGCTCAGGTTTGGGGTATGATTTATCCCATCACCCAGAGTGAGCATAGTACCCAATAGTTTTTCAACCCTTACTCCCTCCGTTCCTCCCTATTCTAGTAGTCCCCACTATTGTTGCCATTTTTATGTCCATGAGTACCCAAGGTTTAGCTCCCACTTATAAGTGAGAACATGTGGTATTTGGTTTTCTGTTCCTGTGTTCAGTTGCTTAGTGTAATAGCCTCCAGCTGCATTCATGTTGCTACAAAGGACATGATTTCATTCTTTTTTTATGGTTGCATAGTATTCCATAGTGTATATGTACCACATTTTCTTTGTCCAATCTATCATTGATGGGTTGATTCCATGTCTTTGCTATTGTGAATAGTACTGTGATGAACATACAAGTGCATGTGTCTTTTTGGTAGAATAATTTATTTTCTTTCAGATATATACCTAGTAATGGCATTGCTGGGTCAAATGGTTATTCTGTTTTAAGTTGTTTGAGAAATCTCCAAATTGCTTTCCACAGTGGCTAAACTAATTTACAATCCCACCAAAAGTGTATAAACATTCCCTTTTCTCCACAGCCTTGCCAGCATCGTTCGCTTTTTGACTTTTTAATAATAGTCACTCTGACTGGTGTGAGGTAATATCTCACTGTGGTTTTGATTTGCATTTCTTTGATTATTAGTGATGTTGAGCATTTTTTCATGTTTGTTGGCCACGTGTATGTCTTCTTTACAGAAGTGCATGTTCATGTTTTTTGCTGACTTTTAATGAGTTTATATATATATTTGCTTGTTAAATTGTTTAAGTTTCCTACAGATTCTTGATATTGGGCCTTTGCTAGATTATAGTGCAAAATATTTTCTACCATTCTGTAGGTTATCTGTATACTCTGTTGACAGTTTCTTTTGCTGTGCAGAAGCTATTTAGTTTAATTACATCCCACTTGTTGATTTTTATTTTTGTTGTAATTGCTTTTGAGACAGTCAAAAATTCTTTCCCAAGGCCAATATCCAGAATGGTGCTTCTTACACCATTTCTTCTAGGATTCTTACAGTTTGGAGTCTTACATTTAAATCCTTAATCCATGTTGATTTGATTCTTGTATATGGTGAAAGGTGTGGGTCAAGCTTCATTCTTCTGCATATGGCTAGCCAGTTATCCCAGCACCATTTATTAAATAGGGAGTCTTTTTCCTGTTCCTTTTTTTGTTGACTTTGTCAAAGATCAGATGACTGTAGGAGTAGGCCTTTATTTCTGGGTTCTCTATTTTATTCTATTGGCCTATGTGTTCATTTTTGTACCAGTACCATGTTGTTTTGGTTACTGTACCTTTTATGATAGTTGGAAGTTGGGTAATGTGATGCTCTGGCTGTGTTCTTTTTCTTTAGAATTGCTTTGGCTACTTCAGCTCTTTCTTGGTTACATGCAAAATTTAGAATAGTATTTTTCTAATTCTGTGAAAAATGATGTTGGTACTTTGATAAGAATAGCATTGAATCTGTAGATTGCTTTGGGCAGTATGGCCATTTTAACAATATTGATTCTTCCAATCCATGAGCATGGACTGTTTTTGTATTTGTTTGTGTCGTCTATGATTTCTTTCATCAGTGTTTTGTAGTTCTTCTTGTAGAGGTCTTTCACTTCCTTTGTTAGATGTATTCCTAGGTATTTCATTTTTTTGTGGCTATTATAAATAGAATTGCATTCTTTATTTGGCTCTCAGCTTGAATGTTATTGGTGTATAGAAATGTTACTGATTTTTTTTTTTTTTTTTTTTTGAGACAGGGTCTCGCTCTGTCGCCCAGGCTGGAGCGCAGTGGCGCAATCTCGGCTGGCTGCAAGCTCCGCCTCCCGGGTTCACGCCATTCTCCTGCCTCAGCCTCCTGAGTAGCTGGGACTACAGGCGCCAGCCACCACGCCTCGCTAATTTTTTGTATTTTTAGTAGAGACGGGGTTTCACCATGGTCTCGATCTCCTGACCTCGTGATCCACCTGCCTCAGCCTCCCAAAGTGCTGGGATTACAGGCGTGAGCTACCGCGCCCGGCCCCAGAAATGTTACTGATTCTTGTACATTGATTTTGTATCCTGAAACTTTACTGAAGTGGTTTATTAGTTCCAAGAGCCTTCTGGCAGAGTCTCTAGGGATTTCTACATATAGAATTATGTCATCAGCAAAGAGAGGTTGACTTCCTATTTTCCTATTTGGATAATTTTATATATTTCTCTTGCCTGGTTGCTCTGGCTAGGACTTCCAGTATCATGTTGATAGGAGTGGTAAGATTGGGCATCCTTGTCTTGTTCCAGTTCTTAAGAAGAATGCTTCCCTCAGCTTTTGCCTATTTAGTATGTTGTTGGCTGTGGGTTTGTCATAGATGGCTCTTATTACTTTGAGGTATGTTTCTTCAATTCCTAGTTTGATGAGTGCTTTTATCATGAAGCCATGTTGGATTTTATCAAAAGCTTTTTCTGCATCTATTGAGATGAACATAAGGTTTTTGTTTTAAATTCTGTCCAACATACCTATCAGAATATTTAAAAATTAAAAAATAGAAATAATACAATAGAAATAATACCAAATGCTGGTGAGGATGTAAAGAAACTGGGTTACTTATATATTGCTAATGGAAATATAAAAAGGTACCCTGTGGAAAACAGTTTGGCAGTTTCTTAGAAGACAAAACATGCAGTTAACCATATGAACCAGCAACTGTATTCTTGGGCAATTATCTCAGAAAAATGAAAACTTGTGTTTATACAAACACCTGTACATGAAAGTTTTCATGCAGCTTTATTGATAATAACCCAAGCAGGAAATAATGTAGATATTCTTAAGTGGGTGAAGGGTTAAACACTTCATGGTACATCCATACTATGGAATAGTACTCAACAATAAAAAGGAACAGGCTGCTGATACACAGGACTTGAATAAATCTCAAGATGATGATGCTGATTTTTAAAAAGCCTATCTTAAAAGTTTACATATTATATTGTTTAATTGATGTAACATTCATGAGATGACAAAATTATTAAAATGGAAAACAGATAAGTGATTGTGGTGGTAGATACATAAATCAGTGCATATAATACAATTTTATAGAACTAAATACACATGCACACACACATACACATAAGTAAGTACAAATAAAACTAAGATTGGTGGATTATGTCAATGTTAACATTCTAGTTGTAAAAGTGTACTATACTTTTGTATTATGTTATCATTGAGGGAAACTGGGTAAAGAATACACAGGATCTTTGTATATTTATCCACAACTGCATGTGAATCTTGGTGTAATCTGGTAACCCACTCTAAACCAAGTGCATAACTCTCATCTTGGGATTTCTGTGTCCTTCTGAAATGCCTGTTAATTGGATAATGAGTCTCCTAGATTGATCCTCCAATGTTCTTACATTTCTATTTTTCATAACTCATTTTTTTAGAATAAACTTTAGGTGCAATTTACATACAATAAAAGTTATTAAATTAATGTATATTATTAAATGCATTTTGACAAATGTATATAATTCTAATATAGGACAATTCCCATAATCCCTAAAATGTTCCCTTATCTCCCTTGTAGTCAGTTCCCTCCCTTGCAACAAATAATCTGCTTTCTGACATTACAGTTTTTGTCTTTCCAATAATTTTGTTAAAATGTAATTGTATTTCTGAAGGACCTTCTATTACCTTCAGAGCTCCCTGTGAGATCTGCTGAGGCCACTTCTGCAACTGCATTTCTGTTCAACTTCTCCCTCTGCTTAGTCCTGCTTCCTTTGCTTTCTCACAAGTGTCCCTGAGAGCAGTCTCCAGAAAACATCCTACTTGCACATCTCAGATTCTGAATTTGCTGCCTTGGAAACCCAACCTATGACACTGGTTTTTGACAATTTTATTTTTAGGTACCTAGGCATGGTATCTTTATTTATCTTGATCAGTGTTCACTATGCCTATTCAATCTGAAAAGACTTGTCATTTTTCAGTCCTTGGACTATTTAAATTTTTTTTAATTATCTATTTCCTTTAAATTTTTCTTAAAAAATTCTCTCTGTTTTCTCCTATTGGATTTCAAAATATCTGCATTAATTTTCCCTTTCTATTAATTCTCCTTTCATATTCTCTAATTATACCTTTGCACTGCATTCTGAGAGAAGTCCTCAGCTAGGTCTTCAGATTAATTTAGTCACTCTTCCAGTGATTCAAATTGATGGACTATCTGGCCTATCAATTGGGTCTTTATAGTAATTGCATAACCTACTTTCTTAGTTCTTCATTTTTAACCTGTTCTTATTTAATTCACATGATATTCCATTATAATACTCTGAGGCTATTTCTTTGATTTATTTTAATTAATTGTTCAGTTTGCTCTTTTAACTAGTTTTTTAGTATTCTGTTTGTTGAATTCAGTGTCTTTTTTTGTAATGAATTTCCAAAATATTTTTTTTTTTTTTTTGATGGAGTCTCACTCTGTCTGTTGCCCAGGCTGGAGTGCAGTGGCGCAATCTCGGCTTACTGCAAGCTCCACCTCCCGGATTCATGCCATTCTGTCTCAGCCTCCTGAGTAACTGGGACTACAGGCGCCCACCACCACGCCCGGCTAATTTTTTGTATTTTTAGTACAGACGGGGTTTCACCATGTTAGCCAGGATGGTCTCGATCTCCTGACCTCGTGATCTGCCCACCTCAGCCTCCCAAAGTGCTGGGATTACGGGCGTGAGCCACCGTGCCCGGCCTAATATTGGGTGTTTATTGCTTGTGCATTCATTTTTATATAAGACCCTCCCTATTCTGTTTTTGGTGGATGTGGTTTTCTTTGGGGAAACAATCCTGCTTCAGGTGATTTGGGGTATGGAAACCATAAATATACTTCAAGGAGGTATACCTATTTTGGAGGGTATGGGTTTCCTGTTTCTTCTTGGGTGCCGTAAGTTATCTAATACATTGCCCGTCCTTTCTTGCCCCAATACTTGTATTCATAATTTTAGCCTGAAGATTGATGTTCTGCTGGCTACTTCTTGACACAAATGAACATGGGATGTGATCATCTTGTGGGGTCAACCCATGCGGACAATTAAAATATATTTCTTTAACCACTCACCTAGATGTTTTGCCAGGGGTCTTTCTAACCCCCTACATCCTTACCTTTAACTTGAACTACCTCCAGAGCCATGGTACCTTTCCTCACAGTCCTCTCATGTGCTTTAGACAATGGTTTCTTCTGTTAACCCAATCCTATATGTATATTTTTTTCATGGACTCCTTCATGATCACTGGTGTACCTTTTGGTTTTACAGGCCTTTTGTGAATTTATTCCTTTAAACATTGTCTTTTCTAAGGAGTTGAATCAGTAAATGGCAGCAGGAATTTGTATTCAGTTCATTCTCCAACTCTTAAAAACGTGTTTGGAATAGTTTAGCACCAGAATTATTATTTTAAGTTTCAATAGAACTTATCTTTTAAAAAATCCTCTGGGCTTCAGTTAGGTGTAAATTTTGACTACTGATAGCATTTCTTCCATAAATATAGTCTTTCTAGGTGTTCTATGTCTTGGTAATTTTGATCAGTTGTATTTTGCTAAAAAAATGCATTGCTTTTATTTAGATACTTTAATCTGATATAAATTTGGCATAGTAAATTCTTATAACCTAAAAGCTCTGCTTTTTGCTATATGTCTTAGAAAATATATTTTACAAATACTTTTTTTGTGTGTAATGAGCAACTTTTAGGGTAAAGATTATTATTCTTATTTTCTCTACAGTGTGTGAGCACAGTGCTTTTTATAATACTGCTTTACTTTTCTTTGTAATCCATTTGAAAGTATTCATTGTACTGCTGTTGGTCATGGTTCAGAGAACCAAGACTTTTTGCCAACACCAGGTGTATGGCTAATAATTTACTTTATTATACACCGTTTATCTTGAAAGCTATGGCTATCAACAGAAAGTAATGAAAATTAGCATGACTTCTAATTTACTTAGTTTCACAATTATATATCTCCTGGATATGTTATTTGTACCATTGTGAATTAGCAGGTTTGGTAATTTTGGTAGACTCTCCAGCTTCTCTTAGATACATGCTCAAGGAAAAGTAAGTACATGTCCCCAGGCGACTCCATGGCCATTTCTGTGAATATAGTAGGGAGATATTAATAACTATTGCACGGCCAGGCGCGGTGGCTCACCCATGTAATCCCAGCACTTTGGGAGGCCGAGGTGGGCGGATCATGAGGTCAGGAGATCAAAACCATCCTGGCTCACACGGTGAAACCCCGTCTCCACTAAAAAATAAAAAAAAATTAGCCGGGCATGGTGGCAGGTACCTGTAGTCCAGGCTACTCGGGAGGCCGAGGCAGGAGAATGGCATGAACCTGGGAGGCGGAACTTGCAGTGAGCTGAGATCTCACCATGGCACTCCAGCCTGGGCAACAGAGCGAGACTCTGTCTCAAAAAAAAAATATTATAATAACCATTGCACATCTCTTATTCCTGTGGTGTTTGGAATTTTTCTTAGCATTTCTGAAAGCAGGGAATAGTTTTCTTTTCTCAGCCTTTTCAAAATAATCTACAAAAGAGCTTTAAATCAATCTATAATTCTGAGTATAAAGCTTTCTCTCTTTTTCTCTGTTGTTGGGACCTTTCAAAATCCACTTCTTATTAGTGGTTTCCTTCTGCCACTGTATTTTTACAGAATAATTTCTTATATCTTATCTAAGAATTTTTCTCCCTCTCAAATAAGCCAGGTTTAGATCTCAAATCTAGAAATCACTAGCTATGAGAATGTGGGCAAATCACTTAACTTCTCCGAGTATAGTTGTCTCATTTGCAAAATGGGGGAGTTAAAATTATATCCATGTCATAAGATTGTTATGAAGATAAAACAAGATATGGTATGTATATTGTTTAGCTTAGTACATAGGAATCAATAAATATTAGGTGGTATTGTCAGATATTATAATCATCGTCATCATTCATATGCACTAACTGCTTTTCCTCAACATCATATAAAAAACTTCCAGCTTAACCTTGCAGGAAATATTTGGGGTGATCATATATAGTAGGGAAGTAGCCATAGCACCCTATCCAACAGGTCTTTGTTACAAATATCTGTCTCTATCTACTAGATCTGTAGCCTAGCGTCCCTACATGGGCACCATCTGTACCTGTTTGTGGTGTTCCTGGAAAGCATACTTCTAAAGCCTGCTTATTCTCTCCTCTCTCTCTGGAAGTGATAACCTGCCAACCTCTGAGTGCTAGCAATTTGCAAGGTATTGATTTACCTGACTCTTGCACTCCCTCCTAGAACACACACACACACATTGTAAAACTTGTTTCTTCCTTTATACAATTGGATTTCTCTTATTTTCTATGTTCTGACAATAGTCCAATTTCGATCTTTGCCCTGGAATTTTAGTGCTGTGTTTTCCTTTTAAACCAGTTCTTTCAGCACTGATATCAGCTAATGCCCCTAACTCATCTCTACTGGTATCAGTAATACCCCAATCCCATTTCTACCGACATCAGCTAATACCCAAACCCATCTTCACCAATATCAGCTAATGCCTCAAATCCCTTTCCACAGAGATTGGGGTAGAGATGGGTTTGGGGCCTTAGCCGATGTCAGTGCTGAAAGAATGGGTTTATAAAAGAAACAGAGCAATAAATTTTTGCAGCAAAGATTAAAATTATAACAATAAAGTATAAAAATGAATTTAAAATATTTAGTTATAATAAGCAACTTTTCTTGAGTACTTACAGTGTGCCAGTCACTCAGCAAGAACGTTCCTTCGGCTATAACATCTTCCTGCGAAACAATTCTAGAGGTAGTTTGTGCTGTTATCCTCATTTTGTGAATGAGAAAACAGAGACTTGGATTGAATCGCTGACTCATGGTCACAGACATCTACTGAGCAGTGGACTGGGACACAAGTCTAGGGTTTGACGGGGTTCTCCTCTTGAATCTAAACCAACTGAGAGAAACAAAATAGTCAGAAGGTTCAGGATCAAAAGACTGGCTCTTTTGCTGACTGACATAAGTTAGATTGGAGAGGCTGGGCGCAGTGGCTCACACCTGTAATCCCAGCACTTTGGGAGGCCGAGGCGGGCTGATCACCTGAGCTCAGGAGTTTGATACCACCCTGGGCAACATGGTGAAACCCCATCTCTACTAAAAAATAAAATTAGCCAGGCGTGGTGGTGCTTGCTGGTGGTAGTTACTCGGGTGGCTGAGGCATGTGAATTGCTTGAGCCCGGGCGGCGGAGGTTGCAGTGAGCCGAGATCGTGCCACTGCACTTCAGCTGGGGCCACAGAGTGAGAATCCGTCTCAAAAACAAACCAATTAGATTGGAGAACATGGCTCCCCACTTCTCAGTGCCCCTGAATTCAGACCATGGGAAAGCTCGGCTCTGCTGGGCAGACACGCCTAATTGGCTCGCAACTTTATATTGCTCCAAGTTGTAGATGGGGGAAATAGAGAGTAAATCTTTGTGTATTGTTCTTATTACAAATGAAAACTGAATTGTAGGACATGGTTTAAGTATGTTATCCAAGTGATTTCCTATACTAAATCTCAGAACTACACAGACTCAGCCACCAGAGTCCTACCACTATGAGCCTTTATGGGTAGATTGGCAAGTTTCTGGAGTTGTCACCAAATTGCTCCCCACTCTCTTTGGCTCCCTTAATGCCATAATTCTTGTCCATTCTTTCCTTGGGACCTAAAGCAATTGGGATATACCTGAGCCAAGGCTTGGGGTTTTCCCTCTTTAGGCTAATTATGTAAAACTCAGGCCTGGAGCTTTCCCTTCTGTGATCCCAGACTGTTTGCTCCAGCCATGTTGGAGGAGCAAAAGGAAAGTAAAACAGTCTTTAACTCCTGAGAATGAGTCTAAGTGACCTCAGCCTTCAACTATAATGAACGTACCCATTCCTCTATGTCAGTGGGGGTTACGTTAACATCACTGTGCATATCACCTGATGTTGTCATAAAAGGATCAGAGTCTTAGGCCAGCCTCCCAGCACCTCATACCCCCCACCTTATGCTTATATTAGAAGAAGGCTTCAGGATCTTTTTGTCATGTTTGGGATAGTCCCTACACATACCCATTGTGGAGTGGAATATTTTATGATTTTTACTTTTTGGTCTCTTCATTCAAGTTGTGCTTTACTATTTTATTAAAAATTCTTGAATTTGTAAACATTAAGACATTACAACTTACTACTGACACGAGAATGACAATGCAGTAACAGGAAAATGAATGTAGAAGATAAACAACTTAGAAACAATAGCAACTCTATAATTCGAAGATAATTTAAGCAGGCAAGTTTAAAGTGTTTCATAAAGGTGCAAAGCAAGCTCTCAGCCTGCAGTGATGCACCACACCAGCAGATGGCACCGAATAGCTTCTCAGGTGCCACAGGACATTTACCAATGGTGGTTGCAACCTGTTAATTAGCTTGGGCTGAGCAGTTCATATTATAGTTTGTTTTATTAATTATTTTTACTGCTTATTCCCATTATTTTTCTTCCTTCCTTCCTTCCTTTTTTCCTTCCTTCCTCCTTCCCTCCTCCCTCCCTCATTCTTTTCTTCCTGCCTTCCTCCCTCCCTTCCTCCTTCTTCAGAAGGATGAAGACTAATTGACTAATAAAATTTGTATATATTTAAGGTATACAATGTGATGTTTTAATATATGTACACATTGTGAAATGATCATCCCAATCAAGCTAATAGTGTGTGTGGTGAGAATACTTAAGATTTACTCTGTTAGCAAATTTAGTATTTAATAACATTATTATTAACTGTAATCTCCATCCTGTACATTAGGTCTACAGAACTGACTCATCTCATAACTGGAGGTTTATACCCTTGGACCAGCATCCCCCTATTTCCTCTACTCCTTGACCACTGGTAGGTAACCACTCTTCTACTCTCTGTTTCTATTGTATTCTGTTTTTTAAGATTCCATATATGAGTGAGATCATTCAGTATTTGTCTCTTTGTGTCTGGATTATTTCACTTAGCCTAATGTTCTTCATATTCATTCACATTGTTGCAAATGGCAGGATTTCTTCTTTTGTTAAGGCTGAATAATATTCCATTATATATACAGTAGTCCTCTTTTATCCATGGGGATGTGTTCCAACATCCCCAGTGGGATGTCAGAAACCACAGATAGTACCAAACCCTATATATATATACTAGGTTTTTTCCTATACATAATTACCTATGATAAAGTTTAATATATAAATTAGACCCTGTAAGAAATCGAGAGTAACAACTAAGAATAAAATAGAACAATTATAACAATAGACTGTAATTAAAGTTAGGTATATGTGGTCTTTCTCTCTCTATATATATGTAAATATCTCATTGTACTTTACTCATCTATTTTTAGACCATGGATGACTAGGGGTAACTGAAACCCCAGAAAGTAAAGCTGTGAATAAGAGGGAGTAAGCAGAGACTATAGTGTGTGTATCACATTTTCTTTATATAGCCTTCCATTGGCAGACAAGTAGATTGTTTCTGTATCTTGGTTATTGTGAATAATAATGTGATGAACAGGCAAGTGCATGTTCTTCGACATGCAAGGGCAAGTTCTTTGACATAACTGTTTTCATTTCCTTTGTATATATACCCAGAAGTGGGATTGTTGGGTCGTATTTTATTTCTGTTTTTAATTTTTTGAGCACTCTCTATGCTTTTTAAAAAAATAATGACTATACCAATTTACATTCACACTAACAATGTATAAGGGTTTCCATTTTTCCATGTGTGATTAAAAGGAATGTGCATTCTGCTGCTGTTGAATCAAATGTTTTGCATATCCTGTTAGGTCCGTTTGGTCTAAAGAGTAGTTGAAGTGTGGTATTTCCTTATCAATTTTCTGTCTTGATGAGCTATCCGTTGTCAAAAGTAAGGTATTAAAGTCCACTTCTATAATTATATTGCTGTCTATTTCTCCCTTCAGAGCTGATAATATTTGCTTGATATATTTAGCCTTTCTGATATTGGATGCATATGTATTTAGAATTATAATATCCTTTTGATGGATGACTCTTTAATCATCAAATAATGATGTTGTCTCTTGTGATAGTTTTTAACTTAAAGTCTATTTTGTCTCATATAAATATATCTATTCCTTGTTTGTTCCTTCATTTCTTGAAGAAGAAATGAACTTCTTCAGCTTTTGTTTGGGAAAGTCCTTATCTCTTCCTCATTTTTCTGTAGGACAGATTTTCTGAGTACAGTATTATGGGTTGGCAGGTTTCTATTTTTTCTTTCAACACTTTAAATATGTCATCCTACTGTCTCCTGGCTTGCATTGTTTCTGCTGATGTATCTGCTGATACGGTTATGGGGAATTCTCATGTATTTGATGAGCTTCTCTTCTCTTGCTGCTTTCAAAATGCTTTGTCTTTGATTTTTGACAGTTTGATTACAATGTGTCCTTGTGAAGTCTTCTTTGGGTTGAAACTATTTGAAGACTTCAGGCTTCATATACCTGTATGTCCATATCCTCTCCAGATTTGTGGAGTTTTCAGCCATTATTACTTTAAATTAGCTTTCTTCTCCTTTTTCTCTTCTTTTGCTGAGAGCACTGTAACGCTAATGTGAGCTCTCTTGGTGTTGTCCTATAAATCCCATAGACTTTCTTCACTCCTTTTTATTTTTTTCTCCTGTAACTGGACCATTTCAAATGATTTGTCTTCAAATTCACAGATTTTTTCTTTTGCTTGACCAAGTCTACCATTGACTCCCTCTATTGCATTTTTCTATTTCATTCATTATATTCTTCAGCTCCAGAATTTCTATTTGGTTCTTTCTATGATTTCTAAGTCTATCAAACTTCTTGTTTTCCTCATGTGTTATGTTTCTAAATTCGTTGAGTTGTCTGTGTTCTCTTGTAGTTCACTGAGATGCTTAAAAAAATTATTTTTCATTCTTTGTCAGGCAATTAATAGATCATAATTTCTTTGGGGTCACTTACTAGAATATTTTGGGGTTCCATTGATGATGTCCTGTTTTCTTGAATTTTTGTGTACCCTGAAGTCCAGTGTTGCTGTCTTCACTTTTGCAGAAGCAGTCACCTCCTACAGTCTTTACTGACTGGCTTTGGAAAAGAAAGATCTTTACCAGTCAGCCCAACTAAGGATTTTGAGACTCTCTCAGATTTTTTCTGTGGACATGCCCACTTCATACCTTTTGTTCCCTCTTGGTGGGAATTCCAAGATTGTGTGCCTTCTCTCAATCCTGCAAAGCCAGGCTGGGTGATGAAAGCCTCTCATTTGTTTTCTCTAGGATGGCACTCTGAAACGGTGAAGTTTGAATACCTTCTCTCAATTCCACAGCACTTGTTGTCCATGAGGTTGTGCAGGAAGTCAGCATTTGGGGAGGGACTCAGTGCATTTGGAGTGCTCCTGGGCCAGTTGTTGTTGTTCTGCAGATAAAGCCTGGGTCCAAGCAGCTCACAGGCTCTCTGATGGAATCCATGGGGTGGTTAGCAAGGTCTGTGGCCTTTCTTCCTTGCTCCCAGCTTCTCCCAACCACTCAGCTATGCAGATCACATCAATATGCTGGGTGAAATGAGAAAGAAGTGGGCCTCTTGGGAGGCACCCCACATGGTTGGGAAAGCTGAGTGCTCACTCATGCCCCTCTCACTTTCCAACTTGGGTGACCCAACAGGGTCTCTTTTTGGCACTGAACTGTGCTTCCTTGGGGAGGGGTGACACGGGTAAAGTGAAATTGTTCTTACTTTCTTCAATGCCTTTATTCTTGGATTTTTTTTTCCCTACCACTGTACTAGAACTTCTTTACTGGACTCTCGTACTTCCATGATGGTATTTTTGTTTGTGGGTATTGGTCAGAATGGATGTTTCTGTAGGGGGATGATGGTAGAAAGCTCTTATTCTGCCATCTTGCTAATGTCACTCTGCAGTGAATTCTTGAATGTAACCATCCCAGTTGGTCCCAAGCATAGCTCTGGGGTAGTGAGTGTTATCTCTGATGTTTATGTGGGTTTGACCAATTCCAACAGGCTTCTTTTGTTGAGTCAAGTAAGTCAGCTCACTTTGAACCCAATGTGGCTGCTTTTATTTGGGGCTGTTAAGACTGAGTTTTGGCACCTTTTGAGGCATGCAAATGGATTAACTCTTTTGTCTTAGGGGTAGCCCTGGTTTTGCAATAAATATTCAAGCAACTTAAACAAAAATATTTTAGGCAACAGGCTTCATTTTCTACTATTTAACCAAACTGTTTTTTTTTTTTAAATCTTGGCAACTTATATTAATGGAATGAAAAGATTCAACAATGAGTTCAGGGAATTATCAGGCAAGGATTGATGTTTTTGCACCAGAGACATTAACTTAGCAAAGTAATTGTGCACCAAGGCCTAGATTCAGCTTTGTAAGTTCTCAGTAAATTATGCATGTTATGTTGCATGTAATCTTAGCTCTGTGTCTCAGTTTATTTAAATATAAAATGGAAATTATGATAGTACTTATTAATATCGGTTTTTATAATATGACACATAAGTATGAGCAAAACAGTATCAAGCAAACTGGATAGGTAAGGAAATGGTCAGAATAGAATAGGTTTTTAAAATAAAATTTACTTGAGAAAAATGCCTAAAATCTATTTTATGTACTGCTTTAGAATTTGCAAAACTTGCATGTACTTTTTGAGTTTAATAATGTAGGTGCCATTACCTACTTTTTATAGATGGGAAAACTCAGGCTTATATGGATTGTGTGTCTTGGTTAATGTGGAACAGTCAATAAATAGCGGAAGTGGGAAGAGATTCCAGTCCTTTGCCGCCTTATCTATTTTCCACTCCTTTCTATTCTGTTTTATGGTTAAATGTATTAAATAAACTTTCTGTAGTGAGTATATATATATATATTATGTATATGTGTGTGTATATATATAGATATATGTGTATATCTACATATGTGTGTATATATAAGTATATATATGTGTGTACGTGTATATATATACACACATATGTATATTTACACATATATGTATATATGTGTGTATTTATATATGCATATATATGTATATTTTTTACCAAAGCTAGGAAAAGGTGTGTTTCTCTATTCTTTCTTTATGTCTATGGATTCTGCTCTCTCATTGCTCTTGGGGTCCTTTGTTAACCCAGCTCAATCCCATATACATGAGCTGATTTACTCAAGGGAGTAGGATGTCTTTCCTTATTAAATTGTTCCTGGTGTGAATGTGGTCTTTGGTGTTCACTTTCTTCTCAATTCCAGGTATCAGAGACTTTTTCTTCAAAGTGTCTTTTGTACAAATTAGAGATACACCAAAGTATGGCTTCACCCTGAGAATTTGGCCAAAACGTCTGTTACTCAGATGTGAATTTTTCAGTCTTAGCCTTTGAAGGTCAGAGTGGCATAGATACATCCTTAAACATAACCTCTGACACCTTTGAACTCGTAGTCAGTAACAACATCATCCTATGGTTTACTATAATATCTAACCAGTTTAACAACATAAGGAATACAAACATTACATGCTATTCAGATTTATTGTTGATACTTTTAAAAATAAGTGAGCGTTCTGGATGTTACTTAGAGTGCAAAATCTCTTTATGTATTTTATATATGAAAATTCTTGGCTGGGCGTGGTGGCTCATGCCTTTCATTCCAGCACTTTGGGAGGCTGTGGCTGGTGGGTTACTTGAGCTCAGGAGTTTGAGACCAGCCTGGGCAGCATGGTGAAATCCAGTCTCTACAAAAAATACAAAAATTAGACAGGCATAGTGGCATGCACCTGTAATCCCTGCTACTCAGGAGCCTAAAGTGGGAAGATCTCTTGAGCCCAGGAGGTTGAGGCTGCAGTGTTTGTACCACTGCACTCCAGCTTGGGTGACAAAGCGAGATCCTATCTCAGGAAAAAAGAAATAAAAACAATTCTCACACTATTGTAAGTACGAAGGCACGTTTATCATTACAATTATAAAACAGAACAATTACTATGAAAGCTGTTCATTTTGTGTATAAAATAATTAACAATTTCAAAATAGTTAATAAATAAGAATATACATTAGCAGTTAATACAAACATTAACAGAAACTGTGTTAGTTGGATAACTTCGGGAAGTTATTCTTTCTCAGCAAATAAATATTCATGAGAATTTAAAAAATGCAAAGAATAATAATAAAAACATTATTATGCCATAGTTCTAATACTTGTAAAATTGTATATTAGAGAAAATAAGCTTTAAGATCTGTCTTAGTCTGTTTGTGTTGCTATAAAGGAATACCTGAGGCTGGGTAATTTATAAAGAAATGAGGTTTATTTGGCTCATAGTTCTGCAGGCTGTACAAGAAGCATGGCACCAGCGTCTATTTTGGGGGAGGGTTTCAGACTCCTTCCACTCAGGGTGGAAGGCAAAAGGGAGCTTGCTTATGCAGATCACATGGCTAGATTGAAAAGCAAGAAAGCAGAGGAGATGCCAGGTTCTTTTTCAACAAACAGTTCTTACAGGAACTGAGAGTGAGAACTTATTCGCTGCTGCAAAAATGTATCAAGCCATTAATGAAGAATCTGGCCTCATGATCCAAACACCTCCTGCCAGGCCCACCTCCAATACTGGGGATCAAATTTCAACATGAGTCTTGACAGAGCCAAGCAAACTGTATTCAAACCATAGCAAGAGCAATATTTAAATTTTATATTAAATGTAATTCCAGGTAAGCTATGGTTCTTTCAAGAAAAATTTCTTGGGGGAATTTTTTTACCTCTTGTAAGTATGAATTCAGAATGTCAACTGTGACTTCTAAATTCCATGAGAAGGGAAAACTCAAAAATAAGGTAGAAAAACTAGATATGAAAAAGTATACTAGAGTAGAAGAAGAAAACGAGAAAAATTAGGTGTCTCCAAATTTCTTACTCTTTTACCAATTTTAATGTTATATAATCTTACAAATGTAGTGTGTAGGGACCGTGGAACAGCTAGCTGACTCTCCTAAACATGTATTATGCCTGCATATTAATAAGTTTACAATTTTATTTATAAAAGTTTAGTGATAAAATTGTAATACTCATTTAAATATATTATGAAAACATAATACATTTTGTATAAATATAAATTTTATATACCTGTAAATAAAATAGTATATTTTATCTCTCAGAACTTCCTTTTATGATGGTTATTTTTAGCTTTGGCTTGGCTTTAGTTGAATGTTGACTTTAACACTTGGGCAGTTGATGTTTGACCAGAATCTATCTTTGGTGAACTTCTGGTACAAACTGTCTCATAATTTTTGGCAGTCATGTTGTACTGTCGGTAATGAGGTGTTGACCTTCATCAAGGGGCATCCCTACTATGCCGGGTAACTAGTTATGGTAATGGGTCTCATGGTACTATCTTTATTTCTGTCAGCTGAGCAAGGATTACTGTCAAGGATATCATATACACTGAAGAGAAAACAAAACAATGACTTTTAAAACACCTCGTAGGAGTCAAGTATTATAAGAAACCCAGTATGTCAAATCCAGAGAGATAAATCATTCAAGGATTGTTACAAAACCAGAGGTGCGTGAGAAAACATAAATTCGAAGAACCAAGAATTAGTAGGAGATCTACTTCAGGAGCTAAGAATTCAAGCATTTAAAGGACTAGGAATCAAAAGGGAACACCTGGGCTGGGCATGGTGGCTCATGCCTGTAATCCCAACACTTTGGGAGGCTGAGGTGGGCGGATCATGAGGTCAGGAGATCGAGACCATCCTGGCTAACACGGTGAAACCCTGTCTCTACTAAAAATACAAAAAAATTAGCCGGGCTTCGTGGCCCGCGCCTGTAGTCCCAGCTCCTCAGGAGCTTGAGGCAGGAGAATCACTTGAACCTGGAAGGTGGAGGTTGCAGTGAGCCAAGATTGAGCCACTGTACTCCAGCCTGGGCAATAGAGTAAGACTCCGTCTCAAAAACAAACAAACAAACCAAAACCAAAAAAAAAAAAAAAACCCACAAAGAACACCTTCCTTTTACATGGCCCTAAGCCTAAAGAAAGCAAAAATTTCTATGTCTTGTTGCCATGTTAGTGTGTTATTGACAGCAGAAATCCATGTCCCCTATCTCTTCGGCTAATTTGTAGTAATGTCTCACAAAATGTCACTCTTATACCTCTTCTTTGATGTCTAATCAGATACTCATGTCTTCTACCTTCCCTCTATCCAGTTTCCTTTCTTTGAGTTGAGTGTCTCTATAGGATAGATTATACTACAGTAATGAACAACCACAAACTTAATGGCTCAATTTAAAAAAGGGGTTTTAAAATCTGCTTACTTAATTTTTATGTTCGATTAGGTGTCTGACTCCCTGGTAACACTCACGACCCAGGCTGATAGAGAACCTGCCATCTCATAGCTATAGCACCTGGAATACATGACTTCTTCAATCACCACAGCAGGGAAACAGATATTGGAGAAGAGTATTTGGACTTTTCATTGCCTGCACAGAAGTGATACATGTCACTTGATTACATAACTGACATATGCATTACCTCATGTATTAGTCCATTTTTACATTGCTATAAAGAATGATCTGAGGGTGTGTAATTTATAAAGAAAAGAGGTTTAATTGACTCACAGTTTTGCATGGCTGGGGAAGCCTCAGGAAACTTACAATCATAGCTAAAGGTGAAGGGGAAGCAAGATACATCTTACACAGTGGCAGGAGAGAGACAGGGCAAGGGGGGGAACTGCCAAACACTTTAAAACCATCAGATCCCATGAAAACTCATTCACTATTATGAGAACCATGCGGAGAAACAAATCACCTGCCACCAGGTCCTTCCCTCAACACATGAGAATTACAATTTGAGATGAGAGTTGGGTGAGGACACAGCGCCAAACCATATCACCTCACATACTCATCATTTTTGTGGTGCGAAAAAATTTATAGCCACTCTCTTAGCATTTTTCAAGAATATAATATATTATTAAGTACAGTTGTCAGGCTGTACAATAGATTGCTTGCCTGTATTCCTCCTGTTTAACTGAATTTAGTGGCCTTTGACCAACATTGCCCCAATTCTCCCCAGCCCTGGGTCACCATCATTCTACTCTCTACTTTCGTGAGATCACCTTTATTAGATGCCACATGTGAGTGAGGTCATGTGGTATTTGTCTTTCTGTGCCTGGCTTATTTCACTAAGCATCTTTCTTTTTGATCAACTCATCTTTACGTGCCATACTTACAAATGGTTTTTCATTTTCTTTCTTTTTTATTAATATTTTGTTTTGAAACAATTTTAAACTTACAGAAAAGTTGCAGGTATGGTACAAAGCAGTTTATTTTTCCTGAGATGTTTGGGAGTAAATTGCCTATGTGTTGCTCCTTTGTCCCCTAGTACGTGCAGTTCCTACTAATAAGGACTTTATCCTATAAACCAAAACACAACCTGCAAAATCAAGAAATTAACATTGATGCATCTCTATCATTTAATCTTCAGACACACTCAAATTTTGCCAGATGTCTCAAAAGTGTTGTTTACAGCAAAAGAATCCAATTTGGAATCATGAGTTGCTTTTCACTGTCTTGTCTTCCCAGTGTCCCTCACTCTGGCCCAATTCTCAGTCTTTCCTTGATTTTAGTTAGCTTGACACTTTTGAAGACTACAGACCAGTTACTTTTTACTGTTTTTCAATTTGCATTTGTTTCATGTTTCCCCTTTATTAGATTCAAGTTGTACATTTTGGCAGGAATATCACATAAGCGATCCTGTGTTGTTCTTGTCACATGCCATTAGATGACACAGATTCCAATTTTTTCACTTTGGTTACTTGAATGAGATGGTATCTGCCATGCTTCTCCACAACAAAGTCATTCTTTTTCCATTTGTATTTAATTAAAGTGCTGTGGAAAGTTACTTTGGAACTACGTATATATCCATTATCAAACTTTCAATTTATTCATTGATTAATTTGTGTCGGGAATACATATGGTTTCCATTTTATGCAATGGATTATAGTTTGTTGCCATCGTTGTTTATTTTGATAATAAAATTGTGCTAGATTTCACCAGTGAGTGCCTCTTCAGGTAGGCTTCTATGTTCGTTTGACACATCTTTATCATTCTTTGAGCTATTCCTTGTTTTCTAGGACAAGACATTCCAAATTCATCTTGTACTTTTCTTGCTTCAGCACTGGAATCTACCATTTCTCCAAAGAGTCCTGGTTCCTTTTAGTAGAGCATATGTATTTAGAAGCCATGATCTAGGCACCTGGTATGTGCATTGCTATTTGTGTTATTGTTCCTAGGCTCTATCAGGGGAGAGTTAGGGGATATATGTATGTATGCATATATATTTACATCTAAATTCATTCACATATATCTAATCCATTATGCATATATACATACACACACATTTATTTATGTATATGTATATAATGTATACAGTTAGCCCTCTGTATCAGCAGGGAACTGATTCCAGGACCCACCACAGATACCAAAATCCATAGATGTTCAAATCCCTTATATAAAATGGGGTCAGCACTCTATCTGCAGGTTCTGCAGGTTCTGCACCTGCAGATTCAAGCAATTGTGGATGGAAAATTTGTACAGTTGGCCTCCCGTATCTACCTGCTGATGTGAAGCCCACAGAAAAGGAGGGCCAACTGTACCTATATAATCTCCAAAAGTTTGCAAAGATGCACCACAGGGCTCATTCTGGTGTTCTCCCTTTTCATTTTTGTAATGCCTTTCTCTGACCATGACAAAACTATCTCTCATTATCCTTATTTCATCAATCCCCAGTACATGACCAACCATTCATTGCTACCATTCCTTCTTCATGTGAACACCCTCTTTGTGTCTAACACTCACACTGACCATTACCTCTGTGGGAATGCCCTTTCCACTCTGCTCAGGCTTTGAAACTCACCATAAACCTCCTTCTACTTGGATGTCTTCTTCACCCTGCTCAAGCTTTGCCACCCTGTGCCTGATTCCCCACCCACCCCATCTGTGTCTCCCACATGAATGTCCTCTGATACCCATGCCTGGCCACCCTCCATGTAGACTCTCTCCTCTCCCTCCTCAGGCTCTGAGCACTCGTCAAGTTGCTCCCTGCCCTCCTCCAAGAGGACACTCTTCTCACCCACCCAGGCTCAGACCCAAGCGACACTCCTAGACAGGTGCTCTCTTAGCTCAGTTCAATGCCTTCCACTGCACTACTGAGGCTCCCTCCACCTCTGCATCAGGTACAGAGGTCCATCTTGCTCTGCCTACCTAAAGGCGTTAGAATCAAACTCTTCAATAAGGGAAGGAAAGAGAAGTGAAAGATCTCACAGTTTCTTTTGAGACAAATTTATCATATCTGGTCTGTTTCTTTCCATTTTTGCTCTCCCAGTTCTCTTCCTCCAGGCTATCACATGTCTGCGGACAAGTTTTACCCTTAATATCTGCCATGAGTAGTTTTATACAATTGAAAAAGATTTACTGAGCAATATATCCTTAATTTGATCCTTGCCTTTAGGTAATATAATTTGTTGAAAGATTTTATTGGCATCTATCCTAAAATTGCTTTTTGACTCTTAAGTTTTACTATTTGGTGTCCAGAAGCAATTGGCTTTTCAGTCCTGCAAAGTTCTAATTCTTAAATTTCCCCATTTCCTTTCATTTCTGCTTTCAAACTGGGAAATTCTTCCCTGGGCTTATTTCTGATAGTATCTAGCCAAACATGACAAACATCACGAAACAAACACTCCAACATTATGGTTTCCCCTTGAGTGCCAGCTTCACTTAAATATGATCTACTTCCCAAGTTACATAGGTGACAGTTTTACTAAATATTTGGTCACAATAAAACATGAATCACAACCTTTGTAGCCTCTGATATTAGTTGTCTTGCCAATGGCCATCTAACTGTGAAGTCAGTGCCACATATTGGGTTGCTTTTTACACAGACTCCCAACTTTCGGTATGGAAGTCTGTATTAATCAGAGTAAACTAGTTATGTTTTGTTAACAAATGATTCAATGTTTCAGTGCCTTAATACAACAAAAGTTGATTTCTTGATGGCGTTTTATGTCCTACTCTGGTTGTGGGGGCAGGTGTGGAGTGAAGGTCCTGTTTTGCTTAGTCACTCAGGGACGCAGGCTGTCAAAGGTCCTGCCATTCTATATTTACACTATCTGAAATGACCACTCCGTAGTTGCTTCAGCAGGGGATAGAGACTGAAGAAGCATGCGTGGGCTTTTTATTGCCTCATATCAAACTTGATAGACATTACTTATGGTCACAGTTCAATGGCCAGAATTAGTTATGTGGTCCCAGCCAACTGTAAAGGAGCATAACGTGCAGACTTCTATGTGCCAAAAAGGAGAGAACAAAATATTGGCAAACAGTTGTACTATCTTCTACAATACACCGTTTGTTGGTTGATTCCAGTGGTGAGTTTCATTCCACCATGTTATTGTTTATGAGATATCTTTTACACTAATTCAACAGACATTTATTGAGTTCCTAATGTGTCCTAGTATTCCTTTAGACACTGAATATATCTATACACAGATATATTAGTTCAGTGATGTATCAGTAAACAAAAGTGACAAAACCTACCTACCCTCATTTTTAATGGGCTGGACAGACAAATTTTTAGCTGCTAAGTGCCATTAGGGAAAATTAAAGCAGAAAAGGAGGCTAGGGCTTTCTGGTGGGGGGATGAGATGTAAAAGCTCAAATATTTCAGTTGGGAAAGTCTGCTACAACACTCACTGTGGTAAGCTGAATAATGGCCCCCCAAAATGTCCATGTCCTAATCCCTGGAACCTGCAAATATGTGACCTTACTTGGCAAAAGGGACTTTGAATCAGTGACCAAATCTTGGTCACATGATCATGAGATGGGGAGATCATCCTAAATTATCCAGGCAGACCGTACCTAACCGTGAGGGTCTTTACAAGATGGCAGGGGGGATAGAGTCAGAGAAGGCAATGTGAGGATGAAAGCAGAGAAAGAAAGAGATTTGAAGATGCCATGATGATGGCTTTGAAGATGGAGAATGGGGCCTGGAGCCAAGAAATATGGGCAGCTTCTAGAACATGGAAAAGACAAGGCAATAGCCCTGCTGACATTTTGACCTCTAGACTTCTGGCCTACAGAACTGTGAGATAATAAATTTGTGCTGTTTTAAGACACTATATATTTGTGTTAATTTGTTACAAGAACAATAACATTTGAAGGAAGCTCTGAGGGAAGTAAGGAAAAGAACCATGTGGCTATTTCAGGGAAGAACTTCCTAGGCAGATAGAACAAAGATGAAGCCCCTGAGACAGGAGTGTGTTTGTCACATACAAGGAACAGAAAGGAAGCCAGTATGGCTGAAGCCAAATGAGGGAGGAAGAGGCTTCCTGGAGATGAGTTAGAGGCAGTGCACTGTCAGTTCATGCAGCGGTCTGCAGGTCACTACCATGATTTGGTTTTCATTTTGAGTTAGATGGAAGCCATTGGAGGATTTTAAATTGCAAAGCCACCTAAATTGCCTTATATTTAAAAGTAATCACTACTTAGTGATTCCTTTATCACTATCAATAACAAAGAGTAGGAGAGCAAGGGTGGAATCAGGGAGATCATTGAGCAAATATAAATAGTCCATGTGAAAAATGATGATAGCTTGGTCCAGGGTAATAAAAGAGGAGGTGGTAAAGGGCAGTCAGGTTCAGGATCTATTCTGAAAATAGATCCTCGGAGACTGACAGATGGATTGGGCATGAGATGTGAATCAAGAATGACCGAGGTTTGGGGCTAGAACAACTAGATAAACAGAGCTGCCATTGACCAAGACAGGAAGGACTGTGGGAGTTTGGCAAAGTTTCAGAGTTATTAAATTTAAGATGCCTTTTAGACACCCAAGTAGAGATATCTAGTAACCAATTGGATATACTAGTCTGGTGTACAAGAAAGAGGCAAGCCTGGAGGTACACGTTTACGAGTATCCAGGATATTTAAAGCCATAATACTGGATAAGAAGACCAAGGAAGACAAAAGAGATAAGAGATCACAAGACTGAGCCTTGAACACACTAAGATTTGGAGATCAGGGAGATGTGGAATAATTAGCAAAGGAAACTGAGAATTTGCAATGGTGATCAAGAAAGAAAACAAGAGTATGTTGCATAAAAGCCAATTGAATACATGTTTTAAGGAGGAAGGAGTGTCAAATGCTAGTGAAAGGTGAAGTGGGCCAGGTGAAGTGGCTAGCACCTGTAGTCCCTGCACTTTCAGAGGCCCTTGGGTCTATGAGTTTGAGACCAGCCTAGGCAACATGGTGAAACTCCATCTCTACAAAAAATGCAAAAAGTTAGCTGAGTGTGATGGTATGCACCTGTAGACCCAGCTACTCAGAAGACTGACCAGGGAGGATCTCTTGAGCCCAGGAAGTCTAGGCTGCAGTGAGCCGTGATTGCTCCACTGTACTCCGGCCTGGGTGACAGAGCAAGACCCTGTCTTAGAAAAACAAATAAATAAAGTGATACTCAAAATATTTAATAATCAGCATAGTAAAATATTCATGTGAAAGTGTATATATAACAGCCTGAAAGAAATTCTCTTTTATCCTTTAAAAAAGTTAAGCTGAATATGTTATAATTCTGTCATGTGACATAGTTGTAGTGTAAATTATTCATCAAATCATTGTAACAAATTCCAAATCATTTATTAATTTTTAGAAATTGTTTATTTGAGGAGGCTCTCACTAGATAAATGACGCTGCTGTCTGAGCCATGCGTAGATAGAGAGAACAGACTGAAACACAGAAAAAGTTCCTGTTAATAGTCATTGGTGAATAGTGTGCCAAATTAAATCGTATTGATCATGGTGCCAAATCCTTTCAGCTTCTGTTGGAAAGCACTCACATTAAAGACATTCTATCCTCACCAAATCTTTTAGGCCAGATGTTACTGAGATTTTGCATATTAAAGTACCCTTATTATCAACTAAATCAAGAAAATCATTTTGGAATATCATACTTAATTGGGTGGAATATGATCCTTAGAACCAAACAAGATGCAAAGTACTGTAGCAGTGAAGGGCATTTGTCCATCTGCCAGATTGACTGGGTTTGAATGCTAATTCTGCCATTTAAGTTTTAAATCACTTCTTTGTGCCTCAGTTGTCTTATCTGTAGAAATGAAAATGATGATGATTATGGTACTGAAACAAATTAATATTTACCAAATAGAGAAAATACTATAATGATTGTTCTCATTTTTATTAATGAAATTATTGTTGCTAACTCTTGTGATGGGCAAGTGTTTGGTGGATTTGGGCGAGCTTTTGCAGTTAAATGGAGGTACAATTCAACAGTGACCCACACTCTGGGCATCCCTGACCTCAAACTGCCCCCAACGTCCCCATCCTTTTTTTCCTGACCACCTGTGTTCCCTGCTTCTCCCAGACCCTTTCAGAGGTAAAGTCTCATGGAGGCTACGGTACTGTGCAGCGATGTGAAAGTGACACCATATGGGTACCAGAAGCACCAGGTCACAATTTTAGAGGATAAATGAGCCCTAGACATCTGCTCACTTGAATACCAGTGTCATCAGGGGCACTTTCTACAAATGTCTGAGCCTACTAGAGCCAGGATCTAAGGTTGGGTCATGAGAGCCATGGCAGACTGGCTGGCATTCCAGGAGCACAGTGGACACCAGAGAAGCTTTCCAGAAGGCTCTGTCAGAGAAAGTCCCACTCAGAGGTCCTCAGGACTGTGTGTGGAGGGTGGGCAGGCCCTTGGGCTGGTGGTGGGTATGGCAATGCCAGGGAATGAGAGCTCCAGGGGGTATAACTGGCACATATGCTGTTGACCGATGGGAATAGAAACTGGCCTTAGTGTCGGAGCAAGGACCTGGAGGCCTTCTGCAATGCCTGTATTAACTCTTTGATTTCTGGATCCTGGGGTAGCAAGAAATGGGTCCCAGGGAATAGCAGTGGTTGGTGGAGGCACTCAGAGGTTTGGAAATGTGTCTGTTTGTCAGTGATGTGGAAATATTTTAATATTAAACAACCAGCATGGCTACAACAGTGCATATGGCTGGATATTTGCTCTACTGTTAGTTTAAGTAAGTTGCAATCTATGAGATTTTTGCAATGTGGAGGTCATTGATGTTTCAGTGAGCTGATGAAGGTATGAGCCTGACTGAAGGGTTCAGGGGAAAATGCAAGGACAACTGGTAACTCTATCATGCTGTTTTGCTATGAAGAGGAGCAGAAAAATGGGGTTGGAGATTGGAGGATCAAAAGATTTTCCTAAAATAGAATTAACAGCATGTTAGTAAGCTCCTGTGGAGAGATGATGCCTTCATTTATTACTCATAGGCTGTGTGGGGGATGTACTAAGGCTACTCTTATTATTTGCAAGTTTTCTTCCATTTCCACTATGAACTACTTCCTCTGTGAACTACCAGACATCCCTTCCACTGATATTTTTTCTTCTCTTGCTATAGATGCTATCCTGATTCATTTCTGGATGTTTTTCTTTTTCTGCCTCTTATTTTTAGTGTAAAGTCTGCTTGATAAATCAATAAGCATCCATGTAGCCTGCATATCCTGGATGTGTGCTCTTTTCTCTGCCAGGAGACCAACATATTAGTATCTTAAACCACAGCTGGGAAAACCACATACCATTCTGTAGTACCAGTTTTGCAGACAGCTTGCTTGCTTTATCTATCCACGTATCTGTTTTTCCATCTACCTACCTATCAACCCATCTATTAATCTCTCCATCCATTATCTGTCTGTCTGTCTGTCTATCTAATCTATCTGTCTATCCATCTATCTCTCTTCACCCATCTCTCTCTCTCTCTCTCTCCCTCTCTCTCTCTCTCCCTCTCTCCCTCTCCTATCTTATCTATCTTGTTCTAGAAAGAAATTAAATCACTCTGGCTGACTCTGGATTAGATTTTTCTCCTCAAATCCCAACCTTAGCTGAAATGAAGAATACTACCTACCTGAACCTCAAGTTTCATACTTTTATGACAAGGTATTCTTCTCTAGAGTACTTCTCCATTCCCCACTCCCCACTCTCCTACTCCTTCAGGAATAAGTTGAAATGGTGGGGATGAAAAGAGTGATAAGTCCTCTTAGTGTCCCTCACATTCTGGATTCCAGTGCATCAGAGACAGGCCCCTCTTGATATCTCATATCCACTGTATAACATTTCTTTCATTTTTTTTCCGATGATAGTTACCTCTTTCTTCCTGGGCCCATTAAGTGTTTTTCTCCTACTCTGTTATGCCTTTGAATTCACTTTATTATCGCATGGAGAATGAGATACTGCTTCTTTTCCAAAGGCCACAGAAGGAGACAATAGAACAGAGAGGTTAAGAGCCAAAACTATTGTATAAGCCAGGCCTGGGCACAGGTCCCAGCCTTGCCACTGATTAGCTCTGTGATACATGTTCCCTGAAAAATAGGGAAAAATTTGAACACATTTTATTAAGGTTGTTGTGAGGATCAAATGAAGAAAAAAAGTAAAATTATTAGCTTTTTAAAAAGTCCTTGTTTTCATTCTACAATAAAATATTTCTACTTTATTATGAATATCATAATTAATTTTGACATCCTAAAGTGTGATTTCTTCCTATATTTCTAAATCCTTAAGCATAGGTATAATTCCCTCGATGGCCAATAATTTTTCTCCATAAAGAAAGCTTTCTTTATTAATATGATTGATATCATTAGAAAGGTATAACATTCTGAAATGTTTATTTTATAGTGTCCCTCTCAGAATTCAGTTTTATACAGGGAGATAACCCTGTCTGCAAAAATGTACATTAAAAAAACCTATACCTTAAAGTAATAATAGGTAGATTACTTGTTTTGTTTCTAGTTTCTGTATTATAAAGTGAAGGGCTAGGTGCAGGGATCTGTAAGATCCTTTTTAAACATATACAACCAACAATGTCAGTTTCAAATTTCCATGAGGAAGGAGATGTAATGGTTGATGAAATGAAGCTGAGGCCTTGGTGGGTGTTCACCTCCTACATTCCTCTTGTTTTCATGGCAGCATTGGATGAATTAACCAATATGTCACTGCAGGATTAGTAGACTTGGCAGACATGACGTTTTTCTCTTCTGTCCACAATGGTCCTTGTTAATTTAGCACAGATCTCTTTCCAGCTGCACTTGATAAAGTCTCAGCATTCTTCTCAACACTGTATTGCAGCAAGCCATTACCAATCAATTGGTGATGGCATGCAAATATAAGTTGATTTTCTATTCTTGGAATAAAAATATTTGTTACAGAAAATGTATCTTCATGACATACAGGAGGCACTCAGTAGAATTTAGTTTTCTTTTATATTCCAAGACTATATCAACTAAAGTGAAAAACATCTCCCTCCAGAGCAGATTCTTTCTGTACTAATTATGTATTTGTCCATCCTTTCATACTTATCACTGTCTCCACTGAGAGAGGGCAAGACATTCGTTACCCTAGTCATGTGACATTTTGGTTTTAGTGACAGGAGCAAAAACTCTGTTTTGGTGACATTTCTATTGGTAACAGAAGCTCTTTCTTCCTGTTTCTTACCTCTTTTTCTCTCGATGTCCTCTCATTTCTGAAGTTTTCAGAACTTTCATACCGCTTTCTCCTCAGAATAAGGAATAATTAAAAATATGTACAGGATAAAATATTGTTACCCCCATTCGTGAGAGATTTGGAAAGGCCAGCCTTGATCTATAGCAATAACTTCCTATGATAAGATTTCAGTGAGTAAAACCAAAGGAGAAATATGCAGGAAAGAGCTGCTTTTCTGTTGCATCTCCAGTTGTATTGTTTGGTCTTCATGGGGAAGAGTGGTAAATGGGATACTCATTTTATCTTGAAAAATAGTTGGGGTTCTTAGACTAGAACTCTATGGAAGGTGTCAGAGATGAGATAAAAACAAATATTCACATTCAGGAGCAGTGGCATTTAATAAAGTGATTAAGCAGTGACATTAAATGAGTTCTCAGGCCATTTTTAAGTGATTAATGTGGGTAGTTGGAGGCCAGGATTCATTGGGGAAGAAATATAGGGCTGTTTTTATTTATTAAACATAGCAAGTAATGGTGGTAAAAATTTCATGGGAAGTTTTCTTTGACTATCTTTGGCATTAACTGGCATTGACTATTTTAATAGCCTTTTCCTCCCAGCCTCCACAGGAGTAGAAAGGGTAAATTCTGTGGAGAAATGGAAATATTTGTGAGCAGATTCTGGGTTGCTGCTGGAGTTGTTCACAGACACTATGACTTCTTCTGCGTCCACTAACCTGTCCCATTTCCTAGGTGAATTTCACTGACCCAAGACTATTGTTTCCTCACGCTAGAAGAGCATTGCCTCTAGATAGCGTGGAAAGGAGGGACAATGGAGTGGAATGACCCTTTTGGAGGGCAATATGGTATTATCTGGCCCAGCTTCCTACCTAAAGAAGGATTTGCAACTCAGCTTCTCTTCAAATGTTCATTCGCTTCTCCTCTAACATTGGGACTGGGAAATTGGAATGTTTACATTTTTCTCGAGCAAAAACCAGGATACATTCTTTGACAAATATGAGTGAACTCATTGAGATATGTTGATAGACTAGTTTGATCACAGGAGAAGACTGAGGTATATGGCGATTTTTCACAAAGAGCAGACAGCATTTGTCACACCTACGTTCTAGTCCTAATTCTCTCACTGATGAACGGTCAAGAGCTTGGGCTTTGGAGATCTGGGCTAGAATCAGAGGAGAAAACTTAATTCAGGGCCCTTCACTTGCATAGACTCCTTCTAAGGCTCAGAGAGGGACCCTAGCAGTGTGTGTACATAATCATACAGTTTAGTAAAATATGTATTATGTAATATATTTTCATTTGTATTTATATACATATTTATATTTTATATATAATTTATATTTTCTATATTTATATATATTATATATACATAAATATATAACACATATTTAATATTTTAAAATATAAATGTATATAAATTTATATATTTTTACTATATGTGTACATATAAAAACTGCAATTAGTAAGACTGAAGGCTCTTTCTACCCCCAGTTTTACCCCAATTTCTGTTTTAATCATCCAAAGAAACACATATGCATGTGCTCACATCCTACACCCACACTCCACAGCACACACACACATGCACAAACGCACATGTACATGCATATGCGTGCGTGCACACACACATACTCTCTCTCTCTCTCTCTCTGTCTCTTTCTCTCTCTCTCTCCTTTTTAATTGTCAGCTAGGATTCAAGCTGATTGCTCAGTTTCACCCACACAGAAGTCTCGGGCTGTTGCCACTCCAGCCAGTTAAACCATGGGGGTCCTCGGCGCCTCCTTTAGGGCTCAGGAGCACAGACTTCAGACCCAGGCCATCTAGGTTTGAAAACTGTCTCTACCACCTTCTACTGTGAGCCCGTGGGGAAGCTGTTTCATGTCTCTGTACCTCAGTCTCTTCTCTGTAAAATGGGGATAATAATAATATTCACCTCTAGGGTGTTGTGAAGATGAAATGAATTAACACATAAAATACACATAAAATAAACTATGGTAAGCTTTATTACATTCTTTTAACTAACACCTTGTAAATGCTCATTGAGTGTTAGCTATTATTCTCCTTATTGCGTCAGTTTCTGCTGGAGTGTCGGAGATTGTATTTACCTTAAACCTTCTCCCAGTTATATAGTATTTGTTTAATTAAACTATACGCTATAAAATGAGGAAAATTAGAATACAGAATAAGTTTTTCATAGAGTAAACTGTATTACATTTTAAAATCCTTTAGTCCTTTAGAGATTATGTTCTATTTTTATATTTTATGTAATTTTGTCAGTGGTAGATAGTAATTTATCTTTAATTGCTTTATTTGTCAATGTACAAAAAAGATCTTGCCTTAAGAAAATTGTTTTTATTAGTTCATGAAATCCAAAATCCTAGGAATCACTGGTCCAGAAGATTTTAATTCTCCTTTCAATTCTCAAGTTCTATGGACAAAAGTATTTTTCTAAGGGTCACTACTTCAACAAGGTACTTGGGGTCTGGGGTCTATGCTTAACAAAACCTTGCACCCATCTTCCTTTAACACCTTTGATTTTTTTTTCATGGAGCTTCTAAAGGCAGATAGAGAAAGACAACTCGGGCCTTTTTTCTCTGCACTCATTAGCATTGGGTGCTATGGTCTGAAAGTTTGTGTCTCCCTGCAAATTCACATGTTGAAACCAAATCGTCAATGTGATGGTGTTAGGAGGTGGCACTGTTGGGAGGTGATTTGGTCATGAGGGCAGAGCCCTCACAAATGGGATGAGCACCCTTATCAAAGAGACCCTAGAGACCTTGCTGGCCTCTTTCACCACCAGAGGACACAGCAAAAGGGCACCACTGTCTATGAGGAACAGGCCTTCACCAGGTATGAATATGCCGGTGCCCCAGTCCTAGACTTCCCAGCTTCCAGAACTGGGAGAAATAAATTTCTGTTGTTTGTAACCATCTAGCCTACGATATTTTGTTATAGCCACCTGAACGGACTAAAATATAGTGTTACAGGCAAAACAACCACAACAACAGCAACAACAAAAACTTATATATGAAGCTGCAGGGATTTTCCACACTGCTCTATCCACTGGTGTTAAGAGGGCAAATAAAGGAATTCAGAAGCTCCTTAAACATTTATCCAAGACAAAGGGAGAGTCTGCGGATAGGGAAGAGTCCAAAGTGCCTGTGAACAACAAGGTGTTCAGTTCCAACAAAGGACTGTTGGCACCAGCACCTTCCTCCCGTCCCTCATATGTGAAAAGAGAGACTTTTCCCACTCCTTCTCCAAATGTGAAAAGAGAGCTGTTTAATAATCAAGACCATTTTAAGGCCAAGGACAATCAATTAATAACAACACTTCCCTGAAATTTCAACCCCCCAAACACACATTTTAATCAAAAGAACAGCTTTCCACATCCCTCCTCTAATAGATGCTGGCCTCCATCCACCCACATTAATCACTCCAAGATGGCCTGAGAACTTATTTAATGTCACTGCCTAATCACTTTATTAAATGTCATTGCTTCTGATTGTGAAGATGTGTTTTGTTTCTCGTCCCCACCCATCTGTCTGAGGGTCTGATTCCGAGGACACCTATTTTCTTGTCAAGTACAGTTAGAGACTCCGACCGTGCACTGTGTTTGCATCCACACTAAGATCCCAGATGCTTTGAAATGGAATGCACTTCTGCAAATGTGCTTTATTATCACAGAAGTCCTCAGAAAGGAGGCAAATTCAGCTCCTGACACCTACTGCCTTTCCTGCCTTTCTAGGTAGAGGTTGAAAATATGAAAACTATTTGCAAACCAACATTTTGGGAAAGCAGGCAATTTTGTGGCCTTTATTAGGAGAGCACTACGTTCAGCTATGAAGTGAAAGAGAAAGCAATCAGTTATTTCCATAACTACCAGAACAAGAACCTACGATGGTGTTTTATTATTTGTCCACCGAGCCTGACATCTGGGGCATCCCGTGATTCAGTGTGACACAGGCTTCCCAGCATCACACCCACGACTTCACTAGTGAACCTTGAGTAAGTCAGAGGCAGGCCCTGCTTGTGATTTTCCAGCACGCCAAATGTCTTCATTTGTGTTTTTATCCTTGCCCTTTTCTTTGTCCCTAGCCAATCCTCTTTATGCTAAACCGTTCACTTATTTAGCTGAAAACTGATTTATTAAGTTTTTATGTGTGCTGAGCTTTGGGGAAAGGTAACACATAAGATGAGGCCCATGCCTTCAAGGTACTTAAGATCTCATGTGTAAAGACTGACGTGTAAACTAAGGAGTAAATGGACATTCCAGAGGGGGAAATACCTGCTCAGGGGCATGGTAGCCATAAAGGATGGAGTAGCCAGGTCTGTTTGGGGGCTCTGGAGGGAAAGGGCTCATAGAGGAGGTGACTCTTGAGGAAGATGAGCAGGTGCTTCCAGGTGGATGGGGAGGAGGTTGCATGGGATGGGCCTGGGTTGGGAAGCGGCATGGGGTACCTATGCCTACTTGTCCCAGAGCTTGTCAGCGTAATGTGTGGTGTGTGTGTGTGTGTGTGTGGGAATGTGCATGCGCAGGTTAGAGCATGGTGTGTCTTTCACAGCCTGATATTTAGGAACATCCGTGCACATATCCGAGGCAGTCTGTGAGGCAATGAGGCTTATTTAACATTCACTGTGGGACAAATCAGAGAAAATTAAAAGAGCAATTTTAGTAGGGAATAATTGTTTTCCATACACCATAATTACAACTGCTTGTAAATGCTGCTATCATAAACGAATCTGCTGTTTAGAGTTCTCCTAAATTCTCTTGGTAATGAACAGACGCTGAAGGAAAGGGACTTCAGCACTCCAGATGGGGAAGTTGGGCTTGCACTGACCCCTGGCGTCTGCCTTCCGCAGAGGCTTCTCCCTGCTGGCACACGACTAGAGAGCAGGCTGGGAAGACTCCCTGGACACCTTTGAAACAGAAGCCAGTGTTTAAATCTCAGCCTTCTCGGGCCTTCTGAGGTCATTTCCCAATATTTGTTTTCTGTGATATTTCTCCTCTGCCTCAACAAATGGCACATTCAGAAGGTGCCAGTCAGAAACCCCACTGTCATTTGAGGTGCTTCCTTCCCTTCCCCTCCATTCTCACACCCCCAAGCCAATGTCCTTCAGTCACTGAGGCCTATTGATCGTGACCCAACATCTACTGCTTGAGATTAGGACAACATCATGGCTCTGGGATGCCATACCAGCCTCCTGACCGGCTTTCCTGCTTCAAATTTATTGTCACTGGGGACATTCTACTTTTGGTTCACTACATTTATTCTTCAGCTAGCCCTTGATATGCTAGGATTGCTGTTAATCACTTCTATTAGTAGCTGCATAAACTTGGCTGTGTCATGTGGGCAATCTTCTATAAAATGAAGGTATGGGGCAAGAATAGTGCTTTTCTATGTTTTTACTAGAAAGACTTCTATTGGTTCCCTCAGCACCCTGTCCTTTCCCCTTGTTTTGAAAAAATCCCTCTTCTGACAAATAAACTCATGATTAAAGTAAAATTAATTTGTTGTTTTTTTTTCATAGAAGACACATTTAACTGCTAATTGGAGTATTTGGTTACAGGATAACTGCTGTTATCATAAGGAGTTAATACAATTCCCGCCAAAAGCAAAACAAAACACCCTGGTGTTTTATCTAGCCTGTGCAGCCTTATCATGAATAAATCTACATTTCCGTTAGCTATTTTGAAATACTGAGAATAGCACATGACTTCACATTATAACTGTCAGATCCCCATGATATAAAGGGATCAACTGAAATAAATGATCACAAAAGTCACATCTGGCCCTGAGATTCTAGGTGTCTCAAGCATTCATATCTTAAATTCCCCTTAGCATTTCTAGAGTGAACCTAGCCCATTCCTCTTTAATTGCACCTGGTCCATAAATAAATATTCTATCACCAATGCCAGCTCTAGTTAATTAAAGTTGGGAGGAGTTGACCATGCTATTTGCAAATTGAGCATGTATATGTAGAGAACTTAGAACAAATTAATTTCACATAGATTTAATGATTGATTATTTAATGCATGGTAATTAAACATTTTTGGTAGGGTATGAAGAGTCTAATTAGTATTAATTTTTACATTGCCAAATCATATTTCTAATTTTTCTTTTCTTTATTGGTCCATTAACATCTGAAAAGTGTCATTTTTTCCTTTGATGCTGTGCAACATTCATCTTGCTTTTCATCATCAACCTCATCATCACCATCATCACCATGTCGTATTTACCGGTAATCTCAGGTAAAGGTCCCTGCTCTCCAAGCAAGTAGGTCACTTTATACCTGGTAACTCCTGTTTCCTCATGGTGCAAATATAGCTCATTAGAGTCAGGCTACTTGAACTCTTTCCAGCCTACCTTACTGCTTTCCTTCTTTACATATATGTATCAAATGCATCATGTGACTCCTTGCTGAGATCATAAATGGGGGTTTGGGGATAGCTAGATGTAAATTTAAGGACAGTTGGGAATATTTTCATATAGAACTGCATGCTAAATAAAGTTATTGTGTTAATATTAAATTCTTTGGGCATGATAGTGGTATTATAGTTCTAAAGGAGAGAGTCTTTGTTCTTAAAGATATATGTTGAAATTCTCAGAGTGAATTGACATGATGTCTGTTACTTACTTTCAAATAGTTTTCTTTAAAAAAAAAGGAAAGAGAGGCTTCTGTGTGTGCGTGTCTACATACATTACATAAAGAAAGATAAAGCAAATGTGGCAAAATGTTACCAACTGGTGAATCTGGGTGAGGAGTCTATAGGTGGTCATTACACTAGTTTCTACACTTTTCTGTAGGTTTGAAAGTTTTCAGAACACATGTTGAGAAAAGCATTTTTTGAATCACTTGGATGTTACTCAGATTTTATTTCATACCTCTTCTTTCCTTAAAACCCCAATCCCTCCCTGCTGTACTAACCTCAGGAAGCAACTTTCTCCTTGTATTCAGTCAGGATGGGCTAAGTTATGATGCAATAACAATCTGAAAATCTCAGTAACTTAAACCATCAAAAGTTTCTGTCTCACTCATGCTATGTGGCCATTTCAGATCAGTGGGAGATTAAAGCCATCTTTGTGAACATCTCATGTACCTCGTTCTCACCTCATGAAAGCCTTGTGTCTGAGTGGACTTTTTTCCATTATTTTCAAAGAAAGAGCTTTCTTTTCTCTCATTTAAAGATAACTGCTTCACGTGAACTCTGGACCCCTGCTCCTTCTGGGATTTTGCTTCCACAAGGTGTACCTCATTCCTCCATCTTTTACAGCTTCAGCCTCCTTCTCTCTGTGTGTTCCAATCTCTGTATCTCGAAAGTCCTATCTTTGATCCTACTATAACTCCTAATTTCTTCTCTTCCTGTTTCCTGGTGAACTCTTTAAGCTGATGGCCTTTGCTAATGTCTCCACCTCTGACATCCTAATCTCATTTTTCATACAAGCTGACGTTTGTTTCCAACAAGTACAGACATACCTTTTTTAATGGCACTTCACTTCATTGCGCTTTGCAGATATTGTGTTTTTTACAAAGTAAAAGTTTGTGGCAATACTGTGTGTAGCAAGTATACAGGTGCCATTTTTCCAACAGCACCTGCCCACTCCAAGTCTCTGTTGATATTTTTCAGCAATAAAGTATTTTTCAACTAAGATATGTACATTTCTTAGACATAATGCTGTTGCACATTTAATAGACTACAGTATGGCGTAAACATAACTTTCGTATATACTGGGAAACCAAAAAAAAGTGTAAGTTGCTTTATTGTGATTTTTTGTTTTATTGGGATGGTCTGGAACAAAATTCACAATGTCTCTGAGGTATGCCTACAGCCATTTTAGCTCTCCACTCCATTATCCTTGATCTCTGCAGTATGGCACTATTGATCATTCCCTCATTCTTGATATTCATTCTTACTTTCATCTGTGTATACCCGATTTGGGGGGTTCTCCTCCTGTCCTCTGAGATTACGCTTTATCTGTCTTCCTTAACGCTTTGTTTCCCTCCTGCCTTCCTACTTGTGAGGATTTTCCAAGGACTTTTCTTTAGTGCTTCTCCTGTGCCTCTCTGCCCAATTCTTCTGAGAGCTTGTTGACTGTCACCTCCAGTACATCTCTCCAGCCCTGGCCTTGTCCTTGCTATTTCAACCTCATCATCACCACTGCTTATATGATTTTCCCATTTGAGTGACTTGCCATCACCTCCAATGAACTCATTCAAATTTAAAATCATCACACTTCCTTTTTCCAAACACTTTATGTTTCTCCCTCAGTACACCATTTTTCTTCCAGTTTCCTAGCCTGATAGAATCTTATCAGATCTTCTGATATTTTATTCTTCTTCATTCCCCATTTTCATTTCTAATATTCCAAGGCTCTATGATTTTCCCTCAAATGAACCCTCTCCTTGTTCATCTTGCAATGCAGGCTGTTATGAACATAGCTTAGATCACAGAGAGCTCTGACTCGGGCTTTGTACTTCCTGTTCTTGATTCCCTCCAAGCTGCCCTTCAAACTGCTGTAAATCAAAACTTCTTCCATGACAATCCCCTATTAGGAACCAGCTGATGGAAGCATCATAGCTAGACTCCCTAGCTTTGAATATAATTTTGCTTCATCCAACTACTCACTGACTCTACATCTATAGCCTTCTAGGTAAGCCATCCTAGTTTAATTCCAGCCTCTTTCTCTAGAAATGCTCTAATTCTTCTATTCTGGGCTTTTTCTTCCTCTTCACTCCTCTCCTTGCTTTATTCCCACACTTTCCCTTTTTCCTTCATTATTTTTCCCCAAGTTTTTCTCCCTTCTCCCTTCTCTGTTCCTTCTTTCCCCTTCTTCTTCTTATCCTCTTTTCCTCTTTTTTTTCTGCATTTCTTTAGCCTTTAAGACCTTATTCAGTTCCTACCTTCTCCATGAAGCTGTCTCTCAGTGTTCAGGTTTATGCTGAAGTTTGCCTCATCTCACTGTGACTAGAGTTAGTCTCGAACAGTCTGGTAGTGAATTATTTAATATATGTTATTCTTTTCTTTCCAATTAACTCATGATCTCTTTGAAGTACTACATGGAAACTACTACAGTGCAGGGCACATGACTTTGGTCAGCAGAAACTTAGGAGTTGATTAGTTGACTTCTCCAAGATCTAACGAAAATTATTAGTTGTGTTATTCATTCTCTTACCCTAGGAAGAATTACACCTTCAAATTTCTGAGAAAAAAAATATATATACTTTTTCCTCTTTAATTCCATATGGAGAAATTTGGTCCCAGAAAGAGCAGCTGGTGATATTAAAGTCCCAGGCCAACCCATTCCCTTGGAACATCCACATCTATATTATGATACAGTTAACTTAGCCTATATTATAGAAATTGTTACATTGTTTTTATGCCTTTTGATAGTTGCCATTCCTGTAATTTCCATCTTTGCCTTTATGCTTTATGAATAATAGCACTTTATAAATAATAGTGCTTTCATTTACATTAGCTCATTTAATCGCCCGCACAATTCTTTTAGGGCTGATGATATCACTAGATTGGTATTATTGTTATCCTGCAAAACTGTCAGTGGAGCTTAAAGAACTTCCACTGGCTCAAGATCATACAAATAGGAACTCAATCCAATTTTGTTTTTGTTAAATTGATTCAAAGCCCTTTGCTCCTTCCATCGCTTTAAGTCCATTGTGATCCACATGCCCTTCCCCTGGGCTTGCAGTTTCCATTCACCAAATAGTTTATTACATGGCAGTGTAATCCTTAATTTACAAATATGTCTATCCAATAGCAAAACTGTGAGTTTACTGAGAGTAGAGACCAGATTTTATTTTTTATTTTCAATGAATAGCAAATGACATGTTTAGTGAATGCCTGAATTAAGACATCAGTGAATAAATGAATGGGAGAGGATTATGACTTGTCCTGTCCACCTCATAGAGAACTTAGCACAGACTCCACACAGGTGGTATGCTCTCCATGGTACATTGCACATGATTGTAAGAAAATCTAAAACTTCCTTTCTCTTAAATCTCCTTACCTATCCCCTTCTCCAATGTCCTCAAAAACACACATTCCACTGATGTCTATGATCTAGTGTAGTGGTAACAGTAGACAGACTTGGGTTTACATCTTTCTTCTGCTGATTATTAGCTATCTGACTGGCTGTGAATAATCTCCTAAGCTTCAATGTTCTCTCTGTAAAGTGGACATAATAATAGTAAAAAATGATGGAGTGGTGAGAATTCAATGCCATAATTTATTTGAAGTCCCTAGCAAAGAACCTGGAACATTTAAGTCTTTAATCCAACTTGAGTTAATTTTTGTATAAGGTGTAAGGAAGGGGTCCAGTTTCAGTTTTCTGCATATGGCTAGCCAGTTTTCCTAACACCATTTATTAAATAGGGAATGCTTTCCCCATTTCTTGTTTTTGTCAGGTTTGTCAAAGATCAGATGGTTGTAGATGTGTGGCATTATTTCTGAGGGCTCTGTTCTGTTCCATTGGTCTATATCTCTGTTTTGGTACCAGTACCATGCTGTTTTGGTTACTGTGGCCTTGTAGTATAGTTTGAAGTCAGGTAGCAAGATGCCTCCAGCTTTGTTCTTTTTATTTAGGATTGTCTTGGCTATACAGCTCTTGTTTGGTTCCATATGAAATTTAAAGTAGTTTTTTTCTAATTCTGTGAAGAAAGTCAATGGTAACTTGATGGGGATAGCACTGAATCTATAAATTACTTTGGGCAACATGGCCATTTTCACAATATCAATTCTTCCTATCCATGAACATGGAATGTTTTTCCATTTGTTTGTGTCCTCTTTTATTTCCTTGAGCAGTGGTGTGTGGTTCTCCTTGAAGAGGTTCTTCACATCCCTTGTAAGTTGTATTCCTAGGTATTTTATTCTCTTTGTAGCAATTGTGAATGGAAGTTCACTCACAGTTTGGCTTTCTGTCTATTATTGGTGCACAGCAATGCTTGTGATTTTTGTAAGTTGATTTTGTATCCTGAGACTGTGCTGAAGTTGCTTATCAGCTTCAGGAGATTTTGGGCTGAGATGATGGGGTTTTCTAAATATACAATCTAAAACCATAAAAATCCTAGAAGAAAATCTAGGCAATACCATTCAGGACATAGGCGTGGGCAAAGACTTCATGACTAAAACACCGAAAGCAATGGCAGCAAAAGCCAAAACTGACAAATGGGATCCAATTAAACTATAGAGCTTCTGCACAGCAAAAGAAACTATCATCAGAGTGAACAGGCAACCTACAGAATGGGAGAAAATTTTTGCAATCTATCCAACTGACAAAAGGCTAATATTCAGAATCTACTAAGAACTTAAACAAATTTGCAAGAAAACAACCCCATCAAAAAGTGGATGAAGGATATGAACAGACACTTCTCAAAAGAAGAAGTTTATGTGGCCAACAAACATATGAAAAAAAAAAAAAGCTCATCACCATTGGTCATTAGAGAAATGCAAATCAAAACCACAATGAGATAACATCTCATGCCAGTTAGAATGGCGATCATTAAGAAGTCAGGAAACAACAGATGCTGGAGAGGATGTGGAGAAATAGGAATGCTTTTACACTGTTGGCGGGAATGTAAATTAGTTCAACCATTGTGTAAGACAGTGTGGTGATTCCTCAAGGATCTAGAACCAGAAATACCATTTGACCCAGCAATCCCATCACTGGGTATATACCCAAAGGATTATAAATCATTCTACTATAAAGACATATGCACACGTATGTTTATTGCAGCACTGTTCACGTTAGCAAAGTCTTGGAACCAACCCAAATGCCCATCAATGATAGACTGGATAAAGAAAATATGGCACAGATATACCATAGAATACTATGCAGCCATAAAAAAGGATGGGTTCCTATCCTTTGCAAGGACATGGATGAAGCTGGAAACCATCATTCTCAGCAAACTAACACAGGAACAGAAATCCAAACACTGCATGTTCTCAGTCATAAGTGAGAGTTGAACAATGAGAACACATGGACACAGGGAGGGGAACATCACACTCTGGGGCCTGTCGGGGAGTGGGGGGCTAGGGAAGGGATAGCATTAGTAGAAATACCTACAGTAGATGACAGGATGATAGGTGCAGTAAACCACCATGGCATGTGTATATCTATGTAACAAACCTGAACGTTCTGCACATGTACCCCAGAACTTAAAGTATAATTTTAAAAAGAAAGACAAAAAGAACCTGGAACATAATAATTTGTTCCATGAAAGTGGACAACTACTTTTCTATGGAAAGGTGATCAAGGTACTTCAGGACTCACTTGGGCTATAGCACAGGGCTCACTGAGTAGCATGTTTTCAGCTTCAAATCTGCAAAGATCTTTCCTTGGCCAAACTAAAGTAGAAGATGTAGACAGTGATCCAGGTCATGTTATCCCTAAACTCTTTCCCCTGAATAATTCTGAGAAATGGTGGGTTGAGGTCACTCTGGTGGTTTTCTTTGAATCTTACAGAGATTTGGAACAAGGGGTTTGTTGCCATTTATCTTTGGATAATGGGGCCTTCCTACCCCCTCCCCATTTATCTCTTACTGCACTGTCTTTCCAGAGTGGATGCAATGCATTATGTGTGTGGCTGTGTGTGTGTGCGCACACATGAGTGCGTGAGTGTGCATGATGCTTTCTTCCTTAATGGACTGAGCTGCTACCAGGTGTCCAGAGGCAGTAAAATAAAGCATCACTGTTGGGTACTGCTGAAACGCATTTAGCACATATGTAAATTCATCTCCTGGGGCAGAAAGCCGCATAAATAGAGGTAACATCATATTAATGCTGTTTATCACCAAATGCAGGGCTTTGGATTTAGGGGAAAGATGAGCCACATCTCCACACAAATTATCTCAGCTTTACCAGATCTCTGGCTAAAGACAGTGCCTGGTTCCTTCATCTCAAAGCACTGCTCCAACCAGTCCATTTTATAGGCAAGCAAACTGAGGTCTAATGAGGACAAACTACATACAAATCTAGTTTTGAGCAGAGATTGGAGGAGAGCTAGAAAGGGCTGTGGCCAATGTCTTGCACTCATGTTAAATTGGAAAGAGATTGATCGATCTTTGGCATCAGAAAAAAATGATGTAGGATCAAATTGTAACTCTATGGGTGTGTGAACTTGGACAAACTTTATTTTCTCTTCTGTACAATAAGGACCATGATACCTCTCAGGGTAATTTAATTATTCATCCATATTACGTATGTTTATTGCAGATATATTATGCACCCGGCTCTGATATTGTAAGAATTAGGTGATATTATAGATGATAATTTGACCAAATGCAGGACATATGGTGGATACTCAATAAATGTTCTCCTCTCCTATCAAGAATTGCAGCACTGACTGACTTTTCTCCAGGAAGAATTCACCTACCCACCTTTGGGAATGGGTCAAATGTGGAGTATTTGCAGATGACTTCATTCCCTGTATCCCCTCTCCCTCTCCACTCCCAGAAACTTTCCCCCAGGGCTCTTGGAACCAGAATACCATACTAACTCTGACAGATAATCTTTGAGGGGAAAGAAATGTCTGACACTCCAGGTCCTAAGTGACAGCACAAGGATATTCAAAGTGATCCTGCTCATACTAGATAAAGGCGACTTGTCAAGGGGGACAGGTTGTTTTCAGCATCAGCTCAGGGGAAGCCTGACAAGTGAATAGTTCTACTCATTCTTGGACCAGGCCTGTGGCCTTCCTTAAAGGTGAGAAAGATGCCAGGGTCACAGGGAGACAGAATGGCTTGGACACAGGTCAACTGGGAGGGAGGATCAGCTAAAGGGAAAGATACTTGGGCAGTGGACCCAATTCACTCAATCCTGGTGAGGGCTCACTCTCACTGCATCCTTTGCATGGACCTCACCCTTTGCTCTGAGTGCCTTCTCCACTATGGCCCCAAGGATGACCCTCTGTCCTCTCCTATCTCCCTCTCAATGGCATCCATTTCTGACTCTTGTTAGCGCTCTGCTTCTCTTTCCATGGTGGCCCTAGCCATGGCAACGAATGCAGGGAAATATAACAACATAATCCTCTTCACACCATTCAGTCCCCAAAGGTCCTTATTCAGAGTTCTCCATTTATCTGGTCATTAGATCTAATTAAATCCCTCCAACTTAAAGCACTGATGAGTGGCACCACTTTCTCTCACCAATTAAAGTAGAGGAGATTAAAGAATGCCCTTGACACTTGGTCCTTGTGAGGGTGGTAGCAGGGGAAGAGAGAGAAACACAGAAGACTGTCCTTTGTCTTCGAAGACAGTGTGATATAATGTGGGCTTCTGCCAGGAAAATGGACCCTTTGTGTGGCTTTTCCAGCTGTGGTCATGAAAGTCTATTAAGTAGTCTCTTGTCCCTCGTAGAAATATTTTTTTTTCCAAAGATAGCATGAACAGCTTAAACAAAGGATATCTAAGATAAGATAACTAAGTAGAAAACAAAAAGGGAAGTTGGGATTGGAGAAAGGGGGAGTTAACCAATATATTAATCCAAAAGATTAATTAACACATTTGTTGTAATTAGTACAGACTCTGATTGGAGCTTCCTAGTAGCTAAAGCAAAAAAGAAAACATGGCATGTTACCATAGTTTTCATCATTTAAAAGGGGGAATGTACTTTCCCAACTATGACCTATTCTTAGGGGATAAAAAAAAATGTTCTGATTCTAAATCCTGAAAAGAACTTCTCATGTGGCACTTCATTTAAGAGACATTGGGTGACAGGCAATGTTTTCAATAATACTACTTAATATTCAATATCTTACATGTAATATGTGATGTTCTGGGTGTCTAGGGTTTTGGAACAGTGCTTGCTTCTTTGAAGGGTTAATTTGCCCACGTAGGACTCAAACAGTGACCTCAGCTTTATTAGGACACTATTTGGGCCAACCCAGCTCACTGAATCAAGCAGAGAAGAGGGAAATACTATGGACACCAACACCACATCTGGCTCCCCAGCAAGGTCCTTTGGAAGAAGTACCCCTACATTTTGTCCCTCTGAAAACAGGCCCACCTTATCTACCCTGCCTCACTGATGTGCTTGGCTCATGGAGACAGTCATCAGACAGAAAGGAGGGGTTCAGCACTCTGAGGACAGAGGCAGGCTTCAGTCTCACCCCCTGGAAATCGTCTCAGCATAGTCTGTCTCTCTTCATCAGAACATTATTGAACCAGACCTTATTTTTATCCCTTTTCTCCTGGCATTCCAGGATCTTATTTTTGGAGGGCATGCATGGAAATATTCTTTTCAGCCTTCTCTACTACTCAAAGTGGAATACATCCTTGTGTGGTTGAGAGGATTTGAAGGCATTGGGGTATGAAGGTAGAGGAAGGGGTGAGATGATCTCAGTGCACTAACCCTGATGTCTGTTCCTTTCCAAGAAGCAATAAGGGGAGCCAGGCTTCCACTCAAACACAGGCCCACAGGTAATCATGCTCCTACCAAAGAGGATTCTTTAGTGTACAACTTCCTCTGTTCTCATCCTAGGCTCCTTCAATAGACTCCAAGACAGAGCCTTGGGTTCAGTCAGGGGCAAACCTATGCCCTACACAACCCACTCCCACCCCACCCCATTCTGGGCACTCATAGCTCTTCCTCTGGGTCTCTCCATCTCCAGACCAACTCAAACAGCTGTGTCTTTAAGATGCTTCCAGATAAGACCCCCCGCCCCTTTGCGCTTGACTCAACAAAGTTTGCATTCAAGATCCTTCTAAAGGATGACCTTCTTTCTTTTCTTGTGTTCCTGTCTGCAATACTTGCCCCCCACCTCTGGGCTTGGCTTCTCAGCCCAGGACCCTGGATTTCTCTCTGCACTTTGGACTAGTTCTCTGTTTCTCTTCGTGTCATCCTCTGGTATGATGGTTAATTTTATGTGTCAGCTTGACTAGGACACAGAGTACCCAGACATTTGACTAAACATTATTTCTGGGTGTGTCTGTGGGATTGTTTACAGATAAGATTAGCATTTGAATCAGGGGACTGAGTAAAGTAGATTGCCTTCCCCAGAAAGGATTATCCTATCTGTCGAGGACCTAAGTAGAACAAAAGGTGGAAGAAGGGAGAATTTGTTCTCTCTGCCTGACTGAGTTTAGACATCTTTTGTCTGCTCCTATCCTCAGAATGAAGTTTACACCATTCACTCTCCTGATTCTCAGGCCTTTGGGTTTCGTCTGGACTACATCATCAGCTTTCCTGGGTCTCCAGCTTAAGATGGCAGATCGCATGACTTCTCAGCCTCCATAATCATGAGAGCTAATTTCCCCACCCCTCTCTCTCTCTCTCTCTACGGCCCTCAATCAGCCTACCAAAGTGGGGCAGGTAATGCCTCTACTGCCCTTGAAACTGCTTCCCGGAAACTGATCAAAACGTGAGGCTCAGCAGTTTCTCTCCTTACTGACCAAACCCTGCAGAAGCCCCAGCACTATTGTACCAGAGCATGTTCCATGTTTCTGAGTTTCAGTCTGGGGCCGTTTGCACGCTGTGGCAGCTGCCACCTGTTCACTATCACTAAGGGCAGAGAGAAGGCACAACATGGAAATACAGAGAAAAAGAACATTTGTAAAACCTGCCCTTGACTATTGTTACTCCAGGTGTACTCTCCATTTCCATCTAAAGTCCTGGAAAACTTCTTGTTTAGTCCTTCGGACACAGTTGTTTCTTCTCATTGTGATTTCAGTGTAGAATTTGAAAAAGGCCATTGTGAAGCAATGTGAAGGAGGCAGCTGCTAGTCATGATTTTCCTGAACCAAATTGCATGCAGCGTATTTGGTTATCCGCTGGGACGCTAACCCTGGAGCCACTCCTTGTGTGTCCTTCGGAGGAGGGCTCCTTAAATTCTCCATGGCTTCATTAATAAACTGGCTGGAGGCTCATTTTGTGTGTGAGGACGTAATGAGATTGTGTATGCTGAGTGTTGTAGCGTGGTTCTTGTCCCACTGAAAGGTGCTCCCTGGAGGTCAGCCTCATTTCTCCCTCCCTCTTTCGCCCTTTGCCTTTTCCCTTCCCCATCTCTTGCTTTTTCCCTACTCCTTGAGCTCCTCCAAGGCGTGGAGAGAAGCCTGCGCTGCCAGTTGCAGTAGGAGCATAATCTCCAAAGGGGGCGCTCTAAGATCAGGAAACAGGTCTTCAGGGACCTTGACTGTGTGTCTATGAGGACTGTGCGCTGGTACCTATGGCTGGACATTTAAAAAATGGCTTTTCTGAAATCTTTGCCTTGATAGGCTATCAATTTTTCCAGATGCCTTTTCAATATCTGTCTACAGAACTGTATGAAATTATAGTAAGTCCTACAGCTGGGGGGATGACGATATGACAGACATCTCTGGCTTGGATGAAAGAAGCTAGCGACGTACTTCTGGCAGTGGGTCCGCTCCAGGGGGCTGCCAAGCTGCAAGCCTCCCAAATAGGGGACGCTGGGTGCACCTAAGTGGGAAGCTGCCTGCAGCTCTTGCCGCTGTCTTCCTTCCTCCAGTTCCGCCTTCCGGCAGGAGGCAGATCTAGGCTGCACGCTTTTAGGCAGCACAGGGTGAGAGGCTGGCCAGGGTTTGCCTCCCTCTGCTAGACAGACCCCAGGGCCTTCAGGATGGGACGAGGAGTGAATAAGGCCCTGAATAGCTTTTGTTAAGCCCTCGTGGATTGGAGAATGGAGACAGTTGTTAGGGGGGCAAGAGGACAACACCGTTTCTAGAAATTGGAAACCTCAACTCAGCCTGTTGAGTGGTAAGAGGGAGGACCTGGCATCTCCAAAGGGCTCCTGACCACTCATCTCATTCCATTTATTACCTTTCAGGGTGTGCAGGGCACAGGGAGCATATTCCACTGAGTTCTTGAGAAAAAGCATATGAGAAAGGTGAATAGTGCCTGGCATGTAGGTGTCCCCCACATGGGGAGGAGTGAGTGAGTGCAAGCATCTGAAACAAACTGAAAGCCTCCCTTTCTGTGGGTGTTTTTCCCCCTTTAATTTATACAGATAAAGGGCTTATTTAATGCAGGGCTCTGAAGGCTGGGAAGTCCAAGGTCATGGCCCTGCCTTCTGGCCAGGGCTTTTGCACTGCCTCATAACGTGGCAAAGAAGGTCAAAGGGTGGTAGATACTTGCTAAGAGGTAAAACTACAGAAGCCTTCTGGCCAGGGCTTTTGCACTGCCTCATAACATGACAGAGAAGGTCAAAGGGTGGTAGATACTTGCTAAGAGGTAAAACTCCAGAAGCCTTCTGGCAAAAAACAAAAACAAAAACAAAACAAACCAGCCACTCTCAGGGGAATGAATCCATTCCTGTGGGAACTAATCCAGTCTGGCCACAGTGAGAATGCAATTCATTACTGCAAGGACGGCACAGTGCCACTCACGAGGCATCGGCTGCTATGACCCAAACACCTCTCCTGTGGGTCTTTATCTCTCTCCATGGGAGGACCTGGGCATTAAAAGGGAGGATCTGCTAGGAGACAGCTTGGGAGGGCCAGAAGTGGTCCTGTGTCTGCAGAGGCCTGGGGAGGATGAGGGTGGCTGCACAGCAGCCTGAGGGATTATGGGGAGCGCTGCATCCTCTGATCCAGCTGCCCCCGTGCGCGGGCACAGGAGAGCCCACGAGGAGCAAGGTCCCAGGCATGTGTTACAACAACCTGCGGGTTGCTATTTAACAGCACTTGTCATCTTGTCCGTTTTGTCCACCTGCCAAGCCTGTTTCCACCGAGCTCTCCAGAGTGGGAGGCTGCTGAGGCTCCCATCTGCGGCTGATAACAGACGGCCTTGCCTTGCGTGAAGCGCAGGAAGTTAAGAAGCTTTTCTTTGCTGTTGTGGAGAGACCTCTGGCTCGAGGCAGTGCTCTCCGAGGGCAGCGGAGATACTGTCAATTACAAGCTTGTCCTTCAAGGCTCGGGGCTGGGCTGCAACAGGCTGTCTGCAGTTGAATGCGTGCATACATCTGGGAGAAGCCTTCGTGCTGGGAGCCCGGTGGGGTTTGGCACTGGGTGGGCCTGGGTGTTCCCTTTTTCCTTAACTCACTGTAAAATAATCTGTCAAGATGACATCACCTTAGGGGAAAATTACATCCTATCAAGGTGATCCTGTTTAAGTGGGAGCCTATCTAATATATCTATCATATTAGTATGTCGGCCCCGATTATGCATACCTCTGACACCCTACCCCAGAGATTCCCACACTTGTTTGGTTCAGAGCATTGTTAGTCTATCAGTAGTTTTTCATGGTACCCACATGACAAAAGAACTAACAGCTGCATTTTTTCAAATAGCTAGGGTCAAACAACTTTATAAGTATTAATGTCCCAATAACTTAATAGCCATTTGAAAACATGAACTGAAAGAAAAACATTTTTATTTTATTCCTAAACAATAATTATGTATGAATGGGCTGTGTGCACCTGTTGGGCACTGCACAACTTCTCAAATGTTGAACACCAACACTTTCTCTTGTTTCACAGTGATTTTTATGAAAGACTTGCTTCTTATCGCAGCAACCACAGAAAACACACCTTCAAAAAGATATGACCTAACAGACAGGAAATCGTGAGATCTAATGTTGAAACTGTAAACTACTTTGAGTTAGTAATTTGCTCAATGTTTAGTGGAAGTTGAGTCACTTTGTGTCCCTCTTCAAAAATTAACATATACTACAGGAATGTCAGTTCACTGTGTTGACCCAGGATACCTTGTTACATGATTTGGGGACTGTGGCCCTACTCTATGCATTTATTGTATATTCTCATGCTTAAGGAAATGGGGTGAACTAGAAGCCTGGTTGGGAGCAAAGAATGAGGAGATAAAAACTGCTGAGTTTAACCCATGTCTTAACATTCTCAGGGCACATTCTCAGGTTATGCTCTTTCCTAGTAAGAGTCATGAAGCTGGAGTCTTTCCTGGGAGTGTTGAAGACAGATTGTATGGGGCAGGATGAGGCATTTCCATGAGTTGGAGGGCTGGGTCCATAGAGTCATGCCTAGTATCTTCTGATCAGTTTTCCTCCAACTATTCGAGATCCATTTTCCTGGCTTCCTTCCTTCTTCAACAACTGTGTATTGTGGTTCTTCCCATGTGAGCATAGTACAGTGATGAAAAGCAGCACTCAGGAGCAAGACTGCCATCTGCTACCCGTGTGGCTTTGAGAGTATCTGACCTCTGTGCTTCAAATTCTGTATCTGTGAAATGGGTTTAATAAGATGGTGCACCTCATTGGCTTGTTATGTGATTGAAATGATCCAATGGAGATTAGAACACTGTTTCCCATGATTCTGAGTAGGCAGCTGAGCAAATAACTGTGACAAAACACATATGGTCTCTGCTTTTACCTGGCTTACAGTCCAGGGGCAAAGAAAAATATCAAACCAGTATTTGGCCACACAGTTAACTGATTACAATTCTGATGTGTGTTTCAAAGAAGTGTAGTATTCTACGGGAGTATGTAATATGAGGATTTAACTTAGATGGAGGCAGGGGAAATGGTGTCTCATAATCCTTCCCAGAGTAAACAATGTTTAAGTCAGGACTCAAAAAAGATAAATAGGAGTGATTTCAGCTGAGATCTAGTGGGTGAAGCAGGTCTAGAAGAGTGTCCCAAACAGAAGGAACACGATGACAAAGACCTTGACGCTCTGGCTAGTGGTGAAGAACAAGGATGAGAGAGTTAGACAGGGTCAAAATCATACAGGGTCTTCGTAGTCCTTGCTAAGGAATCTTTAAGTTTTCTTCCCAAGAATGACCAGACAGCATCAGAGGTTTTTGAGCAGAGGAATGGCATGATGTTATGTCTTGTAACAGGTCATTTTGCCTGTTGGCTGAAGACTAGGCTCCAGTGGGCAAGAAGGAAAATGAAAAGACCAGTGAGGAGCTTATTTGTAAATCCTGTGGGGGAGATGAGAAGTGACTCTATATGGTGGCAGCAGAGAAGAGGATAGATTTGAGAGATAATTTGGAGGTAGGAGAGATCTGATGGCTTGACTGTGAAGAGACAAGGGAAACCAGGCAAATGCCCAGGAGTCTCCCCCAGAGCAGTTGGGAGGGAGGAAGGTGACATGACAGGGACGGGGTCCCTGGAGGAAGGAGCATGTCCATCAAAGGCACTTGGAGCTGATGATCCCACTCTCCCAAACCACTTCCTGCAAATGCTTCCTAGATAATTGAAATAAAACAGGGTTTCTGTGTTCCCTTCTGAACTATAACAATCTCAGGCCTTCACTTTATTTTATATAAAGGCTAGCGCATCAGGGATGGAGGAGGAAGACCTCCATTGTGACAGAGAACCCGCCGTGGCTTTAGAGTTCTTAATTGAACCTAGGACATATTTGGGGTAATTAGAAACAAAGTTTATCATTATGCTGGCCACGAGCAGGCCTGTCCACACTCACTGTCAGTTCCTTTCCCCCTCTCTCTGTAGCCATCTTTCTTTCTTGAAGGAAAAAAATGTTTTTGATATTAATTAAGTTACATGGCAATTTCCTCCCCCTAATTAAAGTGGAACCTTTTCACAGGACACTTTGAAGTGTGGCTCTGTGGATATAAGAAACTTTTCATCCTTCGCCAGAGCTCTGTAGTGTCTCTTCATATTGTTCACTTCAGTCAGAATAAAACTCTTTCTGATAATGAAGGGAAGAGCATTTAACTTTTTCCAGCTATCACACAGTCAAGTCAGCCTGGAGTGGGGTGTGGGGAGAGCCTGCTGGGGCCCTGGCCTGGGGCGGTGTGGGGGGCTTGAGCCGATGCTACGACTCAGGTGCACCTGGGAAGGGGTTGACTGGGGTGGCTGGATGGTGGGTGAGGGAAGCCGAAATGGGAATGGGGTAGGGGGTGCCGGGAGCCACTTGGAGCGGGGAGATCAGAAGAGCCGCAGCATCCCATCCCCAGGTGCCAGCTCAGCTCTGTCAGCAAGTTCTTGCTGTGAGCTTTGATGTTGCGGGTCCTTCTGCTCTGATTTCCAAGGGACAGTTTCTGGCTTTGTTTGGGCTCAGAGGACCCCCTGAGATGCCCAGAGATGGGACAGTGACAATGACCTCCAGAGTAAACAGAGAAAGTGAGAAAATGGACTGAGGGTTACGGCAGAAGAAAAAATCAAGACAGGAAGGAGGGTTCAGTCCCTCACCCTGAAAGGACTCGCTCGCTCAGGGAGATATTTGTGACTTTTCACACCCTGGTGATTCCTCCGACTTACTTTCCCTCCCTTCACCTTTTCCTGTCTCGAACCCCTCCAAATACCCTCGAGGTGAGTGACGACAAAGAAGGAGTCTTGTCCCCTCCCTGCCCAGAAACCAATTTCTTGTGAAAACACTCCAGGGAGGAAGCAGAGGCAACTAGTTTTTATCTGCGAATCTCACCGTGTTTTCCCTGTAGATATCCACAGCCAGTAAAATTCATATCACAGACGAAACCAGCAACAGCCCCCGTGTGTCCACCACCTCCCCACCAAGATGCCACCAGTCCAGAGTGTCAGACACTTCTATTGGATTATTGCTGTTTCCCAAGCTATCTCAAGGTGTCTCCCAAATAGCTTCAAAGCCACTGACAAAAACAAATGGGAGAGGCCGAGTCTGTCTTCAGGAGGCACATGAGGGAGGTGGAGACAGACCACAGGCTTCCCTCTCATGGGTCCAGCTTCAGCAGCTGCTGGGCTCCAGTCTTGGGCCAAGGAGGCAGGAGCAGGTCCCTAACAGGAGGCCTTGGCTGCCTGTGTGGCCTGCAAACACCACGAGGATGAGGACAAAGAGGAGGAGCTCTGCCTGCAGGAAATGGGTGCTGATGCTGGGTTGAAGAGAGGCACAGGAAGGGGAGGATGTGATAGAAGACTTAGGAAGGTCGTGGGGTTTTCCTGATGTCCTGCAGCTTCCTTTAGTAACTTTAATTCCGCTCCATATTGATTCAGTGACTCCTGAATGCCAGGTGTTAAACAAGGTGGCAGGATGAAGGCAGAGTTGCAGCCCAGCAGGGAAGTGGCCCTCGGTACTGGTAACTCTAGTAGAAGGTGGTTGCATCCTGTAAATGTAAGAGAAGAAAAAAACAACACACTGTAAGAGGCTCAGGAAGGCAAACTTGATTCTGACTCAGGGTGATCTGATAAAAGCCTCATGGAGGTATGATTTCAGCTGCCTGGATTACATTTGGGCAGGTGGAAAGATGGCAAAAGAAGAAGTTCCAGACAGAGGGAGCCACAGATGAAAGGTGTTGAGGAGTGGCATTACTAGTGTGTTTGGGTACTTTAGGAAGGTATTTTTTTTTCTGATTTATTATTATTATACTTTAAGTTTTAGGGTACATGTGCACAATGTGCAGGTTTGTTACATATGTATCCATGTGCCATGTTGTTTTGCTGCACCCATTAACTCGTCATTTGGCATTAGGTGTATCTCCTAATGCTGTCCCTCCCCCCTCCCCCCAACCCCACAACAGTCCCCAGTGTGTGATGTTCCCCTTCCGGTGTCCATGTGTTCTCATTGTTCAATTCCCACCTATGAGCGAGAACATACGGTGTTTGGTTTTTTGGCCTTGCGATGGTTTACTGAGAATGATGGTTTCCAGTTTCATCCATGTCCCTACAAAGGACATGAACTCATCATTTTTTATGGCTGCATAGTATTCCATGGTGTATATGTGCCACATTTTCTTAATCCAGTCTATCGTTGTTAGACATTTGGGTTGGTTCCGAGTCTTTGCTATTGTGAATAATGCTGCAATAAACATACGTGTGCATGTGTCTTTATAGCAGCATGATTTATAGTCCTTTGGGTATATACCCAGTAATGGGATGGCTGGGTCAAATGGTATTTCTAGTTCTAGATCCCTGAGGAATCGCCACACTGACTGACTTCCACAATGGTTGAATTAGTTTACAGTCCCACCAACAGTGTAAAAGTGTTCCTATTTCTCCACAGCCTCTCCAGCACCTGTTGTTTCCTGACTTTTTAATGATGGCCATTCTAACTGGTGTGAGATGGCATCTCATTGTGGTTTTGATTTGCATTTCTCTGATGGCCAGTGATGATGAGCATTTTTTCATGTGTTTTTTGGCTGCGTAAATGGTATTGTTTGAGCCTAAGGGCGATCCAGGGGATGTGGTGTTAGGGGGGGGAGAGTGATGAGGGGTGAGGCATTGCAGTGAGGGAGTGCAGCTGCGTGAGGCTTGCCTATCAGGCTGAGGAGCGTGGCTTTTCTTTTTTGTATCATGGGAAGCCAGGGGAGACTTATGAGGTATGGAGTGATGGGATTAGTACTATATTTTAGAGAAATAATTCTGTTCCTTTTTGACACATACTCCCTTATCCTTCATCCCTGCCACATGGCTTGCCACTGAGAAGGCTAGGAACATGTAAACACACTTTAATGTGGGGCTTGGGAGAAATTCTGAGCCACCACACTAGCTTCCCCTACCTCCTGAACCTGGTCTCTACTCATCTGCAGCTTCCCTGTGGGTAAGTTCAGCTAGGCTCCAAGGGAGCAGGGCACAGAAGACAGAATTGCTTTTCCCAAGGACCCTTGGTTAAGTAAGCACCATCCTCATCCCTGGCCATGCTGAGTTTGATGAGGGATTATTATGATAAATCCATTAAATATACCAATGCCAAGGGATTTGCAGGAAAAGGGTGATGGGAGTTAGAGAGGGATGGGATTAATCTGGGAAGGCTTCCTGAAAGAGGTGGCCTTATGTTTGAGATCTCACAGGTAGTGGTAAAATGAGTTGCTGGGAGATAAAAGGCAAAGGCCATCCAGCAAGACGAATCATCAAAGCAGAGGATAGCAAATATGACCAGGGCCAAGGGCATAGTGCGTTGGGGAGGAAGGCGAGATGGGAGGATTGTAACAGGACTTGAAGGTGGAAATGCCAGTCTAGGGGGCCATGAATTCCGGGTAGTGGAAGTCTGTAGGGTGGTCTATAAATAATGGTCCATGTCAGCCCATTTTTTGGAGCCCTTCCTCCTTCACCTCCACCAGGAGTACAAGCAGACTCCCCTTATTTTGTTCCCATGGGGTACAGCTATGCGGGATGGATGACAGTGGACCCTCAGTTGGTTCATCTGGAGCAGTCATCAAATCCTCCTGTAATTAGCAAAGGTGGGAAAGGTGCTCTGACCAGGGCAAGTGGCCCTGCTGAACCGAACAGTAGAAATTACGTATGTGCAGTCATCCCTCGGTATCCGTGGTGGATTGGTTCCAGGACCTCCCACAGATATCAAAATCCATGGATGTTTATGTTCTTCTTGTACACTTTAAATCATCTCTAGATTACTTCTAATACCTAATACAATGTAAATGCTATGTAAATAGCTGTTATCCTCTAATGTTTTGGGAATAATGGCAAGAAAAAGTCTGTACAGGTTCAGTATAGACACATTTTAAAAAATATTTTTGATCTGCAATTGGTTGAATCCATGGATACTGAACCCACAGGTACAGAGAGCTGACTGTATATCTATTCTGCAAGGCAGCTAGGCCCAAGGCCTGAGTGATAACCTGTGCTCTTTCTATCTTGGCAATGAATCTGTGCTGCCCAGCTGAGAGTTAGGATTGGGTTTTAGATGTGCTCTGAATACTGGGAACTTACTCCAAGGCATGGCTTCATCAGAAAATCTTCTTTGAAAAGGCACCAAACTCCACCTGGAAGAAAAGGCAAGTAAATAAGTTGTTTAACAACTATTTGTGCCTTGTGCTTTTATAAAAGCCATCCACATACCATTTAATATTCACAGAACACTTATGAAGACTCCGGCAGAGATTTTATTATGCCCACTTTACAGACGAAGAAACCGAAGCTCAGATAAATAGTTTTTCCCAAATCCCACAGTTCCTAGTTGTAGAGCAAAGACCCAGTTCCTTTTCTTCTGAGGATAAGTCACGTGTATTTTCTGCCACAGACAGGGTCCTAAGGAAGATAAATTTCTCTTCATCAGGACGAGGTATGGTTCTTGAATCCAACACCTGATTCTTATTGCAGAGATTCCTAAGGGCTGGGTCTTTAGCGCTGATGAAAGCCAGATTCCAGCCGCCAGCCATAGGAGATAACTGCAGGCATTCCAGCCAACCCAGAGACCTAGAAAGAAAACCCAAGCATTCTTAACCTTTAAAAAGATCTTAGCCTGTGGACAGATAAATTAACTCCAGGGCTCTGGGGAGATTAAACCTTATTTTATGGTTTGCTTGTTAAAAACGCATAACTCCAAATCTCACCAGAGATTGCAATTAAGATAGCATGGGGCTAAAGCTATATGAGAAGTATTATTTACTCCCGGCTCCCTGCAAAGTCCAAAACGACAATGGGCTTTTCCATTTCGTAACCTGCAGTCGATCTGAAGCCACCTGCCTTTGTACCTAAACTGCTTTAGGACACATGCTTCTCTCCCAGCATAGCTGCTACCACAGTTCTGTTATCCTTTGTGGTTGCCCAAAGTAACCATAAAAACCTAAAGTTAAAACAAAGTTTCCAGGGCGTTAATATTCAAGAGACACCAAGAACATTTTCTACCATCTGCTTCTCTACTGTTCCCACCTGAGGGGCCCTTTTTCTATGTTCTCCTTTGAATGCCTGACATGTACGAGCCCCGAATAGCTCCCTAATTTCTAGCAAAGACCCAGGAAAAGCCAGATCACCCCAGAGCCGACTGATCTCTCTCAAATATGACCGAAAGAGCCATGACAACCCTTCTCAACCATTGCTATTAGAGATCACACATAGTGACTCAAACAAATTTTTTTCCTCCTCTGGAAGTTCTGTGAAAAGTTGATTACTTTGTGTGCTCAAAGACAATTAGCAAGAACTGTTTAGATTGTCTTTCTGGGGTCCTCTTTACTCCTTGAGATTAATGGTTTGTTCTTCCATCTTCTGTGTGTATAGAGGAGATGCGTGATGAATTTATGAGCTCCTTTCTGTGAGAAATTTCATCTTAGGCACTGTGGTATAGTGAGGGTCTTTCTCAAATTCCTCTTTTGCACACGGAGCATTTGATTAGTATTCAGATTCCTGACTCCAAGAGTTCCTCAACCAAGTGATTCTTATAATCAGGTGAATTTGGAGATGCTGGTGTAGTGGAAAGAAATGCTCTGCTGGGAGGTAGGAGAACTGGGTTTTAGACTAACCTTTATTAGCTACTAACTCTTTGATCTTTATCTAGTTGCCGTGCCTTGCTAGTTGTTAAATGCCTCCTTGTAAAAGGAGAGGCAGCTATGATTAAGTGTGCCAGGCATGTTCTAATTGCTTTATAAGCATAAACCCTACAAAGTAGCCTCAAGGTCACACAGCTAGTCAGAGGCAGGGCCAAGATTCAAACAGATTGGCTAGACTCGTGAGCCCAGGATTCTAACTACTATGCTATGCTACCTCTGTAGATAGGTTCTCTCAGCTCCACTGTCCCACAAGTTTCTTGTAGCCAAAGAAAAGACCTCACACATTCTATGAGAAGGAGACCTTCCACTGCAACTTGCTCCATCTCTGTCCTGGGCTAATCCCCCAGCTCCCAAATAACATAAAGACTCTGGACCAGCCCTGCATTTTTTTTTTTTTTCCTTTCCTGGTCATTATCTGGGGCTGATTTGGCCAAACTTCTAAGTCTGTTGCCTAGCAAGTCCCAGCACATCTGGAGTCCTGCTGTTGTCTCAATTGCACAGCTGTCTACAGCAAAGATGCAGTCATCAGAAAGCTGCTGCCCAATGGAAATCCAGGGAGCAATCTTTATATGGATCAGCTCTTTATACCTTTGTGTGGATTTCGCGTCTCACTCACAAAGACAACGGAGCAAGCTAGCAGAGTTCATACTGAGATGTGAGTGGCTTTATAACCAGCATGAGGAAGATTTCCACAGAAAAACCTCTTCTTTCCTGGTGACAGACCTGAATTTTTGCTAAGGGGGGAAAAAAAGCTCTCTCTTCGAGAGCATTTGTGTGGACCCAGGTGCTTTGAAATGGAGAAAAGCCAGAAGATTCCTCTGAGGCAAAGAGATACCGCCAAATAGTGCAGGCCCCAAATTTAGGTTTTTGTAGACCTGCACATTAAAAAGTTTCCAAAAGCTTAAGGAGGCAGAGCCAATTTGAAGCTTTTCTTTTATTTCGTGCAACAGGGTAGAGGATATTGTTTTGGGGGTGGGGAAGATTGAAACCTGCAGTGAAAGTAAATGAAAAACCAAAATCTCTGCTGGAGGTATAGATAAAAACCAGAAAATAAAAAAAGGAAGCAAAACTGACCAGTCTTATTTAGCTCCCCAAGGAGAGATGTGCTGCAGAAAAGAAGAAAGTGACAACAGTCTGCCCTGTGATCTCGTATTCTATTAATCAGGCCTCTCCATAGCTGACACTCTCCCAGACAAAGGCCATTGATGTTCAAAATGGCGACACATGCACTGTAGGGTCCTGAAGTGGCTTCTGCATCAACAAAGCCCAGTGAAATTACACTCAATGCTGAACTTCAGAATGTCAAACCTGGATGAGACCTTAGAAGTCTTCTGGTCCAACCCCCTCATTTTGCAGTTGAGGAAACTGAGGCCCAGAGGCCATGAGGCTGTTCAATGTAAAACTGGGAATGAGACCCCAAGCTTCTAGATTCTACCCGCTCTTTCCTTGACACCATGTTGACAACTCAAACTCAATTGTTATCATTATCTGAACATGAGTAATCTGTGAATAATAATAATGGGGTTACTTTTATTTGCCCTATTATTTGATGGAGTGTAGCTCATCAATGGCTCAGTTAATTAATATATTAATTCTATTAGCCGTTTCCTTCCTCTGTGTATGGTGTGTGTCTTTAGCAACACTGTGCTTCCCATGTGCTGCTCTCTTTCTATGAAGGCCAAAAAGTGATCCAATGAATTGGGAGGATAATTCCTTCCCTCTCCGGGTATTGTCACTGGCCTAATTTATTAATTTTACCTCCCTCCCAGTTTAGAAACCTGGACACAACCAGAGCTCTTCACATTAAGCTGTCGGTATTGTCATTCACATTCGTATCAATAATACTGAGCTCGGACAACTTCCTTTAGGTTTAGGCCTAAATCCTCTTTTATAATATAAATATCACACTCTAGGCAGGGCACCATAAAGCAATTATTGCACTTCCCAGGTGAGGTGAATTTCTTGGCCTCGACTCTTCAAGGCAGCACCTGAGATATGCTCTAATCACTCAGAGACACTGGGACAGAAGATTATTATACTATTAGATAGTATAGAAAAAAGAAGACACCTGTTCAACCGGCAGAGCAGCAAGTCCTTCCCTCCAGAGAGAATAATGAAGGTGGGCCTTGTTGTGAGTGTATGTTGTGGTGCTGTAGGAACCTGTAATAAGAGAACCTATGCTAGTTGAGAAGCCCAGGATGGTCCTCCTGAATTTGTACTGAGCTTTGCAATGTTCAAACACCCTTTCCCTGCATTGCAGTACTGAACCCCACAGCAGCAGTTTGCATTTTTATCTGGAAGTTAGATTATTCGATGATGTCCTCAGTAATGCATTTTCAAATCTCTCATCGTACAGATGAGGAAACTGAGGATTAGAGAGGAGAAGTAATTTGGTATTCAAAGAGCTGGTATTCAAATTCAGATCTTTCTACCCCCTCCACCCCACATGACTTAATAGGGATTATCCTCACACCCCAGCAAATTAGGTCTGGCAAAAATGAGATTCTGAGTTTCACTCACTGACTGGACATTTGTTTGCTGACCTGACATTTGTTTGATTAATATCAGTAGAATGCCAGTGACATACAATGCACCGTGTCAGGCTGAGGAATACAGGTTGCTAAATTACCCTTTAAACTCAAAGAATACTTTTTGTGTAATTTTTAAACTCCCATGGTTAGGAATTATTGTGGATTCCAGGTGGGCATCCGAAAAATATCTTTTAGGGAGAAAGTGGTAGAAGGGTTCAGAAGAAACACCCATATCAGTGTTTCTAGTTTGCCTCATCCTGAGAGGGCTAATGCACTCTGCCCTTCAACCCACACCTAGCCCTCACATCCAGCTGCCCCACACAGACAGCCACAGGTGGTCTGTCTTGGGAAGAGCCCCCCATGCAAAGGCCCCGCGCATGGTTCACAGTACCGTACAGTGGTGCACACATACAGCCTCACACACTGCTTGGCTGGTGCCATTCACCCACATTGCACTCTGGTCCATGAATTCCCTCCTCCAGGGCCCTGGTCTGGTGAGACTGCACTGTGGGAGTGGTGCACGTTGCCCGAGAGGCACAAACACCCCAGAACATCTGCCTGCCCCCAGGCTAACGTCCTGCTGCTGCCCGCAGTTCCCCAGCCTCTTCTCCCTGCATACTCAGCAATCACTCCAACCTCTGCGCCACACTTTCCCGGAGCTCCCTCTGACAAGTTTATCAAGTTGAGAGATGACACTGTCAACAGGCCTACCAAAAAAAAAAAAAAAAAAAAAAAGTGAAAAGAAAGGGAAAGTGGGGAGAAAAGCTCCGGAGCCTCCCTTCGTGCTGCAAGGACACCTTCCCACACTCCCAAGGTCATGCAGGCAGGCTGGGAGGGGCATCCTCATTCTTCCCCATCACTTGATTCTTAAGTGAGCCTCCTCCGTGGGTGCCTGGTGCAGCTCCCTCTGTGGCATGAGGTGGGAACGGGGGAGCATCACATTTCAGTAGGAGATTGCTTGGTAAGACAATGGCTGAGCTGATAATGCCAGCAAAGTCATGACACAAGGGACCTCTTACAATTCTAAGATCCAATCATCTTTAAAATATTACCGTCTAAGACGGATTTGAGCAGGGGCTATAGCAAACAATTGATCCCAGTATATTTACTGAGAGTGCAGGCACCCTGCTGAAATATTCATCTGGGCTGGGGAGTTGGAGAGAGGAGGGACTGAAAAGCATTAGACTGACCAATTTCTTTCTAAAAATCCTTTGAAAAATAAGTTTAATTAGGGAAATACAGATGCTACTATCTATCTATCTATCTATCTGAATCCTACTCTTTATAAAAATTCCAAGAGTCAGCAAAATAGAAGACCTGCCTCCTTTCTCAAGCCTCTCCTCAACTCTGCCCATCCCTCTGCCCGTGTCCATCCCCCATTCGACTACTGAATATTGTTCATTGGTTGCCTGGGACCTCTTTTCCTTGGGACTTGACTCCTTCCCACTTTCTGCATTTCCTCTTGCATCAGTGACTTTCCTGTCACCCCCTGGAGGATCTGCAGCCTCGATCCAGTCTGGAGGGATGTGGTCCAGCCCCCAGGACCTTCAGAATAAGGGGCTAGGCTCTTGTATAATAATAAAGACCTTGGAAGTGGGAGGTGAGCTGGAGTATCGAGCAATTTATCCCGCACACATGTCTAACAGAACAACATCAGTCCCCTACCTCCCCCACCCATGGAAGCATCAATAACATCAATATAGCTGCTGCCCCCAGCATCAGCCTTTCAACATGGCCATGAGAAGAAGGACAAAGAAACAGCCTCTTTGGTGGCAGAGCTGAGCTTATTGCTTGCAGTTAATGGGAGGGTAGAGAAGAGGACCAGCCCTGTGGAAGGCTGAGAAATTCCAGTCACTGACAAGCAGGGCCATGGTCAGAGGAGCCAAGCGGAGCCTCAGGCTGGACATGGGCCTGGGACCATTGCAGACACTGCTGGAGGAAGGGCACATGCCTGTGGCCCAAAGGAGCAGCTGAACATCATCTCTGGGGAGACGGCCCCCAGAGAAAATCCTGTTCATATTCCCAGCAAGAAGGACCACCAGTATCCCTCCAGTTAGAGGCATGGGTTTCTTCCTAAAGATATGGATGAGGATACTTACATTCCCAATTTCATACTTGTTTTGGAGACACTGGCCCACTCGTCCCTGGAAACTGCCATGTGCTGTCTCTCGCGTCTCTCTGACTTTGTTCTACCCTTTGCCTGGAATGCCTGGCTTTGGGAAAGACGCCTTTGCAGGCTTCTGGTTCAGGTCCATTGTCTGTGAAGCTTTGCCTGACCTTCTTTAGGGTGAGCTCTTTATCACCCCTTCTTGTGTTTCCTTAGTACCTTGTGTGGATTTCTGCATCACGAATCATCGTATTAAATTAGAACTTTTCTTGCCTGTCATTTCCTTCGATTGTCATCTCCTTGAGGGCAGGGACCTTCTATTTTTACACCACTGGTTCGTTGTAAAGTGCCTAGCAAGTAGGTGGTGTTCAAAATCATGCCAAATAGACAGAGCAAGGCCTCTCATTTTCCCTCAGTCTTTGCCAGTAAGAAATGTTTTCTTCTATGCTAAATCAATTAAGCCATGAATCAACTCTGGGTCAATGAACAAAATATTAACTTGACAGACAGGAAAAATAAGTTCAAAAGATCTATTGTACATCATGGTGACTATGGTTAACAACAATGCATTGTATACTTGAAGATTGCTAAGAGAGTAGATTTAAAGTTTTCTTACCACAAAAAATAGCTATGTGAGGTAATGCGTATGTTAATTAGCTTGGTTTAGCCATTCCATTTAGTACTCCCTTGGTATACATATATTGAAATATCATGTTTATACCATAACTATATATAACTTTTTATAGGTAAAGCACATGTATAAAAATATGAACTCGAACCATATGAAATTAGTAATATTCAACTATTTTACACCTACAAAAATGGTTATTTCCTATGATTCAACCCACTCTCTAGCATAGACACTACCCTTACAGAGGAAAGGAATAAAAGAAAACCAGCATTTATTGAACACAGCTTTGTACCAGGCACTTTATAAACATCATCTCATTCAGTTTAATCCTCATTTACTGATGGTCCAGGAGAGAAAAAATAAACATCAGAGAACAAAATATTTAAATGCTGAGATGGGTGGTACAATGGGGCAGTGGGATGGGAAAAGAGGGTTAGCTGGCTCAGAAAGGCTTCACATCTGGGGGGCTTCAGTGAACCCTGAAGGGCCAGCCTCTTGAGGCAGCCTTGGTAGAGCCAGGCATCCATCTCCTTTTTTCCCATGACACACTCGCTCCACTTATCTCCATTATTACACTCCTCACATGACATCCTTGCTATTAATTTCCTCATCTGTTTCAATACTCCCTTCTGGGTCAAGCCCTCAAAAGCAGGGGTTGCATCTTGTTCATCTTTGTATTCCTCTGCCCAGAGCCACCTGGCAGGCATGCTGCTGTACTCAAATGTTTGCTGATGGATGAATTCAGAGAAGGCCATGCAGGGAATTCCCTACAATGAACTCAAGGACTTCTCTGAGTCAGATATGCACAAGCTCCTCAACTTTCCCACCAGGGGACTTATGCACTTACAATAAGCCCTGCTGCTCCCTGTGTCATGATATCTTGCCCCTCGCTGTCTCTGAAGAGCCCACTCTAGCATTAAAGCTCATCTTGACTCAGGAGTATAGGGCCTAATAGGGCTGAGCTAAGTAGTAAGGAGGACAAGACCCCAGAAAGGATTACAATTCCAAACAAGCGTCAATAGACACATTCTCTTTCCATTTCCTGTTTCTCTCTCTGGTTAGCATAGTTCCTAAATAAACCCTCATGTCAGACCCTATAGTTGTCCTTTTGTAAGGAGCCAAAGGTGCATTTGGGAAGATGCACACTATACTCTTAATAATAGCTATCATTTACTTAGCACTCTAAGGTAGGTATTTCATCCCCATTTTATAGAAGGAGAAGTTATACACCTTGCCGAAGATTACAAGCTACAATTCCAGGTGCCTCTGATTCTAAAACTCATACTCCCAATCACGAGGTTTTATCAGCACAAAATCCAGATTTTGGCTAGCCCCAATTTCCCAGAATGTCTGGAATTTGACATGTCTGTCCATAGTCTCTGGTGACCTGAGCAGCAGTCAGGGCCAGAAGTGCACCCAGGAGTCCTCCCTGCTCCTCAACCATGGGGACAAGTCAGGCAGATATTTTAGCAATCTTGGTCCTGCACCAAGCCCAGCTTTGTGCCAGGTCTCGAAGCCTTTCATTCATCATCCTCTATGAGGAATTAAATCATTGGGGTTGATTTATGAAAAAAGGAAGGAGCCTTTGCCAACAGAGCCCATGCTGCTCCCTATGTCATGATATCTTCCCCCTCCCTGTCCCTGAAGAGTCCCCCCGGGATTAAAACTCATCTTGAATCTTAGACACTAACCAACTCATTGTAGATTTAAGCACATGCCCTCCTGACCTCTAGGATTGGGTGTTTTTTTTCTTCTTAATCTTTAAGGAGGCGTATCTCCAAGGGGAAGGCAGAGAGAGTTTCACAAAGAGGAGATGGAGGTGGCAGAGAGAACAAACCATGCATATGCTAAGAGCTCTATTCCACAATTTGAGTGACAGTGAAGACACCTCTTGTCAAATTACTGCTTCAGTCAAACACAGCTAACTCTCACCAAAGTTGACAACAGAATGATTCTGTTTAAAAAAAAAAAAAGGGTGAGAGAAGGGTGGAATTGAACCTTGGGCTATTAACAGGGTTCCCATGTGTTCTTATGGACTCTTTAAAATGCTTTGCTGTTGGTGTGGAAGAGAAAGGTCCACGTTGTGTATATACCCAAACTATTCTTTTAGTTGAAATAAGACCCCTCTGGGGAAGCTGCCATGAGGAAGCCGGGCCACCCAGGAGTTATGGAAAGCCAGTAGAAGTGGTACTCCACCACAGTTGTCTCCTGGCCCCTTACCTAGTCACAGGGTGGGTACAGAGATCTCTGTGCCTCTGGACTGGTAGTTCTAATTCAGGCAGAATAGCAGGTCATGCCCTTTCAAGATATCAGTGCTGATATGGCAGTGGAGAAACAAAAGCAGAGGTTGAGGCAAGATTAGACCCTGGGGAGAGGAAGCACGTTACCAAAGCTAGTATGAATGAAAGAATGGATAAGGTAGCGTGAAAGTAAAACTGAAACAAAGACGGGAACAGCAGATGAGTTGCCACCAAGGGTGAACTGGAGAAACAGCAGTGGGAGAAGAAATGCACACTTGGTGCCAGCAGCCTGGGATGAAGAAGTAAAGATGCCGGGCACGGTGGCTCACACCTGTAATCCCAGCACTTTGGGAGGCCGAGGCGGGTGGATAACGAGGTCAGGAGATCGAGACCATCCTGGCTAACACAGTGAAACCCCATCTCTACTAAACAAAATACAAAAAATTAGCCGGGTGTGGTGGCGGGCACCTGTAGTCACAGCTACACGGGAGGCTGAGGCAGGAGAATGCCGGGAACCCGGGAGGCGGAGCTTGCAGTGAGCCGAGATTGCACCACTGCCCTCCAGCCTGGGCAACAGAGCGAGACTCCATCTCAAAAAAAAAAAAAAAAAAAAAAAGGAAGAAAAAGAAATAACTAAGATACGTGCTGAGCAGCGCCGTATGCAGGTACAGGATTGGAATATAATGGCTTTGTAAAGTTCCATGGGCCCCCTTACCATAGGTGTGCCTTTGGCAGATTTAAAAAGGGGGTACTCAGAGCCCCGTTCCACCAGGGAATGTGTCGTTCAGCCGTTGAAGCGGTTCTTGCCCTGTATTAAAATTTTTATCATAATGATTGCTGATGACTCCATCAGAGCTGTCTGCCTGGGTTTTACATTTGGCCTCCTGCAAACTCTTATTTCTATATGCCCTTTAATCAGTGTCTTACTAGTCTGGACTCTGACCCCCCCATCTATTCCTGACTTTACATTTTTGACTTGGTAACCTTAATTTCTAATTTCCTGCCTGTATTTATCTTTTAATAACTCTCTGCTCCCAGCTACATATCAGCTCTTCTAGATCTAGTGTCTTTCTGGTGATTCTTCTCTTACTGCTGCTCTGGGGCCAAAATGATCACTGTAATTCTCAAGGGAAGTAGAAGCCATGTGATACCAGCCATCCACAGATGATATACCATTTCTATAAATCCAAGTTCACCAGTAAGTACTCATTATCTTACAATTATAGACACTTGGATTTGGGAGAGACTTCAAAAATATCTAAATTGATGCTTCCCCCATTTGGTGTGCAAATCCTCTTATTATATCAATTATTTCAAAATAACAAGAGCTGCCATTAATTGATTCTGCTAAACACTTTACATATGTTATCTCATTTAGTCCTGACATCAGTTCTGTGAGGTAGATATTATTATTCTCATTTTATAGCTTAGAAAACAAAGTCTATGCTCTAACCACTACCCAGCATTGACACTACTTACTATTGGTTCTAAAGCTTCTGCTTGAATGTCTGCAGTAAAAAGGAACTTAAAACCTCTTAGCATATCCTGCTTCACCTTTGCACAGCTGTGACTTTAAAAAGCACTTCTTTATGTTGAGCTGAAAACCCTCTTCTTATCATTTTTATCCATTGCCCTGGTTTGACACACTAGTGATACAGAACAGGTCCACATCCCTCCATCACATGACAGTTCTCTAAATACCACGTCGTGCATGTTTCTCTTGAAATTTGCAAAACATCTCCAAGTTCAATTTTTCCTCCTATGTCTGCTTTAGATGATAGCTGATTGCTTCAATTTTCCTTCAGTTGTGGTACCTTGGATAAGGCCCCAATCATTGTATTGTAAATGCAAATTATATATTCTACTTTATTTTCTGTGTTACTACCACTTTTTTTCCTCTCCCGTGCTAAATTTCACAGACTAAACAAAAGACATAGAAGACAAGGCCCTTGCCCACCAGTTAAAAATCTGTCATTTTCTTGGGTAAGAAACAGTAAGGCAGTATATTTAGTAAGCTATTTATTGTTTGGAACTGACTGTAGATATGATAGAAAACCAGCTAGAGGGAGGGTTGTCTGGAGCCATCAGGGAAGGCTTTGTGAAAGGCTTGTGGCTTAACCTGGCCTTTTGTGGTGGGAAGCTTTGGGAAGAGCAGAGCAGAGAGGATTGGATAGTAAACTGCAGGGATAAATTGCAGGTTGCATGTTGAAGGTAAAGCACAGAATGCCTTTGTATGGGTTGGGGAAACGAGGAGCGAAAGGCCAGATGGGGATGAGCATGGAGATGGTGAAATTTTGAAGAGAGAACTAACTGAAGGATATATACATATGTGAACACAGAATCACTGAAAGAGAAGGATGTTATTTTAAGAGAATTTCGTTCAGCTCAGCCTTTCATATATCTCACCTTCGCAGACCCAGTATTTCTCTGCAGGGCACCTATGCTAATTTCTATCACCATTCCAATTTACTGTCTATTTCACTCAGAGTCGGTTTCTTTGGCTTTACCTTTGCCTGAATCCCACCTTACCTGGCAAGTGCTATAGTCCTACACATAGTCTCATCATTTCCTCCTGGGATTATTGCTCTGAGATACCTGCCTGCCTCCTTCCTCAGCTCCTTCCCGTGATCCCCCCATACATGTGCCAGACAAAGCACAAATCTAATTTAGCACTTCCTGCGGAGTCTCTCCCGTCGGCTCTCCATCATCATCAGAACAAAGTTCACACTTCCTGTCCACTTCCCCAGCCTCATTTCCAGCCACTTCTCCTATGAACTCTATGCTCAGCAGTTACCAAAAACTTTTCAGTTGCTTCATCAGACCATATTCTCTTTCACTTCTTGGCTCTCATTCTACATGTAGCACCCTTCCCCCTGCTGGTTGATATTTCTATAATATTTTTCAAGATTCAGCTTAGTGTGGCCTCTGGGGACATTTAATTGGCCCAACCATGATGAATTAGGTGCCCCTTCACTTCCAGATCATCTTGTGGCCTGTCCTGAGTACTCAGTATACTGGGTGTGAATGTGTACCTACCACACCAGGCAAGAAGCAATAGAAACCAACTAGACTATCTTATCTTTATTGCAAAGCTATCAGAGGCTTGCCGAATCCAAGCTGGAGAACCAGGCTTGAAAAATAAACAGGTATCAGATGAAACATCGAAGTTTGGCTGCAGGGACCACAGTAAAGGCTATGCTGTAGGTGCAATCTGTCTGTTCTGTGCGCAGCTACTACTGCAGGGAGGAATTTGACCTCCAAATGTTCCTACTGTAGAATAGGAAATTCCCATTTATGGGGAATCTTTAAATTAGGGGATCTTTGTGTTCTATTCTTCCCAAGTCTTCTGCCTTCTTAGTTTACATAATTAAAGTCTTCCTTCAGGCAGGGTGATGGATGAATTGCACTCCCCCCTACCCCCACCCCATCCTGAGGAATAACTCATTCTTGGCTGTGAACCATGAAAGCTCAGGAAGCAAATTAACTGCTTTGGAACTATCCTTCCAACTCACAGAGTAGTTGAGAGAAAGCTCAATGGGAACCTGTCAGAGTAAACAACAAGATGATGCCTAAAAAACAATTTCCAGCATTTTGTGACTAGTAATAATTGCTCACTTAAGTGTTCTGAAGCTTTAATTGGGTAGGTCTGTAATCAATGGTAGTTTTTGCCCTAAGGTAGGAGAAGGCTGAGTGACAGAGATAAATAGCACGCCTCTGTACACTGACAATCCTGGGAGGTGAAGGAAGCAAGAGGAAGCCTTCCTGGTTTGCAAGTGGATGGAGAAGGGACGTGAAGGAAGGCTGGATCTAGACTTTGCAGGTGAGCACAGGGAACGACTCTAGGAATTTCAGAGATGGGATTCATTTATCAGTGGGGATTGGCTACCCTCCTGCGTTCAGCTTCGCTATTCCTCAGCTGGTTTCCCAGTCAGCTCTCCAAGGCTTGGCTCATAGCAGATCTCTTTCCAGGGTTATAGGGTTTCGACTTTCCAAAATAATCCTGACACAATAGGATCCTGCCTGTACAACTTCATTTGGTCCTTGAATGCATGATACCCAGTTTCCAACTTTGGATTAACTCTTTATTCATCTCTCCCCATCTGTTTAGTCCCTGTTGCCCATCCTTGCTTTGGTATTCTGATAATAGCATTCACATCCTGGAGAGACTCCACCCTGCCAGGACATGAATTCATGTCTAGTCATCAGGTGGCATTCAACACAACCCCTGAGGGAAACCACTCTTTTCCAGTTAGGATGGTGCCCTTGCTGGCAAATTGTTCTATCTCTGGCCACCACGAGCCTGTGCATGTCTTACATTCAACTGAGGGTGTAAGACTGCAATGATAGCACCTAAATCTGCTGAGCCAGCTTAGGACCAAACCCTGGAATTCACTAATGAGTTTTCAAAAGGGGCTAGGGCAATATCTTCTCCCCAGGGATAGGTTCACCATGCGTAGAGGAGGAAGTTGCTTATATGGTATGATTTGCCTGGTACCAGGTAGATCCACCCTATCCCAAAACAGCTCTCTCACACTCCTATTCAGTACCTAGAATTCCTCCATCAGCCATAGGAATCTGTGGTGTTGTAGGAGAAAGGACATATTTGGATTTGGATTTAAAAGATACACCATCTTTGATGCCTTGTTTTGTCCAATCTGTTTGCTGGGCAGATTCTCAAGCTTTCTGAGCCCCAGTTTATTGTAGGAAGCAAATAAAAATAACATAAAAGACTTTTGCATTTAAAAAAAATTATTTTAGATTCAGGGTGTACATGTAGAGATTTGTTACACTGATATATTGCATAATGGTGGGATCTGGGCTTGTAGTATAAATCTTAAAGCTCTGTTCACATATTAATTATTGTTGCTCTTTATTCAGTCCTTGAAGACTTTTTTATCTTCCAAAACCAAGTTTTAATTTCAAATATCCATGGGAGGAGTAAACTTTTATGTATATTATTATAGCTAAAACCTTGGAGCTTAGAAACTGAAAATAAGTCTCAGAGAAAGACCTAGAGTGATAGCCTTAGACACATTTAGAAGCTACTGAGATAAAGTGGTTAACTGTTTCCTCTGAAATCCAAAAAAGTCTCTTGCAACCCCCTTTCTGTGTCCAATATGTAACAATAGTAAACCAAATGCATAGCGAATCACCCACTTGAATACAATTTCTGTTGATTTACTTACCTAGCAAATATCCCACAAGAACCTAATGAGTGCCAGGCTTTCTGCTGCCTTCTGGGAATGCAAAGATGAACACCTTCCTGGTCCCTGCCTTCACAGACCAAACAGTCTATAGGCAGAAACAGACATGTAACAAGCCAATCCCAACACAGAGTGATGAGTGCTCAGATGAGCAAAGTGCTGTGTGAGATGTGTACCACTGGAATTGCTGGAGGAAGGCTAAGAGCTGGTGAGCAGGTTAGGCAGAGCACTGGTGGGAAAGGAGTTAAAGTTTTCCAGGCAGATGGAAGAGTATGGTGAGTCTGCAGGGGACTGAAATATGACTTGTTTGGAAAATTTTAAAAAGTTCAGTATAGATGAAGCACAGAAAGCTGGAGATGTAAATGGAATCTGTGTTAATAGGGATCCATGTGCCACAATAAGAAAGTTGGCCTTTAGGCAGGAAGCAATGGGTCATGGAAAGGTTTCCTGTAGGAGACTGGTATTCAGTATCGCATGACTCACGGTGTATTAAAATAAATCTTGATGTGACTGATCTCCCTCCTCACCCAACTAGGCTATGGGTTCCATGGGAGCTGGATAATGTCACATTAATCACTATATCCCAAGTGCCTAGCATACAGCAGACAGTGTCCCTCCTCTTAACTTCCTGGAATTGCTCTTGAAATAAACTGACATGAAATTAGAAAGGTGAAATGAGAGTTTAGTGGAAACCAGGAGGTGGCCTACCTTGTCTCTTTTAGCTGACAGCCCACCTTCTTCTATTTTCTCTCCTTCTGGGCCCACAGCCCAGGAGAACAGCCTCAGACTTCTCAAGGAGATGCTTAAATAAGGGTTAGCAAGGTAGCTTCCGCCAGGTCACGAGGTCCTCAGTTCACAGCAGGCATTTTGGCACCCCTCCCTCCTGTATTTATGGCACGTGGAGCTCCTCAGGCTCAGCACCCTTTCCCTCCAAGCACACACTCATTCTCAACACATCTTGTCTCAGCAGAGCTTCCCTGGCAGCTACCATCTATTAACCAGAGTTTGCTCTCGAGATGAAATTTGCCATGCCAGAGCTAAATGAATTCCACGAACCTTTCAAGTGAGCCATGAGACAGGGAAGACATTTCATTCCAGCAACTTTATTAGATGGTGTCCGTGAACTTTGGGATGAATAATGCTTATATTATAATACTGTGGTTGAAGATTTTCATACTAAAACAATCTTCATGTGAAGTTCTGAGGCCCACATCCTTGAGCAGCTAGTGTCAGAACTAGACAAGTCACTTAAAGTAATTGCTTCTGGGCCGAGTCTCAGATCTCCTCTTTGATGTCTGAAACAGTCAGTATTTTGTCTGTCTGTGTAGAAACCATGGTTAAACTGAGAAACAATCTAATCTGAAGTTAAATTGGCTATCAGACTGCAATTGTGCCCAGATCCTTCTATTTCTTTAGCTCTTGCTTCTGCTTATATTTCCCTTATTTATATATATCTAAAAGAGATTACTGTTCTTTTTTTTTTTTTAATTATACTTTAGGTTTTAGGGTACATGTGCACAATGTGCAGGTTTGTTACATATGTATCCATGTGCCATGTTGATTTCCTGCACCCATTAACTCCTCATTTAGCATTAGGTATATCTCCTAATGCTGTCCCTCCCCCCTCCCCCAACCCCACAACAGTCCCCAGAGTGTGATGTTCCCCTTCCTGTGTCCATGAGTTCTCATTGTTCAATTCCCACCTATGAGTGAGAACATGCGGTGTTTGGTTTTTTGTCCTTGAGATAGTTTACTGAGAATGATGTTTTCCAGTTTCATCCATTCCCTACAAAGGACACGAACTCATCATTTTTTATGGCTGCATAGTATTCCATGGTGTATATGTGCCACATTTCCTTAATCCAGTCTATCGTTGTTGGACATTTGGGTTGGTTCCAACTCTTTGCTATTGTGAATAGTGCCGCAGTAAACATACGTGTGCATGTGTCTTTATAGCAGCATGATTTATAGTCCTTTGGGTATATACCCAGTAATGGGATGGCTGGGTCAAATGGTATTTCTAGTTCTAGATCCCTGAGGAATCGCCACACTGACTTCCACAATGGTTGAACTAGTTTACAGTCCCACCAACAGTGTAAAAGTGTTCCTATTTCTCCACATCCTCTCCAGCACCTGTTGTTTCCTGTTTTTTTAATGATGGCCATTCTAACTGGTGTGAGATGGTATCTCACTGTGGTTTTGATTTGCGTTTCTCTGATGGCCAGTGATGATGAGCATTTCTTCATGTGTTTTTTGGCTGCATACATGTCTTCTTTTGAGAAGTGTCTGTTCATGTCCTTTGCCCACTTTTTGATGGGGTTGTTTGTTTTTTTCTTGTAAATTTGTTTGAGTTCATTGTAGAATCTGGATATTAGCCCTTTGTCAGATGAGTAGGTTGCAAAAATTTTCTCCCATTCTGTAGGTTGCCTGTTCACTCTGATGGTAGTTTCTTTTGCTGTGCAGAAGCTCTTTAGTTTAATGAGATCCCATTTGTCAATTTTGGCTTTTGTTGCCATTGCTTTTGGTGTTTTAGACATGAAGTCCTTGCCCATGCCTATGTCCTGAATGGTATTGCCTAGGTTTTCTTCTAGGGTTTTTATGGTTTTAGATCTAACATGTAAGTCTTTAATCCATCTTGAATTAATTTTTGTATAAGGTGTAAGGAAGGGATCCAGTTTCAGCTTTCTACATATGGCTAGCCAGTTTTCCCAGCACCATTTATTAAATAGGGAATCCTTTCCCCATTTCTTGTTTTTGTCAGGTTTGTCAAAGATCAGATAGTTGTAGATATGCGGCATCATTTCTGAGGGCTCTGTTCTGTTCCATTGATCTATGTCTCTGTTGTGGTACCAGTACCATGCTGTTTTGGTTACTGTAGCCTTGTAGTATAGTTTGAAGTCAGGTAGCGTGATGCCTCCAGCTTTGTTCTTTCGGCTTAGGATTGACTTGGCGATGCAGGCTCTTTTTTGGTTCCATATGAACTTTAAAGTAGTTTTTTCCAATTCTGTGAAGAAAGTCATTGGTAGCTTGATGGGAATGGCATTGAATCTATAAATTACTTTGGGCAGTATGGCCATTTTCACGATATTGATTCTTCCAACCCATGAGCATGGAATGTTTTCCATTTGTTTGTATCCTCGTTGATTTCATTGAGCAGTGGTTTGTAGTTCTCCTTGAAGAGGTCCTTCACATGCCTTGTAAGTTGGATTCCTAGGTATTTTATTCTCTTTGAAGCAATTGTGAATGGGAGTTCACTCATGATTTGGCTCTCTGTTTGTCTGTGATTGGTGTACAAGAATGCTTCTGATTTTTGTCCATTGATTTTGTATCCTGAGACTTTGCTGAAGTTGCTAATCAGCTTAAGGAGATTTTGGGCTGAGACAATGGGATTTTCTAGATATACAATCATGTCATCTGCAAACAGGGACCGTTTGACTTCCTCTTTTCCTAATTGAATACCCTTTATTTCCTTCTCCTGCCTGATTGCTCTGGCCAGAACTTCCAGCACTATGTTGAATAGGAGTGGTGAGAGAGGGCATCCCTGTCTTGTGCCAGTTTTCAGAGGGAATGCTTCCAGTTTTTGCCCATTCAGTATGATATTGGCTGGGGGTTTGTCATAGATAGCTCTTATTATTTTGAAATACATCCCATCAATACCTAATTTATTGAGAGTTTTTAGCATGAAGGATTGTTGAATTTTGTCAAAGGCCTTTTTTGCATCTATTGAGATAATCATGTGGTTTTTGTCTTTGGTTCTGTTTATATGCTGGATTACATTTATTGATTTGCGTATGTTGAACCAGCCTTGCATCCCAGGGATGAAGCCCACTTGATCATGGTGTATAAGCTTTTTGATGTGCTGCTGGATTCGGTTTGCCAGTATTTTATTGAGGATTTTTGCATCAATGTTCATCAAGGATAATGGTCTGAAATTCTCTTTTTTGGTTGTGTCTCTGCCTGGCTTTGGTATCAGGACGATGCTGGCTTCATAAAATGTGTTAGGGAGGATTCCCTCTTTTTCTATCAATTGGAATAGTTTCAGAAGGAAGGGTACCAGTTCCTCCTTGTACCTCTGATAGAATTCAGCTGTGAATCCATCAGGTCCTGGACTCTTTTTGGTTGGTAAGCTATTGATTATTGCCACAATTTCAGAACCTGTTATTGGTCTATTCAGAGATTGTACTTCTTCCTGATTTAGTCTTGGGAAGGTGTATTTGTCAAGGAATTTATCCATTTCTTCTAGATTTTCTAGTTTATTTGCATAGAGGTGTTTGTAGTATTCTCTGATGGTAGATTGTATTTCTGTGGGATCAGTGGTGATATCCCCTTTTTCATTTTTTATTGCATCTATTTGATTCTTCTCTCTTTTCTTCTTTATTAGTCTTGCTAGTGGTCTATCAATTTTGTTGATCTTCTCAAAAAACCAGCTCCTGGATTCATTAATTTTTTGAAGGGTTTTTTGTGTCTCTATTTCCTTCAGTTCTGCTCTGATTTTAGTTATTTCTAGCCTTCTGCTAGCTTTTGAATGTGTTTGCTCTTGCTTTTCAAGTTCTTTTAATTGTGATGTTAGGGTGTCAATTTTGGATCTTTCCTGCTTTCTCTTGTGGGCAATTTAGTGCTATAAATTTCCCTCTACACACTGCTTTGAATGTGTCCCAGAGATTCTGGTATGTTGTGTCTTTGTTCTCGTTGGTTTCAAAGAACATCTTTATTTCTGCCTTCATTTCATTATGTACCCAATAGTCATTCAGGAGTAGGTTGTTCAGTTTCCATGTAGTTGAGCGGTTTTGAGTGAGTTTCTTAATCCTGAGTTCTAGTTTGATTGCACTGTGGTCTGAGAGACAGTTTGTCATAATTTCTGTTCTTTTACATTTGCTGAGGAGAGCTTTACTTCCAACTATGTGGTCAATTTTGGAATAGGTGTGATGTGGTGCTGAAAAAAATGTATATTCTGTTGATTTGGGGTGGAGAGTTCTGTAGATGTCTATTAGGTCCACTTTGTTTAGAGCTGAGTTCAATTCCTGGATATCCTTGTTAACTTTCTGTCTCATTGATCTGTCTAATGTTGACAGTGGGGTGTTAAAATCTCCCATTATTATTGTGTGGGAGTTTAAGTCCCTTTGTAGGTCACTCAGGACTTGCTTTATGAATCTGGGTGCTCCTGTGTTGGGTGCATATATATTTAGGATAGTTAGCTCTTCTTGTTGAATTGATCCCTTTACCATTATGTAATGGCCTTCTTTGTCTCTTTTGATCTTTGTTGGTTTAAAGTCTATTTTATCAGAGACTAGGATTGCAACCCCTGCCTTTTTTTGTTTTCCATTTGCTTGATAGATCTTCCTCCATCCCTTTATTTTGAGTCTATGTGTGTCTCTGCACGTGAGATGGGTTTCCTGAATACAGCACACTGATGGGTCCTGACTCCTTATCCAGTTTGCCAGTCTGTGTCTTTTAATTGGAGCATTTAGCCCATTTACATTTAATGTTAATATTGTTATGTGTGAATCTGATCCTGTCATTATGATGTTAGTTGGTTATTTTGCTCATTAGTTGATGCAGTTTCTTCCTAGCCTGGATGGTCTTTACAATTTGGCATGTTTTTGCAGTGTCTGGTACCAGTTGTTCCTTTCCATGTTTAGTGCTTCCTTCAGGAGCTCTTTTAGGGCAGGCCTGGTGGTGACAAAATCACTCAGCATTTGCTTGTCTGTAAAGTATTTTATCTCTCCTTCACTTATGAAGCTTAGTTTGGCCGGATAGGAAATTCTGGGTTGAAAATTCTTTTCTTTAAGAATGTTGAATATTGGCCCCCACTCTCTCCTGGCTTGTAGAGTTTCTGCCAAGAGATCAGCTATTAGGCTGATGGGCTTCTCTTTGTGGGTAACCCGACCTTTCTCTCTGGCTGCCCTTAACATTTTTTCCTTCATTTCAACTTTGGTGAATCTGACAATTATGTGTCTTGGAGTTGCTCTTCTTGAGGAGTATCTTTGTGGCATTCTCTGTATTTCCTGAATATGAATGTTGGCCTGCCTTGCTAGATTGGGGAAGTTCTCCTGGATAATATCTTGCAGAGTGTTTTCCAACTTGATTCCATTCTCCCCGTCATTTTCAAGTACACCAATCAGACATAGGTTTGGTCTTTTCACATAGTCCCAAATTTCTTGGAGGCTTTGTTCGTTTCTTTTTATTCTTTTTTCTCTAGACTTCCCTTCTTGCTTCATTTCATTCGTTTCATCTTCCATCAGCGATACCCTTTCTTCCAGTTGATCGCATCTGCTACTGAGGCTTCTGCAATCTTCACGTAGTTCTCGAAACTTGGCTTTCAGCTCCATCATCTCCTTTAAGCCCTTCTCTCCATTGGTTATTCTAGTTATCCATTCTTCTAATTTATTTTCAAAGTTTTTAACTTCTTTGCTATTGTTTTGGATTTCCTCCCGTAGCTCAGAGTAGTTTGATCGTCTGAAGCCTTCTTTTCTCACCTCATCAAAGTCATCCTCCATCCAGCTTTGTTCCGTTGCTGGTGAGGAACTGCATTCCTTTGGAGGAGGAGAGGTGCTCTGCTTTTTAGAGTTTCCAGTTTTTCTGCTCTGTTTTTTCCCCATCTTTGTGGTTTTATCTACTTTTGGTCTTTGATGATGGTGATGTACAGATGGGTTTTTGGTGTGGATGTCCTTTCTGTTTGTTAGTTTTCCTTCTACCAGACAGGACCCTCAGCTGCAGGTCTGTTGGAGTTTACTAGAGGTCCACTCCAGACCCTGTTTGGCTGGGTGTCAGCAGCAGTGGCTGCAGAACAGCAGATTTTCATGAGACCACAAATTCAGCTGTCTGATAGTTCCTCTGGAAGTTTTGTCTTCTCAGAGGAATACCCGGCCGAGTGAAGTGTCAGTCTGTCCCTACTGGGGGGTGCCTCCCAGTTAGGCTGCTCAGGGGTGAGGGACCCACTTTAGGAGGCAGACTGTCTGTTCTCAGATCTCCAGCTGCGTGGTGGGAGAACCACTACTCTCTTCAAAGCTGTCAGTCAGACAGGGTCATTTAAGTCTGTGGAGGTTCCTGCTGACTTTTTGTTTGTCTGTGCCCTGCCCCCAGAGGTGGAGCTTACAGAGGCAGGCAGGCCTCCTTGAGCTGTGGAGGGCTCCACCCAGTTCGAGCTTCCTGGCTGCTTTGTTTACCTAAGCAAGCCTGGGGAATGGCGGGCACCCCTCCCCAAGCCTGGCTGCCACCTTGCAGCTTGATCTCAGACTGCTGTGCTAGCAATCAGGGAGACTCCGTGGGCATAGGACCCTCCGAGCCAGGTGCAGGACACAATGTCCTAGTGTGCCGTTTTCCAGGCGTGTTGGAAAAGCGCAGTATTAGGGTGGGACTGACCCGATATTCCAGGTGCCCTCTGTTACCCCTTTCTTTGACTAGGAAAGGGAACTCCCTGACCCCTTGCACTTCCCGAGTGAGGCAATGCCTTGCCCTGCTTCGGCTCGTGTACAGTGCGCTTCACCAACTGTCCTGCACCCACTGTTTGGCACTCCCTAGTGAGATGAAACCAGTACCTCAAGCAGAAATGCAGAAATCACCCGTCTTCTGTGTCGCCCAGGCTGGGAGCTGGAGACCGGAGCTGTTCCTATTCGGCCATCTTGGCTCCACCCCCAGGAGAATACTGTTCTAACATACATTTGTGTTTTAATAAAAACCTATGTCACTAGGAAAATGTCAAGCAATATGTGAATCTTGTGTATTTAGCTCTGAGATTTTTAATGATAAATGGCAGCACAATAACCCCAAAATTTCTGTCACCAACAGGTAACAGTTACCTGAATTGCAGCTACTGTCCCCAGGAAAATTGGACCAACTTTTAATGACCTGCCTTGTAATCTTCATCTCTTTCTCTCTTTGGGCTCTCCCTCCCTCTCTTTCTTTCTTCATCCCCTCCCCTTCCCTTCTTCCCTTTTCTTCTTTCCAGAGTCTTGCTCTGCCACCCAGGCTGGTGTGCCGTGATCTTAGCTCACTGCAACCTCTGCCTTCAGGGTTCAAGTGATTCTCCTGCCTCAGCCTCCTAAGTAGGTGGGATTACAGGCACATGCCACCACGCCTGGCTAATTTTTGTATTTTTAGTACAGACGGGGTTTCACCATGTTTGTCAGGCTGGTCTTGAACTCCTGACCTCGTGTTCCTCCCGCCTTGGCCTCCCAAAGTGCTGGGATTACAGGCGTGAGCCACTGCACCCGGCCGGGACTCTTTGTGCCTTTCGCTACTTTTCATAGTTAATAAACTATATCTCTTTCATGGCTCTCCAGTTTGCCCCTGTCTCTGCATATAAGTTTCTTTGTGTTGCTCTAGCCTTTGTTAACATTTCATCTAGTCCCTTGATCTTCCTGTCTTGACTGTGTCCATCTCTTTAAATCCGTACCTTCCCAGGCACCGGTTCTGTCTGCATCTCCTGGCTGCCCCTCCCTCAAAGGTGGAGAGCCATGAAAGCTGCCCCACGCGCTTTCTCCACACTGTTGTATCACAGGCCTGGACTCCTTGCCGCTCTCACTAGAAGTAGCTTTTGCCTTTTGTTGCCAAATCAGAACGTTCTCAGCAGTGAAAATATGGCTTATGAAAGCAAGTGCCTTGCAATTAAATAAATGGGTAATTTCAGTGTTTTTATTTTTATTTTTCTACCCAAGGATTTCCTTAGTAACAGGAGGGAACAGATAATAGTTCTTTAATTCCTATTGATAGAGAAGAGAAAATAAGTTCGTCTATCTTTAGGTTTTATTTGGGTATTTGTGATAATAAGAAGAAAAGGAAACATCTGTCCTACAAATGGAGAAGATGAGAGGGAATGAAGCAAAAAAAAAAAAAAGGTGGCATCAGTTAAGACTGCTGGGAAAAGATAAGGTTGGCAAAAATGCTGGCTGAGTTATCGTTTGGAGAAGAGTTAAGGAAAATAAGAGTTTCATCAAATATATCAGAGAATGGAGTGGTCCTGAGGAGGCAGGCCCACAGATAAATGAGATGGCGATGAAGGGTGACCATTATAAACCAGTGGACACTTTGAGGGGAGAGGGAGCCAAGGAGGAAACAGAGAGATTCCAAATCAAGACAAAGCAGCAGTCAGCCCGACAAGGAGACCCCCTGGGTAGGAAGGAGACTCACTGATGTGTTCTGTGCACTGCTTACAATCATTCTTCCAGGCCTGTGAGGCAGAAGAGGGAGAGCAGAGGCTGCACCCATGTAAACAGCAACAAGGAAGTGTGAGGCAAGCCTCAGTGCCAGAGCTTCAACAGAGAAATCTGAAGCCAGAGGGAGCATCTATACACATTGAGAGGACAAAGGGATTTGGAATGACAAGCCCAGAGAGTTCATCTCATGACAGGCAATGTTGACAGCTCCCCTCCCTCCCTCCCTCCCTCTCACCATCTCACCCTCCCTCCCTTTCTTCCTTCCTTTCCTCTTCCTCTTTATCTTTCCTTCTCTCTTCCTTCCCTCTCTCCCATCTTCATCCGTTTTCTCTCCTCCTTCCTCTGTCTTTCTCCTCCTTTCCTCCCTCTTTTTCTCCCTCTCCCTCTTTCTTTCTAGGTAGTGTTTCTAAGGAAATATAACACAAGCTTCTTGGTCTGTGACTTCTGGCTATTTCGATCCAATGCAGTTGTGCCTAGATCCTTTTATTTCTTTCCAACATTCTTCCAAATGTTCATAGATTTAAAATTATTTTTATTGGTCCTACTTATGGGAACAATTATTCTTATTAGTTCACAGCAGTACAGAACAAACAGCATCTTTACCCCCAAAATTGCAAGCTTCTTGGATGAGCTGACATTTGTCTCTGGGAATAAGGGGTTAACCAATCTAAAAATAATTAAACCTCACATGCACATGATTTAATTTTTCTTACTCAAAATGCCTTCACAATGTCTCAACATCACTGTGAGATGCTTGAGCAGATATTTTTGTTTCTTCTAAAGCTACACTACAATAAAATGTGAGGTAGATAGCGAAGGTTAGACTTTTGACATTCTTTGATTATTCAAACTTTTTGTTGAACTGATTTTTTTTTTTGGCTTTTCCTGTAAAGTGCCTTTTGAGTCCTATTTTTTGCTGTTGTTGTTAGCAGTGAAGTTTCTATCTAGCAAGATATCTGCAAACCTCATACCTAGTAAGAAGTAGAGTGTTGAATTTGTTAAATATTTATCTTTCATATTCTAGCATTATATTTACTTTCCAGAGATAGTGTGATGTCATGAATAAATACTGACATTGGAATCAGAACTCCCAAGTTCAAGTTCAAAGACCACCAATTTTATTTACTGTGTAATCTTGGACAAATTGTGTAATCTCTCTGGATCTGTTTATAATATGGTTTAAAAGAAGATTAAGATACCCACCTCACAGGATTTCTGTGGGGATTAAATTTGACTAATGTAAAATCCTGTGTCCAGAATGTAGTAAATGCTCAATAAACAAGTATCATTGTTGCTACTGTTACAGCATTCAACACAGCTTTATAACCTATTAAGTTCTAAACTATGAAAATTACTGATTTGCATGTGAAATTATAAGAAACTATTTTGTATCTCTTAGGATCTCCTTATTTTTTTCTAAGGTTCAATACCCCCAAATATTTTATTTTATTATTATTATACTTTAAGTTTTAGGGTATATGTGCACAACGTGCAGGTTTGTTACATATGTATACATGTGCCATGTTGGTGTGCTGCACCCATTAAATGGTCATTTAGCATTAGGTATATCTCCTAATGCTATCCCTCCCCCTCCCACCACCCCACAACAGTCCCCAGTGTGTGATGTTCCCCTTCCGGTGTCCATGTGTTCTCATTGTTCAATTCCCACCTATGAGCGAGAACATGAGGTGTTTGGTTTTTTGTCCTTGAAATAGTTTGCTGAGAATGATGGTTTCCAGTTTCATCCTGTCCCTACAAAAGACATGAACTCATCATTTTTTATGGCTGCATAGTATTCCATGGTGTATATGTGCCACATTTCTTAATCCAGTCTATCATTGTTGGACATTTAGGTTGGTTCCAAGTCTTTGCTATTGTGAATAGTGCCACTATAAACATACGTGTGCATGTGTCTTTATAGCAGCATGATTTATAATTCTTTGGCTATATACCCAGTAATGGGATGGCTAGGTCAAATGGTATTTCTAGTTCTAGATCACTGAGGAATCGCCACACTGACTTCCACAATGGTTGAGCTAGTTTACAGTCCCACCAACAGTGTAAAAGTATTCCTATTTCTCCACATCCTCTCCAACACCTGTTGTTTCCTGACTTTTTAATGATGGCCATTCTAACTGGTGTGAGATGGTGTCTCATTGTGGTTTTGATTTGCATTTCTCTGATGGCCAGTGATGATGAGCATTTTTTCATGTGTTTTTTGGCTGCATAAATGTCTTCTTTTGAGAAGTGTCTGTTCATATCCTTTGCCCACTTTTTGATGATGAGGTGGTTTGTTTTTCTCTTGTAAATTTGTTTGAGTTCATTGTAGATTCTGGATATTAGCCCTTTGTCAGATAAGTAGGTTGCAAAAATTTTCTCCCATTCTGTAGGTTGCCTGTTCACTCTGATGGTAGTTTCTTTTGCTGTGCAGAAGCTCTTTAGTTTAATGAGATCCCATTTGTCAATTTTGGCTTTTGTTGCCATTGCTTTTGGTGTTTTAGACATGAAGTCCTTGCCCACACCTATGTCCTGAATGGTATTGCCTAGGTTTTCCTGTAGGATTTTAATGGTTTTAGGTCTAACATGTAAGTCTTTAATCCATCTTGAATTAATTTTTGTATAAGGTGTAAGGAAGGGATCTAGTTTCAGATTTCTACATATGTCTAGCCAGTTTTCCCAGCACCACTTATCAAATAGGGAATCCTTTCCCCATTGCTTGTTTTTGTCAGGTTTGTCATGGATCAGATAGTTGTAGATGTGTGGCATTATTTCTGAGGGCTCTGTTCTGTTCCATTGGTCTATATCTCTGTTTTGGTAGCAGTACCATGCTGTTTTGGTTACTGCAGCCTTGTAGTATAGTTTGAAGTCAGATAGCGTGATGCCTCCAGCTTTGTTCTTTTGGCTTAGGATTGACTTGGTGATGTGGGCGCTTTTTTGATTCCATGTGAACTTTAAAGTAGTTTTTTCCAATTCTGTGAAGAAAGTCATTGGTAGCTTGATGGGAATGGCACTGAATCTATAAGTTACCTTGGGCAGTATGGCCATTTTCACAATATTGATTCTTCCAACCCATGAGCATGGAATGTTCTTCCATTAGTTTGTATCCTCTTTGATTTCATTGAGCAGTGGTTTGTAGTTCTCCTTGAAGAGGTCCTTCACATCCCTTGAAAGTTGGATTCCTAGGTATTTTATTCTCTTTGAAGCAATTGTGAATGGGAGTTCACTCATGATTTGGCTCTCTGTTTGTCTGTTATTGGTGTATAAGAATGCTTGTGATTTTTGTACATTGATTTTGTATCCTGAGACTTTGCTGAAGTTGCTTATCAGCTTGGGGAGATTTTAGGCTGAGACAATGGGGTTTTCTAGATATACAATCATGTCATCTGCAAACAGGGACAATTTGACTTCCTCTTTTCCTAATTGAATACCCTTTTTTTCTTTCTCCTGCCTGATTGCCCTGGCCAGAACGTCCAACATTATGTTGAATAGGAGTGGTGAGAGAGGGCATCCCTGTCTTGTGCCAGTTTTCAAAGGGAATGCTTCCAGTTTTTGCTCATTCAGTATGATATTGGCTGTGGGTTTGTCATAGATAGCTCTTACTATTTTGAAATACGTCCCATCAATACCTAATTATTGAGAGTTTTTAGCATGAAGGATTGTTGAATTTTGTCAAAGGCCTTTTCTGCATCTATTGAGATAATCGTGTGGTTTTTTGTTCTGTTTATATGCTGGATTACATTTATTGATTTGTGTATGTTGAACCAGCCTTTCATCCCAGGGATGAAGTCCACTTGATCGTGGTGGATAAGCTTTTTTATGTGCTTCTGGATTCAGTTTGCCAGTATTTTATTGAGGATTTTTGCATCAATGTTTATCAAGGTTATTGGTCTGAAGTTCTTTGTGGTTGTGTCTCTGCCAGGCTTTGGTATCAGGATGATGCTGGCCTCATAAAATGAGTTAGGCAGGATTCCCTCTTTTTCTATTGATTGGAATAGTTTCAGAAGGAATGGTACCAGCTCCTCTTTGTACCTCTGGTAGAATTCGGCTGTGAATCCATCTGGTCCTGGACTTTTTTTGCTTAGTGAGCTATTGATTATTGCCTCAATTTCAGAGCCTGTTATTGGTCTATTCAGAGATTCAACTTCTTCCAGGTTTAGTCTTGGGAGGATGCATGTGTCGAGGAATTTATCCATTTCTTCTAGATTTTCCAGTTTATTTGCATAGAGGTGTTTGTAGTATTCTCTGATGGTAGTTTGTATTTCTGTGGGATTGGTAGTGATATCCCCTTTATCATTTTCTACTGCATCTATTTGATTCTTCTCTCTTTTCTTCTTTATTAGTCTTGCTAGTGGTCTATCAATTTTCTTGATCTTTTCAAAAAACCAGCTCCTGGATTCATTAATTTTTTGAAGGGTTTTTTGTGTCTCTATTTCCTTCAGTTCTGCTCTGATCTTAGTTATTTCTTGCCTTCTGCTAGCTTTTGAATATGTTTGCTCTTGCTTTTCTAGTTCTTTTAATTGTGATGTTAGGGTGTCAATTTTGGATCTTTCCTGCTTTCTCTTGTGGGCATTTAGTGCTATAAATTTCCCTCTACACACTGCTTTGAATGTGTCCCAGAGATTCTGGTATGTTGTGTCTTTGTTCTCGTTGGTTTCAAAGAACATCTTTATTTCTGCCTTCAGTTCATTATGTACCCAATAGTCATTCAGGAGCAGGTTGTTCAGTTTCCATGTAGTTGAGCGGTTTTGAGTGAGTTTCTTAATCCTGAGTTCTAGTTTGATTGCACTGTGGTCTGAGAGACAGTTTGTCATAATTTCTGTTCTTTTACATTTGCTGAGGAGAGCTTTACTTCCAACTATGTGGTCAATTTTGGAATAGGTGTGATGTGGTGCTGAAAACAATGTATATTCTGTTGATTTGGGGTGGAGAGTTCTGTAGGTGTCTATTAGGTCCACTTGGTGCAGAGCTGAGTTCAATTCCTGTGTATCCTTGTTAACTTTCTGTCTCATTTGATCTGTCTAATGTTGACAGTGTGGTGTTAAAGTCTCTCATTATTGTGTGGGAGTCTAAGTCTCTTTGGAGGTCACTAAGGACTTGCTTTATGAATCTAGGTGCTCCTGTATTGGGTGCATGTATATGTAGGATAGTTAGCTCTTCTTGTTGAATTGATCCCTTTACCAGTATATAATGGCCTTCTTTGTCTCTTTTGATCTTTGTTAGTTTAAAGTCTATTTTATCAGAGACTAGGATTGCAACCCCTGCCTTTTTTTGTTTTCCATTTGCTTGGTAGATCTTCCTCCATCCCTTTATTTTGAGCCTATGTGTGTCTCTGCACATGAGATGGGTTTCCTGAATACAGCACACTGATGGGTCTTGACTCTTTATCCAATTTCCAGTCTGTGTCTTTTAATTGGAGCATTTAGCCCATTTACATTTAAGGTTAATATTGTTATGTGTGAATTTGATCCTGTAATTTTGATGTTAGCTGGTTAGTTTGCTCATTAGTTGATACAGTTTCTTCCTAGCCTTGATGGTCTTTACAGTTTGGCATGTTTTTGCAGTGGCTGGTACCAGTTGTTCCTTTCCATGTTCAGTGCTTCCTTCAGGAGCTCTTTTAGGGCAGGCCTGGTGGTGACAAAATGTCTCAGTATTTGCTTGTCTGTAAAGTGTTTTATTTCTCCTTCCCTTATGAAGCTTAGTTTGGCTGGATATGAAATTCTGGGTTGAAAATTCTTTCCTTTAAGAATGTTGAATATTGGCCCCCACTCTCTCCTGGCTTGTAGAGTTTCTGCCAAGAGATCAGCTATTAGGCTGATGGGCTTCTCTTTGTGGGTAACCCGACCTTTCTCTCTGGCTGCCCTTAACATTTTTTCCTTCATTTCAACTTTGGCGAATCTGACAATTATGTGTCTTGGAGTTGCTCTTCTCGAGGAATATCTTTATGGTGTTCTCTGTATTTCCTGAGTTTGAATGTTGGCCTGCCTTGCTAGACTGGGGGAGTTTTCCTGGATAATATCCTTCAGAGTGTTTTCCAACTTGGTTCCATTCTCCCCGTCACTTTCAGGTACACCAATCAGACGTAGATTTGATTCTTGGAGGCTTTGTTTCTTTTTATTCTTTTTTCTCTAAACTTCTCACTTCATTTCATTCATTTCATCTTCCATCACTGATACCCTTCCTTCCAGTTGATCACATCGGTTACTGAGGGTTCTGCATTCTTCACGTAGCTCTCATGCCTTGGTTTTCAGCTCCATCAGGTCCTTTAAGGACTTCTCTGCATTGGTTGTTCTAGTTATCCATTCATCTAATTTTTTTTCAAAGCTTTTAACTTCTTTGCCATTGGTTTGAATTTCCTCCTGTAGCTCAGAGTAGGTTGAGCCTTCTTCTCTCAACTCCTCAAAGTCATTCTCCATCCATTTTGTCCCATTGCTGGTTAGGAGCTATATTCCTTTGGAGGAGGAGAGGCACTCTGATTTTTAGAGTTTCCAGTTTTTCTGCTGTTTTTTTCCACCTTTGGTCTTTCATGATGGTGACATACAGATGGATTTTTGGTGTGGCTGTCCTTTCTGTTTGTTAGTTTTCCTTCTAACAGACAGGACCCTCAGCTGCAGGTCTGTTGCAGTTTGCTAGAGGTCCTCTCCAGACCCTGTTTGTCTGGGTATCAGCAGTTGGTGGCTGCAGAACAGCAGATATTGGTGAACCGCAAATGCTGCTGCCTGATCGTTCCTCTGGAAGTTTTATCTCAGAGGAGTACCCAGCTGTGTGAGGTGTCAGTCCACCCCTACTGGGTGGTGCCTCCCAGTTAGGCTACTCGGGGTCAGGGACCCACTTGAGGAGGCAGTCTACCCATTCTCAGATCTCAAGCTGCGTGCTGGGAGAACCACTACTCTCTTCAAAGCTGTCAGAGAGGGACATTTAAGTCTGCAGAGGTTACTGCTGTCTTTTTGTTTGTCTGTGCCCTGCCCCCAGAGGTGAAGCCTACAGAGGCAGGCAGGCCTCCTTGAGCTGTGGTGGGCTCCACCCAGTTAGAGCTTCCTGGCTGCTTTGTTTACCTAATCAAACAGCTAACTGGGCAGTGGTGAGCACCCCTCCCCCAGCCTCGCTGCCGCCGTGCAGTTTGATCTCAGACTGCTGTGCTCGCAATGAGCGAGACTCCGTGGGCGTAGGACCCTCTGAGCCAGGTGCGGGATATAATCTCCTGGTGTGCCGTTTTTTAAGCCCATTGGAAACGGGCAGTATTAGGGTGGGAGTGACCCGATTTTCCAGGTGCCATCTGTCACCTCTTTGACTAGGAAAGGGAATTCCCTGACCCCTTGCGCTTCCCAGGTGAGGCTATGCCTTGCCCTGCTTCGGCTAGTGCATGGTGTGCTGCACCCACTGTCCTGCACCTACTCTCTGGCACTCCCCAGTGAGATGAACTCGGTACCTCAGTTGGAAATGCAGAAATCACCTGTCTTCTGCGTCCCTCATGCTGTGAGCTGTAGACTGGAGCTGTTCCTATTCGGCCATCTTGGCTCCTCCCCAGGGGATCTCCTTTATTTGCAAATGAGAGAAACCCAGCTAAATGACTTTTATTCATTCAACAAACACTGAGCACTTCTCTTTGCCAGAAGCTATTCTAGGTGCTGACGTTAACAGTAGTGAAAACACAAAGTTGCTTGTTTTATGGTGCTTACCTTCTAGTAGAAAGAGACAAAATATAAAGAAAAAAGAAAAACAGAATATCAGATTGTGATAAGATGCTTAACCTAGTATATAGAGTATTACTAAAGAATCAGAGATAACTTAGATTTAGGGGAGAGAGAAGTCTTCTCTGAGGCATTGGAATGATGAAAAGAAACCAGTCATGCAAACATTCTGGGCAGAGATGAGCAAATGCAAGGCCTTAAGGCAGAGAGCAGATTTGACAGTTTCAAAGAAAGAAGACTTAATTAAGGAAGAAGATGAGTTGGAGAGATGGACGGGGGCCAGATCATAGAGTCTTGTAGGCCATGATAAGAAGCCTGGATTTTATTAATTATTGTAAAAGTCATTGTAGAAAGTTAAGCATAGGAATGGCATTATCTCATTCGGATTCTAAAAAGAGTGCCCTATGTGCTGTGTGGAGTTGGAGTATATGTTATAGGTTGTCAAGAGTAAAAGCAAAGAGACCAGTTAGGAAGCTGTTGTGATAGACCAGAATGTGAAAAAAAGAAGAAAAGAAGTAGGCAGATGGGAGATTTATTTTAGAGGTAGAACCAGCAGGATTTGGTGATAGATTGGATGTTGGAGGTGCAAAATAGGGACGAGTCAGGTTTCTGGACTGAACCATTGAAATATGCAACTGGTGGTACTATTTACTGAGATGCGAAAGACCTGGTAGGGGGTGGGGGCAGAGAGGAGAGGAGAGGGATGAGTGTTGTGTTGGACAAGTCAGATCAAAATGACTACCAGACAGCAGAGAGGCATTGTTGATCAGGCAGCCAGATCTATGGGTGTAGCAGTAAGGGCTATACTTATAAATTTACAAGCCATCAACATAAGTGGTATTTAAAACCATGAGACTAGATGAGATCACCAAGAGGGTGAATAGATAAAGACAAGAAAATGGTTTGGGACTGAACCTTGGGGATGCCAAGATTCAGAAGTCATTTAGAAGAGGATGATCCTGGAATAAAAGGCAATTCATTAGCCCAATAAACAACCCAGTTTTGGCAAGAGTGGGTCTGACCTCAGGGACAACAACACTCAGGGTCTACAGTGCCGTTGGAGTGCTGCTGTCTTTCTTTGCCACTCTGGGTTCTCCCTTACTCTCTCTCCCCCTCAATCTTTCAACTCAGTCTAATTCCATCTGTAGTCTTCATTACAGAATTTTTCTATTTGAAGGAAACATAGCCACAGGCAGCTCTGAATTTCATCTTAGAAAAAGTCTTCCTCCCAACTTAAGTGTGAAATATCCTACAGAAGATCACTGATTTGTCCGGGTTTGGGTCACAAGCCCATCCTTGGAACCAGTCACAGGCCAGGAGAACAGAATAACACAGCTGATTGGCCCAGCCTGGTTATGTGCTTCCTGCGGTCTAGCATGGACTTTCTTATTAGAGGAAAGTAGAACACTTGCAGTTGCTGATGGAATCACTGAGCTAGACAGTCTTTTAGTTTTTTTAATAATTATTTTTTCTTTGTTCGCCACATATCAACACCTGTGCTAGGCAGCCTTTTGAAATTTGAGTCTAATTCCTAATTGTAAACTTGATATGCCTGTCTGTATCTCCAAATACAGTATGACATGACATGATGCCATGGGTTTTAGTTCTTCCTCTTGTTTGATATCTTTAATCAAGTTTAAATAAATACACTTTCTCTTATCTAAAGTTGAGATTGATGTACTCAACAATTATACTGGAAAGTAAAATGAGTCATGGAAACAAAAAAGGTAATTTTTAAAAACCCAGAGAATTAGGAACCTTCTGCAGACATGAAACCATCTGATTCCAGGGGTGATGTGTTTACAGAGAGGCCATGGTGAAGCAGGTCCTGCAGGTCCCCAGGGTCTTAGATCAGCATCTCTCAAGGAAGATCAGATGACTGCTTCTCCACCAACCTGTCTACTCAGCGCTTTCCTGCCTGTAACAGGCTCAGCCAAGGCCAGAGGCAGGGGCCACACGGCCTTTGTCAATTGTTCTGTACACTCAGTAATTGCCTTTTTGATTCCGGCCTGGGCCTGTTCCCATTTGTTTTTCCCCTGTGCAGAAAAAATAATGAGAGAATTTATTTCTAAACCTACACACTTCAGGGGACTAAGAAAAACTGACAACCCAAATTTACTAACTAAAAAATGAGGATGTGGATAGCACATTTTATAATAGTGACAGTTGGCCTATTTAAGATGCACACTTCAGTCACTGTATTAGTCTGTTCTGGTGGCTATAACAAGATACCTTAGACTGGGTAACTTATAAACAGCAGAAATTTATTTCTCACGGTTCTGGAGGCTGAGAAGCCTGAGACCAAGGCACCGGTGGTATCTGGGGAGGGTTCTTTTCCTCATAGATGGTGCCTTATAGCTGGGTCATTAAAAGGCAGAAAAGGCAAACAAACTTCCTCAGGTCTCTCTCTCTCTTTTTTTTTTTTTTTTTTTTTGTTTTTGAGATGCAGTCCCACTCTGTCACCAGGCTGGAGTGCAGTGGCACAATCTGGGTTCACTGCAACCTCCACCTCCTGGGTTCAAGCAATTGTCCTGCCTCAGCCTCCCGAGTAGCTGGGACTACAGGTGCGTGCCACCACGCCTGACTCATTTTTTGTATTTTTTCAGTAGAGATGGAGTTTCACCATGTTGGCCAGGATGGTCTCAAACTCCAGACCTCGTGATCCACCCACCTCCGCCTCCCAAAGTGCTGTGATTACAGGTGTGAGCCACCATGCCTGCCCCCCTCAGGTCTCTTGTATAAGGGCACTGGTCTCATTCATGAGGGCTCCATCCTCATGATCTAATCACCCCCCAAAGGTCCTCCCTTTAAAACTGTAACATTGGGAATTAGGTTTCAAAATATGAGTTATGGGGGAACAAAACATTCAGACCATAGCAGTCCTCCTTCATAGCTACTCTACAAAAGGGCAATTTCAAAGGTATTCAACAGGCTGTCCCTGCAATGCACCTGACTGCAGTCTCTAAGACTGCTCAGTCAGGTTGTTGTTTAAAGGTACTCCCTTTTAACTTTCCCAAAGGAAGCTCATCAAGTATCAGGGAAGCTTTCTAACCACTCCATTTCCCTCTGCTCCCTATTCCCATAGTCTGTACCAGAGAGTGTGGCCTCAAGGTTAAGAGATTTTCTCTGGGATTTGCCAAGGTCTATGGTTTTGTCCCTTTACAGCCTTCACTCAGGAAACTGTGTTATCATCTCCAGTGAGATTCTATGGTCTGCAGTCTTATCTTTAAGGAACATGAGATGATCAAATCCTTGCCTACCAAGAGGCTGAAGAGGACAACATCAATAGACAATTAACTTGCCATTCCTTGTGGACTGTCTGTTCACCATAAAGCAATCACGTTTTATGAGTGTAGAGGCTGGTTTTTGGTTTCTGTTCATTTTGGGTTTGGGTGTTATTTCTTTTGTTTTTTTTTTGTTTTTTTTTTGTGAGTGTATTTGCATTGTCACTTTTTATTTGCCCCTTAAAATGATTGGTCTTAGAAAGAAGTCTTCATTTTTGTCTACATAGTAGAATCAAGATAAGGAATAAGAACAAGCTTAGATTGGGGTCAGCAAGAAAATTACCGAGTGAGTTGCTTTGTAGCTCTTCTTCCTTCCTTAACAAAGTTTAATACTGTTGTGTCCTTGTAGGAAAATGCCCCAGACCTGAGATGTGGCTGGAGGAGGAAGACCAGGGCTTCCTGAACAAAGGCTTCATATGGAAAGAACCACAGATCTTGGCAAACTCCACACTCTGTAGACTACTATCCAGATCCTATGGATTAGATTCATGGATGCTGAAGGAATTTGAAAATGTAATTTCCCTGATGAAACTCCCAGGAGATGTTTTCTCTTTAGAGTATATTTCTATCTTCTTCTTCTTTGGAGTGGGGGTCTAGGGAAGATTTCTCTCTTGTAGCTGCTAATGAGGTAGTCAGATTAGGTACAATCAGAGCTCACTCCTTAAATGTAAGACAAAATGAGGCTTTCTCAGTGATTCCCAGGATCTCTCCCACAGGCTAAACAAATAACCTTGGGTTATTTTTTGGGACCACAATGAGTTTTTTTTTTTTTTAAAGGTAGGGAGGGGAGCAGCCAAGATGGCCAAATAGGAACAGCTCCAGTCTACAGCTCCCAGTGTGAGCGACACAGAAGACGGGTGATTTCTGCATTTCCAACTGAGGTACCGGGTTCATCTCACTGGGGAGTGCCAGACAGTAGGTGCAGGAGAGTGGGTGCAGTGCACCATGCATGAGCTGAAGCAGGGCGAGGCATCACCTCACCTGGGAAGTGCAAGGGGTCAGGGAATTCCCTTTCCTAGTCAAAGAAAGGGGTGACAGACGGCACCTGGAAAATCGGGTCATTCCCACCCTAATACTGTGCTTTTCCAATGGGCTTAAAAAATGGCATACCAGGAGATTACATCCCGCACCTGGCTCAGAGGGTCCTACGCCCACGGAGTCTCACTCACTGCTAGCACAGCAGTCTGAGATCAAACTACAAGGTGGCAGCGAGGCTGGGGGTGGGGCGCCCTCCATGGCCCAGTTAGTTGTTCGATTAGGTAAACAAAGCCACTGGGAAGCTTCAACTGGGTGGAGCCCACCACAGCTCAAGGAGGCCTGCCTGCCTCTGCAGGCTCCACCTCTGGGGGCAGGGCACAGACAAACAAAAAGACAGCAGTAACCTCTGCAGACTTAAATGTCCCTCTCTGACAGCTTTGAAGAGAGTAGTGGTTCTCCCAGCACACAGCTTGAGATCTGAGAATGGGCAGACTGCCTCCTCAAGTGGGTCCCTGACCCCGAGTAGTCTAACTGGGAGGCACCACCCAGTAGGGGTGGACTGACACCTCACACAGCTGGGTACTCCTCTGAGATAAAACTTCCAGAGGAACGATCAGGCAGCAGCATTTGCGGTTCACCAATATCTGCTGTTCTGCAGCCACCAACTGCTGATACCCAGACAAACAGGGTCTGGAGTGGACCTCTTGCAAACTCCAACAGACCTGCAGCTGAGGGTCCTGTCTGTCTGTTAGAAGGAAAACTAACAAACAGAAAGGACAGCCACACCAAAAATCCATCTGTACGTCACCATCATCAAAGACCAAAGGTAGATAAAATCACAAAAATGGGAAAAAAACAGAGCTGAAAAACGGGAAGCTCTAAAAATCAGAGTGCCTCTCCTCCTCCAAAGGAACATAGCTCCTCACCAGCAATGGAACAAAGCTGGCTGGAGAATGACTTTGAGGAGTTGAGAGAAGAAGGCTTCAGATGATCAAACTACTCTGAGCTACAGGAGGAAATTCAAACCAATGGCAAAGAAGTTAAAAACTTTGAAAAAAAAATTAGATGAATGGATAACTAGAACAACCAATGCAGAGAAGTCCTTAAAGGACCTGATGGAGCTGAAAACCAAGGCATGAGAGCTACGGGACAAATGCAGAACCCTCAGTAACCGATGTGATCAACTGCAAGGAAGGGTATCAGTGATGGAAGATGAAATGAATGAAATGAAGCAAGAAGAGAAGTTTAGAGAAAAAAGAATAAAAAGAAATGAACAAAAACCTCCAAGAAATATGGGACTATGTGAAAAGATCAAATCTACGTCTGACTGGTGTACCTGAAAGTGACGGGGAGAATGGAACCAAGTTGGAAAACACTCTGCAGGATATTATCCAGGAGAACTTCCCCAGTCTAGCAAGGCAGGCCAACATTCAAACTCAGGAAATACAGAGAACACCATAAAGATACTCCTCGAGAAGAGCAACTCCAAGACACATAATTGTCAGATTCGCCAAAGTTGAAATGAAGGAAAAAATGTTAAGGGCAGCCAGAGAGAAAGGTCAGGTTACCCATAAAGGGAAGCCCATCAGCCTAATAGCTGATCTCTTGGCAGAAACTCTACAAGCCAGGAGAGAGTGGGGGCCGATATTCAACATTCTTAAAGAAAAGAATTTTCAACCCAGAATTTCATATCCAGCCAAACTAAGCTTCATAAGTGAAGGAGAAATAAAATACTTTACAGACAAGCAAATGCTGAGAGATTTTGTCACCACCAGGCCTGCCCTAAAAGTGCTCCTGAAGGAAGCACTAGACATGGAAAGGAACAACTGGTACCAGCCACTGCAAAAACATGCCAAAATGTAAAGACCATCAAGGGTAGGAAGAAACTGCATCAACTAACAAGCAAAATAACCAACTAACATCATAATGACAGGATCAAATTTACACATAACAATATTAACATTAAATGTAAATGGGCTAAATGCTCCAATTAAAAGACACAGACTGGAAATTGGATAAAGAGTCAAGACCCATCAGTGTGCTGTATTCAGGAAACCCATCTCATGTGCAGAGACACACATAGGCTCAAAATAAAGGGATGTAGGAAGATCTACCAAGCAAATGGAAAAAAAAATGCCCCTGCCTTTTTGCAAACCTAGTCTCTGATAAAACAGACTTTAAACCAACAAAGATGAAAAGAGACAAAGAAGGCCATTACATAATGGTAAAGGGATCAATTCAACAAGAAGAGCTAACTATCCTAAATATACATGCACCCAATACAGGAGGACCCAAATTCATAAAGCAAGTCCTTAGTGACCTACAAAGAGACTTAGACTCCCAAACAATAATGAGAGACTTTAACACCACACTGTTAACAAGGATACCCAGGAATTGAACTCAGCTCTGTACCAAGTGGACCTAATAGACATCTACAGAACTCTCCACCCCAAATCAACAGAATATACATTGTTTTCAGCACCACACCACACCTACTCCAAAATTAACCACATAGTTGGATGTAAAGCACTCCTCAGCAAATGTAAAAGAACAGAAATTATAACAAACTGTCTCTCAGACCACAGTGCAATCAAACTGACACCCAGGATTAAGAAACTCACTCAAAACCACTCAACTACATGGAAACAGAACAACCTGCTCCTGAATGACTGCTGGGTAAATAATGAAATGAAGGCAGAAATAAAGATGTTCTTTGAAGCCAATGAGAACAAAGACACAACATACCAGAATCTCTGGGACACATTCAAGGCAGTGTGTAGAGGGAAATTTATAGCACTAAATGCCCACAAGAGAAAGCAGGAAAGATCTAAAATTGACACCCTAACATCACAATTAAAAGAACTAGAAAAGCAAGAGCAAACACATTCAAAAGCTAGCAGAAGGCAAGAAATAACTAAGATCAGAGCAGAACTGAAGGAGATAGAGACACAAAAAACCCTTCAAAAAATTAATGAATCCAGGAGCTGGTTTTTTGAAAAGATCAAGAAAATTGATAGACCACTAGCAAGACTAATAAAGAAGAAAAGAGAGAAGAATGAAATAGATGCAGTATGAAATGATAAAGGGGATATCACCACCAATCCCACAGAAATGCAAACTACCATCAGAGAATACTACAAACACCTCTATGCAAATAAACTAGAAAATCTACAAGAAATGGATAAATTCCTCGACACATACATCCTCCCAAGACTAAACCTGGAAGAAGTTGAATCTCTGAATAGACCAATAACAGGCTTTGAAATTGAGGCAATAATCAATAGCTCACTAAGCAAAAAAAGTCCAGGACCAGATGGATTCACAGCCGAATTCTACCAGAGGTACAAAGAGGAGCTGGTACCATTCCTTCTGAAACTATTCCAATCAATAGTAAAAGAGGGAATCCTCCCTAACTCATTTTATGAGGCCAGCATCATCCTGATACCAAAGCCTGGCAGAGACACAACCAAAAAAGAGAATTTCAGACCAATATCCTTGATGAACATTGATGCAAAAATCCTCAATAAAATACTGGCAAACCGAATCCAGCAGCACATCAAAAAGCTTATCCACCATGATCAAGTGGGCTTCATCCCTGGGATGCAAGGCTGGTTCAACAAATGTAATCCAGCATATAAACAGAACCAAAGACCAAAACCACATGATTATCTCAATAGATGCAGAAAAGGCCTTTGACAAAATTCAACAACCCTTCATGCTAAAAACTCTCAATAAATTAGGTATTGATGGGACGTATCTCAAAATAATAGGAGCTATCTATGACAAACCCACAGCCAATATCATACTGAATGGGCAATAACTGGAAGCATTCCCTTTGAAAACTGGTACAAGACAGGGATACCCTCTCTCACCACTCCTATTCAACATAGTGTTGGAAGTTCTGGCCAGGGCAATTAGGCAGGAGAAGGAAATAAAGGGTATTCAATTAGGAAAAGAGGAAGTCAAATTGTCCCTGTTTCCAGATGACATGATTGTATATCTAGAAAACCCCATTTTCTCAGCCTAAAGTCTCCTCAAGCTGATAAGCAACTTCAGCAAAGTCTCAGGATACAAAATCAATGTACAGAATCACAAGCATTCTTATACTCCAATAACAGACAGAGAGCCAAATCATGAGTGAACTCCCATTCACAATTGCTTCAAAGAGAATAAAATACCTAGGAATCCAACTTTCAAGGGATGTGAAGGACCTCTTCAAGGAGAACTACAAACCACTGCTCAATGAAATAATAGAGGATACAAACAAATGGAAGAACATTCCATGCTCATGGGTAGGAAGAATCAATATTGTGAAAATGGCCATACTGCCCAAGGTAATTTATAGACTCAATGCCATGCCCATCAAGCTACCAATGCCTTTCTTCACAGAATTGGAAAAAACTACTTTAAAGTTCATATGGAACCAAAACAGGGCCCACATCACCAAGTCAATCCTAAGCCAAAAGAACAAAGCTGGGGGCATCACGCTACCTGACTTCAGACTATACTACAAGGCTACAGTAACGAAAACAGCATGGTACTGGTACCAAAACAGAGATGTAGACCAATGGAACAGAACAGAGCCCTCAGAAATAATGCTGCATATCTACAACTATCCGATTTTTGACAAACCTGACAAAAACAAGAAATGGGGAAAGGATTCCCTATTTGATAAGTGGTGCTGGGAAAACTGGCTAGACATATGTAGAAAGCTGAAACTAGATCCCTTCCTTATACGTTCTACAATAATTAATTCAAGATGGATTAAAGACTTAAATGTTAGACCTAAAACCATAAAAACCCTAGAAGAAAACCTAGGCAATACCATTCAGGACATAGGCATGGGCAAGGACTTCATGTCTAAAACACCAAAAGTAATGGCAACAAAAGTCAAAATTGAGAAATGGGATCTAATTAAACTCAAGAGCTTCTACACAGCAAAAGAAACTACTATCAGAGTGAACAGGCAACCTACAGAATGGGAGAAAATTTTTGCAACCTCCTCATTTGACAAAGGGCTAATATCCAGAATCTACAATGAACTCAAACAAATTTACAAGAAAAAACAACCCCATCAAAAAGTGGGCAAAGGATATGAACAGACATTTCTCAAAAGAAGACATTTATGCAGCCAAAAAACACATGAAAAAATGCTCATCATCACTGGCCATCAGAGAAATGCAAATCAAAACCACAATGAGATACCACCTCACACCAGTTAGAATGGCTATCATTAAAAAGTCAGGAAACAACAGGTGCTGGAGAGGATGTGGAGAAATAGGAACACTTTTACACTGTTGGTGGGACTGTAAACTAGTTCAACCATTGTGGGAGACAGTGTGGTGATTCCTCAGGGATCTAGAACTAGAAATACCATTTGACCCAGCCATCCCATTACTGGGTATACAGCCAAAGGATTATATATCATGCTGCTATAAAGACACATGCACACGTATGTTTATTGCGGCACTATTCACAATAGCAAAGACTTGGAACCAACCTAAATGTCCATCAAAGATAGACTGGATTAAGAAAATGTGGCACATATACACCATGGAATACTATGCAGCCATAAAAAAGGACGAGTTCATGTCCTTTGTAGGGACATGGATGAAACTGGAAACCATCATTCTCAGCAAACTATCGCAAGGACAAAAAACCAAACACCTCATGTTCTCACTCCTAGGTGGGAATTGAACAATGAGAACACATGGACACAGGAAGGGGAACATCACACACTGGGGCCTGTTGTGGGGAGGGGGGAGGGATAGCATTAGGAGATATACCTAATGCTAAATGACGAGTTAATGGGTGCAGCACACCAACATGGCACATGTATACATATGTAACAAACCTGCACCTTGTGCACATGTACCCTAAAACTTAAACTATAATAATAATAAAATAAAATGCAAAAAAAAAAAGAAATGGCTTTAAAGACCACACACACACACAAAAAAGGGATAGGGGGTGTCTGTTCTTCAATAGCCTCATCGTTGTGATCATGAAGAAGAGAAAATATGCAGATTTCAACTATCACAACCAGGCTAGGGGAAAAGAATGGTGAGAAAAATCCAAGCATGCAAAATAGATGGAACGAGGCAAACAAACAGCTAGGCAGTGCTAGGAAGTCTTCAGGCAGATGGCTGGGGCTTACCCCCTGGGTTGGGATTAAAAGGGCAAACCCCTCACTCAAGGGTGCTGAGAGGGACACAAGGGTATCAGCAAGGACAGGATCCAGGCACCAATACTGAGGGCACAAGGAAGGGCTGGGCTAGATGGTATTGCATTGTGGTCACCAGTCGTAAGGCCAGAGAATGAAGTTAGTATGGGTTGCATCCTTAGCTCTGTCACTTATTACCTCCACGACCTTGGGAAAGCCACTGCACTTCTCTAGGCTTCAGTTTTCTCATCTGTAAACTGAGGCTAGTAATGTGTACCTTAGAGAACTGCTGGGAGAATTAAATTAACTATCACATGCTTAGCACAGTGCCTGGCACATAGCAGACACTGAAAAAAATGATAGCCATTATTATCACAAAAATCAGGAGAAGCCAGTTTAATCAGAAAAAGACACAACGGAAGAAGCATGCTATCCAGCTTAGCATTGAGAGCAAATTGATTTTTAATCACACACAGTGGAGTTTGAGCTCTTTAAATTCCTCCTGCCCCAGGCCAAGATTAATCCTAGCACCTGGGAGCAGACCTAAGTCCAGAGGTGATCAAGTGGCCCCAGCTAAGGACAAAGGGGGATAGCAAAGGCTGAGAGCTAGACAGGGCCTGACGGTAGCTTAGCCATCTTTGGGTAGGTTATAGGATAGCATCTGGAAAAGGGATATCACTTGTTCTCACTTTTGTCCCAGAGCATATCTAAAGAGACAAATTACAGTTTAAAATAAGAACTTTCTAATCATTAGAATTATTTTAAATGTAGAGCAGGTGGCACTGGCAAGGGGCAAGCTCAGTTTTATAGAAATGTTCCAGCAAGGAGGGATATGTGGAAGTTCTAAGAGGAGAAATCTGAGTTAGAAGTTGCACTGGTTGACTTCTAAGGTGCTGTGGAGATGCTAAGGTACCATGCTCTGTTGGAATCACACCAGCTTTTGAGCAAAAACCTAAGAAATTTCCAGCAAAGTTTCGGGGCTTAAACCTGGTCTGGTAGGTTTTGGTACCCTTGAGACAATCACCTTTTCCAGGGGTTAATAGAGATGGTGGCCCTTCTGCAGGGCTGTCAGCTTCCCAATCACATTGTGCTGCTTCTGATCTTTGCAAAAAAATGAGATAGTGGTGGTGCTGGGAATGGAGTGAGGGTGAGGGTGAGGGTGGGGGAGAAGGTGGCAAGAGAAGAGGAAGTGGGAAAAAAATAGATGCACTTTGAAGCCTGCAATTAGTTTGTACCGTGTTATTTCCATAAAGTAGACCTCACACTTGAGATCTGAAAGGTAATCATCGGAGTTATCAGAGCCTGACTATAAATAGCCAAGCTCCTGAGCTTATGGCTGCACCCTGGGGAGAGGGGCCGGCAGGGAGGTGCCCTGCTGGGGCTCTGGGGGTCAGGGCCACACTCCCTCAACTCGTCCTTATTAAGGCCAACTCCCAGGACAACACAGCATCTTGATAGCTATTTATGCCCCGATCAGCTGTAATTGCTGCACTCATCACAGGAAAGCATGCTGCAGGAAGAATAACTTCAATAGACAAAGCTGCTGTATCCACCCAGTGGTTATAATCAAAAAGGTGTAATCACAGGTTCCTCCCAGGAGCTGCCATGAGATCCTCCCTCTGGCTTCTCCCTCATTCTAGGATCTGTTTGTCTGGGCTGATCTTCAAGTAGCTGCTCCCAGCTTCCTCCTTGTAAATCAGACCATTCATCTCTCTGCCATGTCCACAGAAGGCCTGAGGAGGGACCGGGCCAGGCTGGCTTGCAAACAGAAGCTTGGGAATCACCAAACACACGCCCCTTGGAACAGGCTCATAATCTGATGGCATCTGCGAGCTGCAGCTCAAGCCAAGACTCCATACTGTGGACTTCCTTGCATCAGCTCAGTGGCTTTCTCAACTGTGCATGTTCATTTATGTGCATACATGCATGTGGGATGGGGCATGTCTGGGTGAGTTCATTTTCAGGTGCACCTAGCACAGTCTCCGGGCTCCACTGATGATGTATCTCATACATACTATGTGCAATTATCTGTCAAATGCTACAAATGTTGCAATGAATAAAACACATTTTAAAGTCTGGTTTTTTGTCATTACATGGTTTCTTGATGAATCGATACTTAGAGAAAAACTACTTTGATGTGGGAGATTTCAAACTATTTTTAGCATTAGAAAGAAGAAAAACATTGGGAGCCATTGCTTTACTAAGAAAAAATCCACATGAAGCCATTACGATGGGGCTGTTTTTATGCTGTGCATATTTCAGAAATTTAATATAAAGATTAAACTTGCAGCTTGCACAATTAACAAAATGTGCAAAGAGAACCTTGCGCTGTTCCTGAGTCTCACTCTATCTTTGACTGTACCTCTCTCCATGTGCAGCCTACTGCACAGGGCCAGGCACGTAGGATTTTTCAGTCAGAACTTGTTGACATGTTCCTTTCCTAAGCCTCACTGCCCATTTTAGATCCCTAGGTCATCTCTAACTTCAGTTTTTCTGATTCTTGTAAACAGTGAAAGCCACCCAGGTAAGATCAAGTGGGGTTCAGCAAGAACAAAATTATGCCCCAAGCTCCCTGACCTTATGAGCATTTCAATGGTTTCAGTGGTTTGATGAAGGGGGTGGAAATGTTGTGGGATGGGTCCAGCTTAGGTCCCCTTCATAGGAGTCATCCCTCTACCGGAGGGTATGTTGCAAAGTGTATGGGCTTTAGAGCAGAAAAATATGCATGCCCATCCAGGCCCATCCATTATTAGCAGCAATTAACCTTAGGCAAATCACTTAGCCTTCATTTACTTGTCTACAAAACACAGTTACTGCAGGCTAGGCATGTATGTACTTATTAATGTAAGTTCACTTCCCTTCTCCGTTATTGTTTGTCCCAAATTTGGTGGGTTTTTTTGTACCCCTAATTTTTGGGCAGCAGGCATAGTCCTTACCCTAAAGACAGACAGGTATAATGCAACTGGGCGAGTGATACATGCAGGGCCAGTTTCATGGGTGTGTAGTCACTCAGTGCCCTGTGCTCAGAAGGACTCAGTCCTCAGTTTCAGGCACTGCTGTTACTGTCTTGAAGTTTTTCTTGAAACGTTTAAGAAAAGGACCCCTTACTTTAATTTTGCATTGGGATCTGCAAATTATGTAGCCAGTCTTGGATATATACATAATACATACACAGCACCCTTTAAGAACATACATGCAATGGACTTGTCAGCATGGCCCAAGGACATGCGAGAATGGTGATGGAATACAATGGTAAGGAGAGATTTCCTGGACTTGATCAGAAGAGGAAGACAATGAATGAGAGAACTCAAAAATAATGAGAATTCAAAACCACATTTCTCAGCATGTTCCAACCCAACAGAGAATAGGGACCTTCTGCTCCAGCTTGGATCCAGAGAACTATTGGGCCTCCTAAGCAAGCTGTCCTCAAAACCTGCCCCTATTTTCAGAGGTTAAGTTTGCTTTCCTGAAATTGTTGAAAATTTTGATTTGAGGAAGTGGCCTCCAATGGCTTCATTCCAAGCCCTAAAGGCTCTGCAGTACCTCATTTGACTTTTGATTTGTCTAAAATTGTCAAAATTGATTAAATATATGTTTTCTGCTCCTTTCCACCTGACATGTCCACCTCTACCCGTCCCTTTTACCCAGGCTGTTTCCACATTAGGAATGTGTCTCTTTTCCTCCTGTTCATGTTTAAATCCTGGCTTTGTTTCTTACTAGCTGTGTGACTTTGGCCACGTCACTCAACATCTCTGTGCCTCAGTTTCCTTATGTAAAAAATGGGGATAATAATAGAGCTGAACTCATAGGTTGTTGTCAGAATTTAAAAAGTTAATACATATAAAGAGGTTGGAATCATGCCTAGCACATAGAAAAGACTCAAAAAATGTTGTAATTATTATTATCAGCTTTTATCCCTACACAGCCCCATCTAACCTATCATCAAGCCCTATAGTTTCTACTGCTGAAAACACTCTCACATCTGCCCCAAGTTCTCCATCTTCACTTCCATCACTTTACTGCAGGCCTCTGTCTCCTCTCTCTTGAATTCTGCTGCAGCTTCCAAACTGAATCCCAAGTTCCAATCCTCATCCTCCCCACAATGGCTAGCACGCTCTTGGCATGCAGTAGGTGTTCAATATATATTGAATGAATCGGTTAGTGAATGAATGAGGAATGAAGGACAGCAGTAGAGTGGAAGTTCTAAAGGGCAAACCTGGCCACCTCTGTTCTGCTGACACTCCTCAATGCTTAGAATAAAACCCAAACTCTTTAACTGAGGCCTTCTTGCTCTGGCCTCTTCTCAGTTCTTAAGCTTCCCCTCTCACTATTAACCTCTCTGTGCTCATGCCCCAGCTCCCCAGCTCCAGCATTGTGCCTGTGGCTTACCTTTCTCAGAACTGCTTTCTCTCTTTCCTCGGCCTTTGCTCATCTGTTACTCTCTCTACTGCTTCCCCATTGCTATCCTATTCCCACATCTGGCCATCTCCTGCTCACCTCCCATAACTGAGCTTAGATGTTCCCTCCTGAATCACCAAGGCTGTATCAAGTATCTCTGCCACACATCCCAGAGCACATATTTCCCTTGTTCATTTTCTTTTCTTTTTTTGAGACGGGGTCTTGCTCTGTTGCCCAGGCTGGAGTACAGTGGTATGATCATAGTTCACTGCAGCCTCGACCTCCAGGACTCCAACCATCCTCCCACTTCAGGCTTTCCAAGGCCTACAGGTGTGCGCCACCACACCCAGCTAATTTTAATTTTATTAAAAAATAGAAACAAGGTCTTACTATGTTTCCCATGCTGGTCTTGAATTCCTGGGCTCAAGCCATCCTCCTGCTTCAGCCTCCCAAAGTGCTGGGATGACAGATGTGAGCCACCATGCCCGGCTGTGTTTCCCTTTTCCTTGTCAGTCTCTTCTACTAGAATTGAAACTCCTCCGTGGTGAAGACTATGCCTTACTCATTTCCCTATTTTCCGTATCTATCACAGTTCCTAACATAGAATGGACATTTAATAAATGATGATTTATCAAATGAATGTTGCCCTGTAATTCCTTTCTTTCCATTTCTGCCGTTCCTGTGGATTGTAAGGATATCAAGTGTGGGAGCCTTGGTTTATTCTTATTGGCTTGTGTATCCCCAGGGTCTAGCACAGTGCCAGACCCACCATATGCATGTAATACATATTTATTAAATACATTAATAACTTTAAGATGTTTAAATTTGAGTCTATCAATCTATACATATTTATCATGTGCCTTTCACAGGCAAGATATCCTATTAGCATAAATTGCCAGACGATACACAATGACAGGCTGAGGGAGAGGAAATTCCAGGCTGAGAAGACAGCATGGAGACAGATGGTGAGCTATTAAAGAACATGGAGACTTTGGGGGATGGTGGAAGGCAGTTAGTGTGGGGGAGCGTCATAGCAAGACATAAGATTGAAAGGGTTTGGACTCTGTAAGAAATAGGGAGCCATTGCAGGTTCTTGAGGATGGGATAGACAAGGAACAGCCTAGTTTTCAGAATAACAATCTCAGGAGTAGAGGAAATCATGGATTACGGTGGCATGGGATCTGAGGCAAGGAGACCAGGCAGAGGCCACAGCAGCAGTGACAGGACAGAAAATATGAAAGTGGGGAAGGAGAGAGGTGGACTTGAAGGTGACCGCTGACTCCAGGAGGCAAGTAGCGATGGCGAGTCTGAAGATGACTGGGGTCTAAACTTGGAGAGTAAGAGGATAGCAACACTGTCACTTCAGCGGAAGAGCAGGTTGATGGGGGGAAGTTTGAATGTGCTGCTGGGGAACAGGTAATGAGCTAGCTCTTGGATGCTTTGGGAGGGATGAGCAGTCCTTGGAGTATTGCATGGCAGGCAGCTGGAAACCAAGGCTCCAGGGAAGAGACAGGGTCAGCGGAGCTGCAGAGAGCAGTGAAATGTGGGCACCTCATCTAATACTACATCTCCAGGAAGGGGTGCAGTGAAGGATGTCGGGACTTGAAGGGGAAGCAGGCAAACTGAAGGCTGCTCCGCTGCAGCCTTTCAGGGTAATGTTCACAAAATGTAATCGTTAGTGAACAGTGTTGGAAAACACCAAACTACAAAACCTGACATTTCTGAATAGCAGGCAGGCAGGCGAAGGGGGCTCCCACAATCAGGCTGGGCACCTCTGCTGCTTCCTTCAGAACCTAATTGAAATGCAATGCAGAAGGCGCTTCCACTGAGGCAGGAGCAGGATGCTGTGGAGGAGCTGAGGGGGATTGCAAATGCCCTCCTGTCCAAGAGTCCTGCTGTCCTGCGTGAACAGGGGCTGGGGAAGGAGAGGGAGAGCGGGAGAACAGGAAGGGTTTAGTGGGGCTGCGGGATCCCCCCCGCCCCCAAAACATAGCATATAAAGAGGTAAGAAAGCCAAAGATTTCTGTCAAATGAGAAAGCTTCTGCAGCAACGGAGATGTCAGCTCAGGAGCCAAACTGCCATTTCTGCTTTAATTGGAGCCTCTCTGTGAAGGTTGGGAAAGCAATGAGAGAGAGGAGTGGTGGAGAGAGGGTGAGGGAGAGATAAAGAGTCAGAAACAGAGAACGAGCTAGAAAGAAACACAGCAGCACAAGAAAAAGAGACAGCAAGAGATCTTCTGCAGAAGGAACAACCCTCACACAGTTCCCAGACAGCATCTCGAAGCTTCTTCTATGGGTCAGGTTGCTGGTTAGACCACACAGGGAGGCCACATGTGTGGGGTGGCCCCTCCACGTGGGTGCACAGGCTCTGTACTGGGCGAGAAATGAGAAGGGGAGGGGTCTGAAGTTTATTAATATTCTCTTCCTTCTTTATCATTTATTAAAAAGGTAAAAAAAATCCTTTTTCATTTTTTCTCCAGTGCCCTGACTACTTGTGAAGCCCACATAGTTCTCGCTGCATCAGGGAAGCTCAGCCCACGGAAAGCCAGGGCATATATAGATCTAATAAAACCTAAGCCTCTGCAGCTTCCTCAGCTTTGCAGGTAACCGATGGAGCAGGGGCACAGCCCTTTCTGCCTCCACCCTGCCCAGGCCCCTTAACCCTGAGCTTTCCTGAAAAACTGAGAGATGCATCAGAGGCAGAGCCTGAAGGAAAGAAATTAAACAAGGTGATAAGAAGAAAAGAAGCCATGTGTGTGTGCATGTGAGTGCCTCAGTGTGTGCATGTATGTGACATAGAGAGAGATCACAGATTAGAGATTATGTAAGGAAGAGTGAAGAGGAGAAGGGGAAATAGAGATAAGGAATAAGATACAGACAGTGGGAAAAGGGCACACAAAGGCAGCATTTGAGCATAGCTAACATTTGCTTCTTGTGCCTGGTCTTCTAAATATCCACAGACTTATTAAAATAGAGTTTGAGAAAAGCCTTTAGGAATCACAAATTCAACCTTCATCTTACAGATGTAAAACCTGAGGCATTGATGCTCAGGGAAGCTAAGAACCTGTCTTGCAGTTACAGAACTCGTAGACAAAGGTTAGGATTTGAACCCCGATTTCTCAGCTTTCGTATCTGTGCCCTGAGAGCCTAGCACGGTAATTTCTGTGGTTTGGTCTTGTGGATGTGTCATCATAACTACCACTGAGTACTTACCATGTGCCAAGACCATGTGCCAAGTATTGCCTAAATACTTCACATATGTTACCTCATCTAATCTTTACAACAAACTTAACAGATAAGTAGTCGTATTTTCCACATTTCAGAGTTGAGGAAAAGGCACAGAGAGCTCAAGTAGATTGCACAAGGTAGCAAAGCAGGTAAAAAGGAACTGGGATAGAAACCAAGGCAATCTGATTCAAGTGCTTATTTTTACCCACTTTGCTAAGCCAACTCTCAATAACAAGGTAACAGGTGGGTAAAAAAGTCCATGTAGTTATTCTAATCAAAAGGCAGAGAATAGACCATTCTCTTTCCAGAATGCCAAAGCCTCTGAACTATGAAGACAAAGAGAATTTCTCGTGGCTCCCCTGATGTCTCCTGGTTCATGTGCCTCACCCAAGATTACAGTTCAGTCTAACATTCAGTCGGGAGGGTGGTCCATGTCCTCACCTCTCAATAGCACTGTTGTTGAGCCAGGCTTCATCCAGAATATGAGCTGCCTTCATGAACGCACAGAAGAGCATGGACTGAGCATCTACCCTGGGGCAGGCCCTGTGGTAGTCACAGGGGACGGGGTCCTCATCAAGTTGACCCAGCAAAGAGCTTTTCCTCAACAATCTCTTAGTCTCTTAGGGGAGCTAATACATGTACACAAATAACTGTACTACAAACTAGAGTCCTAAGTAACACCAAGAAATATCCTGAGAGAGTGCTAAGAGGCTTTGGGGTGGGGCACCTGGGAGGACTTCATACAGGAGAAGAGCATCAACTTGGTTATCAAGGAGTCAACAGAATTTGGCTGTGCAAAGGTGGGAAGGAGATCAAATGGCATTCTCAGTAGGCGAAATGCTTGTGCAAAGGCTCAAAAATTTTAAAAAATATGTGGACAGTCCCCAACTTACAACGATCTGACTTAACAATTTTTCATCTTTATGATGGCGTGAAAGTATTATGCATTCAGTAGAAACCATACTTTAAATGTGGAATCTTTATCTTTTATATTTATTACAATATTTTATTTTTATTTTTATTAAATAAGCTTCGTGTTAGAAGATTTTGCCAAACTGTAGGCTAATGTGTCATGTTTAAGGTAGACTAGGCTAAGCTATGATGTTCAATAGGTTACGTGCATTAGATGCATTTTTGACTTAACAATATTTTCACTTTACAATGGGCTTATTGGGATGTAACTCCATTCTAAGTGTAGGAGCATCTGTAGAAGGATCTCAAAGGGCTTCCGAGGATGGGCGGAACTTCCTCAGAAGGGTACCCCCAGAACCACAGTGCATTTTCCATTTCCTCCCAGTAAGGTGACCTTTCAGTTCCAGCCCTGCACAAACAGGCCATTGGGAGGCACGCTGTGCTCAGAAAGGCCAGCGTTTTATTAAGTGTATGTCAAACCCTGCATGCGCACTACCTCCTGCAAACCTCACAGCCACCCTATGCAATAAGTACAGTCATTCTCTTCATTTTACAGACAAGAAGATGGAAGCCAGAAAGGTTAAACAGCTTACTGCAGACAGATGGCCAGTAAGGGGTGAGGCTGGGGCTCAACCCCAGGCGACGTGACAACAGAGCCCACACTTGAGACCACTGTGTCATCTTGCCACCTGTGTGGTCTTTGGAAACTGGCTCTTGGAAACAGGTACTTAGGAGGGCTGCTCTGTTCCGTCCTCACCTGGGAATGAGATTGAAACTAAATTATAGCAATGACGAGGGGGCCATGGGCTCCCCACTGGGTTGGGAAACCTGGGATTCTGCACCTTCTGCAGGAAGCTGTGAAGTCTGTATGTGTGTTAACAACACTTTGTTCCTAAAGGTTTCTAGGGACTATAGAATGCTCATTCCAGCAAACTAAACATGCTTAAGGTACAGACAATCTGTAGAGCTCTAGTTACACATACCTAAGTGTTGATCAGCAGAAAGCTTGTGTTCATTTCTAAACCATGTCTAACATCTTAGCACTCTATTGTGAATATCTAATATATAAATTCCACTATGGGGTTTCAGTCCTAGAGAGCCTCTCGGTCTTTCTCCTTTCCCTCTCTCCTCCCTCCCCTTTCCACTCTTTCTTCTTCCTCTCCTCCTTCTTCCTTCTTTTCCTCTGCTGCCTTCCTCTCATTATGAGCTGCTAGGCAATCACTCCAAGGTCCCAACAGCATTTACACAGAAAATTCGCATCTCTACATTTTGAACCCACTCCAGAACTGAACTCAGGGGCCCAGGATTCCCACAGCTCAAAGACGTGCTGACCATCCAAGACCATGTCCTGTTTCTTTTCTGCCTCTTGTTGGCTTAAATGGAAAGAGAAGGTATTGAGGGGTGGCCAAGGCCTTAGGCTTGAGGGTAAAGTGGTCAATTTGTGTTCTTCCATGTGAGCCATTTCATGTGTCTGCCAGAGACAAGATCTGGGGCAGAATGAGGCCGGCAGATGATTCATCCCAGCTCACAGTGTTTCTAGGAGGGAAGCTGCTTGTCTTGAGGCCCAGCTGCTTCAACCTGGCACCTGCAGCCTGGAGCTGCTCTCCTGTTGCTGAACCCAGCAGCAGCAGCAGCAGCAGCAGCAGTCCCAGCACTAGAAGCACCTGTGCCCCGTCACCCCACACCCACCTCCCCTCCCCCACCACCTGGGCACCTGCAGCTCTCTTCAGTAACTCCTTTCCAACCCGGCCAGTCTCCACCAGGGCTGCAGTTGATGAAATCTGGGAGCTATTTTGAAATTTCCCTTTTTTAAAAAAAGTCCAAACTGATTAGTTGATAATTACATGTTGGAACATCTGCTCTGATTTGTTTTATTCTTTCTATTTTGGAAAATTGGAATACACTGAAGTTTTGCCTTCTGGAATTGCCGGCCTGGCTCTTGGAGGGTGAGCAGCCCTCCTGCTTGGCAGCACCTGGCTGGGCCCAAATCCCAGCTCCCAGGGAAAAGCACAACTCTTCTGCCTGCTGTGGCAGCACGTTGTACCTCCCCGCCCCAACCCTGGCCTGGCAAGGGCCACAAAACCTCACTTTCTGTTGTGACACTAGGAGCCTCCATTTGCCCCACCTGCCTCCAAAGTTTAGGGGTCAATGAGGAGCACAGACTCAGCAGAGCCTGGAGCTGGATTGAGGTGGGGCATGACAAAGCCCAGTAAGGTGCTCCTGTAACACCCTGGGCAGCAGTTGGTTACTTTCCTGGTTTCTTTTCTTTCTTTCTTTCTTTCTTTCTTTTTTTTTTTTTTTTTTTTTTGAGACAGAGTCTCGCTCTGCAGCCCAGGCTGGAGTGCAGTGGCATGATCTCAGCTCACTGCAAGCTCCACCTCCCAGGTTCATCCATTCTCCTGCCTCAGCCTCCCAAGTAGCTGGGACTACGGGTGCCTGCCACCACGCCCGGCTAATTGTTTTGGATTTTTAGTAGAGACGGGGTTTCACCGTGATAGCCAGGATGGTCTTGATCTCCTGATATCGTGATCTGCCTGTCTTGGCCTCCCAAAGTGCTGGGATTACATGCATGAGCCACCCCGCCCGGTCTACTTTGCTGGTTTCTTTCTGGAAGTACCTGGACGCTCCCTGCCTCCTTCAGAAGAGGGCAGGCCCATACTTCCCAACACATGCTTGCTATCATTTAGAAGCTGGGGCTTGCTCAGGTTTGCTTATGGCACAATCCTGGCACTGAAAACCATCGCGTCTCCAAACTCCAAGTGGCTGCCATTCAGAGGTGAGTGACTGCTCAGAGCCTGAGAAGAGACGCAGCAGGGTTGAGGACTTGCATGCTTACTGTCATCTCTTCATCAAGTAGCATTTTTAGACTGCTAATGCAGTACTAGGGGCTTGGCATGAGAGGAAGGGGAAGGGCCATGAAGGTGAATCCAAAACAGACTGTACCCTCAAGGGGATCATTGCTGCCTCTCTCCAATCCCTTCTCCATCTTGCAGCCAGAATGACCTTTAAAATCTAAAACACAAATATGATTATGTTACTCGCTTACTTTTAAACCCTTCAATGGCTCCCTATTACCTTTACGATAAAGTCCAAAGTCCTTTACTTGGCATGCATGGCTCTGCTAGGTCTGAGCCTGATTCCCTGGCCAGCTTCACCTTCCTCCGTCTTCATCCCATCTCAGACCCCATGCTCCAGCTACACTGCCTCATTTGCAGTGCTCTGGTTGGTCCCTGTCCTTTCTTGCTCATGTTGCCTTCACACATGCTGTTCCTTTCGCCTAGACTACTCCTCTTTCCTCTTCTCTTTGTTCCTTCACCTGGATCACTCCTACTTATCTCAAGTCTTCACCTAGATGGAAATTTCTCCAGCATCCTCCTCAATCTTTCCAAACTTCTAAGGGTTAGGTGCCCTACCCATGTGCTCTTGTAGCATTCTGAATTTCCCCCATGACTTCATCATACTTCACTGACACTGCCTGATTACCTATCCATCCTCCTGTCCAGATCAAAAGCCAATGGAGGACAGATACTACACTTTCATTATTGTACGATCTCAGGCAACTAGTGCAGTGCCTAACATATGATGGGGCCCTATAAATACAATTGGCTCTCCATGTGCAGGTTCCACATCGACAGATTCAACCAGCTGAATCAAAAATATTCAGAAAGAAAACAATAACAAAAAATGACACAGCAATAAAAATAGAGTTTAACAACTATTTATGTAATATTTACATTATATTAGGTAATCTAAAAATTATTTAAAGTACATGGGAGGATGTGTGTAGGTTACATGCAAATAATCTGTGATTTTAAATCAGGGACTTGAGCATCTGCAGATTTTAGTATTTGTGGGGTATGGGGAGTGGTCTTGGGACCAATCCCTAGTGGATGCCAAGGGGCAACTGTAATTGTTGGGGATAAGTAAAAGATTGAATGAATGAATCAATGAACAGATGAAGAAATGTTCAACTTATTAAGGTGATGACATTTCCACACATAATATAATATTGGGAAGTATTATGATGTATCAGACAGGATAGGTTATATTATGCTGCAGTAACAAGCAGCTCTTCAGCATCATATAAGAACCAAAGGTTTATTTCTTGCTCTCATTCTATTTCTTTCATGGGCCAGCAGAAATATTCTGCTCTATGGTGTTCTCATTTAAGAATTCCAGCCCTAGGAGGACCCCATCTCTGTGTTTCCATGATTGCTGATGTAGGAGAAAGAGGATACAATAAATCTTGCACTGGCTCTTAAAGCTTCCACTCTGAAGTGACACAAACAATTTCTGCTCTTATTTTATTGTTCAAAGCAAGTCACATGACCACAAAGAACTTCAAAGGGGCCAGGGAAGTACAATCTGACCACATGTCCAGAAGGAACATTGGAAATATTTATCAGCATTCATGCTCTTCACAGAAAATCCGTGAAGAAAAGTCCATTTCCAAATGAAAATATCTGGTAAGGATTTAAGAACAAGGTGACATTTGACTTGGGCCTTGAAGGATGAGCAGGCTTTTTAGGCTACCTAGTTCAGTTTGCTGAGCTTTGATTCTTGATGCTGGGAATGCATATAGCTTTCTTCGTTTTCACTTCCTACCCCTATAGCTGGAAAATTTCCTAGGCTCCCTGTTCCAATAATTATTCAAATAAACAAGACAAAGTTCCATCTCTCAAGGAGTTTGTGGTCTAGTAGGGAGGATAAGTTTTGAACGTGTACAAATCATAAAACATTCATGAATGTGATATGGACAATGAAAGTAGAGCAAAGCAGGAAAAATTCCACTTGGAGACATTGAATACTACTACTTGGAGACAGGTAGCATTTTGAGAAGGCAGAGCTAGGGCCAAAAGTGGAGAGGGGCTCTGGGTAGAGGAATCAACATGGACAAAACCATGGGAGTGAGCATTTACAAAGCCAACTAACTGGAAGAAATACCCTCCAGGCTGGCCGATGTCCTAAACGCCGGGGCAGTGGGGCGGAGGGACAATGGGAAACCTCCTGAAATTGAGGACCTTCAGAAAGAGGGGGGCACAGAATAAGAGAGCAGCATTGTTTTCTTCTCACTAAAACCTTCTCTGAAGGTTCAGCCCTAGGAGCCATCACTAACGTGCAGTGATCTTTGGAAGGCCTCTAGGAGGTTGCCTCTGCTTTCCATATCTCACAATGAACCTCAAAGATCTGCAAAGTGTGCAGCCTCCTCTGCCCATCTGTCCCCACCTTCACCCACAGGGCATATAGATTTGCAATCTTGGTGGCTACCTCCTCCTTTTCAATAAAAAGCAGACAATTCTAGGAAAGGTTTGGAGATGCTGAAGACCTTGGATTCTGTAAGAAAGCCTGATCTGGGATATTGCCTCCATCTATGGAGATGTCCCCCGCCCCATGGGACTCAGGGCCACCATGTGCTGGGGCCCAGGGACAAGCATAGCCAGCCCTGACCATCTATTCTGCCTGGACCTCCTTCATTGACCTTGTCCCATTATTCTTATGACTTGGTCATTTTCAGATCAATCTATCCTCAGAATAATATATCAGCTGTTATGGTGAGAGTGACAACAATGAGGAATATGACGATGATTATTGTTAGTTTTCATTTTGTCAGATTTTGCTTTGTTTTGTTTGTTCAAATTGCTGTTGCTGGGGACTTATTTCCTGAAGCCAAAGTTTCCTGCCTCTCACTCATTTCACACTTTGACTCATTTATTTTTCCTATTTCCCCAAAGACATTTTGACACTTTGAAAAGTGTTTTACTTAGATACAATCCTGGTCTTTTACCTTGTGTTTCTTCCATTTCTCTCTTCTTGCTTTTTATTAATAAATCATAAAGAAAGTGTTTCCAGGCAAACTTCACTCACTGAGTAATAAAACCTGGGGTAGAGGGCAGAATGGAGCAGAGAAGTAGAGGCTGGGGAGCCACAGGAAAGCCTTTCCTGAGCAGTGTGCCACACGTAGGTGTGAGAGAAGCCACGAGAGAAGAGCCCCATGCAGCATGGCTTCATGGGGCCACTAGGGCCTCCTTCACACCAGCTAGGAGATCTCACCTGCTGGGAGATGGACTAGACTTTGCAATTTTGCAATACTCTGCTTATGTAGAGGAAATCACAGGCTCCTGGATGTCAATGCTAGAAGAAAGCGTGCAGATCCTCTCCTCCAGCTTTTACAGATGAGGACACTGGGGTTAATGACTTAGCCTAGATGAGTCTGCTAGAAGCAGAAGCTAGATCAGAATCCAAGTCCAGGGCTTTCCAACACAGATTTTAGTGTTTCCTTTGAGGCATGAAGTGATGAACCCCGAGAGCCCACCCCAAGCCCTCTTCTTACATGTCTCACTTTCCCTGGGGGCCACTGTCATCAACACTCTGACAACTCCAGGTCTCCCTTCTTGCCTCAATTCTAGACTCGCAGGTGCATTTAATTAATTGCAAGACATTTCGACCTGAATGACTCACAGGCACCTCAAGCTCTTTCTTTAATCTCCTAGTAGTTAACACTGTTAAAACTTACTCAGTAACTAAACTATAAAATCTCGGATTTCTTTAAACTGTTCTCTTTTCCCAGAAACCACATTCTACATTGAAAGCTCTCTCAAGGCCACCCTTCCATCTCTTGGTTCCCATTGCCAGTTCTGCATTCCAGGCCTCCTCGTTCCTCTCCTAGCCTGCTTGTCTCTCTGCCTTTAGGCTCTACCCTCTCCAAGCCACCTTTCAAATTCTACCAAAGACATTTTCCTACAACTCAAGCCAGATCATGTTCTTCCTATGGCTAAAAATGTAATCACCCCCAAGAAGGCAGATCAGGCTTGGAGGAAAGAGGCTGGGGGGTGTGGAAGAAAACCACTAGCACAGGGTCTGCGCCTGAGCTCTCAACTAGTGTTTGATGAATGACTGAATTGTTAATGAGAGCACAGGAGGGCTGCACAGAGAAATGGAAAAATCATGGCCTTGCAAACATTTCCCAGCCCTGCCACGTACGGTGTGACTGCAGGCAAATACTGAGCCACTTGGAAATGCAGATTCTTTTTTTTTTATTATTATACTTTAAGTTCTAGGGTACATGTGCACAACAGCAAACTATTGCAAGGAAATGCAGATTCTTAAAAGAAGGTGACGCTTAATACCACTTGACTTAGCTCACAGATTGTCATGAGGATCTATGAGAAAAAGGTGAGAAAAGAGCTCTTTAGGGTGTAGAACAACATGCAAAGGGAAACGATTGTTATGTCCATTTTGGAAAGAGTCTGAGGACACTCATGGCCTGACTCAATGGCAAGTGCGGTCCTAGACAAGTCTCTTCTCCTTTCTGGATTTGGAATGACATCTATAGAATGACAATGTGGGACCAAAATATCTGAAACTCCATCCTGTGCTGACTTCCTGGGATTTTATGTTCGGATCCAAGGTTCCCAGGTGTCCTCAAGGAGGTCTGCTTATTAGCTGTTGAGTCAGCGGTCAAGAGCTGGGGCCCTGATCCCATCTCTGGATTTAGCCTCACTACCTGGGCTTCTGCTTTCAGCTACTAATAAAGAATGAGAGCTCAGATTTAAATCTCATTCTTTCCTTCTTCCATCACATGTGACACAAGTTTCGATCAACCAACCTAGGTGGTTAACTTTAAAAAAAAAAAAAAAAAGTTGGGAGAAATTATAATTAAAAAGCAAATTGGACCTCATTATGAAAAACACCTTAATTATCCCCCAAGGCTGGCTCTGGTACACATGCATCAAAGGGCCCAGCAACCCCAGATCAAAGCTTGGAGCTGGGTGTTGTGGCCAACTCCTCGCTTGTTTCCATAGCAGTTGTGTTCAAAGGAACAAAAGCTCTGAGTCCACAGCCTGGAAAAACTCTGGAAACCTCCAACCTGATTCTCTAGGGTACCTCCAGCCACCTCCTAGGGAGCAAAGAGTAAACTTCAGCAGGGAAGATCCTCAGGGAAATTAGGCTTTCTCCTTTCCCTGGAAAAGGTTTGGGCCTAGAGGATTTGAGATGGAGAATGGGAATACAAGCAAGGGTTACCCTAGGCATTCTGAAACTGGGGCTATAAACCCCAAGCATTCAGATCAAGCAAACAAGTCAAATGCATAAATGCAAATAATTCACACTGACAAATTGGGTGCCTATGAAACTACAAGTCACAGCTATTTGTGACCGTTGCATTCTATATGGTGATGGCTGCTAATTCCTGCTCACAAATCTTCAATCACTCCCCACTGCTTCCAGAAAGAAGTCTGACCCTTCATTCTGGCCTTGGAGGGCTCTCACAATTTGCCTATCACAGACATTTTCATCTTTCTTTTCCACAGTCTCTGCATTCCAGACAAACCATTTAATTCACATTCTCTACTGATTTCCCACGCTTTTAGAAATTCCTAGGTCCTTCACATGCGCTTTTCCTGTGATCCTACTATCTTGAGTATTCTTTTTCCATTAGTCAAAATCCTCTCTGTCCACAGGTAACTCTGTGTTTCCGGTATAGCACTCATTTATTTATTCAGCACACTTTTGGGGGGATTCTCTCATGGACAAGACCCCATTCAAAGGCCTTTGAACACAAAGAGGAGTAAGAATGTCCCCTACAGAAGAGTTCATACTCTAGTGTAGGAGATAGACATGCATTCAATAGCTACATTAAAGTATAAAGACCAGGCACGGTGGCTCACTCTGGTAATCCCAGCACTTTGGAAGGCCAAGGTGGGCAGATCACGAGGTCAGAAGTTCAAGACCAGCCTGACCAATATGGTGAAACCTCATCTCTACTAAAAATACAAAAATTAGCTGGGCGTGGTGGCACACACCTGTAATCCCAGCTACTTGGGAAGCTGAGGCAGGAGAATTGCTTGAACCCAGGAGGTGGAGGTTGTGGTGAGCCGAGATTCGACAGAGTGAGACTCTGTCTCAAAAAAAAAAAAAAAAAAGTATGAAAAATACTATCACCAGTGCTGTCGGGAAATATGTGAGTCACAAAAGTAATTTAAAATTTTCTAGTAGCTACTTTTTAAAAAGGTATAAAAGAAACAGGCAAAAAATGAATTTTAATTCAATAAATCCAAAATGTTATCATTTTCATGGCACTAGACATATTTCAAGTACACAAGAGCCACATGTGGTTAGTGGATGCTATATCAAAATGGCACAGATATTGCCAGGGAAGTAATGCATTTAGTCTAGGGAGTTGGGAAGGCTTCGCGGGGACTTGGTAGATGAGTGGGGTTCATCTGGTGGAGAAAGGATGGAATGCTTTCCAATCAAAGGGAAGAGTCTGTAGGAAAGGCAGAAAGGAGAAAAGAGCATGGCATGTCCATAGGCATGTGGGGTAGCAGGCAGGATGCACTCTGAGGAGTGACTAGAGGTGAGCTTGAAAGGGAGGCCTCCTGTGTCCTCCGGTGGAACGTGCAGAACTCATGCAATCTGCTCTGTGATTGAAGATGATCTTGGCACCTAGCTAAGTATGGGCTGGAGGTAAGAAGGACTCCAGGGCTAGGTGGGAGCCTCTTGCCTAGATTAATGCTATTGCCTCCTAATTTGTCTCCTTGCTTCTGTCCCTAATTCATTGTGGTCTATTTTCAACACCACAGTCTGAGAGGTCTGGCTAAGATGTAAATTCAATGCCGCTTCTCTGCTTAAACCCCCAGGATGTCTATCTCACTCACAGTAAAAGCCATGGTTTTTGGAGTAGCCCACAGTGGCAGACAGGGCTGGACATTATGTGCCCTGCCTACCCCCATTACCTCTATAACATCATTTCACCTTTATTCTCCCCCTTTATTCTGTTATTTTTCAAACATGGCAGGCATATTCCCTCTTTAGGGCCTTTGCACTCACTTGCTGTTTCCTCTGCCTGAAATGCCCCTCACCTGGATATTGCATGGCGCACTCCCTCGCAGGCCCCAAATCTTTCTCAAATGTCACTTTCTTCATAAGACTTTCTTTGGCCACTCTGTCTAAACTGCTTTTTCCTTTTTTTTTGCTCTATTTTTCTCCTTAGCCCTTAGCACTGGCTAACATACTAAATGTTACTTATGTATCTTGTTTCTTACCCAGTAGAGTTTAATATCCAAGAGAAAAGGGTTTTTCTTTGTTGTAGTCACTGCTGTTTCCAGCACCATGTCTGGCATGTAGTAGGCAATCAATGTATCTTGGTGGAATGAATGAATAATGAATGGATAGAGACAGGCAGGCCCAGGGTGTCAAGAGAGCCATGGGAAGGGGCATCTAAGCCACTTTGTGTGGAGGAGAGGAGAACAGGAAAGGTTTCCTGGCAGAGGAAAAACCTGAGATGTAAGAGTTCAAATAGGCTATGAGAAGAGGAGATGGTAGGGAGGGCATGACAAACAGAAGGGACAGCAACAGCAAAGACAAGGAGAAAAGAAACACCATGGCACGTGAAACTGCACACAGCTTGGTTTGCTGTAGTTAAAAGTGCATGCTGGGGAGGGGCAGAAGACGAGGCTGGAGAAGTAGGCTGGGACTAGATTACAGAGAGCTGTAGCCAGTTGTTCCATGGCAGGGGGCTTTGACTGGAAATAGTCCCAGGTATGGCTTGATCTGCTTTTCAAGTAGTTCATTCTTGCATTTGTCCAGAGATCACACATGGGAAAGACAGAGCAAAGCCAAGACCATCAATTGAGGAGGTTATTGTGGAAGGCCGGGGATAAGACAATGAGAGCCCAGGCCAGAGTGGTGATAGTGGAAATAGAGAGGAAATGGGAGAATTGAGAGAAGGATAAAATTGGCAAGATTTGGCAGTTGACTGCTGTAGGAGAAAGTTGCATCTCTGGTTTAGGTGCTGGTCCTGCCAAGTGAAACAGCAAAATGACAGCAGGAATGAGTTTGAGAAGAAAGGTTATAACATGAGACATTTCCATGAATATATCCAGGATATGCTCAGACATATTAGTCTGAAAACTGGGTCAGTGATGCTGGCTAAAGAAATATTTTGGGAATCAGTAGCAGGTAGATGATAAGACGAGCCTGTGTGAGTCAAATACAAGGGACAGGCACCCAAAGCAGCCTGTGATGGCTGAAGCAGTGAGTGGGGAAGAGAAGTAGAATAATCATGTAGAGAAATTTACATCACCGCGAGGGACACAGCATTGAACATGCCATCCAAAGGGCAAAAGAAAGATGGAGGGTTAGGGCAGGAAAGCAAGAATTAGCAGAAAGGTCAAAATCTGATAAATGAGCAAATCTGGTACAAAAAATATGTCAAGGAGGGTGGCTTAAGTCTGGGACCAAGAGCAGCAAATAGGGTGAAGCCTGAGGGAGGACGTAGTAGCCTAAAGGAGCTATTGTCCAACAGACGCATTGATTTTTATACTGTTTCTAGCCACAGAACCTCTTCCTTCAAATAGCTTCTAGAAGGCTAATAACTAAAACAAATAACAAGTAGAGCTGCTCTCATTGAAGCTGGTTTTGACCCCAAACATAACAAGTAGCTCCTAGCTTTCCTCCCACCCTTGGAAAGTTCCTGAAACACAGGAAGATTGAAAACTGTTTGTGTAGTGTAAAGAATGGTGGACTGCATGCGCTTCATCTATTAACCAAACTGCATGCAGCTGGGAGTCTGGAGATTGCCAGCCCCAGGTCCACCTCCAACTACTCTGTGACGTGAGCAAGTTGCTTTCTCTTCTCTATGAGCATAAGAGATGGTGGGGGCACGAGATCTTTGTACCGGCCCCTTTCTGCACTAATATTCTGCAGGAAAGCAAAGGACACAAAAATGGCTAAAGATAAGGTCAGCCAGTCCTGTAGGTCCTCTCTCTCCCCCAGTGCCATTTATCCCTCTGCCCACCTTACTCTCCAAGCTTTAGGAAAGGCTCTCCACTTTTAAAGCACTGCCTTTAACACCTTGTTACCTTTAACATAACATTTTTACCAGCCTGGTCATATTTTCGTTCTCCTTGCCCAATGACTATATTTTCCGACAAAACAAGCTCCTTCAAAATGCACTGCCCTCTGCCAAGCAGGGGAGTGCCACATTATCTGCGGTAGGCACGGGCATTAAGGAGGAAATGATTTTCTTTCATCTGTCCAAGTAAATCTTTCCCCAACACTTGTAAAGCTGATTGCTGCCAATTTCCAGCTAGAGAAACACAGCCATTTAGAGGGGGAGACATCAGTAACTAGAAGATACTTACAACATTTAAAATGGGGCTTTGCTTTTTCCTTTTTTTTTTTTTCTTCAGGTTGCGTATTTTTTATCTTTTTTTCAGTGTTTGCTAGCATTGCTGTTTAGGAGGAGGGAAGTGGAATATGTGTGTGTTTAATACACACACATAAAAATATGTTACGATAATATGCATGTAATATACACACCATATATGTATATAAAAATGTTTGTGTTCATGTACTTAACACATGCATACACATATAGTATGCATATATAATGCATGGGGGGAGAGATAGGGAGAGACAGAGACAGAGAGAGAGATGGATAGAGAGGGAGAGAACCCTCCCTTTTAAGCTCATGGCCCTTCATCACTGTCCAGACATTAAAGGAAGCAGAAAGCCTGGCAGGCGTGTGCTAAGCTCCCATCCTGGCCCCTGTGCTGATTCTCCGTATTGTATGTGCCAGGCACTTCCACATTTACCTCTTGCAACTCAAGCATGGGAGAAGGGGAAAAAATAAAACACTTCCTCCAAAGAGCATAGCCATGGGAATCACAGGACTAAGAGCAAATAATGATTTCCTCCTCTGCTTTTTAAGTAAATACTGTTGCACAATGAGCTATTGGGCAGGACAGGTGCAAAATAATAGACCCTTTTCTGGTCTCCCTAGCCCCCACGAGACCACTGCTAACTGCATCAGGTACTCAATTTTCTTTTGTTATTTAAAAATGTGTTTGTGGATTCCTGGGGGGCAGGGGAGGAGGGGGAGAGTCCTGTTCTAGAATCACCAAGAGAACGGCTTAATTTGTATTTTTGCTTTATTAACAGAAAGCTACCTGTCGGTCCCAGGATTTCTCTACCCAGGGGAGCTTTTAATGCATCTGTCCAATGCAATGGGGCTTGGGGGGAAGAAACCCACTCTTATCAGCAAAGTCTTACGGGAAGGGAAGCACACCCAGCGGAAATAGGTGGGACTGTCAGAGAGGGAACTGGACTCCTGCTGGGATTTGGGCAAGCCTCTGGACCTCCCAGACCTCAGTTTCCTCTTCCATGAGAATGGGAGAATAACGAACATCTTACCTATTTCAAAGCACTCATGGTGAGGTTATTTTAACCTCATCATAGCTTTGAAATACCTTAATACCTCAAAAGGGTAAAGAGACAGGGTAGTAAGAAAAATGCAAGGGGTTATTCTTAATAACGTTTTCATTCAATTGGGTGTAATCAATCATTTCTCATTTTCTATTCTGAAAGCAGTTTGTCACTTCAGGTAAAGTCAGACACAATCCCAGAAGCATCTGGCTGGAGAGGACATGAGAGCTCATCTCATTCAGCCCCTCACTTCCAGATTAAATCACATGGTGATGGATTCAGGTCTTTGCACCATACATCCCTCACACATATATCTCTCGTTATCAAAGGGGAAAAAAAGTCTAGACAGAAAACCTGGAGCCTCAAGCAAACATTTCTGAAAATATTTTACTGCCCTTGTTAATTGAAAAATATATAGATTATCTCCCATTTGCCCACCCCTTGTCCATCTACAAAATAAGAGCTATTTGTACAATCTGAGGTGGGAAACATGAGGGTGCTCTTTTATTCTGTGTCCAGCCCCCTTTCCTTGCTCTTCCATGGTGGCAAAGCTACAGAAGTAATCCTCCAGGAGGCAAATATGGTAGATCAGGTAGATCTTCCAAGGATGGGATCTGTCTTTAAATTTAAAAGGTTTTGAGATTTGAGTATGAATATGGAGTTATTCTTTTCTTACTCTTTATATACCACTGAATCAATTCATGGAAAGTTTGGAGGCTAGAGGAATCTTTCCCTAGGTGTGAGCTGAATGATCCCTGATCTGCTTCTTGGAGCATTAACCCCCTGGAAGCCCCAGCTCTCCAACGACAGCTTCCTTCACACTGCTCTTTCACACTGCCCATCACCAGTATTTACTAGTTGGGCTGGTCCCTTGAGGTGAAAGAGCTGCTGAGACCAGGTGGGCACTAAGGCTAGGGGACCAAGGTCTGCACTGGAGCCACACTGGGGAGGCACAGTGCACCTAGAAGCTGGGGCCCACCTGGTCCCCCAGATCATCTTCCCTTATCCAGGCTAGCCTTGTGCCAATGCTTACTTTTCTTCTCAGAGGGATCCCTAGAGAAAAAGAACCTACACTACCCAGAAATCCAAATTTATATTTGTTACTTGGTAAACTTTGCTCAGTTTTTTTCTTCACCTCTGTCCTCCTGGTTTCTGTGTGAATAATATATTAATTCATTAGCATTCATTAAAAACTCTATTCAATTTGGTTGAACAAATTAGCAGAAACTATGGCATTTAGTTCGAAGGCCAGGAAAATTTTGAGGAAAAAAAAGGGGAAGGTTCAGGGACATGTCCACAGGTGAGGGTACTAGGAGTAGGGGTCAGGCCCATTGGGCACTGTGGTCAAGGGCTCTGATCACCTGGGGGCACCTCTGAGCATCTTGGGTGCTGATGGGATGGGCAGGTGCAGTCCATAGGACACCCGTCCATCTGTGTGATAGACACAGAAACCAGTTCATTGAAGACAAACTTTATCTACCTCACTGTTTTGTATATGGATAGATCTGACTTTTTCACTAGTCTGGAGCAAGTGGAGTACAGGATTTCAGTAGAGACAATGCACTCACTTTGGTGTCAGAGAGCTGAATTTTAGTTGTGATTCTGTAATGTCCTAGCTATATGACTTTGAGTTTGCTATTTAATCATCAAGCCATAGTTCCTTTATCTGAGAAACAGTGATAATGATAAGCCCTACCTTGTAAGGTGATTCTGATGAAACAAAGAACAGAAACTTGAAAAGTACTGGCATACAAGTGGTTCGCAAAATTAGACATTGTCTTAGTTCTGGCAGCTATAACAGAATACCATTGACTGGGTTGCTGAAGCAAGAGACAATTATTTCTCAGATCAGGGTGCCAGCATGGTCAGGTTCTGGTGAGGGCCTGCTTTCCTAGTTTGCAGGTGACATTCTTCTTGCTGTGTTTTCATGCGGGGGAGATCAAAGAGAGGAAGCAAGCTCTCTAGTATCTGTTCTTACAGGACACTAATCCCTCATGATAATCACTTCCAAAAGGCGCCACCTCCCAATACTACCACACTGGGGATTAGACAGCAACATATGAATTCTGGGGAGACACAGACATTCAGTCCATAGTTAGTATTGTTATAACATGTCTCCTTCCCCTCCTTATTTAAAAGGCTGTCTACTTTTAGACCCACTATTGAAAATACATTTTAAATGGTCTCCTCCATCCAGCCTGCTTTTCTAATATAGTTCTTGACATCAACAGAACCTCTCTTAGCATCAAGAAAAAGTTAAATTCTCCTTAGATATATGGGCAAAAGATACAAACATCTAATTTACAAAGAAGAGACATAAGTGTTCAATAAACCAAACACACACACACAAACTTCAGCCTTGATAGTAATAAAGATGCAAACAAAAATCAATTAAATTATACTTTTCATTTTCCAAAATGATAAAAGATTTAAGATGTGATGAGGTAAGTGTTGTCAAGGGTGTGGAGGGGCAAGATACTCATACACTGTTAATGTGAGTATAAACTGATAGCACCTTTCTAGAGAACAATATAGCAAAATGAATCAATAGCCCACCCTTTGTACTAAATTGACCCACTAATAAAACAAACAAGAAAACCTAGAAATAGACTCAAATATGTATAATAATTTGGCATACGATGAAGATAACATTTCCAGTTAATAGAGTGAAGATGAATTATCAATGAACGTAGTTGGGACAACTGGGTTGCCATCTGATAAAATATTAAGTTGAGTTTCTAGCTCACTTTATGTGCCAAAATAAATTTCAGGTGGATCAAATATACAAATGTGAAAGAGGAATCCATAAAAGTACTATGAGAAAACATGGGAACAATCATTAATAATCTCAGTGAACAAGGTTTTTCTACTAAGATGCCTTAAAATTTGTTTCTATAAATATATGACTTATTAGGTGATATAAGACAATAAAAATATTATTGTGTAAAATCCAGCCCATGTTTGTGATAACCGTGACTAATATTTCTGTAAACAGACTCATCTGCCAACTTGGATTTGCAAGTAAAAAAGTTTCAATGAGCTGCTTTGATTCCATCATGCATTTGGAAATGCCTTCCACAGAGAAACATGGCCATAACATGGGCAGATTATGATCCAATGGTGAAAATCTGTATTTGACACTGGATTCAAAGAAACTTCTATTTTGCCTATATCCTGGCTTCTCTGCCTCTGAATATGTAGGGGAGAGGGGGGAGAAGCAGTCATCTGGGAAAAAAAATTTCTTCTCAATAGTTTCTACCGTTTCTTATCTAAAACCACTGGGTTTTAAAATTTTGGGGGAGGGTAATACTGTAAATACTTTGTATATTATGAAACCTCAAGCAGCATCAGGGGAACATTCTATAACCAAATACATTGTTATTTCTGCAGCATACAAATGAATATTCACAGCCAGTGAGATGGATAAAACCACACATTCGTCCAAGTCAAAAGTTTGACACCAAATGAGTTTTAGCAATGAATTTCTGAAAATGCTTTCAGTTCTCAGAGTATTATGGATAAGAGAATGGGGGCTAAAATGTAAAGAATAACTACAAATCAATAAAGAAAAAACAACAATCCATTATATGGGCAATGATATAAATAATTCATAGAAAAAGAAATAAAAACGGCCATTAGATGAATGAAAAAGGTTATCAACCAGTCCCATTACTAATAAAATAAATGCAAAATAAAACTACAAGATAACACTTTTAAATATCAGATGGATAAATATCTGAAAGTTTGCGAGGATATTGGTGTTGAGAGTGTAAGGAAACATGCAGTCTTTTATGTTGTTAGTAGGCACACATTGTGGTACGACTTCTAAGGAGATCTATTTAACAAAATCAATAAAAATTTAATTAAGTATGCAATTTCACATCTAGGAGTGTATTCTAGATATACCCAATGATAGGTTAAATACGTCATGTTACAATATACACACAACATACAGTACAGTATTAAGAAACACCTAAAAAGAATGTGATAGATCTTTATGTGCTGATATAAAACAATACCCAAGGTATGCTGTTAAGAAAGCAAATAACAACCAAAGAAAACCAAGGTGGAGTATACACTGGTATTAAGGTACAACTTGTAGAAAGGGAAAGATGAAATTGCCACTTTTATAGGTCAAAATGATAATGTACATTAAACAAAGTAACAGTGGTCGTCCCTGTGTAGGAAAACTGAGTGTTTGGGATGCAGGAATATGACAGAGATTTTTCAGCACATATATATATATATGCTTGAATTAAACAAATATTAGGTCTCATCCTATCTTCTTAATCTCATATTTTCATTTTCTATTCTCTGCTGCTTTAGGGGTAGTATCTCTCTGAGTTATTTTCTAGTTCACTAATTCTCTTTTATTTTTATACAGAGAGATTTTTGTGAGATTTTATATATGTGTATATTATATATGTAATATATGTATATATGTATACATATATATGTATATTTTATGTATGTATATATGTATACTTTATATATGTATATTATGTATATGTATACTTTATATATATATGTATATATGAAGAGAGAGAGGGAGTGAGAGAAAGAAGCCCTTTTGTATTTTGGATTATGTGCTATTGCTAAGGAAATAAAAAATAAAAAAAAGATTTATTCACATCTTGATTTAGAGGATCAATCTAAACATTCAACAGTAATAGTAACAGGTTAGTTAAATAAATAATGATATCTTTATGATGGACTAACATGCAGCCATCAGAAATCAAGTTGTAGAAGAATGTTTATGCTCATGGAAAATAGTTTATGGTGTATTAACAATTTTAAAACATAGACTTTCTAGTTGCCATATTCATAAAAATAAAAAAAGTAAAAATGATGTATAACCATGTAAGTAAATGTACCTAGGAGAAGACAAGAAGTGTCTATATGAAAATATTCTTCTCACAATTATTCACTGAGTTCTTACTGTGCATAAGAAATTCTTCAGGCTGTTAGGCATAGAAGTCTGAACAAAATAGTTATAGTTCTGGTATTCATGGAGCATAGTTTAGCAGAAGACATGCAGAATCAAGAGAGAAAAAATAAAATTATACGAGAAAGAATTTTAAGAATTACTCCAGACTGGGTGGTTAGAGAAGCTTCATTGAGGAGGTGACATTTAGGTTAGCCTAAATGGTCCTATCAGTTATAAGCTTGTAATGCTTAAGATTCATATGAGATATCCAAGTATCACCATCAATAGTGATTATTTGTGGCTGATGAGATTAGGTCCTATCCTGAAGGATAAGGAGCCAGTCATGTGGAAAGAGGTAGATGAACATTCCAGGCAGGTGGAGCAGTGTCTGCAGAGATGGGAAAAAGTGTACTGTGTTCATGGCCATGAGAGAGGTCCAGTGAATGCAGAGCAAGGGAGAGAGGGAGAGAACAGCACATGTGAAGATGGAAAAGGGAGGTCAGACGTAGCTCATACAGGAGCTTAGAGCTAAAACAAGGAATTAAGATTTGGTTATAAATGCAGTGTGGTCGAGAGTTCAGATGTCATTATAACTGCACACTTTTTCCTCTGGCTGATTTTAAGAACTTCTCACCATCTGTGGTATCCTAAAATTCACTATGAGTAATCTAAGAGTGAATTTCTTTTTGTTTATATTGTTTGGATTTATAAGGACTCTTAAATCTGCCTTTAAAGAGTTTCAAAAAAATTCTCAGTTGTTTTCTCTTCAAATATCACCTCTGCCTCATTCTGTCTCTCTTCTCCATCTAGAACTTAAACAAATATCAGGTCTCATTCTATCTTCCTAGTCTCTTTCATATTTTCATTTTTTACTCTCTGATGCTTTTTGGGTAATATCTAAGTTATTGTCTAGTTCACTGATTCTTTTTTATTAGCATGTCAGCTGTTAAACCCATTGAGTCTCTATTACTGTATTTTTCAACCCTGGAAATTCCGTTTGTTTTTATTTCAAATATTCTAGGTTGCTTTTTATAGTTTTCTGTTCCATGAAGATATTTTTTAATATATTGTTTTTCTCTAAATATGTATTATAAAATGCTTCTGTTAATTTAATATAAAGTTTCTGTCAGACTGTTTTTGCTGTCTGTTGGTTATGCTGATTCTTCCTCATGATGCTTTATGCTTTGTATCTTGGTATTTTCTGCTGTGTTCTATTCATTATCTTTGGAAAATTATTTCTGAGGCATCTTTGAAACATAGTATAACTTCTTTCAAAGATAATTTATGTCGGTTTTATTTTGTTTATGCCTATGTATACTTCTAGAGTTTGGCCATAGCAAATCGTATTTCCAGCTTTTTAATATCCCTTTCAGTTCATGAGAATTTAGCCCACAAATTAACTAGGGGACCATTTTGTACTTAGTTCTAGAAGAGAGCTTATTTTTTCTCTCACAGATCTGCTCAGAGCTGGGGAAATCTTCCTTTAAATCCCTGGGGTGGGGTGGCTACACCTGCCTTTTGGTGTCCCAGCTTTTTGTGGGGAAGTGTCCTATTTCATGCCCCACTTTAGAAAGGTTTAGGGATTTGATTATTGTCTTTGTTGTTTGATGAGGTTATAATCAGTTCACACAGTTCAGCAAATACCACTGGGGCAAAATACACCATTTGATTCTCAGGGTTCTTAATTTCCAATAGATTTTGACATAGTAGTTCTTTGCCATAAGATTGGCCCTTTGATGCCTTTAATAATATTTTTAAAAAGTTATTCATTATAATTAGTTGTTTTCAACATGAGAATTGTCCAAACAATGTAGCCTGCCTTATCCTCAGAAAAAGAAGTTGATTATAAGTACAGTTGGAAACCACTGAAGGTATTACACAGAAGAATGATTTTATCCAATTTACTTTTAAAAAATTATGATATGGAGAATGGAGTGGAGGAGGCAAGAGTGAAATCAGTAGGCTTAATGAAAGACTATTGAGTAATCTAGGCGAGCAGGTTGGTTTGAGCTGGGTTGTGGCAGTGAAGAGGGAGCAAAATAGGTAGGTTTAGCTATATTTTGTAGATTAGAATAGAAAGGACTTGTGGATAATTGGATATTAGATAAGGAGATGGAGTCATTCACAGTAACTCCTAGTTTTTGTGTTAAACAACCATTTGAATGATGGTGCCATTGAGTGGCTGCCATGATATGAGGACAGAGCAGATGGTGCGGGTTTGATTCAGGGTTGTGTGTGTGCACACTTATGTTAAATGTTTGTGTATATGTAGAAATAAAATTCAGTTATAAGCTTGTAATGCTTAAGATTCATATGAGATATCCAAGTATCACCATCAATAGTGATTATTTGTGGCTGATGAGATTGGGGGAATTTTCTATTTTTCCACATTTTGACTGATAAACATATATTTTATTTGTTTTTAAGGAAAAAAATGTTGTTTTAAAATAGAGGAAGCCCCTGTATACTACAGAAACTATAATTCCTTTTGACAACTTGAAATTGATCATCTTTATATTAACATTCCCATCTGTTTCCACTTCTGTATGTTATTTGTGTGTGTTTGTGTGTATCCACCATACTGTAAATTACTTTAGTGTCAGAGACCATGTCTGATTTATTTCTTATCACTTTTCCCTAGTATCTACCACATTGCAGTACACGTGGTAGATGCTTAATAAATGCTGAGTAAATGAAAGCTTTTACAGATTAAATATACTCCATAGCTAGTTTTTCATTAAATTATGGATTAGACTGCCCATAAGGATGTTGCAATCACAAACCAACATGTTTTTCCATTCAGAGTACCCAAAATTATACCAGCAGAACCTACTTTTTCACGTTAAACCCAGCGAAACCAAGGTGGAGGCTGAACTTTGGAGACTCACTCATATCCCTTCCACTTGAGTCCTAGATGGGCTGTCTTTTCCCAAAGGAAGCAACAAACTGAGCATTGCAGGAACACCTAACCAGCCCAGGCAGGCTTCAGTGGCACTAACCTTAAAGCATTAGCTTGCCTACAGCTTTGCATAAGCACAGATGGTATGAGAAACCTCTCACTGCTATGGACCCCCAGACATACCATGGGCCTCCCTTCTACCATAATAAGCTTCCCCACTCTCCCACAAGAGTAGACTGTATAATGATGACATTTCATTCAGCAAACCCTGGAAGAGCATGGGGTTGGTTTCCTCTTGTTTTATTGTTGTAACTACTGCATAAGTATAAACCTTCTTAGAAATCCTCAGAGTGTAAAGCCTGAGACAGAGCAATCTCTCTGGAGCCAGCAGGCTCCTCACTCATCAATTATGCACATGCTGGTGTCATTCTCAGGGCTGGACTATAGAAAAGCCAAATAGCATAGACAGGTATTTAAAAGTCAAATTCTCCTAGACTCTCGATGGAGTCGAAAGCAAGATGTACAATGCAAGCCAGAAAGTGACAAAAATGCTCTGGTTTCCATAACTCTCTTCACCTCTCCTAGAGTTTCCCTCTCTAGCTATAACCCCACCAGTGTAAAGATTGGGAGATTTTTCAGTGTTCCTGCAAAACAATGCCCAGTGCCCATCCTGCTTCAATGCTCTTGTTTTGGCAGCTTCCCAGAGGGCCTGTGCCAAAGCCACAGGCTGTCTGGAGAGAACACCCAGCTGGCTACCCCGAGGAACACCACCACAGAGACGCTGAGTCAGGCCCAGCCAAGCAACAGCAGCTGTTGCAATGGGACTTTGGGGAGTGGAGGCCACCTAGTGCTCTGTGTTAGCAAGGCACTGAACAGCATCTGCAAACCACAAAAAGCCAATGCATAATGCAGAACTGCATGCTCCACTTTCTACCTCTTTCTTCATTGTTCTCCCAGGAAATGTAAAATAGATAGCTTGGCCATGGTTTCTGCCTACAGTCATGTCCTTAAATACTCCTGTCTATGGCATTATTTTCCTATACCCAGGCATCTTTGGAGAGTCAAGGCAATGCATACTACAATGGAGCTTAAGCATGATAGCAGGAAAAAGCGTGGTTGGTTTTCAGGTAATTGGTTCTTCAGGCCTCATTTTCTATATTCTGAGATCCCTGAACAAAAGGCACTAGATGTAATGGTGAGGCTGAGTAAAGAGAGGAGGTTCTGGTGCTGCTGGAGCTCTGGGTCTGCCATACCTTGACCTAGGCACTAGGCACCAAACCCAGCCTCCACTCCTTTGCTGCTCTCCTCAGAATTCTATCCAAAGCTCCCAGAGCTCAATTGAAAGCACCACGCAAAAAGTCAAATACTTCATTAAAAGCAGCAAGAGACTCTATTGTAAACCTGCAGCTTTTGCCCATCAAAGATCAGACACTGGGATCCAAATCGGTTCTGGTTTCAATCAGAGATCAGATACTGAAGAGATAGCTTGTGGTGTGTATCTTTTCAACGTGCTGCAGAAAGCCCTTCTGTTTCTCCTGTTTTTACCTTATTTTTATACGCTATAGAGACCCTCAAGAACTGCTGCTCATAATACACACACACACACACACACACACACACACACACACACACACACATACCCTCATTATGCTAAGCTAGGGAGAAGCGGAGAAAACACTTCAAAAGTTAAGCAAAGATTTGAGTTTCAGGTTTATTGAATTCCTGGAAATGCTGTCCCTCCTCCTGAGAAAGGTTAGTGTTTGGAAACAACTTTAATCGGGCTAAAGAGAAAGAGGGAGGAAAAGACACAGGGAGAGAGAGCGCTGGCCGAGGGAAGAGATGGAGAGAAAGAGAGCGGGAATTGTTAATTTCAATTGATTTTCTGATAAGGTTTCATATCCTGAAGTGTGCTTCAAATCTGAGAAGTGACATCTGCTGAGATCGCCCGTCAGTGTCTGAATTCTCCTGAATGTAATTAGATCTGAGACAAGATAGAAGACTCAGTACGGTGGCCCTTAGGGAGGAAATGGTCTTTGAAAAGAATTATGTTAATCAGACTAGCCTTCTTCTTGCATCTGTTCTGCTGTTATTCTGGGTAAAATTAATAGGTCTAAGGAAGGATCTGATCATAATGACAATCTGGTCTTCACAGCAGGAGGTTTTATAAAGGAGTTGAACTGTGCCTTGTTGAGAACACTTAAAGTAATTAGTTACAGGGCTACTCACTTTCTTTCCTTTTTAATAATAATAATGGTTATTAATGTTTACAAATTAAAGAGTCTTACTCTAGATGAAAGGAATGCTGAAACGGAGACTCGGGAGTAGACGCCTGTACCTTTATGCCCCCTGCTGGGGTTGAAGCTCCTACCACAAACCCCCCTTTTTTGTGGATTGTCCTCCCTTTTTCACCTCCCCCCAACCGATCCCTTCCCTCTTCGCTCCCCAGGGCACCACTAGAAACAAAGTGCTTAGAGCTTACAGTGGGGAGGAGTCAGCAGAACTCAGGGCAGAGGCTGTGAAGTAGGTGCTCAGTAAATATTTGCTGGTAGGATGGAAGAGAGAGATGTAGAAAGGAAGAAAGACTAGAAGTAAAAAAAAAAAAAAGGAGAAGAAAAAGGAAAATAACAGGAGGAAGAAAGACTAGAAGTTAAAAGGAAAAGAAAAAGAAGGAAGAGAGAGAGAAAGGAAGAAAAGAAAGAAGGAAGAGGAAGAAAGGAAAAGCATTCTTATTGCCTCACTAGAAGGTGTAACTTCAAAGGAGGGGCAAGGGTTGATGTTATAATTTGTGTTCAGTTCTCTTCTCTGTAAGTCTATAAACCAGAGTGGGCAAACTGACAGCCAGTGGGCTAAGTTCTGCCCACCCCTTGTTTTGGTAAATAAAGGAGGATTTTTGGCCTATAGGTTTACATATTGTCTATAGCTGCTTTCACACCTACACCTGCATAGGCTGTATGGCTGTCCCAAGCCCAAAAACTTACATATGGCCTTTCACAGAAAAAGTTTGCTGATCTCTATTATCATCTCTTGAGATAATTTGATGTTACGATACCCTCAGTGGGACTGACCTTTCAGAATAGAACTGCATGATGTTCAGAGACATGTAGTCTCTCTTAGGGGTGTAGGCAGTGGGGTAGGGTGAGGAAGGAGGGATGAAGGAGGGTGAATTGTTTTTTGTTTTGTTTTCTTTTCTTTTCTTTTTGAGACGGAATCTCACTCTGTCACCCAGGCGGGAGTGCAGTGGCGTGATCTCGGCTCACTGCAACCTCTGCCTTCTGGGATCAGTGATTCTTGTGTCTCAGCCTCCAGAGCAGCTGGGATTACAGGTGCACGCCACCATGCCCGGCTAATTTTTGTATTTTTGGTAGAGACAGGATTTTACCATGCTGGCTAGGCTGGTCTCGAACTCCTGATCTCAGGTGATCCACCCACCTCAGCCTCCCAAAGTGCTGGGATTACAGGTGTGAGCCACCGCACCCACCCGGAGGGTGAACTGTTAAACTTCTGTCTTCTCCATCTGAGAACACATCCCAAGAGGTCGAGATGCAGTGTGTCTGGCCCATGTCCACAGGGCTGAAGGGGGCTGCAGAGGGGGCAAGATTGAAAACTGAAGACCTACTTTGTCTCCTAGCAAATTGTCACCACTCAATTTAATGTGTGTGTACAACTGACAATGCAGAGTGATAAAAAAGTGACATAAAGAGAAGACTTATGTCCAAGATCTTCCTCATACTGACTCCGTCATCCTAGCCAAACCATTCAACATAGGTCCAGTCTTCTGAGCTTATCTTCTCTCTTGTGAAATGGAAAGTAATATGACTTTATAGCTTTAATGTGTTAGATAAGCAAAGTGTTTCAAATAGGTTGAAAGCAAAATAGTTTTAAGCAAACAGTTATTACATAATAGTGATAATAGTAATTTTGTAATAATATGATGGACCTGGATAAACCACTGTTCGTGTGCTGTGAAAGGGCAGACTATGGTCTCCTGAGATCTGGCTCTAACAGAAGATCCTATGTCTAAAAGGCATTTTTGATAAAGCTGAGTGTGCTGAGGCATCTTGAAACTATAAGACAATGAACCCTAAATCCAGTGGCATAAAACTACAAGCATTAATTTCTTGCTCACACATCTGGCAGTCAGCTGGAGTTTACTTGATCTAGAACTGGCTCAGCTGGGCTTAGCTACAAGTTGCAGATCTGGTTCAGTGAGGATGTTTGTCTCATGCTTTTTGGACCAGCAATTTCCCAAAGCATGCTCTTTTCACAGTGATAGGAACATATGAACCCAAGCCTTTGCTTGCATCATATCTGTTAACATCCCTTTGGCCTCAGCAAGAAATAAGAAAGCATGTTCCTCTCACCATGCAGCCAAGGCAAGTCAAATGGCCAAGCCCAACCCCATTGGGTTGGGAAGTGTATTCCTCCATGGAAGTCAGTCAGTGAGAGTGAGGATTTGCTGAAAAATAATCTACTATAGAAGACAAAGCACTAGCTAGGTAGTGCCTAGCATACTCTTGAGCCACTGGACCCAGTTATTTAACCTGCTGCCATTTTGGCACACGTTAGTGGATCATTGCTGGAGGTGGGACTGTAGATCCACTTGCCAATCTGGTGAACAGCTAACCCTTGGCCTCGCATTTGTGTTTTTTCACATCTGTGAACTGCGGACTGTCAGGCAGAAAATAAAAACCTGCACAATTTCTCCAATAACTCGAATTCATTGATCAAATTTTATTTAAAAATCTGCATGATTTAAGAAAAAAATTAATTTCTTTTGAAAACATAGTTGTAATAAAGGCACAGGATTGAAGATAATGGTAACAATGAGGCAGAGGGAACCAGGACCAAAATCAGATTTCAGCAAGAGCTGAGGTCACCTTAAATAAGAATGACAGCCATGGGCAGGGGGTCCTAATTAATTAATTACACCTTAATTGAAAAAAACTGCCTTTGTTCTTCTATTGTCCTCACTGTCCTCTAGAGCTGTGGGAATGCTATGGCTTCTGGGGAAGGGAAGGGAAGAAAAGGGGTAAAGCCAGCTCTTTGTGTTTCTTTCTCTGTCTTTTTCTTTCTCTTCCTCCTGTTCCACAGGAGGTAAGGGTAAGGTTACCATAGGATCAACAGCTTCATAAATATGCAGAAGAAAGACAAATCAACTTGAAATCCAAAAAAATAATTAAAATATAAATAGACTTGTTTGTTTCAAGGATTTGCAATGAATGCTTGACTCAGTCTGAAGATTAATCAGTGATGGGTAATTATACTTTCGCGCACACACACATCCATGCACACAAAAGGACAACCCTGGGCCCCTTTAAACAACATGAATACAAAAACAGTGTGAGTTTTCTGGTTCGAACTGAGGTGAAGTCACCTGAAGCTCCTTGCTGAGTTGGAGAGTTTGCATTGTATCTGCTGCTGAGCCACCAGCACATGAAGGGGTCATGGGTGGAGCATCGCTGTTATTTACAATCAGCCCTCCTTCTCCCTCCTTCCCTCCCTCCCTCTCTTCTTTTCTTCCTTTCTCTTTCCCTTCATTATTGTTTTCTGCATTTTCTCCCTGAAATTTGACTTTTTCCCTGCCAAAGGAGATAAGCAATCTATTGGTCCACAGACATTTATGAAGTTTTAATAACTGCGCCAAGCTCTACAATAGACAATAAGGTGAGGAAACTCAAACTCTGTCCTGTAGGAACTAGGTATACAACATTTTTCTCAATTGTGGGTAATTTTGGCCCTCTAGGAGACATTTGAAAGTGTCTGGAGACATTTTTGATTGCTATGGCTTGGAGTGGGGTGGGTGCTATCAGAATTCAGTGGGCAGAAGCCAGGGAGACAGCCAAACATCCTAAAATACACAGGAAAGCCCCCAAACACAGAATTATCAGATCGTAAATGTCAGTAGTGCTGAGGTTGAGAAACCCTGGTTTAGAAGGACAACCAAAATACAAACACGTTAAAGGCGAGTTACTTCCAGGCTGTGACAAATAAGGGCCCACATGTTCTATGATACTTGGCTTCGATCAAACTGTAGGTTTTGCTCTATCTCTGGTCTCTGGCTTTTTCCAGCTCTGCAGGCTCCCAGCTTTGCTGTTGCCTTTAAGAACATGGAATTGTTGATCATGGTTGTAGTATTAGGAATAAAACCCCTCTGCCCTAATGCACCAAGCCTCCATTCCTTGAACCCTTCTAGTGGCTCAGTATTCAGCCATCTATCCATCCATCGATGCATGCATGCATCCTTTTATCCAGCCAGCAGTATTCATGTGGCACTACTAGAGTTATTCAAACTCTACTAGGTACATCACCCTCTCAGACAAGACTTACTGGGAAAAAAATCCATGTTCAACATGTGAGTTGCAAACAACCATGGCTGAGCACTCCATGAAAATGGTTTTGCCTGATACCCATGGGCAATGTCCCTGTTTCCTCCTCTGATTAATGCCTCCAATTCCCCATCTGTTCAATGGGAGTATGACTCCCACCCATTGCATTGTTCGTCAGGATATGCACCCAGGTAATGAGACTGGTCCACTGCTGGAGGAAGAAGAAAGGAAGGAAAGCATGGTAGCATCCTGCCTCTGCCCCACACTAGTTTTGTAGCCTTGGGCATGTTTCTCAAACTGTCTGTGCCTTAGTTTCCTCATTTGTACAATGAGAATAATAATGGCACGTTAGTAAAAGAGTCATTTGTACAATGTGAATAATAATGGCACGTTACTAACAGTGAGGATTGAGTCAATATATGAAAAGCGCTTAGAACAATGCCTAGCACGAGGTAAGAACTCAAAAACTATTAACCATCATTATCAATTATCATCAGTACTGAGAGAGTAGTCACTAGTTTGGAGATCACGAAAAATTTTACTAAGTGTCAGAGGCCTGGAGAAAAGCAGTGAAACCCTATATTTAGCAGTGAGACCCTTAAGGAGCACCTTCTTTTACCACAAACTGTTAAAATAGCATTTTTCAACCTCAGCACCCTTGAGATGTAGGGCCCAGTAATTCTGCATTGTTGGTGGGGGGGACTGTGCTGTGCGTTGTAGAACGTTTAGTAGCATCCCTGACCTTTACCCCACTAGATGCAATAGCATCCTCCCCCCTAGTTGCAACAACTAATGTCTCCAGACATTGCCAAGTGTCCCCTGGGGGACAAAATCCCCCTGGCTGATAATCAATGTCTTAAAAATTATGATTAAAAAATTAACGACAGTAATAATAGTCATGTGTGAGGAATTGCCCCCTTATTAATGGCAATTCCCTTTTGATTGGGTACCAAGGCAACTTACATATGCTGTGTGTAAACATAGATGTTTTGAAAATACTTTCATTTTGCCAAATTTAGACTCCTTCCCATACTGTAGTAGGGTCGATACCTCTGAGACAGTATGCTTCCAGTCCAACTTAGTTAACACGAGGTGAATGGATAACAAATGCTCAAAAGAATAAGTTCCTTCTCAAGCAGAGATAACTGAGAATCTTGAGATTAATTCGTATATTCCACCCAATTATAATGTTAATATAAACATGACTTCAGAAAAATAACAATATAAATATGTATTAATCAGTAATCATGCACATGTCTCTATCAGACTTCCAGTCACACAGGTCTTGACTCGGGGCCTCATGGTAGTTATCACTGAAGTGAATTTAAGCAGGTTTCTTATGCTTTCTAATCTTCCATGAGTTCTATAAAATGGGGCTAGTAATTGCACCCACCTTATAAAGATTAAGTGAGAGAATTCATGTGAAGAGCTTAGCACAGTATAAGTCACATAGGAAATAGTATTAGCTATAGTTGTTGCTAAAATGAGAAAAATGGTAAGTCAAAATTTTTAAAATAACATATGGACACAGATTGGTGCCCTTTTCTATTTTCAACTGATTTCAGGTGCTATTCCACAAAATTTGGGGCTCCTAATTGTACTGGGTTGAATAGTGTCTCCCCAACATGCATGTCCACACAGAACCTCAGAATGTGACCTTCCTCAGAAATAGAGTTTTTGCAGATGTAATTAGTTAAAATGAGGTCATGCTGCATGAGGGTGGGCACTGCATCTAGTGACTGGTTCCTTCTATGGAGTCATGTGAAGCAACAGACACGTGGGGAAGAGGGAGGGCATGTGAAGAGCTGGAGTGTTGCAGTTACAAGCCAAGGGACAGCAAGGATTGCCGGCCACCAAAGAGAGAAGGAAGGGTTCTTTTTCTGGAGCCTGCAGAGGGAGCATGGCCCTCCCAACACCTTGATCTCAGACTTCTGGCCTCCCAAACTGTGAGATAATAAATTTCTGTTACTGTAAGCCATGCGGTTTGTGGACTTTGTTGCAATAGCCCTGGGAAACAAATACACCAGCCTACTCTGTTTCTCAGGCTCTGCTCGGGTGGGTGCTGCTGTTTCTTGACTTGGCAAAAGTAGGTTCTCCCACAGGTGGTTTTAACCATCTGCTTATTTCAGTCAGCGCCAGCGTCACTTTTGATTTTTTTGTTCTGTTAATGAACTTAAGAACGCAGTCACTCCAAGCAAGCTCTGATATTCCTTCCTGAGCAGAGTTTTGTTGACTCACAGACTCTTGTCTTATCCTCCCCATTCCACCATATTTCCTTATTTCAAACAACCCCAGATGAAAGCATGGCAGTCACGTTCTCCTCACCTTCCAATCACAAAGTTTAACTTAGTTACACTTGGCAACCCTTCTACTGATACATGTCTCATTTAATTACCTTCTGCTCTTCTTCATTCTGATCAATGGGTCCTCTCCACTGAATTGTCCATTTATTCACCCTAAAGCTTGAACCATTTACAAAGACTCACACCTCTGGCAGAAATCATTGTTGACATCAATGGCTCTATAAATAGATGCTGCCATTTTCCCACTGGACCTAAAGTAACATAAAGCATTCATAGACTCCTGGGCTTGGGAGGGACCAGAAAGATCCATGTCTTCCTGCCACTCTCCACCCTCTGCTTCTTCCTGTTCAATGCATGATTTTTCTCTACAACATTCTTATCAAGTAGACATTCAGTCATTGCTTTAAAATCTCCAGTGATCGGACATTCACTTCTTACAACTGTCCATTTTATCTTTAGTCATTTCTAGTGTTAGGAAAGTCTTTGCGCTGATATAAAATCTGCCAGTCATCCTATCCACTGATCCTGGTTTTGCCCTTAGAGCCCAAACAAAATAATACTCATCTCTCTTCTTAGGCTTTCATTTCTAATAATAGTGATTTCAAATTCACCACCCCACCCCCACCTCCTGTATAGTTTATCATTTTTTTACTCCAGCTGGAGATACCTTTACTCTTTCAGTCATTCAATTACTACATTTAAAGTCCCTAAACATTTAAAGTTACTCTCTGTTAAATACATCACAAGTTATATTTTTATAGTATGATCCTAAAAGCATACACAGCATTCCTAGTAATTTTAGAAGGGACACAGTAGACTGGATTATATCAAGCCATTTTAAAAATACATAGTTTTCATCTTGTTTCTTCATCAAAGAATAAGAAGCTTAACAGTAAAGACACATGCAATCCTAGTATAGATGTGAAAGAGCTAATAAAGAAAAAATGCATTAAGATATTCAAGGAAAAGGCTGGAAAATATTAATTGAGAGTAAACTGGACTTTGGACAAATGTGAAAAAGGAAGCAGAAGGAGGATTTTGTTTTTAGCTCAAATCTGTGGTTGGGTCTATGTTCCAGTTATTCTTGTTGTTCCACAAACCACCCCAAACTTATTGGTGTAAAACAATAACATCTCATTATAACAGCTTTTGTGAGTCAGGAATTTGGGCAGGGCCAATGGAGATGTCTCTGCTCCACCATGCCTTGATCCTCAGCTGGGAGGACTCCAATGCTGGAGTGACCAAAACCCTCAGGAGCAGGAATCCGGAGGCCTCATCACTCATATGTCCATCACTCACATGTCCATCACTCACATGTCCATCACTCACACGTCCATCACTCACACGTCCATGACTGGCTTAAAGGCTGGGTTCTGCCAGCACTGTCAACTGAAACATCTACATATGGCTTTTCCAAGTGGTTGGGTTTATTACAGAATGGCATCTGGGTTTCAAGAGGGAGGATCTTAAAAGTGAGCTTTCTAAGAGAGTCAGGTAGATGCTGTATGACCTTTTCTGACCTCACCTAAAAAATTATGAAGCATCACTTCCACCGCGTTCTCTTGGTTACCTCTTGATGGGGATGCTCTGAGATTACCTTATAGAAGATTATGTGGGATGCGAAACTACTGTTGCAGCCAACTTTGGAAAATATAATCTGGCATTGTCTGGAAAAGTAAAAGTCACCAGTGTCCAGTGAGATTACTAAGCAGAAATAACCCAGAACTGAGGAAATCCTTGTGGAGGACACCTTCCAAGCAGGACAAAACTACAACCTTATATTCATCTGCATTATATTTGACCTTGTTCTCCATATACAGCTTATACATAGAGAATTTTCATGTTGGCATGGTTTCTTGCACTCTAAAGAGTAGGAAAAATGTGAGGTTACTGGTATCTTATATGACAGGCTAAGGCTAGGCATCTCCACAGAAAGCTCAAAGTGGACATAATTGAGCATTTCTTAAATCCTGTAGTGCAGGTGCACATAAGAGAGATAGCTTCAGTGTTGTTTAATCAAGAGCATCAAGTTTTAGATCATGGTCATTAGGTCTAGGAGACATGGCTTTCTTAGCAAAATATTTGGCATTCATTGTTTGAGGGTGCTGTTCTGTCTGTGAATAAAGAAGGCAGTGAGTCCACAGCCCCGATTCCTTCAACTTGGAGCACATTTGGCTGCAGTGCACTGCCAAGTCAACTGTACTTTAGGTACGTATTATTGACAATCAGAGGTACGATGAAGAGCCTTACACATTCACCTTTCTGCTTATCTTGTTTTTATCCATTGCAAGATTTTGTTGTCAATCCAAATAAAAACAACCTTGAATTGAGTTCAAGGCATCATTCTAGCCTATTCTTGAACTTAGACTAGAACTTGTGGTCTAGACAACACAGCTCTGGGGAGGAAGTCTAGAAAGAATTGGGAAACAACGTCTATGGTCCCAAAGCTGTAAACAGTAAGAGCTGAGTACATTCATCTCCCCTTTCACCCTTGGATGGTAGCAAGCAAAAGTAATAATCAGCAAAAACCATGTAGTGCCTGGACAAAGTACACCTGACTTTTCAAAAATAATATTCCATCAGAGACCCATGACCCGTCCCCATCAGGATGTCCTGGTTATGGTAGTTACTGCTCATGCCAGCCATTTGATAATTACCATACATTATCATCTATCACTATTTTTCAACTCATATTTATTTGACTGATGATCAATGGCCTTAAACCCATAGGAAGACTGTTGTAGGTATGATTATCTCTCTGCAGTATTTTGTGCCTTGGATGTACAATTTAGTAACCTAACTTCCCAACGGTGCTATTCATTTGTTTTCTAGATTTTATTCATAATTACAATTCCGAGCTTTGACCGTTCTTTTCCTTCCATAATGAATGCATTCCATTTCCACTCTCCCAATCTGAATGCTTTGACTGATTTTTCAAGACTAGTTCCAATTCTGTTTTCCCTAAAGCTTTTCCCAAACTGTTCTGTGCACATCTACCTCACATTCATCTCCTTCTTCTGCAAACTCCTCCTATCACGCTTGCCATCTGTCTCCCTCACTTTGACGCTTTTATCACATTCTGCCTTCTTTTCTTACTTAACTGTTCCTTGCGTGTTTGTGTTGATCTTTCTGTAGTTAAGTAAGGTTCAGAGTTCCTGGGATGACAGGGACTATTTTGTTGTTGTTTTCTTCACAGTCCATGTACAAAATAAATATCTGTTAAACACACAAATAAACTCAGTTGTTAGGAGTAGGGAGGCATCTGCCAAGTGAATCGTGCTGTTTCTCTTGTCCAGTCCCTTTTCTGACATACAAGAGGCCTTTATGAAGCGTGTGGCTGGTACAGGGGCTGCATTCAGAAGAATGGAATACAGCAAACTAACGGGGAGACTAAATCCTCGACCTGAGCCTTCCAGGAAGCACACTTTCACACTTTGAATATACACCAACACACTTGTCCTCTTGAAACAACTATGAAAATACATCCTGAGCTGTGTCGCAGCTCACTTCTTCTAAGGATTGTATAAGAGATATCTGTCATCCATGAGATCTTTTCAAGAACAGGCTAGCAGATGAGGGCTTGGATGATCTGGTTTACATTCCATAAGACAAAGAAGTCCCAAGATCAGCCGTCAGAGATACAGGAGCCAAGAATGATAAGCCCAGAAACCCAAAGAACCAGGCTCCTAAGTTTATTCCCGGTGTTGTCCCTGCCTCCACCTGGCTCTCTCCCAAGCATGACTTCACTAGCCAATGACTAATGCCAGGGGGACCCAATGCAAACTTCAGGAGAGGGCCTGGAAAATGTAGTGCCAGGTGGAAGTTTTGAGAACAGAAACCATTGTGTTAAGTTGAACTAAAGAGAGGCCTCAGCTGGTGTGGTCTCCTCAATGGGGTGTCTCTGCTTGGAGTCCTTTCTAGTGCCTTTCCTACTCAAGGGCCTCAGTGAGTATTCCTCATCCAAGAAGGGGATGGCAAACTTTTTCTATAAAGGGTCAAACAGTAAATATTTTAGGCTTTGCAGGTGTTATTAGCCAGGGTTCTCCAGAGAGGGAGAACCAATAGGATATATGAGAAGGGGCTTATTAGGGAAATTGGCTCACACGATTGATCACAGTGGCAGAGAAGATCACAGAGGCACAGAAGTCCCACAGTCAGCCATTGTTAAGCTGGAGAACCACAGATGCCAGTAGCGCATCTCAGTCCAAGACCAGAAACCTCAGAATGAGGAAAGCTGATGGTGCAGACCCCAGTCCAAAGCCAAAGGCTCAAGGGCCCCTGGGAGACACTAGTGCAAGTCCCTGAATCAAAAAGCTGAAGAACCTGAAGTCTGAGGTCCAAGGGCAGGAGAAAAAAGGCATCCTGATCAGGGAGAGAGAGAGAGAGAGAGAGAGAGAGAGAGAGAAAGACAGGGACAGAGAGACAGAGAGAGAGAAAGAAGAGAGAAGATTAGGGAAGAGAAGAGAAGAGGGAAGGGAAGAGGGAAGGGGAAGGGGAAGGGAAGGGGAGAGAATTCTTGCTTTTCTACTTGTTTGTTTCAACTGGGCCCCAGCTGTTTGGGGGATGCCTGCCCACATTGAGGGCAGGTTTTACTCTGTCTGCTGACTTACATGCCACGTCCCTCTAGAAACACCCTCACAGACACACCAAGAAACAATGCTTTCACAAGCCATCTACACTTCTCAATCCAGTCAAGGTGACACCTAAAATTAAGCGTCACAGAGGCTATTTTGTCCTCATTGCAACTGTTTCTCTCTGCCATTGTAGCACAAAAACAGCCAAAGATCTACTGAACACATCTGTATTTCAATAAAACTTTACTTATAAAAATAGGTAGAGGACTGCATTTGGCCTGTGGCCCATAGTTTGTTTACCCCAGATCTGGAGAAATCTCTATGTGTCTCAGCCTTGTTCCATTTTTGTGGCCATATCTCAGCTCTTACAGCCCAGGTCATTTAGAATTGCATCTCTCCCTCCCTCGCTTCCTGCCCCACCTATGTTCTGCATATCTATTTGAAGTCTCTGTTTTCCCCATGAAAATTTCATGGGTTGTTCCAACCTATTCAACTCAAGTGAGTTTTCTGTAGCCCTGTGGCATTTATAGTTGGTTCCCTAGAGTTTAGAATATACTTGTTTCAGAAGTATTCATTTCCTCTTTCTAACAATAGTGTGAGGTCCTTGAATGAAGAGAACATGTTTTATATTGATATGTGTTTCTTATACCTTCCCTATTACAGCTTGGCAAATAGTAAATGTTTAATAAACACTTGCTAATTGATTTATTGATATGTGTCTACAATAGTGTGTATTTGTTCCTTACTCTGTGATGTAGGTTGAATAATGGCTCCCAAGATGTCCATATCCTAATCCCTGGAACTTGTGGATGTTGCTTCATATGGTGATGGGGACTTTGCCAGTACGATGAAGTTAAGGATCTTGAGATGGGAGATTACCTTGGATGATCTGGGTGGGCCTCAGGTAACCACAAGAGTTCTCATAAGGGTGAAGCAGGAGGAGTCAGAGTCAGAGAGATGATAGAAACAGAAACAGAGAAAGAGATTTGAAGGTGTTCCACTATTGGCTTTGAAGATGGAGGAAGAAGGGCATACACCAAGGGATGTAGCCTGCCCATGGAAGCTGGGAAGGGCAAAGAAAGGCAAGTTTTCTCCTGGAACGTCCGTAAAACTCCACATTGCTGACACCTTGACATTAGCCCAGTGAATCATATTTCAGAGTTCTGGCCCCCAGAATTCTAAGAGAAGATATTTGTGTTGTGATAAGCTGTTAAGTTTGTGGTAATTTGTTACAGCAGCAATGGAAACCTAATACCCCCCATGACAGGGAAACATTTAACGATTAAAAACACCAAGAGACATTTTTGTGCCCATGTCTGGATGCCATATGTTTTTGAGCACTTATCCTTCACTGAAGAGGGAAACCTGAAGCTAGTGGTTTAAAAAAGACAATAAAAGAGTTTACTTGTTTATAGGAAGGCACTTCCTGGTGACATTCTGTGTATAAGCTCTTCTTCAAGGTGCAGAAGAAAGAGTAGTGGTCCTGGCAATGTGGATTAAGATCCAACTTGGCTACTTACTATGTGACCTTGGACAAGTCACTTAGCCTCTTTGGTAGTACAGTCTGACAGCTGGAAGGGTTGTAGGAAGTCTGTCCAGCCCCACTTAATTGGTCCCAGTGAGGCAAATCTAGCCTCTCTGTTCATCTGGACTTAATAAGACATTACTATAAGCTTGCAATAAAGCTAGTCAATAAGAAACCCAAGGGGCAGCTCTGTCATACAGATTGCTGAGGAATTCAGGGGCTGCAGAGCTGGTGAGCAGCTGCAAGACTCTTCCTGCAAAGGAAAAGTTACAATTACTCCTCAGTGGCCCCTCTGATTAAAAAAAAATTGCTACCAGATTCAGGCCCAACAGCGAGGTGATTATTTCCAGAAGGATAGGTGAGAGCACATTTTTTTTTTTTTTTTTTTTTAGCTATTCTCCTAGATTAATCATAGAGGTCCTAATGGTGCATACCAGGCTGCTGTTATCATTATTATTGTTAATATAACAATAATAACAATTTGAATTATTATATTATTTATTATCATATTATTGTTATATTAACAATAATAATGATCGCAGTTTTATAAGAATAATCATTATTTTTTTAACTTGGAAAAATTCAATATTAACTCTTTAGAGCAGAATAGACTGTAATGGTCAAGTATATCACCTTAACTTTGCAGACATTCTACTGGGCTCCCCAAAGCAGTCCTTCCAAACCACTGCCACTCTCTTCTGTCCCTTACTGTCTTTGCCTCCAAAGAGAAGTTATCAGCAATGACTGCCTCATCCTCCTTCCTCTGTACTTCAAACTCTCTACCTTCATGCATCTTCTACTCTTCTCTTCTCTCTTGGAGAACAGAATGTTCTACTACCTGTCCAAAGCAAGCCCTTCTCCTGGGATCCAGCTGTTTTACTCCATCAATTCTTTCCATTTTCCCTTATATTGTCAAATACTCCTCACCTCTGCATCTTTCCCTTTAGACTGTTAACATGCTCAAGTCCCCCATATGCTAATAAGTGAAAACAAACAAGAGCACTTTCCTTGAACCCAGGTACCTCCTTAGATTATTAACTGCATCATTTATTCCCAGCTATTCTAAGTACTATTTCCTCTCATCACCACCCAGCTAGCCATGAACATCTTTCTTTCTGGCTCCCATTACAAATAATTAATTCAAATTACTCCCTACATAACTAAACTTTTCCTAATTGACAGCTTCAAAGGTTCTTCTTAGTTCTGACTTTCTTTGACCTCTCTGCAGTATATAATCGGCCACCCCCTTTTGCAACTATCACTTCCCTTAGTTGGCATTAGATTGCTCGATCACTTAATTTATTCTTTTTAAAGTGGAGTCTTGCTCTGCTGCCCAGGCTGGAGTGCAGTGGCGCAATCTCAGCTCACTGCAACCTTTGCTTCCCGGGTTCAAGCAATTCTCCTGCCTCAGCCTCCCGAGTAGCTGGGATTACAGGCATGCACCATCAGGCCTGGCTAATTTTTGTATTTTTAGTAGTGATGGGGTTTCACCATGTTGGCCAGGCTGGTCTTGAACTCCTGACCTCAGGTGATCCGCCCATCTCGGCCTCCCAGAGTGCTGGGATCACAGGCATGAGATACTGTGCCCGGCCCACTTAATTTTTTTCACTGAATGTTCAAAGCGTTATGTCTTTAAAGGAACTCATCATATCATTTTTTATATTTTAGTTAATGTTCTTAACTTCCAGAAAAATGGTGTGTATGGTTTTTTTGATGTTGTTATTGTCATATGTTTTTTAAATGAAGTTCCAATACCATAAACAGTAGAATCACATGAATGCCTGGCAAAAGAATGAAGCTTCCTGGGTGCCACTCTAGGCCTCCTAAATCACAATCCCTGGAGTTGATGGGCAAGAGACCCAGAAGCACTTCCCTTTATGTATCCCCCACGAAGGCTCCCAGGAAACCTTAGTTTCATACCATGCCTGAGCCAGTTCCACAGAGGCAGGATGTACTGAAATAGCTTTGGTGCCCCCTCTAGGCCTTCTGGCCTAGTGCAGCTGGAAATTGTCATGAGCGATAAGAGAATTATTTCTCTTGGCATATTCCATGGGTCTAGTTGAATTTTTTCTGTATTTAGAACCTTCCAGATTTGAGACAGAGACTACTAGGTGCATCTGGCTCACTGGGCTGCCTTCTCTGCAGCAGCCGTCTTTTTCCAAACACCTATTCTGCATTGGTGAAGAGATTTCTGCTTAGTCTTGGTTTGATACATCTTAACACACATTACAGAGAATTCCAGCATGCCTCCTAATAGAGCTTGCCTGAATTATGATAGTAATTTGGGTAAACACCTTATCGCCACTCTCTGACTGTGAAGTTCTTAAGGGTAGACTAAACTAATTTCCAGGGGTTTGGCATATCCATTGTATTGCCTTATTTCATCCAAACAGATGAGGTCTTTTCCCTCTCTCTCCCCATTCCAAAAAGTTCACCTCCCTTTTCTCCTATCTACAACCTACACATTTTTCAATTCTTACTTTTTCCATAAAGCTCATCCCAAGAAGTTTTAATGGTCATTGATCACTCCTCTTCTAAACTGCCCAGAAAACTTACAGTCTATTCCAAAAATGATCTTCAATTATATTCATTCTACTATATAGGGCAGTATGGCATAGTAGTTAAGCTTATGAGCTCTGGATCCAAGCAAACCAGATTCTGAAATTCAACTTCAGCACTAAATAACAGTCTGAACTTAGCTCTGGGACTCAGTTCAACACCTATGAAATAGAAATCATATAATATATACCTCATGGTGTTTTTACAAGAGTTCAATGAAATAATGCATATACAGCCCACAGCACAATGCTCAGGATATAGTAAGTACTCAATAAATGCTAGCTTTCTAGAGCGATCGTGTGGAAGTCAGATTAGGCTAAGTTATGCTATGGTAACAAGTAAGCTCAGACATTACATCTTACAAAAGCACAGGGTTTTTTCTCACTTTCACGACACGTCTTTCCTAGCACAGTTAGGAATCAACTTCACATTGCTGTACTGCAGAAACTAGGCTGACAAAGGAGCTGTTACTGTAACATTGCCAGTCATCACAGCAAAGGGAAAAGAGACCATGGCAAAGCAAGTACGGGCTCCTAGAATTTCTGCCTGGGAATGACACACATCACTTTCCCTTACCTTTCATTGGCCAAAGTCACAAGGCAGAGTCTGACTTCAGTGGAGGAAGAAAAGAATAATTCTCTCTCAGGACGGGGAGGGAAAGAAAGAGTTATACGTCTTTCATTTATGTTCATTTTCCAATGTCAGTTATATGACTGACATATCTTTTGTACTCCTCAGAACCTAGCACATAGTAGGAAGTGAATACCTATTTTATTGATGGATAGTAGGTGTTCATCATGTCTCTACATTTTGAGTTGAGTTGAGTGATTGAAGGAGAAATTCCTCAGTGATATATAGCAAGTGTCTAAAAGTGTCAACTGATGAATTGACAGCAAAGGATCATAGATCCCTGTTTCCTTAAAACAAATGAAGCCATCTACCTGGCACATATGCTTCACTTGAACATCTTCCAAGTCCGTATTTGCCTTAATATTTTCTTTTAGAGTAATTTTTTACTTTGTTTTCTACAAAATGTATGATGTTGCTGCCATCTTTCCATTTAGATCCACAAATCCAGCACATGCAAAACTCTTTATTTCCTCTGGGCGCTGGCCAGCAATTAGGGCACAATGCCTTCTAGATATTTCGGGGATAAACATGTGGACTGGGCATCTGGGCACCCAGTAGATATAGCCTCTTGCTCCTGAAAATATGATTCTTTAAATAAATGTCGAAGGATATGTTGATAGTCCAAAGGCACAAGTCTTTAAAGAAAATGAAACCTAATCCCCCAGGAAATTCTGAGTCTCTAATTATTTATTATTATCGATTATGTCACCCTGGTTTTCTCCCTAAGCTTGAGTACATTTCTTTCAAATCACTCTCAGTCTTGAAACTTAGAGTCAAACTTCCTTCCTGGGGCATATTTATGGCTCCAGTGCTTCTGTGACTCTGTGACTGCACCAGATATTAATGTCCCTGGAGTCTTTCTTATGCCAACAGCAGATTAAGCCTCTACTGGGAGAGTCTTTTGCTTCTCAAGAGTTTTCTTTCAGTCAGTAGTGCTCAGACATCTCACACGACCTAACTACCAAGTTCTTCCTGTCTCAGCACTAGAAAGAAATTTCCAGGGGGGAAAAGCTATCTCCTTTCAAGTCCCCTACTCATAATTTACCTTCTCCGTTTTCCATAGGGCAGAATCCCAAGTGGGAATGAAAGTGCTCAAGTCACTTAATGCTACTGGTTTGGAGATGGGGTGGGGGGTGGGCAGGAGGCACATCAAAGAGCTTCCTGAAGTAAAAGGATGCCAACCTATTTACAAACTCACTCTTTCCTTCCTTTCTTCTTAGTGTTCTTCTTCCATTCTTATCAATATTTTCACTGAATTATGTGTAAACCAAAATTTGAATTGAATCCCTTTAGCAACTAGCTCTTTTACAAGCTGCTTTTGATACAGACTGCTTTTGAAAGCTACATGCCTCTTTCCAATGCAAGCCTGTAGCAAAATATCTCACTATTTAAATGTACTTATAACTTACTTTCCATTGCAAGTCAAGAGAAGTAAAATGAAGAATTTTACACTTTGTTTTTTTACTATAATAGCTCCAGAGGTTAACATATTGCATGACACATATAAGGTGTCTAGTAAATAATAACACGATGAAAGCCCGATATTCACTCGGGCTATTCATGCATGGTGGTAAGCAGATACTGAACTCACACAAACTTCCTGAGTTCAGAACCAAGTTCCACACCTACTAGTTCTGTGATGTATCATTTTTTTCTGCCTCAGTCTTCTTACTTGTGAAATGGGGGAAAATACTACATGGCTCAATAAAAGTTCAGCTGCAGAAAGCATAAAACATTCCAGGTATTTTAAGCAGAAAAGGATTGAACACAGGGAATCAGGTGCTTACAGAACTGGGGGATAATAGGAGGAGCAGGCTCTAGGCTCAGCCATTACAAACAAATTTTAAAGTACCACCACTGTACTGACCCACTAAGATAACTTTTGCATCTGACAGTGAGAAAGCTGGGGAAACAGGAGGTCACTGCCCAAATTTTTGAATTCAGGATCCCATCACCTTAGATGTAATCCAAGAATCAGAAAACTACTTGGAATTGCTGGCTCCAAGAACACCTGAAATGCAGCAGTCTGGAAGCCATCACCACAACTGCCAACTCCAGGGTCCAACTGTTAGACCAGCTGGATCCGTCCCTTAGAAAAATGGGCTCACTTACCACTATTTATCTCCCCACTTAATTCAGTAAGGAGTTCAAGTTTCAACTCCTGATTGGACAAACCAAAATCACATTGACTAAAGCATCCCTGTAAAGCATTCTGGGAAGTCTAGTTTTCAGCTAGCTGCTGTAGTATTGGAAGTAATTCTAGAAGGGGTACAACGACCATTGATCAAGCCAGGCTGTAGTACGCCCACAGGATGGAGTGAAATTGTTTATGAAAAGTGCCTTAGCATAGTGCCTGGCATCTCCATAAATGTTAGTGGTTATTATTTTACCTAAGGAGGTCTATCCCATTAGCTTGGGTGAGGCATCCATACACATTTTGTAAGCACAACAGGCATAGAGAAACATTTAACCAAGCAGTCCCACAAAATTCAACTCTGTTATTTTTGGTACTGGACATTGCCAAAGCCCGTGCAGCCATTTCCATGTCCCACATTCCTGCTTTCCTCAGATGACTGGAGATGAGGGCAAAACCTCCTTCCAGTCTCCTGGATAAACACTGCAACACTTTTGCAGAGGGCTACCCTACAGGACATTCAGTTTGGCCAACTGCTTCAGGCTACAATTATCTATGGAAGTCCCTCGCATGGCTTTGTCCTTTGTGCTTTTGGGGGATTATGCATAGGTGTGTGTGTGTTCTCTTTAGTGGGGGATGCTCGTTTCAATGATGATGTTCTCCTGTCTCCTAAATCATGTGTCCTTTCCCCTTCTGAGGTCGATTCCAGTTTCCTTCCCTTTTTCCCTTCTTTACGCAAATCCTCTGAGCACAGTTCTTTCTTGTCAGTCAAGTCATTCCTCAATATTTTGGGTGAATCTTCTACATACCAGTTCCTATGTTAGATCCTGTAGATCAATGGTATTGAAGCCCTCAAGGAACTTACCTTTTACATAGAAAGACCCATGTGATGCTCTAAGAACTCAAAATAGAGGGATCTACTTCATATTTGGCTGGGGTCATGAAATATATCTCAGAGTATAAAAATATCAACTGAGGCTTAAGTGGAAAAGGATGAGTAGGACTTAGCCAAGTCAAGGGAGCTCAGGGGATTAAAAGGGTATTCCATAGAAAGAAAGATGTATACACAAAGATCCTTTCTTTTCCGCACAGATTAGTGGTCAAAAGATAGATTTTTGAGACAAGGGAGTCAAGTTTCTGTTGTTCCACTTATTAATTACATAGCAATCCCATCCGGGACAGTGTCTGCAGTTGAATGTGGTATTGGTGAGATTGTCAAGCCAGGAGCCCTGACTTGCCATGGCTAAGTTGTGAGCAGATAAAATAATCCAGACCAATCAGATACTGTACCTGGAATTTGAATCTTGGGTGGACTGAAAGAAAGACTAAAAAGGCACAAGTCCATTTATCACAGTGGTAATAGGCTCTAAATCATCCATTATTTTTTAATACTTAGTTTCTGTCCTTCTGAGGTGGTATTTTTAGGTTATTTTCTCAATTCAGTGAGCTATCCCACACTTCCTGATAACTTTCATTTTTGCCTGAGTTTGTCTCTGTGGCTTGCAACTTAGAAACCTTATGGGACAGAGAAGGGAGATCATGGGCCTCTCTAGGAATTTCCAGACATACTTCTATGGGCCATGGTATGGGAATTTGAGACAATCTTAGCTGGATTTGGGGGGAGCAGAATGATCCATAAATTAACATCTGTTAGTACATTTATGTCTTAGAAAAAAAGCCTGGTGGGAGATACACTAACATAGACACTTTGCATGGTGGGATTACGAGTGATTTTTATTTTATTCATTATGTCTTTTGATATATTCCAGAATTTCTATAATAAATTGCAATGGGAAAAATACTAATTAGGACATGGTAAGAGCCAGACATCATGGCTTATGCCTGTAATCGCAGATACTCAGGAGGCTGAGGCAGAACATCACTTGAGGCCGTGAGTTCAAGGCCAGCCTGAGGCCTGAGCAACATAGCGAGATCCTCTCTCTTAAAAAAAGATTTTAAAAATTAGCTGGCCACAGTGATGCATGCCTATAGTCTCAGCTACACAGGAGGCTGAGACAGGGAGGGCTATGGCTTCAGCTCAGGAGTTTGAGGCTGCAGTGAGCTATGATTGCGCCACTGCACTGTAGCCTGGGGGATAGCGTAAGACCCTGTCTCCAAAAAACAAAACAAAACAAACCATGGTAAAACACATGACTACCTCCCAAGACTGCTGTGAAAGCCAAATTATATAACATGTGTGAAAACCTCTGAGAAATATATGGGGTGATTATTGATACATCCTTCTATGTTCACAGCAGGTGCTATTTTCACAGTTCATACCGGGCAAGCAAGCCCACCTAGAGACAGCCTTGCTGATTAGTCAGAGATGGCTGGGATGCTTTCTCCACTCTCCTTCCACACTCTGCAAGTGATTCTCAGCACTGGTGCCTCTTCGGCAGCATAGCTGCTTCCTAGGGGGCTGACACAGAGCTAACAGGTAGAAGCTTCTGAAGCATTGAGGAACTGATGCTACCTCTGGGAGTTGCACCACAGTATTCCTACTGATTCTTGAAAGAGACACATGGAAGCTTGGAGAAGCCTCCCAGAGCCACTCACAGCCAACAGAGGCTTCCCTGGCCTCCTGCACACCAGCCTCCAGCACCCAGTATGACACAGCTGAGACAATTCTCTGTATCACAGGGCCAGGCTCATTGGGTCAGCATTGGCCACCACAAGGTGAGCACTTGGAGCCCTCACAGTGAGTCATCAAGGCTTGGCAACACACAGAGAAGGCCCTCTACTCTGGTGAGGTCCTAGGAACAGTTGCCACCTACCCTAAGCCCTGATAAGGATCTGCGGAGGCCGTCGGTTTTGACAGGGTGAAGCTCCCTCTGCAATGGAAACCAGTGTGAGACTCTGGTAACTTTCCGCCCACCTTTCGAAGTATGGGCATCCTTGAGTACTCTGGGCAAAATTATCCAAGATGGCTACGGCTAATGTGCAGGACTTATCAGCAACCAATTATTCCTAAGGACTATTCAGAGACCTTCCACTGATGAGTAGGCAGCTCAGCTCAAGTTCAAATCCATCTCCTTTATCTAATAGTTCCTTTGACCTTGAAGAAAAATTGTCATCTTACTTGATTTTCGTGCTACTTTGTGCATACTGTATTTAAAGCATTTATCATACTCTGTAAATATTATAATATTTTTATATAATATTTTATAATTATATATTATACACAAATGTTATATATTGTGTTATATACTATACCAATTATATATAATTATATACTATACATAAATATTATATATAATTATATATTATACATACATATATTATGTATAAATATACATTATAATTATATATTATACAAAAATATGCATTATAATAATCATATATTATATATAATATATAATCATATATTATATATAATATATAATAATCATATATTATATATAAATATATAATCATATATTATACATAAATATATAATAATCATATATTATACATAAATAATAATCATATATTATATATAAATATATATATTTACAGTGTGATAAATGCTTTAAATACAGCATTTTAATTGTGATAAATGTTTTATTGTGATAATGCTTTATATATACATTTAGAGACAGGGTCTTGCTATGTTGCTCAGGCTGGTCTTGAACTCCTGGCCTCAATATATAAATCTCTCTCTATATATTGCCTATATATTTATATATGTTGCCTATATATACACATATACACATATAAATATATACACATATACATATACATACGTATATACATATATGTATTTAAAAAATATATATATATATCATCTCCTTATCTTTATCCAGAAGGCTGTGCACTCCTAGGGACAAGGAATGAACATTGTCCGCCTATCATAGTCTCTGGCAAGTAATGGCCTTAGTCAGTGCCTAAGAAGTGTTATTTCTTCACATCTATTCATTTAACAAATATGTATTAAATATCTACTCTGGGCCAGGCACTGTACTGACCATGGAGGACACAGCGTGGATGAGAAAAACCAGCCTCGATAGAGCTTACCTTCTAGCGGGAGACAGAGGAGCACAAATAGATTGTCATATAATCAATGTCCCATGTCAAGGAATGCCCCAAAGATACAGAGTGGGAGGAAGGAAGCTCTGTTTCAGATGTGAGTGGCCAGGAGATGGTCACATTCACACAGAGGCCTACGTGAAGTGCGGGAATGAGCTGCTCTGAGATAGGGACTAAGGGCATTGCTGGCAGAGGGGAAACAAGAATGAAGGCCCGTCCTGCACAGGGAGTAGCCCTGATGTATCTCAGGACCAGAATGTATCTTTAGGCGGCTGGAAGGAGAATAGGAGAGTGAGAGGAGGCGAGATTAAGGGGACAGATGGTGCAGGGTCTAGCCTGCTACGAGAGGAAGCTGGATTCTATTCTGAGGGAGAAGACAAGCCACTGAAGTCTTCAAGTAGGGGAATGATGTGATCTACTATGTTTTAATTCTGCCACATGAGAATTAATTCAATAGGATCTAGAGGGGAAACAGTGAGAGTGGTTAGGAGGTGCTTCCTAGACCAAAAAGATGTTGATGGCTTTGACTTGGGTGGTAACGCCTTGAACTGCAGAGATAGGAAATGTAGTCAGGTCTAGGATACAGTTGACTGGCTATTTTCAAGCTGCGAGAACTAGGCGGGCTCTTAGCTAGAAAGGAGGTTAGTGCTGAAACTAACAATGTTCACTTCCCAGCAATACTATGGAAATCTGGGCCAGGCGTGACATATGCAGGATCACAGCAGACAGACTGGTGGGAGCAGAGCAGACAGACCAGTGGGCAGGCCCTGGGTATCTGGCTGTTGCCTGGAGAGAGGTGGGGAGGGAAGAAGAGGGAAGCTAGAGGGCACCATGAGAACTTAGCCCAGGGTCCACACTGTCCCACCTCACATTTTCCCCAAAGCCCCTCACCAGGTGGTACGGGGGCTGGATTCTGGCAACAAAAAGTTCTGAGACCTTCACCATGGCCCCAGCAGCTGCTGTTTCTCCCCGTGACCCTATCCATAGGCTGAGGACAAGAGAAAAAGAAATCACAGCAGGAATAAGACCCTACCGCCACTCCCCAACCAGGTCTTGTTTTCCAGCCTGCTGATGGAGGCAGGAACACAGAGGTACATCCTTGGGGACACAGGACACCTTCTGTCATCTCCTGAGCTCTCTACAAGCAGCTGGCTCTACAGTTTTCCTGTGGGCCCTGGCCCCGTGCTGGCCACCAAACTTCAGAGCTGAGCACTTCTCTCTGAACTAAGGCCCTACAGCTCCTGGGTGTCACTTTTATTTACTCGCTGTTACCTGTGCTGCCAGGGGAATGGCCACTAGAGTGCTCACGCAAGGATCTGGGGAGATTTATTCTACTTCCATGTTAGTGCTCTTTAAAAAGCATGTAAAAAAGGATGCTGGGAGGTGATCCAGAGCTGACTGAGCCAACAGAGTGCAGAACGCTGGCACAGAAACTGCCCGGGGGGATTGATGACCACCCAATCAAGGCCAGATGGCTCTGCCCAGCAGTCAGGGTCCTCGGAAATCTGGACACATGTCCTCAGCACCTTCCCACCCCCACCCTGCCTTATGACACCTCCTTTACCAAAACCTTTTTCTCCCAACCAGCCGTTGTCTCCACATTCTAACTCCCACGCCACCCTGCACCTTTTCAGCTGAAGTGTCCGCAGCTCTCCCAAATCTTCTTGCAACCTGCACATTACTCCTGCCGTTAGCAAGGTCTCTCCCTAGTTTGGCTCGTGTAAAACTCCCTGTGATGGGCAGAATTACGGCCACCCAGAGATGTCCACACCCTACCCTCTGTAACCTGTGAATATGTTACCTTTCTTGGCAAATGGGACTTTGTGGGTGATTAATAAAGACATTGAGATGGGGAGATCATCCCAGTTTATCAGGGTGGGCCCAATGTAATCACAATGTCCTAAGAGAGCCAGAGAGTGGGTCAGAACAATGAGCTGGGGCCGGGCATGGTGGCTCATTTCTGTAATCCCAGCACTTTGGGAGGCCAAGGCAGGAAGATTGCTTGAGCTCAGGAGTTCAAGACCAGCCTGGACAACAGAGTGAGAGGCCCCTGTCTCTACAAAAATTTTTAAAAAATAGCCAGGCATGGTTGTGTGTGCCTACAGTCACAGCTACTTGGGAGGCTGAGGTGGGAGGATCCCTTGAGCCCAGGAGCCATGATCATATCACTCCAGCAGGACTCTAGCCTGGGCGACAGAGTGAGACCCTTTCTCTAAATAAATAAATAAATAAATAAATAAATAAATAAATAAATGAAAGAAAGAAAGAAAGAAAGAAAGAAAGAACCAGAGGCTGGAATGATGTGTTTGAAGCTGGGGCAAGGGGCCATGAGCTAAGGGATGCAGGCAGCTTCTAGACACTGGGGAAGGCAAGGAAACAAGCTCATCCCTGAAGCCTCCAGAAGGAATGCAGCTGCACCAACACCTTGATTTTAGACTTCTGACTTCTGAGAATGTAAGGAAAGAGATGTGAATTGCTCTAAGCCACTAAGTCCATGGTCATTTGCTGTAACAGCCATAGGAGACTAATGTGTTCTCCCTTTTCTGAGTGTGCTTCTGCTACTCATTTTGCTACTTCATCACATTCTGCCTCATGTGGTTCCCCAGACTGAGCCACTGTCTCCTCAACTGGCCTGGATACCCCAGGAATCCAGGGAACACAACTTGCGAAGTGTTAGCACATCCTCAGGGCTTAGCACAGCACATAAGCAGCATTCAGCAAACACCTGGAGAAGGGACCCAATCAAATGGGAAGAAGTGCCAGATAAGAACGGGAGCCTTCAAGCCACCTACAGATGCACACATTGCACCTTCCTCCCTTGCCTGGCTTGCTGAACATGTACTTACAGTTGAACATTTTGTTAGGGCTTCTGTGGTCCAGGCACAGCGCTAGGTCTTAGGCATATGATGGAAAGCTGGACAGGTGGTTCCCCTCTTACAGGAAGCAGACAGGCTAGTGGGAAAGACAAAGAGACAATATTAATGAACTGTGCTGTGGTGAGCTATGGAAGCATCTGGAAGAGGCAACTAAATTGGTCTATGGGGTCATTGAGGGCTCCTCGGAGGCAGTGACTTTTAAGATGAGATCAGAATAGATAAGAGTTAGGCAAAGAGAGCTAAGAGGGTGATGAGATGGGTGCATAAGAAATAATATGCAAGATAACACAGATGAAAACTTGTAGATATTCATACTCACAGCAGCATTTTTCACAATAGCCAAAAAGTAGAAGCAACCCATCTCCATTGACAGATGAATGGATAAAGAAAATGTTGTATAATGGAATATTATTATTATTATTATTATTATTGAGATAGTGTTGCTTAGTCACCCAGGCTGGAGTGCAGTGGCGTGATCTCGGCTCACTGCAACCTCTGCCTCCTGGGTTCAAGAGATTCTTCTACCTCAGCATCCCAAGTAGCTGTGATTACAGGCACGCACCACCACACCCAGCTAGTTTTTGTATCTTTAGTAGAGATGGGTTTCACCAGCCCGGCTGGTCTCCAACTCCTGACCTCAGGTGATCCACCTGCCTCTGCCTCCCATAGTGCTGGGATTACAGGAGTGAGCCACCATGCCCAGCAATATAATGGAATACTATTCAGCCTTAAAAGGGAAGGAAGCTCTGATTTATGCTACAATAGGAATAAACCCTGAGGACATTGTGTTCAGTGAAATAAGTCAGACACAAAAGAACAAATACCACATGATTCTACTTATATGAGAATAGTCAAATTTATAGGAATTTATAGAAAGTAGAGTGGTGGTTGCCAGGAGTTGGGGAAAGGGAGGAATGAGGAGTCAGTGTTTAATGTGTCTAAAATTTCAGTTTGGTGTGATGAAAAATTTCTGAGGATGGATGATGACGATAGTTGCACAACAAAAATGAATGTACCCAATACCACTGAAATAGACTGTTAGAATAGATAAAATGGTAAATTTTACTTTATATATATATATCATAATTTAAAAAATTAATATTTTAAAAGGACATATAATCAAAGGAAGAGGCTGTCACCTATGGACACAAATATCTGTAATCATCCTTAAGCGTCTTCTACCTGTAAAGACAAATAAGACCTGCTTCCTGTCTTAGAAATCTGGTAGCTTAGGAGGGAGAAATCACATTAGAAGAAGGCAACTTCACCTCGGAAGTCCGCAATTCAACCATTTTAAGAGTCTTACTTGTATACACCAAGGCCTCAGTCTTCCTTACTTCTGGTGTCTCTATAGAAGTATCCCCAGGCTGGGCGCGGTGGCTCACACCTGTAATCCCAGCACTTTGGGGTGCGAAGGCGGGTAGATCACCTGAGGTCAGGAGTTCGAGACCAGCCTGGCCAACATGTTAAAACCCCGCTTCTACTAAAAATACAAAAATTAGCCAGATGTGGTTGTGTGCGCCTGTAGTCCCAGCTACTCAGAAGGCTGACAGGAGAATCGCTTGAACACGGGAGGTGGAGGCTGCAGTGAGCCAAGATCGAGCCACCGCACTCCAACCTGGGTGAGACAGAGTGAGACTCTGTCTCAAAAAATAAAAAAATAAAAATAAAAGAAGTACCCCCAAAGAGCTGGGGTGCATCACACACAAGCCATGCTGGTGACTGTTGATCTGTGCGGTCTTGCCCTTACTGCTCGGTACATCTCTGGAATTTGGATGCCTCCAGCAGTATTAGACAGTAAAGCCCATGGAGCAAATTGCCGGCTTGCACACAGCTCTGGGTGGCCCTAGGGCAGTTGCACTCTCTTCAGTGGTGCAGTTATCAATTTCTATAATGTCTCTGCCTGCTGAACTCCACTGATCACCTCTCTCTATAGCTGGTGGGGAAATCAACACTTTTAGGGCCCAGCCCCTTCAGAGGGGGCCCACAGCAGAGGGGCTGGGACACGTAATCACTCAGGAGTCCTGTCTCCTCCTTTCTCTCACAGGAGGCACAGCTTCACTAGAGGAGGTGGGAGGTGAGAAGATGCAGATGGCTTTCAGTGCAGCCTCACTCTGCTCCAGGGTCCTTGTCCCCTCCACTCTTCAGACTTTGGGGTTGCACCTAGCTTACTCTGGCAGACTCGTTACTCACTTATGGAGATTTCTTTCTATAAGTCTCCACTTTTTTCTTCTTTCTGTGGGGACCCCCTCCCCATTCAGTCCATCAGATATATCTATGAAACTCTGAATTCCAAATAAAGGTTCAGATTATTTCCCATGGAGCCCCTGGGCCCCAGAGAAATCACAGGATGTTGCCTGACACCTGTAACAGGGTCCCTGAACATTTCGTGACAGTTAGAGTGATTTTCTCTGCCCAGAGCACAGAGAAGGTCTCTAGGGGAGTGTTGCCTAACCTCAAAATTGTCATATTCTAGTCTCAGCCAAGCCATCCTTTTACACCAATCTGTACTACAGTCTTATAAGTGTTTTCCTAGCACTTTTGAATTACATGGCACAGGAGAACAGAGGCGGGAGAGATTGATTCTGTCTAGGGGAGGTTGTTCAAGAGAAAGGAGTAGGGACAGGGTGATACCAACACTCCTTGACATCAATTGAACAGTATGCATGACACCGCAGAGCCCTGTTATCATGCACCTCATTATTGTACACACTCATACGCTCTGCAGGCCAAACCCTTCCTGAATACAACGAGGGCATGCCACCAGAAGGAGACAGCATAGGCTGGTGGGAGACGTTGGAAGTGGAGCCAGAGGACCTGGATCACTTCCGGACACCACCCAGTTCCTTCATCCTCTCAGCACTCGGATGTGACTCCCTCCAGGAGAACACATCGCCACTAATATCTTCGCTGCCTTCCTTTCAAGACCACCATGAGTCAGAGGAAATGCTTGCAGTGAAAATGCTTCCAAAATTGTCTAATGCTTTTACAAATATGAAATAAAAATAAAAGGAATAACAAAACAATAACAATATTCATTATAAAAAAGAATAATGATGAAAAGCTCAGCATAGATGAGTGGGCCTATGACATGGCTGATTACCATCTTTCAGTCAGCACATTGTGGATATTTGTCAGGTTCAGAGAAGCCTGAGTTTTGCAGAAGAAGGTCTGAAATCCATATATCAAATGCCCATTTGGGTGGTGGATCAGGAAGAGCAAGGGATGTGTCCCACACATAGCTGTCATGTGTCCTGAGTGACATGAACATCAATTCATTGTGCTCATTGCCCCATAATTTAAAAACTGCCTACCTTACAAAAGTAACATGAAAAAAAACCCCCATCAAATATATAGAAAATACATAGACAAAAAACCCACCAAGATATATAGAAGGCCAGTTCTAAATCCTGACACTGGGCTTCTAGAACAGGGCTCTAGATAGAATATGTAGAAGGCCAGTTCTAAATCCTGACACTGGGCTTCTAGAACAGGGCTCCTCTAAGAGCAAGGACTTGCTCCCCATCCCCTACCCCTCACCCCCAACACACAGGCTTGAATCCCTCCTCTCTAGTTTCCTCCCCAGATGTCCTGTCCAGGAGAGACTGCCCCCACTCACTGCACTGTAATGCAGAAATCAAAGGAGGCTACTGGGAGGGAAGGAGACTCACACCATACTCAGCTAAGTGAGAGAGTTGTTAACAGGGAGGTCAGGAAGGTCAGGTAAGCTGAGCAGGCCCCGCGTTGCCATGGAGTTTGTTGAATTAGACATGGAACAAGGAGATGCTGGTAAGATGAGGTGACCCTGGCTGCCTGAGTTACACACACTCCCAGCCAAAGGTGCACATGTAGAGCTCTGTTAGAAAATCACCTGGCCTGGACTTCTATTTTCGCTTATGGGGATTTGGGTTCTGGGGCTGGGGACAGGTGGGCTGTCCTACGTCCAGGGGGAGGAGGGAGAAGATCCAGATGGAAAGCCTAGCCCAAGTTCCTATACAGCATCTGGGTGGAAATGGGGAAATCACGGCAAGTGGGTTGAAACTAAGAGTCAGGAGCAGGCTAGAGCCTGTGTGAAGAGAAGCAAGACTGGGGAGGTGTGGACAACTGGCGAGGGATGTACTGCAAGCTGTGCCTCTGCTGACTGTCGGCTGCAAAGTGTGGGGCTGGGTAGGGGTGGCTTAAAGTGAAAGTCCAAGTATCAGGGCCCTTCTGCACCCTTGAAACCACTTACATATATTTTTAGTTTTCTCTTTTGCACCACTCATACTCCAACCTCCTCATAGAAGATTTCCCTTGCAGCTGATCTAGTGAGTTTTCACAATTAGCACCCACTTCTCAGATCTGCTTGGCAAATGGGCGTAGAGCTGGATGTGGAACTCATCCTCTGGAAGATAAATCAGTTCCTATATGGGTGCAACCTCATGCTTTATCACCTTCTTTCAACATGCAATCCCACAGGCAGGCTTTTCATGTAAGTAGCTTGAAGTGTTAGTTCCCGAATACTTGCCTAGGTTTTCATGGAAGAAGAAGAAGAACTAAGCTGCCTCTAGAAAAAATTTGGGTTGAGAAAAGCCCATAATGACACTTGATTCAAGGCATGTATTGTGTTTTATTATTGCTGATATTAAAGCACAATAAGCAATATTGTAGTTAATTTATCATTGGCCTTTACCTTATACTTTTGCAATATTTGCAACTTTTCCCTCCAGTCCCCAGAGAAGAATAGCAAGTATTTTACTTTATTAAGCACTTGTGGACTAGATTCAGAAGTACAGCAATAGCATTTAGTAACTTCCCAGCGTTAGGATTTAGAACTGGCCTTCTATATATTTTGGTGGGTTTTTTTTTTTTCATGTTACTTTTGTAAGGTAGGCAGTTTTTCTGGTCTAGGCATTTATTCCTTTTCCAAAAATCCAATCTATTCATCCAGTTGCTTTTTGAGCATATGTGATACACCAGGTGCTCTTCTAAGTACTGAAATTACAGTAAAACTAAAACCATCCAAAATCCTTGTCCTCATTTAGTATTCAGTCTACTGGGGAGGCTGACAATAAACAGGGTAAATAAGTAAAAGGCAAATAATTAAAATATATAGTGTTAGGTGGTGGTAAGTTATTTAGAAAAAAATAAAGGAGGGAGTGGGGTTATAAAACTTCAAGGGTGGGAAATAAAATTTGAGATCTTGGTCTAAAAAAAAAAAAAAAACTTTACTAAAAAAGCAACATTTGAATGAAGACCTAAAAGGAAGTGAAGGAGCTGGCCATGTGGTTGCCTGGAAAGAGAACATTCTACATAGAGAAGCAAGTGCAAAGGCCCTGAAGCAGGAATGTGCTTGGAATATTTAAGAAACAGCAAGGAAATCAGTGTGGCTGGAGCAGAATTAATAAGCAGAGAGCAGGAGACCAGCTGGATCTGGCTGAGCTCTGTGGGTCAGTGTGAGGCTTTCACCCTGAGGTGTCTGGGAAGCATCAGAGGGTTTGAGCAGGATGGCTTTGACAGCTGTATTGAAAACAGAGCATAAGGGACCAAGAACAGAGTCAGAGAAAATAATGAGGAGGCTATTGCAATAATTCAGGAGAGAGGTAATGGTGGCTGGGACCAAGGGAGTGAACATGGGGGTGAAGAAAAATGGTTAAGTTTTGGATATAGTTTGAAAATAGGACTGAGAGGCCTTTTTGACAACTGAGATATGGTAAGTGGGAGAAAGGGGAGAGTCAAAGACAGCACCAAGTCTTTGAGCCAGAACAACTGGAAGAATGGCATTGCCATAAATTGAGATGCAGGAGAACCTGGTTGGGAGGGAAGATCAGGAGCTTGTGTTTAGACACGTTGGCTTTGTGAAGCCTGTTATAGATCCAGTAGGTCAAGGAGGCATAGATGAATATGTGGATCTGGAACGGAGGAGGAAAAATGCATGGGGATGCACTGAAAGCCACAAGACTATATGGAATCTCCCATGTTATGTGCATGTAGGTAGAAAAGAGAAGAACTCCAAAGACTGAGATCTAATGCACTCCAACATTTAGAGGTTGGGTAGATCAAGAAGAATCAATGAAAGCGACTTTAGACAAAGCCACCTGAAAGTTTAAAAGAAAACTAGTGAATATGGTGCCCTGGAAGCCAAGTGAGGAAAGTGTTCAAGGAGCGACTGACTGGGTCAAATGTCACTGTTTATAGATGAAATAGTAGGTGGAGCAAGAAATTGCCATTATGTTTAAGGGGATCATTAGAGGTTTGATGGAGTGGTAGGAGAAAAAAAATCCTCACTGGAGTGGGTTAAACAGAGAATGGGGAAAAGAAATTGGAGAAAGTGAGGATAGACAACTTTTCAGAGTTTTGCCTTAAGGGAAACAAAGAAATGAAGAGGACTGCAAGAGAAGTGGGATCTAGGAGGATTTTTTTGTTAATATTAGATAAATTATGACATATATGAATGCTGATAAATGATCCAGAACAAAGGGGAAAGATGATACTTCAAGAGAAAGAAGGCAAGGAAGGGGGTTGCTGGAGAAATGATCAGCCAGGAGATGGGTTCCAGTGCATGGACGGAGCTATTGGCCTTGCTAGGGTCATGTGTAGTTCATGCTCCTTACTACACAAGGGGCAGAGTTTATGCATTTATATGCAAACAATTTTTTACTCACAAGAGGGCTTTGGGGCAGATAACTGTAGGCAATCTTTAGCCACTGAAAAACCACACCATTAGAATCCCATGGAAGAGGGGAGAGGGCAACATTGATTAGAAAATATAGTGATAATGCAATCTGAAACAGGAGACAGAAATAAGTCTAGGATATAAAGCCTTGTGGCTCTCTATTAATGTCTTCCTACTGTCTTGGTATGAGCCATGGAACCAAAGAATTTCCTTATGCTAGGTACTAATCTAGTGGCCTAATTTAAACTATAGACCCAAGAGATGGGTTGTGACCAAGTACACAGTACTCCTGGGTAGTCTTTCTCTAAATACTTGCTAAAGGAATGGATATAAACATGCAAAGAGAAGCCAAGATGGCCGAATAGGAACAGCTCCGGTCTCCAGCTCCCAGCCCCAGCGACACAGAAGACGGGTGATTTCTGCATTTCTGCTTGAGGTACCGGTTTCATCTCACTAGGGAGTGCCTAACAGTGGGTGCAGGACAGTCGGTGAAGCGCACTGTGCGCGAGCCGAAGCAGGGCGAGGCATTGCCTCACTCGGGAAGCGCAAGGGGTCAGGGAGTTCCCTTTCCTAGTCAAATAAAGGGGAAGCAGTCGGCACCTGGAATATCGGGTCAGTCCCATCCTAATACTGCGCTTTTCCAACAGGCATGGAAAACGGCACACTAGGAGATTGTGTCCCGCACCTGGCTCGGAGGGTCCTATGCCCACGGAGTTTCGCTAATTGCTAGCACAGCAGTCTGAGATCAAGCAGCCAGGCGGCAGCGAGGCTGGGGGAGGGGCGCCCGCCATTGCCCAGGCTTGCTTAGGTAAACAAAGCAGCCAGGAAGCTCAAACTGGGTGGAGCCCACCACAGCTCAAGGAGGCCTGCCTGCCTCTGTAGGCTCCACCTCTGGGGGCAGGGCACAGACAAACAAAAAACTCTGCAAGAACTTCCACAGACTTAAATGTCCCTGTCTGACTGACAGCTTTGAAGAGAGTAGTGGTTCTCCCAGCATGCAGCTGGAGATCTGAGAACAGTCAGACTGCCTCCTAAAGTGGGTCCCTCACCCCTGAGCAGCCTAACTGGGAGGCACCCCCCCAGTAGGGACAGACTGACACCTCATTCAACCCGGTACTTCTCTGAGACAAAACTTTCAGAGGAACTATCAGACAGCTGAATTTGTGGTCTCACGAAAATCCGCTGTTCTGCAGCCACCGCTGCTGACACCCAGCCAAACAGGGTCTGGAGTGCACCTCTAGTAAACTCCAACAGACCTGCAGCTGTGGGTCCTGTCTGGTAGAAGGAAAACTAACAAACAGAAAGGACATCCACACCAAAAACCCATCTGTACATCACCATCATCAAAGACTAAAAGTAGATAAAACCACAAAGATGGGGAAAAAACAGACCAAAAAAACTGGAAACTCTAAAAAACAGAGCACCTCTCCTCCTCCAAAGGAACGCAGTTCCTCACCAGCAACGGAACAAAGCTGGATGGAGGATGACTTTGATGAGCTGAGAGAAGAAGGCTTCAGACGATCAAACTACTCTGAGCTACGAGAGGAAATTCAAAACAACAGCAAAGAAGTTAAAAACTTTGAAAAAAAATTAGAAGAATGGATAACTAGAATAACCAATGGAGAGAAGGGCTTCAAGGAGCTGATGGAGCTGAAAGCCAAGTTTCGAGAACTACGCGAAGATTGCAGAAGCCTCAGTAGCAGATGCGATCAACTGGAAGAAAGGGTATCGCTGATGGAAGATGAAATGAATGAAATGAAGAGAGAAGGGAAGTTTAGAGAAAAAAGGATAAAAAGAAATGAACAAAGCCTCCAAGAAATTTGGGACTATGTGAAAAGACCAAACCTATGTCTGATTGGTGTACCTGAAAATGATGGGGAGAATGGAACCAAGTTGGAAAACACTCTGCAAGATATTATCCAGGAGAACTTCCCCAATCTAGCAAGGCAGGCCAGCATTCAGATTCAGGAAATACAGAGAACGCCACAAAGATACTCCTCGAGAAGGGCAACTCCAAGACACATTATTGTCAGATTCACCAAAGTTGAAATGAAAGAAAAAATGTTAAGGGCAGCCAGAGAGAAAGGTCGGGTTACCCACAAAGGGAAGCCCATCAGACTAACAGCTGATCTCTCAGCAGAAACTCTACAAGCCAGAAGAGAGTGGGGGCCGATATTCAAAATTCTTAAAGAAAAGAATTTTCAACCCAGAATCTCCTATCCCGCCAAACTAAGCTTCATAAGTGAAGGAGAAATAAAACACTTTACAGACAAGCAAACGCTGAGTGATTTTGTCACCATCAGGCCTGCCCTAAAAGAGCTCCTGAAGGAAGCACTAAACATGGAAAGGAACAACCGGTACCAGCCACTGCAAAAACATGCCAAATTGTAAAGACCATCGAGACTAGGAAGAAACTATAGCAACTAACGAGCAAAATAACCAACTAACATCATAATGACAGGATCAGATTCACACATAACAATATTAACGTTAAATGTAAATGGGCTAAATGCTCCAATCAAAAGACACAGACTGGCAAACTGGATAAGGAGTCAGGACCCATCAGTGTGCTGTATTCAGGAAACCCATCTCACGTGCAGAGACACACATAGACTCAAAATAAAGGGATGGAGGAAGATCTATCAAGCAAATGGAAAACAAAAAAAGGCAGGGGTTGCAATCCTAGTCTCTGATAAAATAGACTTTAAACCAACAAAGATCAAAAGAGACAAAGAAGGCCATTACATAATGGTAAAGGGATCAATTCAACAAGAAGAGCTAACTATCCTAAATATATATGCACCCAACACAGGAGCACCCAGATTCATAAAGCAAGTCCTGAGTGACCTACAAAGGGACTTAAACTCCCACACAATAATAATGGGAGATTTTAACACCCCACTGTCAGCATTAGACAGATCAACGAGACAGAAAGTTAACAAGGATATCCAGGAATTGAACTCAGCTCTACATAAAGTGGACCTAATAGACATCTACAGAACTCTCCACCCCAAGTCAACAGAATATACATTTTTTTCAGCACCACACCACACCTATTCCAAAATTGACCACATAGTTGGAAGTAAAGCTCTCCTCAGCAAATGTAAAAGAACAGAAATTATAACAAACTGTCTGTCAGACCACAGTGCAATCAAACTAGAACTCAGGATTAAGAAACTCACTCAAAACCGCTCTACTACATGGAAACTGAACAATCTGCTCCTGAATGACTATTGGGTACATAATGAAATGAAGGCAGAAATAAAGATGTTCTTTGAAACCAACGAGAACAAAGACACAACATACCAGAATCTCTGGGACACATTCAAAGCAGTGTGTAGAGGGAAATTTATAGCACTAAATGCCCACAAGAGAAAGCAGGAAAGATCCAAAATTGACTCCCTAACATCACAATTAAAAGAACCAGAAATGCAAGAGCAAACACATTCAAAAGCTAGCAGAAGGCTAGAAATAACTAAAATCAGAGCAGAACTGAAGGAAATAGAGACACAAAAAACCCTTCAAAAAATTAATGAATCCAGGAGCTGGTTTTTTGAAAAGATCAACAAAATTGATGGACCGCTAGCAAGACTAATAAAGAAGAAAAGAGAGAAGAATCAAATAGATGCAATAAAAAACGAAAAAGGGGATATCACCACTGATCCCACAGAAATACAATCTACCATCAGAGAATACTACAAACACCTCTATGCAAATAAACTAGAAAATCTAGAAGAAATGGATAAATTCCTCGACAAATACACCCTCCCAAGACTAAACCAGGAAGAAGTTGAATCTCTGAATAGACCAATAACAGGTTCTGAAATTGTGGCAATAATCAATAGCTTACCAACCAAAAAGAGTCCAGGACCTGATGGATTCACATCTGAATTCTACCAGAGGTACAAGGAGGAACTGGTACCATTCCTTCTGAAACTATTCCAATCGATAGAAAAAGAGGGAATCCTCCCTAACACATTTTATGAAGCCAGCATCATCCTGATACCAAAACCTGGCAGAGACATAACCAAAAAAGAGAATTTCAGACCAATATCCTTGATGAACATTGATGCAAAAATCCTCAATAAAATACTGGCAAACCGAATCCAGCAGCACATCAAAAAGCTTATCCACCATGATCAAGTGGGCTTCATCTCTGGGATGCAAGGCTGGTTCAACATATGCAAATCAATAAATGTAATCCAGCATATAAACAGAACCAAAGACAAAAACCACATGATTATCTCAATAGATGCAGAAAAGGCCTTTGACAAAATTCAACAACCCTTCATGCTAAAAACTCTCAATAAATTAGGTATTGATGGGATGTATCTCAAAATAATAGGAGCTATCTACGACAAACCCACAGCCAATATCATACTGAATGGGCAAAAACTGGAAGCATTCCCTCTGAAAACTGTCACAAGACAGGGATGCCCTCTCTCACCGCTCCTGTTCAACATAGTGCTGGAAGTTCTGGCCAGAGCAATCAGGCAGGAGAAGGAAATAAAAGGTATTCAATTAGGAAAAGAGGAAGTCAAATTGTCCCTGTTTGCAGATGACATGATTGTATATCTAGAAAACCCCATTGTCTCAGCCCAAAATCTCCTTAAGCTGATTAGCAACTTCAGCGAAGTCTCAGGATACAAAATTAATGTACAAAAATCACAAGCATTCTTGTACACCAATCACAGACAAACAGAGAGCGAAATCATGAGTGAACTCCCATTCACAATTGCTTCAAAGAGAATAAAATACCTAGGAATCCAACTTACAAGGGACGTGAAGGACCTCTTCAAGGAGAACTACAAACCACTGCTCAATGAAATAAAAGAGGATACAAACAAATGGAAGAACATTCCATGCTCATGGGTTGGAAGAATCAATATCGTGAAAATGGCCATACTGCCCAAGGTAATTTATAGATTCAATGCCATCCCCATCAAGCTACCAATGACTTTCTTCACAGAATTGGAAAAAACTACTTTAAAGTTCATATGGAACCAAAAAAGAGCCCGCATGGCCAAGTCAATCTTAAGCCAAAAGAACAAAGCTGGAGGCATCACGCTACCTGACTTTAAACTATACTACAAGGCTACAGTAACCAAAACAGCATGGTACTGGTACCACAACAGAGACATAGATCAATGGAACAGAACAGAGCCCTCAGAAATGATGCCGCATAGCTACAACTATCTGATCTTTGACAAACCTGACAAAAACAAGAAATGGGGAAAGGATTCCCTATTTAATAAATGGTGCTGGGAAAACTGGCTAGCCATATGTAGAAAGCTGCAACTGGATCCCTTCCTTACACCTTATACAAAAATTAATTCAAGATGGATTAAAGACTTATATGTTAGACCTAAAACCATTAAAATCCTACAAGAAAACCTAGGCAATACCATTCAGGACATAGGCGTGGGCAAGGACTTCATGTCTAAAACACCAAAAGCAATGGCAACAAAAGCCAAAATCGACAAATGGGATCTCATTAAACTAAAGAGCTTCTGCATAGCAAAAGAAACTATCATCAGAATGAACAGGCAACCTACAGAATGGGAGAAAATTTTTGCAACCTACTCATCTGACAAAGGGCTAATATCCAGAATCTACAATGAACTCAAACAAATTTACAAGAAAAAAACAACCCCATCAAAAAGTGGGCAGAGGACATGAACAAACACTTCTCAAAAGAAGACATTTATGCAGCCAGAAAACACATGAAGAAATGCTCATCATCACTGGCCATCAGAGAAATGCAAATCAAAACCACAGTGAGATACCATCTCACACCAGTTAGAATGGCCATCATTAAAAAATCAGGAAACAACAGGTGCTGGAGAGGATGTGGAGAAATAGGAACACTTTTACACTGTTGGTGGGACTGTAAACTAGTTCAACCATTGTGGAAGTCAGTGTGGCGATTCCTCAGGGATCTAGAACTAGAAATACCATTTGACCCAGCCATCCCATTACTGGGTATATACCCAAAGGACTATAAATCATGCTGCTATAAAGACACATGCACACGTATGTTTATTGCGGCACTATTCACAATAGCAAAGAGTTGGAACCAACCCAAATGTCCAACAACGATAGACTGGATTAAGAAAATGTGGCACATATACACCATGGAATACTATGCAGCCATAAAAAATGATGAGTTCATGTCCTTTGTAGGGACATGGATGAAACTGGAAAACATCATTCTCAGTAAACTGTCGCAAGGACAAAAAACCAAACACCGCATGTTCTCTCTCATAGGTGGGAATTGAACAATGAGAACTCATGGACACAGGAAGGGGAACATCACACTCCGGGGACTGTTGTGGGGTGGGGGGAGGGGGGAGGGACAGCATTAGGAGATACACCTAATGCTAAATGACGAGTTAATGGGTGCAGGAAATCAACATGGCACATGGATACATATGTAACAAACCTGCACATTGTGCACATGTACCCTAAAACCCTAAAGTATAAAAAAATAAAAAAAATAAAAATAAAAATAAAATAAAATAAAAAATAAAAAAAAAATAAACATGCAAAGAAATAAATGAATGGCAATCTTGTTCTTTATGCTGACATCAGGCTACAGAGGTAAGCAATTGCTCAATATATTTTGTCTGCCTTAGAAAAATATTAAATGTAAAATGCACGTATAAATATAAAATGTAAAACAGTTGAAGAATCACAGGCTTTGGAGTTGGACAGATATAAGTTTGACTCCCAGGTTTGCACCTCAATTAGATGCCTTCTTAAGCTATATGAGCCTCATCCATAAATGGGACTGGCAGTACCTCCTAACTTACAGAGTTGTTACAAAAGTAAAATCAAACAAAAATATCACATAATATTCTAGTAAAGTTCCTGGTACATATTAGATGTTGAGTAAATGCTGGTTTTAAAACAACTCTGCTTAATGACCTTGTAAAATTCACTGACTTCTCTTCTGCAGCATTTAACAATTTTTAGCTTGAGTCAACCCATGAGATGAGGCATTCCAGAAGATTCTCCCCCACTGTGTAAAATACTGCTTGTTTCTTTGAACATAAAACAACTCCTTCAATGCCTTCAGCCTCTGCCTCCCTCACTCCAATTTGGTGACTAGTTCTTACATTTTGAGTAGTTTCTCTTTGTTCTTAGGTTTGGACTTTTTTTTTTTTTTTAACTTATAAGGTACTGTTTTCCCAATGGCTATGAGATAGAAACTTAGGGATCCTGTTTTTCTTCAAGCCAAGCTTTTCCCCTGAACACATTTGTTGGAGACACTCCATGTAGGAGGAGTGACATGCAAGGCACAGGGGTCTCTAACCACAGCCTACCCAGGCCAGCTTTGCTGCACCGAAAGAGAGACAGCCACTAGGTCAGTGAGGGCGATTACTGTGTAGGGTTTCTTCACCCCCATCAAATTATGTGTGACTAGAGGATTTGTTTGACATCTCGATTCAGACGAGGTCAAGAATACTCAGCAGGGGTTGTTGTGAACATTAAGGATGTTCTTACAGGATCCTGAAGAGGCTTGTGGTGAGAGATGTTTCTCAGCAACTCACAGTCATCTACAAGGCCTGGTAAGTAATCTGAGAGGAAGTAAGCTTCTTAGGATCAGGAGTCCCCCATGTTTTCAACAGCCAAGAAAGGATGGCTTATCTATAAGGAAGCTTTGGTGGAACAAGAATGTGAAAAAACAAACAAACAAAAAAAACTCCAATGGAGATGAGGCAAAAATCTATGCCAAAAATATCTGATATCAAAGCACTCTAGCCAATAAAAACGGCAATTTTCAAGTTCACACAGGAAGCATTCCTTCCAGCAGCCCTGCCCTGCCCATCCCGTCACCTCCCACTATTACAAACATACACATGAGCCCCCAAATCCAGGAAACCACAAAAGTTTCCTCTCCTGAGACATTTATTAGGTTGATTGGTGCAAAAGTAACTGTGGTTTTTTGACATTAAAAGTAATGGCAAAAACCGCAGTTACTTTTGTAGCTCTGCTCCATCTACGTGGACCATAATTTTTGCCCGGTATGAACATCTTTGCGGTCAGCATTCCCTAACTTTGATGCTTCCCAACCTTTTTCACACTGGTGTTGCTGCTCTTGCAGCATGTTGAGAAGTCCCCAAGAAGCCACTTAAAGCTGAGGCCAGCTGCTCAGCTTCCTGATCACCTCAAGTGCTGATGGGATAAATATCTCAAAGACCATCATAACCCATTTCAACAGAATGCCACAGTCAGGAAGCTCTCCCTGGCTTCTTCTGTGTCTAAAACTTTCCACCTGAAGAATGTGGGTTTAGAGAACAGAGTAAAACTCCAGAAGAAACCCACAGAGTCAGGGTGGAGCCAAGATGGCCGAATAGGAACAGCTTCGGTCTACAGCTCCCAGCGTGAGCGACACAGAAGATGGGTGATTTCTGCATTTCCATCTGAGGTACCCGGTTCATCTCACTAGGGAGTGCCAAACAGTGGGTTCAGGAAAGTCGGTGCAGCGCACCGTACGCGAGCCGAAGCGGGGTGAGGCACTGCCTCACTCAGGAAGCGTGAGGGGTCGGGGAGTTCCCTTTCCTAGTCAAAGAAAGGGGTAACAGACGGCACCTGGAAAATCGGGTCACTCCCACCCTAATACTGCACTTTTCCAATGGGCTTGGAAAATGGCACACCAGGAGATTTTGTCCCCCACCTGGCTCAGAGGGTCCTATGCCCACGAAGTCTCACTGATTGCTAGCACAGCAGTCTGAGATCAAACTGCAAGGTGGCAGTGAGACTGGGGGAGGGGCGCCCGCCATTGCCCAGGATTGCTTAGGTAAACAAAGCAGCCAGGAAGCTCCAACTGGGTGGAGCCCACACAGCCCAAGGAGGCCTGCCTGCCTCTGTAAGCTCCACCTCTGGGGCAGGGCACAGACAAACAAAAAGACAGCAGGAACCTCTGCAGACTTAAACGTCCCTGTCTGACAGCTTTGAAGAGAATAGTGGTTCTCCCAGCATGCAGCTGGAGATCTGAGAACGGGCAGACTGCCTCCTAAAGTGGGTCCCTAACCCCCGAGCGGCCTAACTGGGAGGCACCCCCCAGTAGGGACAGACTGACACCTCACTCGGCCAGGTACTCCTCTGAGACAAAACTTCCAGAGGAACGATCAGGCAGCTGAATTTGAGGTCTCATGAAAATCCGCTGTTCTGCAGCCACCACTGCTGACACCCAGCAAAACAGGGTCTGGAGTGGACCTCTAGCAAACTCCAACAGACCTGCAGCTGAGGGTCCTGTCTGGTAGAAGGAAAACTAACAAACAGAAAGACACCCACACCAAAAACCCATCTGTACATCACCATCGTCAAAGACCAAAAGTAGAAAAACCTACAAAGATGGGGAGAAAACAGAGCAGAAAAACTGGAAACTCTAAAAAGCAGAGCACCTATCCTCGTCCAAAAGAATGCAGTTCCTCACTAGTAATGGAACAAAGCTGGACGGAGAATGACTTTGACGAGTTGAGAGAAGAAGGCTTCAGATCATCAAACTACTCCGAGCTACGGGAGGAAATTCAAACCAATGGCAAAGAAGTTAAAAACTTTGAAAAAAAAATAGATGAATGTATAACTAAGATAACCAATGCAGGGAAGGGCTTAAAGGAGCTGATGGAGCTGAAAGCCAAGTTTCGAGAACTACGTAAAGATTGCAGAAGCCTCAGTACCAGATGCGATCAACTGGAAGAAAGGGTATCGCTGATGGAAGATGAAATGAATGAAATGAAGTGAGAAGGGAAGTTTAGAGAACAAAGAATAAAAAGAAATGAACAAAGCCTCCAAGAAATATGGGACTATGTGAAAACACCAAATCTACATCTGATTGGTGTACCTGAAATTGACGGAGAGAATGGAACCAAGTTGGAAAACACTCTGCAAGATATTATCCAGGAGAACTTCCCCAATCTAGCAAGGCACGCCAACATTCAGATTCAAGAAATACAGAGAATGCCACAAAGATACTCCTCGAGAAGAGCAACTCCAAGACACATAATTGTCAGATTCACCAAAGTTGAAATGAAGGAAAAAATGTTAAGGGCAGCCAGAGAGAAAGGTTGGGTTACCCACAAAGGGAAGCCCATCAGACTAACAGCTGATCTCTCAGCAGAAACTCTACAAGCCAGAAGAGAGTGGGGGCTGATATTCAACATTCTTAAAGAAAAGAATTTTCAACCCAGAATTTCATATCCAGCCAAACTAAGCTTCATAAGTGAAGGAGAAATAAAATGCTTTACAGACGAGCAAATGCTGAGTGATTTTGTCACCACCAGGCCTGCCCTAAAAGAGCTACTGAAGGAAGCACTAAACATGGAAAGGAACAACTGGTACCAGCCCCTGCAAAAACATGCCAAATTGTAAAGACCATCGAGGCTAGGAAGAAACTGCATCAACTAACGAGCAAAATAACCAACTAACATCATAATGACAGGACCAAATTCACACATAAAGACATTAATTTTAAATGTAAATGCGCTAAATGCTCCAATTAAAAGACACAGACTGGCAAACTGGATAAGGAGTCAGGACCCATCAGTGTGCTGTATTCAGGAAACCCATCTCACGTGCAGAGACACACATAGACTCAAAATAAAGGGATGGAAGAAGATCTACCAAGCAAATGGAAAACAAAAAAAAGGCAGGGGTTGCAATCCTAGTCTCTGATAAAATAGACTTTAAACCAACAAAGATCAAAAGAGACAAAGAAGGCCATTACATAATGGTAAAGGGATCAATTCAACAAGAAGAGCTAACTATCCTAAATATATATGCACCCAACACAGGAGCACCCAGATTCATAAAGCAAGTCCTGAGTGACCTACAAAGAGACTTAAACTCCCACACAATAATAATGGGAGATTTTAACACCCCACTGTCAACATTAGACAGATCAACAAGACAGAAAGTTAACAAGGATACCCAGGAATTGAATTCAGCTCTGCACCAAGTGGACCTAATAGACATCTACAGAACTCTCAACCCCAAATCAACAGAATATACATTCTTTTCAGCACCACACCACACCTATTCCGAAACTGACCACACAGTTGGAAGTAAAGCTCTCCTCAGCAAACGTAAAAGAACAGAAATTATAACAAACTGTCTCTCAGACCACAGTGCAATCAAACTAGAACTCAGGATTAAGAAACTCACTCAAAACTGCTCAACTACAAGGAAACTGAACAACCTGCTCCTGAATGACTATTGGGTACATAATGAAATGAAAGCAGAAATAAAGATGTTCTTCAAAACCAACAAGAACAAAGACACAACATACCAGAATCTCTGGGACACATTCAAAGCAGTGTGTAGAGGGAAATTTATAGCACTAAATGCCCACAAGAGAAAGCAGGAAAGATCCAAATTTGACACCCTAACATCACAATTAAAAGAACCAGAAATGCAAGAGCAAACACATTCAAAAGCTAGCAGAAGGCTAGAAATAACTAAAATCAGAGCAGAACTGAAGGAAATAGAGACACAAAAAACCCTTCAAAAAATTAATGAATCCAGGAGCTGGTTTTTTGAAAAGATCAACAAAATTGATAGACCACTAGCAAGACTAATAAAGAAGAAAAGAAAGAAGAATCAAATAGACGCAATAAAAAATGACAAAGGGGATATCACCACCAATCCCACAGAAATACAATCTACCATCAGAGAATACTACAAACACCTCTATGCAAATAAACTAGAAAATCTAGAAGAAATGGATAAATTCCTCGACAAATACACCCTCCCAAGACTAAACCAGGAAGAAGTTGAATCTCTGAATAGACCAATAACAGGCTCTGAAATTGTGGCAATAATCAATAGCTTACCAACCAAAAAGAGTCCAGGACCTGATGGATTCACAGCCGAATTCTACCAGAGGTACAAGGAGGAACTGGTATCATTCCTTCTGAAACTATTCCAATCGATAAGAAAAAGAGGGAATCCTCCCTAACACATTTTATGAGGTCAGCATCATCCTGATACCAAAGCCTGGCAGAGACACAAACAAAAAAGAGAATTTCAGACCAATATCCTTGATGAACATTGATGCAAAAATCCTCAGTAAAATACTGGCAAACTTAATCCAGCAGCACATCAAAAAGCTTATCCACCATGATGAAGTGGACTTCGTCCCTGGGATGCAAGGCTGGTTCAACATCGCAAATCAATAAATGTAATCCAGCATATAAGCAGAACCAAAGACAAAAACCACATGATTATCTCAATAGATGCAGAAAAGGCCTTTGACAAAATTCAACAATCCTTCATGCTAAAAACTCTCAATAAATTAGGTATTGATGGGACGTATCTCAAAATAACAAGAGCTATCTATGACAAACCCACAGTCAATATCATACTGAATGGGCAAACACTGGAAGCATTCCCTTTGAAAACTGGCACAAGACAGGGATGCCCTCTCTCACCACTCCTATTCAACATAGTGCTGGAAGTTCTGGCCAGGGCAATCAGGCAGGAGAAGGAAATAAAGGGTATTCAATTAGGAAAAGAGGAAGTCAAATTGTCCCTGTTTGCAGATGATATGATTGTATATCTAGAAAACCCCATTGTCTCAGCCCAACATCTCCTTAAGCTGATAAGCAACTTCAGCAAAGTCTCAGGATACAAAATCAATGTACAAAAATCACAAGCATTCTTATACACCAATCAGAGACAAAGAGAGAGCCAAATCATGAGTGAACTCCCATTCACAGTTGCTTCAAAGAGAATAAAATACCTCAGAATCCAACTTACAAGGGATGTGAAAGACCTCTTCAAGGAGAACTACAAACCACTGCTCAATGAAATAAAAGAGGATACAAACAAATGGAAGAACATTCCATGCTCATGGGTAGGTAGAATCAATATTGTGAAAATGGCCATACTGCCCAAGGTAATTTATAGATTCAATGCCATCCCCATCAAGCTACCAATGACTTTCTTCACAGAATTGGAAAAAACTACTTTAAAGTTCATATGGAACCAAAAAAGAGCCCGCATCGCCAAGTCAATCCTAAACCAAAAGAACAAAGCTGGAGACATCACGCTACCTGACTTCAAACTATACTACAAGGCTACAGTAACCAGTACTGGTACCACAACAGAGACATAGATCAATGGAACAGAACAGAGCCCTCAGAAATGATGCCGCATATCTACAACTATCTGATCTTTGACAAACCTGACAAAAACAAGAAATGGGAAAAGGATTCCCTATTTAATCAATGGTGCTGGGGAAACTGGCTAGCCATATGTAGAAAGCTGAAACTGGATCCCTTCCTTACACCTTATACAAAAATTAATTCAAGATGGATTAAAGACTTACATGTTAGACCTAAAACAATAAAAACCCTAGAAGAAAACCTAGGCAATACCATTCAGGACATAGGCGTGGGCAAGGACTTCATGTCTAAAACACAAAAAGCAATGGCAACAAAAGCCAAAATTGACAAATGGGATCTAATTAAACTCAAGAGCTTCTGCCCAGCAAAAGAAACTACCATCAGAGTGAACAGGCAACCTACAGAATGGGAGAAAATTTTTGCAACCTACTCATCTGACAAAGGGCTAATATCCAGAATCTACAATGAACTCAAACAAATTTACAAGAAAAAACAACCCCATCAAAAAGTGGGTGAAGGACATGAACAGACACTTCTCAAAAGAAGACATTTATGCAGCCAAAAAACACATGAAAAAATGCTCACCATCACTGGCCATCAGAGAAATGCAAATCAAAACCACAATGAGATACCATCTCACCCCAGTTAGAATGGCCATCATTAAAAAGTCAGGAAACAACAGGTGCTGGAGAGGATGTGGACAAATAGGAACACTTTTACACTGTTGGTGGGACTGTAAACTAGTTCAACCATTGTGGAAGTCAGTGTGGCGATTCCTCAGGGATCTAGAACTAGAAATACCATTTGACCCAGCCATCCTATTACTGGGTATATACCCAAAGGACTATAAATCATGCTGCTATAAAGACACATGCACACGTATGTTTATTGCGGCACTATTCACAATAGCAAACACTTGGAACCAACCTAACAACGATAGACTGGATTAAGAAAATGTGGCACATATACACCATGGAATACTATGCAGCCATAAAAAATGATGAGTTCATGTCCTTTGTAGGGACATGGATGAAACTGGAAACCATCATTCTCAGCAAACTATCACAAGGACAAAATACCAAACACCGCATGTTCTCACTCACAGGTGGGAATTGAACAATGAGAACACACGGACACAGGAAGGGGAACATCACACTCTGGGGACTCTTGTGTGGTGGGGGGAGGGGGGAGGGACAGCATTAGGAGATATACCTAATGCTAAATGATGAGTTAATGGGTGCAGCACACCAACATGGCACATGGATACATATGTAATAAACCTGCACATTGTGCACATGTACCCTAAAACTTAAAGTATACATATAAAAAAAAAAGACTGGGAAGTAGAAGGAAGCACCGAAAATGTGGGAAAATAGAATGCAAAAATGCTAGAAGCAGGTTTAAGTGGATGAAGAAGCTCAGATAAACTCTTCATTTGAAAGACATTGTCAAATTGGACTTTTGGAAATCAAGGTATGATGTTTACGAGAACTTCCTGAAATAAGAAAAATATTAATACTGAAAAATAAATGAAATGTACACCAGAAAAATACTAATCCAAAAAACTGATACGACACTATTGATGTTATATAGAATAATGTCAAGAAAACATTATGAACACTTTATATATAATGATTAAAGATTCATTCCACCAAAAATAAAAAAAAAAATAAAAAAAAGAAACCCACAGAGTCAGTGGGACAAAGGATTGAGGCCCAAGAGAAAGGGGATCCCCCCTTTCTCTAACAACAGTGAAACCACAAACAATGCTTATAGAGTATTAATATGCATAGGCTTTAGGCTGATCGTTTTACCTGGCTTATCCCAATTTTTGTAACAACTGTACCTGGAAGGTACTGTCATTATCCCCATGATAGAAGGCAGGAAGCTGAAGCTTAGAAAGTTTAGTTAGGTAGCCAAAGTGATACAAATATCAAGTGATCTTGGTATTTGAAGCCCATAAGCTTATGTTCTTAACTAATTGACCTGTCTACTTTGTAAACAACAAGGGGGACATGAGGGGGTGGGAGTGGGGTGTGGTGTAGATTAATTCCTCTTGCTTGATCTAGGAACTGACTCAGTTCCAGCCCAGCTATGGGGATGAGGACCTGGAGAAATCCGTGCTGGGAGGAGTCTCACCCTCTACAGGTAACTTCTGCCTAGCTTTTGCCTTCTTTGAATTGAGGAACGCATCTAGCGATCTTCCCCTGAAGCTCATTTTGAAGAGTTTTGGCAGGATACATAGTTCTGAGAAGGATGGAAATACATGAGTGGTTGGTGACACTCATATTCAAAATGCAAGGTTGTATTTTTTTCTTAGTAAGTACAGAGAACACAAATCCAAGCACACCTCTTACGGGAAATCACAAACACCAGATGCCTCTGCCTTAGCCCCAGGTAGCTAAGCTCCATCCCCATCATTCTATCCTCTCTAGTAACCTTCCCATTTTCCATCCTTCAAAGAAGAACTATCAGAAACGGAGGAGCCTTATCTCCTGTCTCACTGAATGTCAGACTTCAAATGAATACTACTCAGCAATGCTTGTTCTTTCCCATCCTGAGTCAGGATTTTCAAGGAATTCACCAGGTTTTCTAAATGAAAATTTTCTAACAAGGGTACAGAGAATACTTTCTAACCAGCAGCACCTGACAAGGTCAGGCATTGGAAATCACACATTCTCCAGCTCCTTCCTGCGTTAGATACGCAAATTCAGGACATAGGCCTGGCGTCAAGTGACAAACTCATAGTTTATCAGCCTCTTGTGGGTAGCAAAGACTGAATGGCTGTGTGAATCAGACCAGTGCAATCCCCCCCGGCTGCTGCCTGAGCAGACTTAGAGGACAAGGCTAGCTTGCAGTTCTTCTCTCCAAGAAAGACCCTTTTTATGATTCCAGCAACCATCCCAACCAGTGAAATTGTGTATGTAATAGAGAATATTATGACTCCTTGTTCTTCATCATCAGTCCATGAGGTACCTCTTGGTATTATTTCTGCTTATTCATCTTATGTAAGATTACATCAAGAGGTCTGAAGTCTTGCTATATGCTAATCACAGAGGCAGCCAATGCCCATTCCTACGAAGGACACAAGCACGGAGGCAACAGCAGGTAGTGAAATTGTGTGTGCATTCAAAGATTACTTACCTCCCTCCATTTGAGTGGGCACACAGACCATTTTAGGTTCCAGAGACCTCTCAAGATCATGCCCCAGTGCTGCTCTCGGGCAGTATAGCATCCTGGGTTGTTTTGAAAGAGACTGGCAGCTGTCTCCCAACACTCAAGGATCACACAGCTTTGCTCCATCTCCTCCAAGGGCTGATCAAGAGGCTTAAACTGAAGCAGGAGGGATTTTAAGTTAGAACAGCTTTTGAGGAAGCCTTGTGAGACCTGACTTGGAAAGGGTGAAGAACTTCATCTTGTCTGGAGGCTTATAGGCATGTCCACTGACTGTCCTTTGGAAGACTTTGAAAGTATCTTACCTGGAGAAAGTTGTTGTATTGAAAGTCCAGAGAAGGAAAGCTCTGGACCGCCTGTCAGCTGTGGAGGCTAATGATAAATAAATACCAGGATGAAACCCCAATCAGTGTCAGAAATTTTGTGAGCTGAATTTCTTTGATAACAAGGAAGGGGCAGCCAGCTGGGGGCTCTGACTCTGAAAGCCCTCACTCTGGGCCCATATTCCTTCAGCAGAAAGCACCAGAATGCAATTCCAGACTTTCCTCCTCCTTTGTCACCTTCTTTTTCTCCTACCTTTTGCTGGCAAAGCTATTCCCTAGAGAAATCTGAAGCTAGCCAAGCTGGCAAACACCCCAGCCAGAAAGCAGAGCTGTAGAAGAGGTCAGACACAGGTGATGTCATTTGGAGGACAGTCTGGGAATGCGGGCAAGGCCAGAGTGGGGTAAAAAGTGGAATATATCTAGCTACACCAAAAAGGGGTAAGTTGCAATATGTCATGGTGGGTTTTTATGTGTCTGCAGAAAAAGACAAGTAAAATAACAGGTCAGAGATGAGGCCAAAGTTCCTGTGTCCACAGAGATCAGGAATTGTCTGCAGCAACAAGGCAAGAATTTTCCTGAATCAGGTGAGAAATGTTGCCCCATCTATGCTCAGCCAGAATTCAGAAAGTAAATTTATGTTCTGCTAACAAGAATTGTATAAGAAGGACTTTGGAGTAAGTCTGTCTTAGAAGGAAAATGTTTAGAATTCAGTTCATGTCCCACTCTTGATGAAATATTCCCCAGCCCTTCAGGCCTCCCTGGATCTCTCTAGGGGAAGAAAAGGAAGCTGGTCTTAGGGATTAGATCATAAACATAACTTCATTGTCATTCACTCACCACTCCCAATAGCCTAATAGCCTACAAGTCACTTCTATACTCAGATCCCAACTCATAAACACACACACACACACTCACACACACCCTACTTGTTGACATGTCAACTACAGTTGCACATAATATTCATGTAATGGTATTTTTGGTGTTATGACCCCTTTGGCAATCTGATTAAACCCACAAATCCCCCCAGAAAACTGTTTTGAAATACATAAAATTACAAAATAATAATTATATTCAAATTCAGTTTTCAAAATGTTTTTATTTATTTTTTATTTTTTATTATACTTTAAGTTCTAGGGTACCTGTGCACAACGTGCAGGTTTGTTACATATGTGTCCATGTGCCATGTTGGTGTGCTGCACCCATTAACTCATCATTTACGTTAGGTATATCTCCTAATGCTATCCCTCCCCCGTCCCCCCACCCCATGACAGGCCTCTGTGTGTGATGTTCCCCTTCCTGTGTCCAGGTGTTCTCTTTGTTCAGTTCCCACCTATGAATGAGAACATGCAGTGTTTGGTTTTTTGTCCTTGCGACAGTTTGCTGAGAATGATCGTTTCCAGCTTCATCTATGTCCTTACAAAGGACATGAACTCATCCTTTTTATGACTGCATAGTATTCCATGGTGTATATGTGCCACATTTTCTTAATCCAGTCTATCATTGATGGACATTTGGGTTGGTTCCAAGTCTTTGCTGTTGTGAATAGTGTTGCAATAAACATACATGTGCATTTGTCTTTATAGCAGCATGATTTATAATCAAAATGTTTTTAAAACCAATTTAGAGTTTGGAAATACATGTGCGTTCTTATTAAATCCTCAAATAATATCTAATGATGGATCTTATTAACATTGTCATGACTATAGATATTTTGACATATCTGCAAGACCTGTAAATAACATATCCATGATTTCTATTGATAATAAAAGCGTAAACACTGTTAATACTACTGTGTATTGTTAGCTACATTCATATTGGCAAAAATGTCACATTTTAGTTAGAAGTTAGTGAAAATAAAGGTGTAATTTTTTTCCTCATTCAAGTTCATGGACTCTCTGAATTTCATCCCCTGACACCTTAAATATCCATGGATTTTAGGTTAACAATTACCCTGACTTAACCTAGCATATGTACTTACAGATTATATACACATTCATTCATTCTGTTTATAAACACTTATTCACCAACAATTCACACACAACTTTCTAAATCCCACCTCAAAAATACCCAACCAACATACTCACTAATATACACACACAAAACACTCATATACACCTGTGTGCTGGTAAATGTTTAGCAACCAGCTCTCCAGAAATAAAAGACCCTGATTTGTAGAGTTTGCTAACTTCCATAACATAAATACTCCTACAATGGCCAATTTCAAATTATTAACACAATGTCACTGAACATACAGTTGGGAAGAGATGAGCAGTAACACATCATTGCATAGTATTTCCACCATAGAGACACAACTGATGTAAAAAAAACTTCAAGACATGGATAAGAGTAAAATGTAAAATAATTAGGAAGGGGTGAATTTTAATTATTTATAACCTTTATTTTTATTAATTTATTTAGTTGTAAGTATATACAATTTAATTTTTAATAATGGCTGAGTTTAATCACCAGTTTACAAAATCCTTAAATTTAACAAACAGCTCTCATGGGCCAGGAGAAGCCAGCTCCAGCACGCCACTGCATGTGCCTTCATACTTATATACATACCAGACCCTCGGGTTGTTTTCTACATATACATCCAGTCACTCTCATATTCACCAATGTCCCTGAACCCCTGTTTATGAACATATGCTCCGCTAACACTTTCACTCATGCTCATAACTACCACACTTAAAAACACTTAAATCTATCCTTTTTTCTTTTTTTTTTTTTTTTTTTTTAGAGACAGGACCTTAGTCTGTTTGCCCCAAGGTGGAGTGCAGTGATGCGATCATAGCTCATTGCCATCTCAAACTCCTGTGCTCAAGCAATACTCGTGATAGCCTCCTGAGTAGCTAGGACTACAGGCATATGCTACCATGCTTGGCTAATTTCTTTTGTATTTTTTATTTTTTGTAAAGACCGGTCTCCCTATGTTGCCTAGGCTGGTCTTGAACTCCTAGGCTCAAGTGATCCTCTCACCTCGGCCTTCCAGCATTGGGATTACAGTCATAAGCCACTGTGCCTGGCCTCTGTCCATCTTTACACACAAGTCTTCCATGTATACCCTTGATATATAACACACATTGCTGCTCTATACAAACATATTCACAAACTCACAGTTTATAGACACCTTCAAACTCATATAACCCCAAACTTATAAACAAAATTAATACTGCAGTTATTACATTCTCATCCATACACACACCACTCCCATATAATCCCTACTTGCAAAAACACATACACCAACACCCCATGCACATACATAGCAAAATTTTTCAAACATGTCCATGCATACATCAAATAATTCAAATACACTCAAGCACTCATGTAACACTCAAGGTACATTCTGCATGCACATATTCAAATGCCTGCAATTTTTCTACACCCCCCAATAAACACACACACAACTAACCTCCATTCGTGCATATACACATTTCTTCACCTACACATATATTATTCATATGAACTCGATTATACAGATTCCCCAATGTCCACCTACACATACAACCCACATATTCTTACACCCACCTGCCCATCCCCCACATACCCACACAAACACAGGAGACAAACCTGGCACCTCCTCCAGAGGGAAGGCTACCCTTTGGCTCTGAGAGCACCTTAAGAGTGCAGAGACCAGGACTGGCTGGGGGACCTCAGATGGGTGCACTAGGGAAGAGCAAGGTGGCAACTTGGCCAGAGGGCCCATTTCCCCTGCAGGGTGCAATCTGTCACTGTCTTCTCTTGTCTTTTGATTTCTGATTCAGTGAACTTCAGGCCTGATTACATCTGTGCCAGTAAAAACAATGAGACATGCTGGGACGTGTGGGTGGGGTGGCAGAGAGAATCAAGAAAGTTGTTTGTTGGGTGCCACTGAAAACAAAGTTTGAGTCTAACAAAATTCCCACACTGATGGAAGAAAGAGGCCCACTGTCTCCCACAGGCTGGAGGTTTGGGTAAGCATATGATGCATCAGGAGTGTTTGCCACTTTTTCAAATACCTGGACCGTGGGTCCTGAAAAGACATAAAGAGGAGGAGGGAGAGCAGTGTGTGCTGGAGTTTTAGGGGAGGGGCCCTCAGAGTGGCCTTGGCAGTGGCAGTAGCCTGCCATCCATATGAGCTGGGGGCAGTGGAGTCAGGAAGGCACGTGGCCCTCTACTTAGAGTACCTGGCTCCACAGGACAAACGCTGTCATGGGACAGGTCAGGAACTTACGCGTGAAAACTCATAAATGGCTAGTCACTAAGATGAGGCTGGAATCAGGGTCTCTGCATCAGGGTCTCTGTTTTTTAGCAAGGGTTTTTTTCTACCCCAGAGCAGGGACTCTATAGGTACTTGCTGCATTGAACTGATAAAGGCATCATAAAGGTTAGAAAGGAGATCCCTTCCCAGGGAGTCCAGAGGGCACAGCAACCCTGACCAGGGCCTGACTCAACTGCTCATGGTCCTGAGGCAGGAGGGGCTGGCCTTGCAGCCCTGACCCATCCCTGTGGGGTCCAGCATCAGTCTCTGGCTCCAACTGGGTTCATTCATTCTTTTAGCAGGATGACCTGCCCTGTCAAACGACCTGCCCTGTCAAATGACCTGCCTCTTCAGGGTGGGGTGACAGGAAGAAAGAGTTTGGCTTTGAAGACTGGCTGCACAGATTAGCCGAGTGACCATGGACAATCCCAAACCTCTCTGAGTCAGAGATGCCTCCACTAAACACATAAGTATTCTAAATGGCCTTTAAGTTTTGTCTTAGTTTGGGGTACTGCTATATCAAAGATATCGTTCACTAAGGGGCTTAAACAACAAACATTTATTTTTTTTATCATAGTTTCGAAGGCTGGGAAGCACAAAATCAAAGCTCCAGCAGATTCTATCCGGTGAGAGCTTTCTTCCTGGTTTGAGGATAGCTGCCTTCCTGCTGTGTCTTCACACATTGGAGAGCAGAGAGAGAGGAAGCTCTCTGGTGTCTCTTCTTATAAGGGCACTAATTCCATTCACGAGAACTCCACTCTCATGACCTAATCACTGCCCAAAGTCCTACCTCCTAATATCATCGCAATATATATATCAGATTTCAGTCTGTGGATATTGGGGGATCACAAACATTCAGCCAATGGCAAGATTTCTTCTGAGGTTCTAGGACACATTATTGAGCAAGGAAGTAAAGTTAAAGCAGTTAAGAGCTACATTTTTTCATCTGTAAAATGGGAATAATAGGACCTATATGTCTTAAATTTATTGTAAAGATGAGATGAGATAATATAAGTGCCCAACATAGCGCCTGACCCAGTGTAAGCCTTGTAAACAGTGGTTATTGTTATCCCTTCAGAATTGAATGAAGCAGCGGATTAGGATGGGAGACATATAAAGGAAGTATGGAATATAGTCCCTGCTCTCATGTTGCATGCAAACCAAAATGATCACAGGTCCTTGCGTATAGACATCTCTTTCCAGGCTATGCTAAAATCAGCTGGCTTTCGAATCACTTTGTACAAGGCACACCATGTATAAAATAAGAGAATCAATGTTTGCCTTTGGGTTTACAGTGTCACCTAAGAGGAGGACACAACCAAACTGATGCCACTGAGTGGCTAAAGAAACAAGAATAGAGTTCAGAGGAAGGAGGGGGCCAGGAGGACTTGAGCCAAGCACTCGGGATGAGTAAACACTAGACACACCGAGAAGAGAGCTCAGCGAGCCACCTCCCAGGGACAGGTGGCAAGACTGTGGTCCCGCAACATGGAGAGGCGAACCTAGTCTGGCCCGCTTCATTTGTTCGATTGTTTGTACAAGAAGTCCTTGACGAAGGTGAGTGCTTTTTGACAAGCGCCACTATTAAACACTGGGTGAGGGCGAGGTGTAAAAATGAAAATGACATAGTCCCTGTCCTCAGGGGCATCTGCTTGAAAAGAGAAATCAGACTCACACACAAGTGCCCTGCGAGGGGGAGAAGCACTCACAGAGACAAGTACAAACTGATGATGTACTTTGGAGGGAAAAGGAGGGAGTCACTCCCTCTAACTTGTCCCAGTGGAGCAGGGAGCAGCGGGGGATTTGGTCATGGAATGGCAATGATAACTCACAGTTTTTAAGTGTTTTCTATGCGCCCTAAGCCATCTCTCTATATTACCTCCTTTACTATGCATACCTGGGTAGGTGCTATCATTATCTCCATTTTACAGTTGAAGAAAAATTTTCAGCAGGAATGGGGAAAATTGGTTCCCATATCTGGAAAGTCTAAGGGTAGAGCTGGTACAGTGGGGCAGAGGTTTCAGACAACACCGTCAGGGTGCTCTCTCTTTCCTTGGCTGCTTTTTCTGTCTACTGCTGAGCGGCAGAGAGCCAGTGTTCCTGCTGCCTCCCTGTGTGGCTCCGAGAGCACCCAGTCCCCTGCCCTGCTAATACCATTTGTGCATCTGCCTAACCCGCAGCCAGGACTCACTTGGGTTGCACAGAGCCTGTTGAAGGCCCATTTGCTCAACACATAATGGGGATTAGAATTCATTAATGCACTACAAATTAAAGTATTAATAACGGCCGCAGAGTTTAAATGAGAGCCAGGGAAGGGAATCCAGCAAGGGGCCGCCCCGCCCGCATCTCCCACCTAGCTGCATTGTTCCGGCACAGGCAATCCTGCGCTCTTTAATATGCTGTGACAGCCGCTGAAGTGACCCCAGACAATAAACAGGGCCTCCTAGTTAAGTATTAATCTGTCAAAAGAATGACCTTCATCCACTAAAGAAGGGATGTTTTTAAAAACCTCGCAAGTGGAGGAAGGCTCATTTGCTTGCTCATTTAGCATATTAAAAGGGTATTATTGCTACAAACAAGAAATCTAAATGAGGCCTGGGCAGGAGCTGCAGATAACACTCCTGATTAAAGGTGTGGGGTAATGATGAACACAGGAGGCTGAATCCGTTTTTGTTCACCCACATGGCAGGACCCGGCTGCTGGGACGATAAGAGCATTGAGCCCTGGCTGGGGCCAGGCTCTCTCCATCAGAGAGGAGTGGAGCATGATGAGCCGTGGCGGGGCACTGCCCACCTCCACCCTGGGACATGAGGGCTGCAGGAGGGATGTCTGAGGTGACATTCGAGGAAGGGAGCCCAGAGAAGTGGCCTCAAACAATTCCCTAAAGTGACGACAGTCTCTGTTTGTGTGTCTCACCCTTTGACTTGTTTACTTCCAGATTCTCATGTTCCTATCGGTCAACTCTGTAGACAGCCACCCTTTCCCAAGAACCCAGGCAGTTCTCCCAGGGGCCAGCTCGTGCTTAGTCCCAGGAGAAAGAGTTTGGCAGGGAGAGAAAGGATAGACATGATTCGTTTCTTTTCTTCTGGGGATAATAGCAAGGTCCCAGATGTCAGAGGGGAGGCTGGGTTGAGAAACTAGGTGTCTCTAGCCTGTGACAGTCTGGCTAGGGAGGGGGCTCTTGGCAAAGCCATGAGCAAAGAGAGAAGAGAAATATGATTGAGGGAAGGAAACAAAGAGATACAAACACAAAATTCCAATGCAACAAATGTCTGCGGGAAAAGGAGCTCTGCCATGTGTCTGGTTCCCCATTAGATTACATGGGAGGAAAGGTAACCAAGTGGTAGACCTTGCCCTAGGGACTTGCCCTGTATGCTGGGAGTCAGGGATGACTCATATGAAACCAATAGGCATGAAATAAGTTTTGAAGAACAGGGAATATTTAGAATATAATAATGATTGATAAGACAAAATAGTGGTAAAATTAGAGAATTTAAAAGGATAGTTGAATTATCATAAGAGCTAATGGCACTTAAACATTTATCTCTGGACTGTTTGCTCCTTGAGGACAGTGACTTTGTTTGGTTCATCTCTATGTTCCCATTATTCAGAACAGTTCCTGACACACACAAGATGCTTGTAGGGGGGACAATGCTATTTGTTCTCCACACTGCTCCCTCTTCCTGGGATAAAACACAGAAATATTTCTCAGCCTTGGAGCTCGCTTGGAGCTAAATTGGAAGCATATGACTAAGTTTTCACAAATAGAAACATGAATAGATGTTTGGACCTTCTGGTCCAAGGTATGAAGGCATGGACCTCACCCATCTCTCTCTTCCCTTGTTACAACAGCTTTAGCAAGTATGTAATGAGAGCAGATCATCACACCATAGAGGGAGACTGGATCCCTGAGTCACTGGATGGAGGGTGACTCTGATCAACCTACATCAAAATATTTAGTTTGTTATGTTGCACGACTGAGATTGAGAGCTTTACTTACTGAGGCAGTAAGAGTTATTTATCCTGATTAATAAATGCAGTGTATAATAAACGTTTGTTGAAATAATAAATGAATACTCTCATTTAATCCTCACAATAACTTCAAGATAGCTATTTTGATTTGACAGACAAGGAAAGGGATTCAGAGTTAAGAAACAACAGAGCCAGAAGTTAAACTTGTGTCTTCAAATTCCATGCTCTTTTTACTATACTTGGCTGCCTTTCAAGAATATAGTCAGATGTATATTTTATGTGAAATTTTACCAAAAGGTACTCCAGTGAAATAGAGGTTAGGGACTTTCCAAATGAGAGGCTCCCCTGGTTACCACTGCTGTTGGGACAGATGTGTCATCTTAGATGCAGGTAAGGCCTTCTGAATTTCAATATCACAGTGAAGAGCTTTGGCCAACTGTGTTCTCTCCTTGGCATAGTGGGTAGGATTTTTATTGCTCCATTTCCCAGCTCGGGAAAGAGAAGTCTCCTTCCTGGAAGCAAATGGTCAAAATCAGGAGAGACAGACCCAGGCTGACTCTTGCATCTCACCTTCTAAAATAGACTTATCAACCACCCAACAGCTTCCACAGCTCTGGAATGTGGCCTGCCTGAATTTAGGAAGTATGAAAATAGCTGAAGGCAAATACTAACAAGTTAACTCACTGAGAATCCCCTCTTCCACCTTGCCATTGTCACAAAGAAGGCAGAGAGTGAAGACACTTTGGCCTCTGCTCCAACCTCTGAGAGAAAAACTAGTAAGTATCAGCCATAATAGATAAGATTAGTTATTATAGAGAAATCCAGGAAGGACTGGCTTGTCCTCTGTCCTCATTCAATGTCTCTCTCCCTAGCCCCCTGGGAGGGCTGGATGCTCAGTTCGGCTAGCAGAATAGACATTTATGGAGTTAAGACCAAGTGCCAAGCACAGTGCCAGGTGCTAGGACACAGCACTGTCTCCTAGTAATATGAGTAATGTGAGTAATATGTCCTAGGAGGTATGAGTAAGAAGGGTCAGGGACAGGAACAGGGTGCGTGTCAGATGAAGCACCCTGTAATCCTGAGAAAACACTACCGCTCCCTGGGGTTGCTGCTAAACCACAGGGTGCCCTGGTACAAAATAGAAAACAGGACTCCTACAGAGGTATCCAGCTCAATCTGTAGTGGACGCAGTGTTGCTCAGTGGCTCCCCTAGTGGCCAAATTTCCTCCAAATGACTCTTCTGTCTCCACTCTCCATCCTTTTCTTGAGTATCTGTTTTCTCTTGGGACCTGCAGTTCTCAGAAATGCAAATCCATGCAGCCCTAGACATTAGAGCTGGACAAATCCAGAGACTGTTGTCACACTAATTCCCCATTTTAAAGATGGAGAAGCTGAGACCCAGAGAAGGAGAAATGACCTGATCGAGGTCACATTTTCCTAGGAGAACCAAAGTGATGACTCATTTGTGCCCATTAACATTTAAGCAGAAAATGTATTAAAGCTGTTGCATAAACTAGTCAATAGATGGGTTAGTAGAAGTGGGTTGAGGAGCAAAGGCAACTGTCTGCTCCTACTGGACTGGGTTTAGAACATGACACTCCTGTCTCCACGCATTATTTCAGCCTATGCTCCATACCATTTCCTTCTCTTGATTCCAATTGCCCTCGAATTTTCACTTCTCAACCAACCTGGGCTCCTTTATGCAAAGACCATAGGGAAATTGGAGCCTTCAAGAGCTCCCTTGGCTGAGAAATTAGTCAATAGAATTACCCCCTCTTACTGTATTTATCTCAATGAAAAGGCCTGCCAATGGGCTGTCAATGACAGACAAGATGAGTGTGAAGTAGTTGCAAGCTAGGGTCTTAATTGTGTGAGCTTCCCTTAAGGGAAATGACATTCATCTCTGGAGCAATAAGTCTGGGTCATCTCCACCCTGCCACTGTTGGCTCTGTTCCCTTGCTGTTCCACACTCACACAGCGGATGGCCAGGGGGACAGCTCATACGTAGCTATTCCCCGGGAGTTTCAGCCCAGTTCAATTGTCACCTTCTCCAGGATGCTTTCCTGGACTCCTAGTCCAGTCCCCACACTCCCAAACGTGTGAACATCTCTCTTATAGTGCTTGCCATGTCACACTGCCACTCTGTGCCCACGCCTTTGTCCGCCACCAACTCTGAGAGTATGACCGGTCAGGCTAGACTAACAGCTTCTGGATAGCCAGTATATCCAGGTATTGTGCCTGGGACTTCACCTGCAACATCACAACCCTGAAAGATAGGCCTTATGATCCCATCTTCGTGTGAAGAAACTGAGGGTTCAGAGGAGTTAAGGAACAAGTCTGAGGTTTCACAGCTGGCAAGTGCAGAACTACGTCGGAGCACTGGTCTGTCTGACTCTATCACCCATGTTCCTACACAGACAGTAATCTAACTTTGCTACCCAAGCATGTCCTACTTATAAGCATCCACAGTTTGAGATTGTCAACACCATTTGTGGCCTTAGTGAAAATATCCCCTTATTTTCTGGGATGCCCTAAACTCTCATATAACCTAGACTGGACTTGACTTTCTTTCTCAGTGACATCTACCCCTGCATATGGTCCCTCCTGTATCTTAAAAGCCCCACTCTCAGGTAAGCCACAGTATTGCTGCCCGGGCTGCCCCTAGCTGCTCTGCAGGATTGCACCGAGGACTTCTCTTAGATTCCGCGCCTTATTTCCTTAAAACTCTAGCCAGTTTTACGCAATAATGACAAAGACAAGAACTGCCTTCAATACACACCCAGGACAAAAATTCCTGCCATTATTTCTAGAGATCAAATAGACAGTCTTACCTGCATGGCGCTAACGAGATCCCAGGCTTCAGCTTGCTGTTTCATATAATTTGCTGGTATGTTGATTTATCTACTTCTCTCTGATCACTTCATTAATTCATTTACACTTTCACATTTTTTGAAAAGGAATTAAGACTCACGCTAAGTTTGGAATCATCTAGAAACTAACTCTGCTCACACTTTCTTTAGGCACTGGGAAGTCTGACCCCTTCCCTATGGAATTGCAAAAGCCAGGGGAGACATACACACATCATCTGAGAAAAGGGGTAAAGCAAAAAGGAACAGGATGAGGCAGGGGAGGAGAACAGAAGCTGGGTAGGAAAGAGAAGAACATATGGAGTGAAGCTGCAAGTTGGAGGAATCCCAAAGGAGCGGCTGGAACAGTGGTCAGAGTGGTGAAAGTAAGAGAAAGAAGGCTCCTTGATGTCCTTCTAGCACTGGAGAAATACAAAAATAACAGGAGGCTGCAACCACAGGAGGTGTGAAGTCATGAATTTTGCCTGATGAATTTCCTTTTTTCTGAGTTGGGAATTCTGCTCTGTCCTTGAAAACACCTTCAATTCAAGATTGGAGTGCCAGGGAAAAAAGGGGTCTAGGAGAAGTGGAGACAGTCTCAGTCCATTTGGAAAGGAATGCCAAGAGGTTTTAAATATACGTGAGGATATTCAAGGAAAGATAAGAAGCTCAGGAAGAACCTGAGGACTGGAAATACCACAATTGCAAATATCTACATTTTGCGAACAGAGAGGACTGTTCCAGATGCCAACAAAGAAGCAGTCTGCACAGGTGATGGATTTTTCCCCTGGATATGGGAATCTGTGTCACAATTAACCTCTTGATGAGAGATTCCTCTCAATTAAGTTTTAGTTGACAGGTGGTAAAACTTGGACAACTGGCAAGGATTGACTGACAACTGGAAAAGATGAAGCCATTAATCCTTTTCTCTGCCTCCTGGTTTATCTTCCTACCTCCTCTCCAAATACCCTTAGCCTCTAAATACTCATTTCCAGTGTCTCATTTACAAAACTTTCCCTGACCTCTTTCCCTCTTCACCCACCTTCCATTTGGGTTGAGACTTCCTCTCTCCTCCAGGCTATCGTAGCACACTGTGCACATTTGAAAATCAGCATTTAGCACATTGCATTGTAACTTCCCCTTCACCAGACTCTAAGTTCCTTACGGGTAGGAATTCTGGTTTACTCATATGCTTTGCCTTATTGTTTAGCATTGACTATTATATGGTAGAGGTGAAATAAATATTTCTGAATGAACGGATAAATGAATGCTCACAGAACTATGATTCTAATTCAATAGTTTTCCACCCTTGGCATTCTAATATGGGACTTTGAGGGGACATGCGCATATTTAAGAAAATTGAATTACCTGAGATAACACTAAACCAGTCACCAAAAAACTATTTTGCAGTCATCACTATGATACAAACCCATCTCTGTCTCTATAAAAGTGTCCAAAACCATTGCACTGCTCACTGCTTGAGTAGAATTATTTGCTATTAAGACCCCTCTGTTCAGAGGGGCAGCGGTCTCACTTATTCTGGTTAACATGTGCCCCCTCTTTGGTGACAGCCTGACTTCACATTGCACCTCATACCTGTTATTCACAGGAAGTCATGCCCCACTCTGCACTGTGTAAAAAACCTGTGCTGCTCAACGTTGCATCTGCCAGGCATCACATTAATATTGAAAGAGACATTCATAAATCCCCCTTAGGGAATGAACCACCCATTTCACTGGTCCCCGGAGGATACACAGGCAAGGATGGGAAAAGTTGCCTTGTAATGGAGCAGGCAGAATATCTCCAAAATTTGATGACAATGTCCCTTGGGGCAACAAAGGCAGCAACACTCTTGCTTGAATTCACTGAAGTAACAAAAGGATAGGTTTTTTTCCATAGGCATCTTGCAAATGACTTTTCTACTTTCTGGTGAAGAACAAGGGAAATTACAAGGCCATCATTAATTCCCCACTAATATCCTTCTCAGAACCAAGGGGTAATTCTTTCAGGGAAGAAGTTATTATGAAGATCTACATTCTTGCTCTATGGCTCTGAGCATTGGGAATTCTTTTTGCCTGGGTGGCCGCTTCAGAGAGGATCTAGGGAGTCCAGGGAGATGGCAGCCAGGGAGACAGAAGCATGATGCTGGATATTTAGATCAGGCTACACCTTACAGGGTGACACGGTTTGAATATGTCTCCACCAAATCTCATGTTAAAATGTGATCCCATGTTGGACGTGGGGCTTGTGGGAGGTGTTTAGGTCATGGGGGCAGACCCCTCATGGTTTGGTGCTTACCTCGTGTTAGTGAGTTCTCTCATGCAGTCTGGTTGTTGTGAAGTGTGGGACCTTTGCCTTACTCTCTCTTTCTTCTACTCTCACCACCTGATGTGCAAGCTGCCACATCACCTGCTGCCATTAGTAAAAGCTCCCTGAGGCCTCCCCAGAAGCAGATGCTGGTGCTATGCTTCCTGTACAGCCTGCAGAACCATGAGTCAATTAAATGTATTTTCTTTATAAATTACCTAGTCTCAGGTATTTCTTTACAGCAATGCAAGAATGGCCTAATATGCAGGGTAAAGATGAAAGGATTTTCAAGGTTTCCAGTCAGGCCACCCAAAACAGGAGAACAAAGGAGCATTAAGAAGAGGATCCCTTTTTATTTATCATTTATTTATTATTATTATTATACTTTAAGTTTTAGGGTACATGTGCACAACTTGCAGGTTTGTTACGTATGTATACGTGTGTCATGTTGGTGTGCTGCACCCATTAACTCATCATTTAGCATTAGGTATATCTCCTAATGTTATCCCTCCCCCCTGCCCCCACTCCACAACAGTCCCCGGTGTGTGATGTTCCCCTTCCTGCGTCCATGTGTTCTCATTATTCAATTCCCACCTATGAGTGAGAATATGGGAAAAAAAAAAAAAAAAAGGAAGAGGATCCCTAACTCAGAAAAAGCCATGGGTGTTAAATCCTGGTTGTAATGGCAGGCTACAGGGCAAGCTCCTGATAGCCACTTCTGGGGCACTGGCTGCATGATGAAACCCAACATCTGGGAACAGCCTACAGAAGGCTTTACTTCAAGCAACTTACAGACAGGAGGGAAGTCAGTACAGTGGAGCGCAGTTCATGGACAATCTGCAGCAGATTCCCCTAGGTGGCTATTAAAAAGTAGATTCTAGACACCACCATGCACAGCTACTAGAGAATCCCTGAGGGTAGGGTCTGCATTTAACTAGCCCCCCAGGAGATCCTTGTGCACACTGAAATTTGAAAGCCAATGGTTTAGCATTTAAGAAGACACATTTTTTAGTAGGAAAGACTGGGATTTTGATAGAACCTTACACCCACTGACTATGTGACTCTAGGAAGTTGCTTAATCCCTCTGATCCCGAGTTTCCCGTCTGGACGCTAGAAATAACAACAATAATAATACCAATGTTTACAGCTGTTGGGAAGAGGAGATAAAACAATGAATTAAAAGTGCTTAGCATAGTGCCTGACACATGCTAATAAGTGGTAACTGTTATATACTAATTGTTATGGTCTTTGTGCCTGAACAAAATGAACGCACATAAAATAATTACAGACAGTTAGTAACCAGGTTACCTGATATGCCCAGAGTTATCATGAAGGAAAATATTTTCCCTTGAAATGTGACCCCTTAATTTTCATAAAGGAGGCATACTACATCTTTTGTTGTTTCCTCAATTAAGGTGGCTCAGTTGTTGCTATTACATTCATGTTTCTGGTTCAAGATTGCTTGCTTCAGAGCCTGACTAGCTGGAATTGAATGTGTGCACCCTCACTTACTTGCTGTGGAGGTCATAATAGCACCCCCCCTGACAATGCTATCATATTGATTAAAGTATATAGCCCATGGAAATTGCTTAGTTCTGTATCTGGCACATAGTATGTGCTTGTTAAAAAATAACTCTTTGTAACGGTATAGGCCTTTCTAAGGAAACCAGCCATTCCCAGTGGGTCATGCACTCATATACTCACTCAGCAGATTCTGATTGCCTGTTATGTGTCTAAGGCCATCCTTGCTGTAAGTTATGCAAAAAAGACTTTTGCTTTCCTTCTAGGAGTTCAGTTTTGGTAATGCTTAAAATAAGACATTTCATGAAATTATTTATTGTACAGCAAATAGCAAATGAGTAACACGCAATTAGCACTAGAAGTTATGGGGGGAGACAAAGCAAAGAAGGTTTCAAGAAGCAGAGAAAGACTTATCTGAATACAAGGAAGTGGTCTGGAATGGAGAGAACTGAAACACAGCCCAGCTGGAGAGGAGAAATACAAATTATGAATATGTGCAAATGGCATATGTTGGAGGGCAGAGTAGGACAGTTCTCTTCAAAAGTCACTGCATTGACAGTGGGAGTGGAGCAAAATAGCCAAAAAGAAGGCTCCACCAATCTTCCCCAGGCCCCGCTCTAAGGACCCCGCTTTAACAACTATCTATACCAAAAACAAACAAAGAAAAAACAAAATCTTTATAAGAACCAAAAATTAGGTGACCACACACAGCACCTGGTTTTAACTTCATATAGCTAAAAGAGGGATTGAAGAGGGTAGAAAAAAATCTTGAATCCCTGATTCTACTCCTCCCCCATCCCCTAGCAGTGGCTGCATGGTGCGGAGAGAAAATCTGAGAACTTGGGAGAGGGTGAACGCAGCAATTGTGAAACATTGCATTGACCTTAGTGCTGCCATGAAAGCAAAACCAGGCTGAACTCAGCTGAAACCTGCCCACAGAGGGAATATTTAAAACAGCCCTAGCTAGAGGGGAGTTCCCTATCCCAGCAGTCAAAATTTGAGTTCTGGCAAGCCTCACTACCATGGGCTAAAGTACACTGGGACCCTAAATAAAGTTGAAATGAAGTCTAGTCCTCAAGAACTGCAACTCCTAGGCGAGTTCTAGTGCTGAACTGGGCTCAGTGCCAGTGGACCTGAGGAGTTCATGACATATTGAGAAATCAGATGGGGTAGACAAAGGGAGTGCTCGTGCCAACCCTCCCCCCAAACCTAGGCTGCACAGCTCACAGCTCAAAAAGAGACTCCTTCCTTCTGCTTGAGAAGAGGAGAGGGAAGAGTAAAGAAGACAATGTCTTGCATCCTGGATACCAGCTCAGCCACAGTAAGATAGGGCACTAGTCAGTCATGAGACCCCCTTTCCAGGCTCCAGGTCCCAGATGATATTTCCAAACACACCCTGGGCCAGAAGGAAACCTGCTGCCTTAAACAGAAAGATGTAGTCCAAGCAGGACCCATCACTTGCTGACTAAAGAGTCCTTGGGCCCTGCATAATCAGCAGCAATACCCTGGTAGTATGCCATGGGCCTTGGGTGCGACTCTGAGATATGCTGGATTCAGGTGAGATCCAGCACATTCCCAGATGTGGTGGCTAGGGAGATTTCTTCTGCTTGAGAAAATTGGACAGAAAAGGAAAGGAGAATTTGTCTTGTGCCTCAGGTACCAGCTCAGCCACAGGGTGGTAGAGCAGCAAGCAGGCTTGTGGGGACTCTGGTTCCAAGCCTTGGCTCCTGGATAGCATTTTTAGACTTCCTCTGGGCCAAAGGGGAGCCCAGTGTCGTGAAGCGTGAGTCCCAGGTCAGGTAGCATTCACTACAAGCTGACTTAAGGGCTCTTGGACCTTAGAGGAACATTGGAGGTAGCCTGGCAGTACTCCCTGTGGGCCTGTGGGGGTGGTGACCACAGGGTGAGGCTCCTCTGCCTATGGAAAAGGGAGGGAAGAGTGGGAAAGACTGCATATTATGGTTTGAGTGCCAGCTCAGCTGCAGTATAATAGAACACCAGGTAGACCTCTAAGGTTTTTGACTCAAGTCTCTGGCTTCTGGTACATCTAGACCTGCCTGGGGCCTGGGGGAACTTGCCAACCTGAAGGGAAGAAGACAAGCCTGGCTGGCTTTGCATTTGCTGATTGTAGAGTCCCCAGGACCTTAAGTGAACACAGGAGGTTGATAGACAGTGGTTTCAGTGGGCCTTGGGCAAGACCCAGTGTTGTGTTGGCTTCAGGTCTGACCCAGTAAATCCCAGTGGTGGTGGCCACAGGGGCACTTGTACCACCCAATTCCCAGCTCCAGGTGGCTGATAGGGAGAAGGAAAGAGAGGGAGAAGGAGAGAGAGAGAAAGAGAGAGACTCTGTTTGCCTGGGAGAAAGTAAGGGAAGAAAACAAGAGCATCTGCCTGGTAATCTAGTGAGTTCTTCTGGATCTTATCTAAGACCACCAAGGCAGTACCCCTATGAGTCTGCAAGAACCACAGCATTACTGTGCATGGAATGACCCCTAATGCAGACACAGTTTAGATCACAACACCCAAGTCCTTTTAGTCCTTTTGAATACTTGGAAACCCTTCCCAAGAAGGATGGGTAAAAACAAATCCAGACTGCAAAGACTACAATAAATACCTAACTGTTTGATGTCCAGACACAGAATAATGTCCATAAACATCAAGGTCATCCAGGAAAACATGACCTTACCAAATGAACTAAATAAGGCACTTGGGACCAATCTTGGAGAAACAGAGATATGTGACCTTTCAGATAGAAAATTCAAAAAAGCTGTGTTGAGGAAACTCAAAGTAGTTAAAGACAAAAGAGAAAAATATTCAGAATTCTATAAGATAAACTTAAAGAGATTGAAATAATTTAAAAGAATCAAGCAGAAATTCTGGAGTTGAAAAATGCAACTGACATACTGAAGAATGCATCAGAGTCTACTAATAGCAGAATTGATCAAGTAGAAGAAAGAATTAGTGAGTTTGAAGACAGGCTATTTGTAAATACACAGAGGAGACAAAAGAAAAAAGAATGAACAAGAATAAAGCATGTCTACAATATCAAGAAAATTGCCTCGAAAAGGCAAATCTAAGAGTTATTGACATTAAAGAGGTGGTAGAAAAAGAGATAGGAGCTGAAAGTTTATTTAAAGGGATAACAACAGAGAACTTTCTAAACCTAGTGAACGAAATGAATATCCAAGTACAAAAGGTTATAGAACACCAACAGCAGACATAACTCAAAAAAGACCATTTCAAGCCATTTAATAATCAAGCTCCCAAAGATCAAGGATGAAAAAAGGATCCTAAAAGCTGCAAAAGAAAAGAAACAAATAACATACCATGGAGCTTTGATACATCTGACAGCAGACAGCAGACTTTTCAGTGGAAACCTTACAGGTAAGAGAGAGTGCCCTGACATATTTGAAGTGTTGAAGGAAAAATATTTTTACCTTAGAACAGTATATCCAGCAAAAGTTTCCTTCAGACATGAAAGAGAAATAAAGACTTTCCCAGACAAACAAAAGCTGAGGGCTTTCATCAACACCAGATCTGTCCTACAAGAAATGCTAAAGGGTGTACTTCAATCAGAAAGAAAAGGAAGTTAATGAGCAATAAGAAATAATCTGAAGGTACAAAACTCACTGCTCATAGTAAGTACACGTAAAAACACAGAGTATTATAACATGGTAACTGGTAAATAAATTGCTCTTATCTTAAATAGAAAGACTAAATGATGAACAAATAAAAATCATAATAACAACTTATCAAGATATAAACCCTACATACAATTCAATATAATACATAAACCATATCATGTAATAAGATATAAATTAAAATGACAAAAAGTTAAAAAGCAGGAGGACGAAGTTAAGATGTGAGGTTATCTTGTTTTTTTTGTTTGTTTATGCAAAAGTATTAAGTTGTTATTAGCTTAAAATAATGGTTATAAGATAGTATTTGCAAGCCTTGTGGTAATCTCAAATGAAAAACCACCAGGGCCAGGTGTGGTGGCTCTGCCTGTAATCCTAGCAGCTTGGGAGGCCAAGGAAGGTGGATACCTTGACACCAGGAGTTCAAGACAAGCTTGGGCAACATAAAGAGACCCTGTCTCTATTTTCGAAAAGTACAGTGAATATACAAAAAATAGAAAGCAAGAAATTAAAGCACACCACAAGAGGAAATTACCTTCACTAAAAGAAAGACAGGAAGGAAGGAAAGGAGAAGACCACAAAACAATCAGAGAACAAATAAAATAGCAGGAGTAAGTCCTTACTTACCAATAATAACATTGAGTGTAAATAGACTAAACTCTCCAATCAAGAGACATAGAGTGGCTAAATGGGTTTTAAAAAAATAAGATCCAGTGATCTGTTGCCTACAAGAAACACACTTCATCTATAAAGACACATATAGACCGAAAATAAAGGGATGGAAAAAGATATTCCATGCCAATGGAAACCAAAATAGAGCAGGAGTCACTGCACTTATATCACACAAAATAGGTGTCAAGATAAAAACAATGAGAAGAGACAAAGAAGGTCACTATATAATGATAAATGGGTCAGTTCAACAAGAGGATGTAACAGTTTTAAATATATATGCACCCAACACTGGAGCACCCAGATATATAAAGTAAATATGATTAAAGCTAAAGAGAAAAATAGGTACCAATACAATAATAGTTCATTTTCAAGGATAGCCCATATGTTAGGTCACAAAACAAGTCTTAAAAGATTAAAAAAATTGAAATAATATCAAGCATCTTCTCTGGTCACAAAAAAATAAAACTAGAAATCAATAACAAGAATTTTGGAAACTATACAAGTGCATGGAAATTAAACAATATGCTTCTGAATGACCAGTGGGTCAATAAAGAAACTAGGAAGGAAGTGGAAAGACTTTGTGAAACAAATAATCATGGATACACAACATACCAAAATACCAAAACCTATGGGATACAGCAAATGCAGTACTAGAGGCATATTTATAGCTGTAAGTGCCTACATCAAAAAAGTAAAGTAAAAATAATAACTTAAAATTAAACAACCTAATGATGCATCTCAAAGAACTAGAAAAGCAAGGTCAAACCAAACCCCAAATTAGTAGAGGAAAATAAATAATAAAGATTAGAGCATAAATAAAATTGACATGAAGAAAACAATACAGAAGATCAATGAAACAAAAAGTTGTTTTTTTGAAAAGTAAAACAAAATTGATGAACCTTGAGCCACACTAACAAAAAAAAGAGAGAGAGAGAGAGGACTCAAGCAAATAAAATCAGAGATGAAAAGGAGACATTGCAACTGAAACCACAGAAATGCACAGTATCATTAGCAGCTACTAGTATCAACTATTTGCCAGTAAATTGGAAAATCTGGAAGAAGCAGATAAATTCCTAGATGCTATACAACCTACCAAGATTGAAACTTGAGGAAATCCAAAACCTGAACTGACCAATAACGAGTAGCAAGATTGAAGCTATAATAAAAACTTTCCCAGCAAAGAAAAGCCCAGTACCTGATGGCTTCACTTCTGAATTCTACCAAACATTTAAAGAACTAATACCAATTCTACTCAAATTATTCGAAAAAATACAGGAAGAGAGAATACTTCCAAACTCATTCTATGAGGTTAGTATTACCCTGATACCAAAACAAGGCAAAGACACATCAAAAAACAAAAACAAAAACAAAAACTACAGGCCAATGTTACTGATGAATATTGATGCAAAAATCCACAACAAAATACCAGCAAACCAAATTTAACAACACATTAGAAAGATCATTCATCATGACCAAGAGGAATTTATCACAGGTATAAAGAATGCTTCAACATATGAAAATCAATTAATGTGATACACCATATCAACAGAAAGAAGGACAAAAGCCATATGATTATTTTAATTGATGTTGAAAAAGCATTTAAAATTCAACATCCCTTAATGATAAAAACTGTCAAAAAACTATAGAGAACATACCGCATGTTCTCACTCACACGTGGGAATTGAACAATGAGAACACATGGACACAGGAAGGGGAACATCACACACCGGGGACTGTTGTGGGGTGGGGGGAGGAGATATCCCTAATGCTAAATGACAAGTTAATGGGTACAGCACACCAACATGGCACATGTATACATATGTAACAAACCTGCACATTGTGCACATGTACCCTAAAACTTATAGTGTAATAATAATTAAAAAAAAACTATAGAGAACATTCTTCAACATACTAAAAGCCATATAAAGCAGACCCAAAGCTAGTATCATACTGAATGGGGAAAACACTGAAAGCCTTTCCTCTAAGATCAGGAATATGACAAGGATGCCCACCCATTTTTACCACTGTTATTTAACATTGTACTGGAAGTCCTAGCTAGAGCAGTCAAAGAAGAGAAAGAAAAAAAAGGGCATCCAAATTGGAGAGGACGAAGTCAAACTACCCCTGTTTGCAGATGATATGACTTTATATTTGGAAAAACCTAAAGACTCCATCAAATAACTATTAGGACTGATAAATTCAGTAAAGTTTTAGAATACAAAATCAACATTCAAAAATCAGTAGCATTTCTATATGCCAACAGCACACAATCTGAAAAAGATATCAAGAAAGTAATCCCACTTACAATGGCTACAAATAAAATAAAATACCTAGGAATTAACTAAAGAAGTGACAGATCTCTACAATGCAAACTGTAAAACATGGAGGCAAGAAATTAAGTAAGACACAAAAAATGGAAAGATATTCCATGTTCATGAATTGGAAGAATCAGTATTGTTAAAATGTCCATACTAAAGCAATCTACAGATTTAATGCAATACTTATCAAAATACCAATCACATTCTTCATAGAAATAGAAAAAACAATCCTAAAATTTATATGATACCACAAAAGACTCAGAAAAATCAGTTATCCTGAGCAAAGAGAACAAAACTGGAGGAATCACATTACTCCACTACTCCACCTTACTCACATTGACTTCAAATTATACTACAAAACTATAATAACCAAAATGGTACGGTACTGGCAACAGACACACACGTCAGTGGAACATAATAGAGAACCCAGAGACAAATCCATATATCTACAGTGAACTCATTTTTGACACAGATGCCAAAAACATACCTTGAGGAGAGGACAGTTTCTTCAATAAATGGTGCTAGGAGCACTTTATATCTGTATACAAACAAATAAAACTAGACCCTTATTTCTTGCCATACATAAAAATAAAATAAAAATGGATTAAAGACTTAAATCTAAGACCTCAGATTATGAAATTACAAAAAGTAATTGAGGAAACTCTCTAGGACAATGGACTGGGCAAAGATTTCTTGAGTAATACCCCACAAGCAAAAATGACCGAAGCAAAAATGGACAAACGGCATCACATCACGTTAAAAAGCTTCTGCACAGCAAAGGAAACAATCAACAAAGTAAAGAGGCAACCCACAGAATGGGAGAAAATATTAGCAAACTATTCATCTAATAAGAGGTTCATAATCAGAGGATATAAGACACTCAAACAACTCTATTGGAAAAAAAATCTAGTAAACAGATTTAAAAATGGGCAAAAGATCTGAATAAACAGTTTTCAAAATAAGACATATAAATGAAAAATAGGTATAAGAAAAAGTGCTCAACGTCATAATCATCAGAGAAATGCAAATCACAACTACAATGAGATATCATCTCACCCCAGTTAAAGTGGCTTTTATCCAAAAGTCAGGCAATAACAAGTACTGGCAAGGATACGGAGAAAAGGGAATCCTTGTTAACTGTTGGTGGGAATGTGAATTAGTACAATCACTACAGAGGCCAGCTGGGAGGTTTCTAAAAAAATGAAAAATACAGCTACCATACAATCCAGCAATCCCACTCCTAGATATATATCCAAAAGAAAGGAAATCAGTATAGTGAAGAGATATCTACACTCCCATGTTTACTGCAGCACTATTCACAATAGCCAAGATTTGAAATCAACCTAAGTGTCCATCAACAGATAAATGGATAAAGAAAATATGGCATTTATACACAATGGAGTACTACTGAGTCATAAGAAAGAATGAGCTCCTGTGATTTGCAACAACATGGATGGAACTGGAGATCATTATGTTAAGTGAAATAAGCCAGACACAGAAAGACAAACTTTACATGTTCTCACTTCCTTGTGAGTTAAAAATTAAAACAATTGAACTCATAGAGAATAGAAGTTTGGCTACCACAGGCTGGGAAGGGTGGGGGCGGGGCCAAGTGGGGAGGGTTAGTGGATACCAAAAATAGTTCAAAATAATGAGTAAGACCTAGAATTTACTAGCACAATAGCGTGACTATAGTCAAAAATAATTTAACTGTACATTTACAAATAACTGAACAAGTATAACTGGATTGTTTGTAACTCAAAGGATAGATGCTTGAGGTAAGGGATACTCCATTTACCCTGATGTGATTATTACGTATTGCATCCTTGTATCAAAATATCTCATGTAACTTATAAATATATATACATTCTATGAACCTACAAAAATTAAAAATAAAAAAATATTTCTCTACATTGTAATCCAAAAGTTGGCTCCTCGCCCCCAGGAAGAGGAAGCAGTTATCAATTCTCTGAAAGGGTAGAGGTGCACACAGTATACTGGCCTCAAGAAGACTGCCCTCAGGTAGCAATTTCAAATCTGGAAGAACAGCTCAGAGGAAGTCAGAGATGTCCTGCACACCTATATCCTTTCCTTTACATTTTGTCCCCATGCTTTGCCATTATTTGGCATTTTAGGGAGGGGGAGAAAAAAGTTAATTGAGAATGAAGAATCTGTCATTACACTGCACCTGCCACAGAGACCCTGCGTCTGTTACCCCTCATCTCCCCAGTCCCTTCCAACCTAAAGTCGGAAGCTTGAGCTCATTCACCACTCTACAGTAAAGATGCTAACTCCAAAAGGATCAGAAGGACAGGAGTAACAGAGAACTAAAAGAAATGGAAGAAGAGAGAGAAGGAAAGAGAGACAGTGCTGAGAAACTGAAAGAGAAGTAAGAAGAAAACAATGAATGTATGTTTTATCTACATATGTAATTTCTTTGGAGCAATTACAAATGACAGAATGGACTTAGATGAGATGGTTGGCCCTACCACTATCCAGGCTTCTCCCCTTTTTTCTTCACCTGTTGTAACTGTAAACACTGCCTTGGGTCACCTGGAAAGATGCTCATGAATACTTATGCATTTTTTATCCATGAAGCCAGTCACTTATTTATTCATTTGTAAGTAGTTACTGAGAGCCTCCTATGTTCCAGGCTCTGTTCACGTACTAGGAACATAAAAATCAACAAGATAAATACAGTTTCTACCCTTTTTAAAATCACCCAATGGGTACTTTTGAATTCAATGCTTTAGTTTACACTCTGCTGAATATTGCAGATAATACAAAATAATTTTGAGACACAATCCATGTCCTCAGGAAACTTGCAATAATAACAATGCCCATGAATTAATCACCTCCTCTATGAATAATTTCAGCTCTCAGTGATCTTTCCTTCCTTTGTACTTTTGTCTGTCTACTTTTGGCAGACTCAGCACACACTACCTTGTATTGTTGCTTATGTGCTTATTCTTATATTTATTTTATCCTCCAGAAGGCCTATATGAGTTTGTTTAGGCTGTTTAGCAAACTACTGCAAAATTCACTGGCTTAAAATAGTAACTTGATTTCGTTCATAATTCTGTGAGTTGGCAATTTGGGCTGGGCTCAGCTGGGTTAGTTTTCTGGTCTTGGTTGGATTCATTCATATATCTGTAGTCAGATACTGGTCTGCTAGACAGCTCTGCTTCTGGGGGTTAGATGGATGTTGGCTGGGACATAATGGGTGACTAGACAACATGGTCTTTCACCTGGAAGGTTGGCCCAGGCTTGTTCAGTTGGCAATGTGGCAGACTTCCTAGAGAACGAATGGAAATGTTCACAATCCCCTGAAGTCTAGGCTCAGAACTGGCACATTATTTCTACTAAATTCTATCAGCCAAAGCAACAGAGGGCCAACTCAAAATCAGGGGAAGAAAAATGGATTCCATTTCTTGATGGGAGTAGCTGCAATGGCACACTGCAAAGGGCATGGATACAGGAAGGAATGTACTGAAGCCACCATATTCTCAACCTACCACACGGTCTGTAAGGCTTTTTAAGAGAGAGATACTATTTACACATTTTTATATTCTTAGAGACATATAGCTGTTCCATACTGATGTTATAGGAGAAAAAGCCAGTGTAGGGAAGTAGGGAATGTCTCTCCGAGGAAAGACATTTAAAGTTGAGATTGAAAGGATAAATAGTGGTTAGCTAAGGGGAGACCATTATGGTCAAAGAGAAATGTATGTGGAAACTCCTAAGTTGAAAAGATCCTAGGATATTCCAGAAAGAGAAGCAATGAGTAATAAGGGAGAGGGGTGGGGTTGGGGTAAAGGGGAGGAGATGGTGCTTCAGGCCTAGGCAGGCATCACAATTGAGGACCTTGTAAACCTTGATAAGAAATTTTGACATTATCCTGAGAGCAACGGAAAGTCATTAAAGAGTTTTAAGCAGGAGAGAGAAATGATGAGTCTTGTGTTTCTAAAAGATCACTTTGACTGCAGTATGGAAAATGGATTAAAAGAGATGAGAGTGGAAGTGGGCATAATAAAGTCCTATTTTAAATTTGCAAATACCTCCGGCAAGATGAAAGGGTTGTCTGCTACTCATGTTTAAGGGAGTGATGCAGGACAGAGATTCCTTTTCTTTGTAACTCAGAGCTACACAGATGGAAGACCTGTTTAGGAGAAGGTAAAAAGAGAATTTTCTGGGGAGTGGGCTCAGCTTTCCAGCAATGTGCAAACCCCCACCAATATTTGAGCTAGAAAGATCAATAGAAAGTTCATTGATTAAGATTTTTTTTTACCTTTCTATTAGCAGAACTAATCATTTGCCTTTAAGTAAGACATTTCATTTTTATTAAAGTAATAGCCATGATAAGTAAAAAGAAATTAATTTCTAGAAGGACATTCAAATCTAAGTGTTTCATTTCCTGCTAGGGCTGAGGTTAAACTAACTCTTACCTCTGCTGACATCTAATAATGGTCACCATTTATTGAGCTTCTACTACATGGCAGGCAATTTACATAGCTTATCTCCTGTGGTGCTTACAACAATTTCCTGCAGTAGATGCAATCATCCCAACTTACAGATGAGATTAGAGAAAGCATATCCCTGTCTAAACTGACAGTTACAAGTAGGACAGAGCTGGGATGTGACACAGGCTTTTCTGATTCCAGTACCATATTAGCTATTGGTCATTCCCTAAGCCTCACAATATGCCAGGCCTGGGGTTAGGTGCTTGGCTTGCTTTATCTAGTTTCACCCTCCCAAGGGCCCTTTGAGAGAGGTGTTGTTATCAACCCTACTCTAAAGATAAAGAAAATTAAGGTCAGAAAGTTCGCAGAACTTGTCCAAGGACATAAGACCAGTTCTAATGCCCGAAGCTTGGTTTTGTTGTTGTTGTTGTTTCTGAGAGGGAGTCTCGGAGTCTTGCTCTGTTGCCCAGGCTGGAGTGCAGTGGCGCAATCTTGGCTCACTGAAACCTCTGCCTCCCAGGTTCAAGCGATTCTCCTGCCTCAGCCTCCTGAGTAGCTGGGATTAGACACACGTCACCACGCCCAGGTAATTTTTGTATTTTTAGTAGAGATGGGGTTTCACCATGTTGGTCAGGCTGGTCTCACCACAACACACAACCTCCCTTGTTCATCCAGTTATCCCATGCTGTCATGAAAACATTAGGTTTTTCTTAAACAAAGGCCCCCTTATCCTTTTTAATCACATTTAGACAAAGCTGTGAATAACGGATGTTGTTAGTCCTCCCACATCTCCCTCCTCCTTGCCTGTGTCAACTGTGAGCTCCTGGATGGCAGGGTCTATATCTTAAACCACTCTCTATCCCTGCCTCCATCCCCACCAACACCTAGCAGTTTTGATCCAAGCCCAGAATTTTACTCGAACTGTGCTGGTTCTTTCCAGCAGGGGGACCATCTTTAGCCTCACACATGCAGAAACACAAGCTGAGCTTTCAGGGCAAGTCCTACCAACCTGCTGGCCAGGCAGGCAGCCCACCAGCTCCTTCTACACAGGGATGGATCAGTCCCAGTCTCGAACAATGGCCGGCCAGTCCACACACCCTACCTCTTCCAGCTGTGAGGTGCCTTGGGAAGCTGGGAGCTGCACTTGGATGTCACTGCTCCACTAGGTCGTCAGTCACCAGCATGTGAGAGGCTGGGCTCTGGCTCCTCAGGCAACAATATCAGGAGGAATAATGAGCTGCTTTGGAGGAGGCAAGAGCTTTCTGATTAATCGACATATGAGGCTGTCACAGTGACAGATGGACCCAAAGGCCCCTTCCCCATTACACTGCACCAGTGACCTTGACTCTCCCCTACCCCAGGTCTTGCTGTCCCTTGAAACTGATTTGGGATGGCAGGGCAGTCTGAGGGAGGAGTAGAAGACCATCCAACTGAAGTGAGAAGGAAGAAGCCATGATGTTGTTGTGGGATGTTATTTGGGTATTAGCTTTATGACTCACATTGAGAAGCCCTTTGGACCCACTTTATTTACCAGTATTGTGAGAAGGTTAGAGGTTTTTACTCTCTAGAAATGTAGTTTCCATCATCTGTAAACTATCCCTTATTGTAGGTATGTTGAAGAGAACCCTGAGCTTGCAGTCAGAAGACTTGGATTAAAACAAAGCTCTTCCTCTACTTTCTGTGTAACTTTAAGTTATTTGACCTCTCTGAGCTTCAGTTTTCTTATGTATGAAGTGAAAATAATAAATGCATATCTCATGAGGTTTTATGAGCATTAAAAGAGCCCACATGGATAACATAATCTTATACCTAGAAAACCCTAAAGACTCCTACATTTGAAAAATGACTTCAGTACAGTTTCAGGATGCAAAATCAACACACAAAAATCAGTAGCATTTCTCTACACCGATTATGATCAAGCTGAGAACCAAATCAAGAACACAATCTCATTTACAATAGCTACAAAAAATAAAATAAAATACCTAGGGAATAGATTTAACCAAGGAGGTGAAAGATCTCTACAAGGAGAACGAAAAAGCACTAATGAAAAAAATTGGAGATGACACTAACAAATAGAAAACTATCTCATGCTCATGGATTAGAAGAATCGATATCCTTAAAATGACCATATCGCCAAAAGCAATTTACAGATTAAATGCAATTTCCATCAAATTACCAATGCCATTTTTCACAGAATTAGAAAAAACAAACCAGAATTCATATGGAACCAAAAAACAAAAGAGCCTGAATAGCCAAAGCAATCCTAAGCAAAAAGAACAAAGCTGGAGACATCACATTACCTGACTTCAAATTACACTACAAGTCCATAGTAATCAAAATTGCATGGTACTGGTAGAAAAATAGACACATAGGTCAATGAAGCAGAACAGAGAACCCAGACATGAAGCCACATATCTATAACCAGTTGATCTTCATTAAAGACAACCAAAATATACAGTGGGGAAAGGCCATCCTATGTGATAAGCAGTGCTGAGAAAACTGGATAGCCACATGCAGAAGAATGAAACTGGACCTATATCTCTCACTACACACAAAACTTAATTCAAGATGGAATAAAGACTTAAATGTAAGACCAGAAACTATAAAAATCTGATAAGAAAACCTAGAAAAAACTCTTTTATTTATTTTTTTTATTACGCTTTAGGTTTTAGGGTACATGTGCACAATGTGCAGGTTTGTTACATATGTATCCATGGGCCATGTTGATTTCCTGCACCCATTAACTCGTCATTTAGCATTAGGTATATCTTCTAATGCTGTCCCTCCCCCTCCCCCCACCCCACAACAGTCCCCGGAGTGTGATGTTCCCCTTCCTGTGTCCATGAGTTCTCATTGTTCAACTCCCACCTATGAGTGAGAACATGCGGTGTTTGGTTTTTTGTCCTTGCGATAGTTTACTGAGAATGATCATTTCCAGTTTCATCCATGTCCCTACAAAGGACACGAACTCATCATTTTTTATGGCTGCATAGTATTCCATGGTGTATATGTGCCACATTTTCTTAATCCAGTCTATCGTTGTTGGACATTTGGGTTGGTTGCAAGTCTTTGCTATTGTGAATAGTGCCGCAATAAACATACGTGTGCATGTGTCTTTATAGCAGCATGATTTATAGTCCTTTGGGTATATACCCAGTAATGGGATGGCTGGGTCAAATGGTATTTCTAGTTCTAGATCCCTGAGGAATCGCCACACTGACTTCCACAATGGTTGAACTAGTTTACAGTCCCACCAACAGTGTAAAAGTGTTCCTATTTCTCCACATCCTCTCCAGCACCTGTTGTTTCCTGATTTTTTAATGATGGCCATTCTAACTGGTGTGAGATGGTATCTCACTGTGGTTTTGATTTGCATTTCTCTGATGGCCAGTGATGATGAGCATTTCTTCATGTGTTTTTTGGCTGCATGAATGTCTTCTTTTGAGAAGTGTCTGTTCATGTCCTTTGCCCACTTTTTGATGGGGTTGTTTGTTTTTTTCTTGTAAATTTGTTTGAGTTCATTGTAGATTCTGGATATTAGCCCTTTGTCAGATGAGTAGGTTGCAAAAATTTTCTCCCATTCTGTAGGTTGCCTGTTCACTCTGATGGTAGTTTCTTTTGCTGTGCAGAAGCTCTTTAGTTTAATGAGATCCCATTTGTCAATTTTGGCTTTTGTTGCCATTGTTTTTGTGTTTTAGACATGAAGTCCTTGCCCACGCCTATGTCCTGAATGGTATTGCCTAGGTTTTCTTGTAGGATTTTAATGGTTTTAGGTCTAACATTTAAGTCTTTAATCCATCTTGAATTAATTTTTGTATAAGGTGTAAGGAAGGGATCCAGTTTCAGCTTTCTACATATGGCTAGCCAGTTTTCCCAGCACCATTTATTAAATAGGGAATCCTTTCCCCATTTCTCGTTTTTGTCAGGTTTGTCAAAGATCAGATAGTTGTAGATATGCAGCATCATTTCTGAGGGCTCTGTTCTGTTCCATTGATCTATGTCTCTGTTGTGGTACCAGTACCATGCTGTTTTGGTTACTGTAGCCTTGTAGTGTAGTTTGAAGTCAGGTAGCGTGATGCCTCCAGCTTTGTTCTTTTGGCTTAGGATTGATTTGGCGATGCAGGCTCTTTTTTGGTTCCATATGAACTTTAAAGTAGTTTTTTCCAATTCTGTGAAGAAAGTCATTGGTAGCTTGATGGGGATGGCATTGAATCTATAAATTACCTTGGGCAGTATGGCCATTTTCACGATACTGATTCTTCCAACCCATAAGCATGGAATGTTCTTCCATTTGTTTGTATCCTCTTTTATTTCGTTGAGCAGTGGTTTGTAGTTCTCCTTGAAGAGGTCCTTCACATCCCTTGTAAGTTGGATTCCTGGGTATTTTATTCTCTTTGAAGCAATTGCGAATGGGAGTTCACTCATGATTTGGCTGTTTGTCTGTGATTGGTGTACAAGAATGCTTGTGATTTTTGTACATTGATTTTGTATCCTGAGACTTTGCTGAAGTTGCTAATCAGCTTAAGGAGGAAAAAACTCTTCTGGACATTGGCCTAGGCAAAGAATTTATGGCTAAGCCCTGAAAAGCAAATGCAAGAAAAACAAAGATAGACAAATGGGACTTAATTAAACTAAAAAGCTTCTGCAAAGCAGGAGAAATCATCAATAGAGTAAACAGAATGGGAGAAAATATTTGGAAACTATGCATGTGACAAAGGGCTAATATCCAGAATCTACAAGGAACTCAAACAATTCAACAAGAAAAGACATTAAAAAGTGGGCAAAGGACATAATCAGACATTTTTTGAAAGAAGATATACAAGTGGCCAACAGACATATGAAAAATATACTCGACATCACTAATCATCAGGAAATGCAAATCAAAGCCACAGTGACATACCATCTTACCCTAGTCAGAATGGCTGCTATTATAAAATCAAAAAACAACAGATGTTGGTGAAAAGGGAATGCTTATACACTGTTGGTGGGAATGTAAATTAATACAACCTCTATGAAGAAGGGTATGAAGATTTCTCAAAGAACTAAAAATAGAACTGCCATTCAGTCCAGCAACCCCACTACTAAGTATCTATCCAATGAAAAACAGATCATCATATAAAAAAGACACCAGTACTTGTATGTTTATTGCACCACTATTCACAATAGCAAAGTCATGGACTCAACATAAGTATTCATCAATGGGTGACTGGAAAAAGATAATGTGGTATTTACATATATAACATGGAATACTACTCAGCCATAAAAAAATAAAATTGTCTTTTGTAGCCACATGGATGGAACTGGAGACCATTATCTTAAGTGAAATAACTCCAAAACAGATGGTCAAATGTTCACACTTGTAAGTGGGAGCTTATCAGTGTGTACACATGGACATACAAGTGGAATAACAGACACTGGAGACTCCAAAGGGGTGGTAAGGGATGAAAAATGACCTAGTGGGTGCAATGTATACTTTTTGGGTGATGATTAAACTAAAAGCCCAGACTTCATCAGTATGCAACATATCCATGTAACAAAAATTCACTTGTACCCCTTAAATCTATAAAAATAAAAAAAGGAGCAAGCATGTATATGAAGCACCCCACAAAAAATCTGGTACAGTTTTCTGCAAATATTTATTGGTATATTTATGGGTTTTGAATTAAGTATTGCCAGTGAATGAGATATTTTTGCTCTGAAAGACACTATACATAGATAAATTCTGGGTATGGATATTATTGTAAGTATTGGTATCAGTATTAGTACTGGTATTGGTATGAGTAAGGATATAAGTATTAATGTCATCTCTAAGATATCTTTCAATCTTTAAAGACAAAGATTACTAGACAGAGAGATTGTTTTTTACCAAGCAGCTGGTCTAAAAGTCTGCAAGATGCAGGGAAGGCTATCTCAACTCTTCTATGTCCCCAAAGCTAAGCAGGAGACTATGGACCTCTATTCAGCTTAGAGCAGGAAGAGACTGACAAAGGAACTGGGGGGAACAAGGAAAGGAGAACAAGACAAAGAAGTCAAGTAAGACCAGAGGAGACTATCTGTGGGCAGAGAGAGGCAGGTGTCTGCTGCATGTGCCAAGGACGTTGTTGCCTCCCAAACTGGACCTGTGCACATAGCAGAGCGTAGCTGGCAGTGGCAATGGTGGAGGTAAGGGAAGGCTCTGGAGAAAAGACATGGAGGAGAAGAAGAGAAGGAAGAAGAGCATGCAACAAGCTGACACAGAGAAGAATGAGAGAAGCATAGGAAAAAGAAGGAGGAAGGCTGTCTTGTCCTTTCCCTTTTTGAAAACCTACCAAGAATCCCCATCACTTGCAAGAGATAAGCCAAGCTCCTCTGCCCAGGCACAAGCCCTGTAGAATCAGGTGGCATCAATTCTTGCCCCATCTCCAGACATCTGTGCTTCAACCACACTGGCTTTAATGATTTGCTTCCTTTCCTGTCTCCTGTATGAGATGAAGCTCCTCAGCCATGGGGTCTGGTTTTGTTCATCTCTGCACCTGAGCTGTAGGCCTGGACACGTGGTGTTCCATCATTCCTTATAGAAAGACAGGAGGGTAAGAGTAAGGGAGTGAAGAGAAAGGATGAAGACGAGAAGGAAATGGAGACCAGGAGGGAAGAAAGAGAAAGGGGAATAGAAGGCATAAGAGAAGAGGATGTCGCTGGGGAACAGAGGAGGAAGGAAGAAAAAAAATGATAGAGTATAAGTCCAGAAGAACAAAAGGGAAGAGAGAGCAGGTAAAGAAAGCCAGGTGGATGGCTGACAGAGGACACAAGAAACGGGTTTCAGAGAATCTCTGGGAATTATCTCAGCATCCAGCACCTTGCTCCTGGGGCAGGCTTCTTCCGATCTTGCTCCTCACAAGGCATTGGGTTAGGTCCATACTGGGCCTACCTACATCTGGTGCATCTGTGGGTTGGCATGGTGCCATGGCACAGAGAAAGCATGGCTATTTTACAGCTCAAACATAGCAGGTCCCACTGCAGGCTTATTTGTATAGACAGTTGTCACTTACAACATAAAGGATGGCCCTGTTTCTTCTTCTCAGTCATCATCTCCTCCAGCTAGATCTGCTTGGGTAGATACCACTGGATAACTACTGGCTGGAGTCTTTGTGAAGTGGACTCAAGACCAAGCTGGATTCAACTGGACCCAACTGGTCGTTCTCTTCCCTGGGTCTAACCTAACCCCACTAGCTCTCCGAAAGCATCTGCCTCACACCCAATTTTAACCAGACATTGTGCAGCTGTACTTATGTGGCAGTCCAGGCACACCTGCCCCCAGGCAAGGTCATGAGTACATTGCAACAGGAGTTGCTCAGCAAGTGCTCTAGGGGCAGGTACTCCCTGGGCTCTCTCTGTTCTTTGAAGAGGGCTAGGTGTCTTCCCTATGCAGTGTCTACTCCATGCTGAGCAATGAGGGGCTGGCTTCTCTGAGTGTGGGTATTACATGGATCTACACCACTTGAGATGAAAGTAAACATCATTAGGGAAGGAAGAACAAAGATTCTCTCACCTTCATCTCTGTGCTTCCCAAGGGAGGCTCTGGGGGGCTTGGACTAAAATAAGTGGCTCTTCAGTTAATTCTAAGGCCACTTAATTTGCATGATTCAGTCCTAGTGCTTTGCATCTTCTCCCTGGTGCCCTCTCTCTTGCCAGCCTTCACCTTCATACATACATTACCAGACCCCAGTGTTCCTCTTTCTTTTCTATTTTTTTAAGATGGAGAAAACATATGCATTCATGGGGGCTGGGAAAGGGAGGATAGTCCCCTTAAGCAGTTGACCTTAATGACTCCCCAGAAATCATCATACCTAGACTGGAAAAGTTCTAGGGAGAGGAAGAAGTGAATAAAATATGTGATGAGGGCAGCCAAAACTTAGAAGTTCTAAAGATTTCTCAGTCTTTCTGGAACACAAATAGGGACTTTTTTTTTTTTTTTTTTGGAGCAGGAGTAATGAGAGCTGTTGGGGAGGGGAAATGGAGAATTTAAACTCACAGGGTTCTTTTTAGTCCAGAGCCCAAACCTTCATCGTCTACCCCAACCTTCTCTTCATTGGAAGTATAATGAGCTGGCTTGAGTTTCAACTCCCTTGCTTCTGCTTCTAAGCACTGAAATGGCCAATAAGTGGGTGTGAAGAAGAAGAGGGGGGGCTGGGCGCGGTGGCTCACGCCTGTAATCCCAGCACTTTGGGAGGCTGAGGCGGGTGGATCACAAGGTCAGGAGATCGAGACCATCCTAGCTAACACGGTGAAACCCCGTCTGTACTAAAAATACAAAAAAATTAGCCAGGCGTGGTGGCGGGCACCTGTAGTCCCAGCTACTCAGGAAGCTGAGGCAGGAGAATGGCGTGAACCCAGGGGGCGGAGCTTGCAGTGAGCCGAGATCGCACCACTGCACTCCAGCCTGGGCGACAGAGCAAGACTCTGTCTCAAAAAAAAAAAAAAAAGAAGAGGGGGGAAAAAGTCTTGAATAACTCCTAATCCAGAGAAAACATGACTCCTAATGAAAATGGAAATTTATTATTATTTCAGTAGTTCTATAGAGTGAACCTGGTTGATTAGCTGTTTACTGATAGCTTTTAAGAAAGGGAATATTCAGTGATGTAGGGTAGCCATGGTAACTCCTTAGTCTTGAAATGCCAAAGTTCTCCTTAAATCTGCCCTTACTCCTATCTCTTTCTTTGAGGCACCATCCAGAGACTACACTCCTCTGCTCATTTATCCACTTGTTGATTATCTACTGAGTAGATAGTTGGGAGGAATGGGAGGCAATGGGAAACCTGGGAAAGGTTTGTAGCATTCTCTGTCTTTCTGAAAGCATGTTGTACAGGGACATAAAAATCATGAAATGAGACTGGAAAGCCAGTTGGATGCACGTAACAAAGGTATTTCTGAGGCCGGCTAAGGAGTTCAGACGCTATGATATAGATAATGAGGAGTCTCAGGGAGATGGTACCATCAGATTTGCTAACTAGGAGGTCATTCTTAGCTCAGTATGCAAGGTGGACTGGAAGTGGTTGATAAGACCAGAAGCAGAAAGATCAGTCAAGAGGCTGTCGGAAAGGTACAAGGAGAGAGAGGATGAGGACCTGCCAAGGGCAGAGGCACAGAGGAATGCAGCAAGAGGCATTGGTATTTGACACACATGACCTAAGAGACTTGGCCAAGCAGACTAAAACCCAACAAAACAATACACAACTCCCTGCCCCCAAAGCTGTATTTTATTCAGCTATTATTAGTAACTGATTTGATTTGATCCATTCCGTTTTACAACTCCTGTCTCCTGCAATTGTCTGGCCCTGGTAACAATTTTATTGGAGCATAAGAGGCACATTATAAATACATTTTATATTGCACACTGTATTTTAAGCAAATTCGAGACATCTCTGATTAGGTGCCTTTCCAACGATAGCCTTGTTCAGACAGATAATTGCGTGCTGATTTTTATTTTATTTCATTTTATTATTTTTTTCAGCTTTGTTCTCTCCCCCTTGGCAAAGCTGCAATCTTGCATACACACGTCAGTGGATAAAAACCCTTGAAAATAACTCTTCAGAAGAAATCTAATTTACTTTTTAATCTGGCTCGGAAATTTGCCAGAAAAATTTCCACCGACAAGCACTGCCATTTATTACCACTTATCACACACCCGGGCTGTGCTCTCACTTCTGATGGGGCTAATGTAACAGGGGAGGAATCTTCTGATACATTATTTATTTGATACAATCCCACCCAGATAAGATCTATGGGCAGGAGAGGACGAAGTTTGACCTTATCCTTTGTCTAAGGGAAAGTAAAGGATCTTCCCTTTTGCTTGTTCAAGGAACAAATTCACCTCTCTCCTGCCCTTGTAAGTGCTCAGCTTCCCTTACAGCCCAGGGACTGTCACCCCACAGCGATCCTGCTTTGACTTTGTTTTCATGCCCTGGGATCTACACCACCCACACCTGTATGCTTGTGTTTGAACTTGAAATGATTTTCAAGAATTTCATACATATTCCGATTGGCTTCTTAGGGACAGAGACCAGAGTGGCATTTAGAACAGGCCTACCCAAGCTTAATGTGGAGTGGCCCCATGTTGAGGAACAAATATGCTATAAACTCTCCAGGGTCCTCAACTGTAAAATTTGTAGAAGGGAATCTCTACAACTTTATCCAGCTTTCATGGTCCATAGAGGCAACAAAGCTTTAAGGAAAACAGAGGACTTGGGTCAGAAGAACTGGTGCTAGAATTCTGGCTTTGTGGCTTCCTGGATGAATGATTTTTCTGTAGGTTGACATCTCTGAGCCCTTACTTCATGGTGTGTCCACTGGGGATAATAACTCTTCCCCTGCTGACCTCAGAGTTATTACGATGATAATGAATATGGAAGCTTTGCAAACAGTGAAATATATAAATGTATAATTGATTGTGAATCAATTCATTTATTAGTGAAAACACATTATGAGATATTTGCAGAACCCACTCAAAGAGAAAATGGAAGTCAGGCTGGGAGGAGTCAATGGAGCTTCTTACATACCTGTCTCCAACCTCAACTGACAAGATTCCCTAGGCCATCCCCAAGCAAAAGAAGTCCCCCTGCTCTCTGCTGCTCAGCAAAGGGGCTACAAGCTCCTGACAGACATCCCCAGAGTCCTGCCAGAGCTCCCAGGACCCTCAGAACTGGGATGCTACCTATACCCCTTCCCATAATTCCTTTGAAATAATGAAGGAAAAAGGTATTTGAACACTGAACAGGGTTGAAATCTTGGGTTGGCTGTGCACACACTGAAATCTATGTGAATTTTTTTCACTTTCCTGGGCCTTTTCCTTCATCTACAAAATGAAGCAAGTAGCCCACACCTCATGGGGTTGTTGTGATCAGTCAAGGGCATAACCTCACCTGTCTGTCATTGGCCTATTAAGTTCCAGGAGAGGTCCTGGTTCTTCTTATTTATGCTTGCACACTTGGTGCCTAGCACAAGTTCTGCCACACAGGAAGGATTCAATCACTGCCTGTTAAATGGATGAATGGATGAATGAACAAATGAGTGAATGACTGAATTACTGCAATACACAGTGGTCGGGGTCATTAAATGAAGAAAATATGCATAATGTTCTTGACCTGGAAAAATAGAATCTGGAGTCCTAAATCCATTTTGAAATTTTTACCTCCTCCCAAATCTCGCCTTCTACTTCTCCAGTCTTCTCCCACTCTTTCTCCCCTTTCCCATCCTCTTGACTTCCAGAATGTTCCACCCCCAACCGCCCCCTTTTTCTGTCCTCAGGAGTGAGTCTTCTCAGCCAGTGGGTTGGCAGTGAGCTGCCCACAAAACTTTTTCCCTGTCTCCCTGCTTTTTGTGTTCCCTTCTCAGAGCTATGCCTCCTGCGGGAAGAGTAAATATAGAAAAATGACAACATGTACATTAATGCTCGTTAGAATGTCATCATTATATTCCGCAAAGTGTCTGATGAGGGGGTCCCTAAAGGACACTTAGAAATGAAGCAGCTGCTCCAGATTTGTTCCAGCTCACATCTCGAAGAAATGACATTGAGATAAACGCAGGCTGGAGGGATGGGAATGAGCAGGCCTTCTCTGGAGAAGGGGAAGATAGTGAAGAGAGAACTCACACATTCTGCAAAGCACTCAGAACAGCAAGTGCAATGGACATACAGAGCGTGAGCACATACAGAGAGCAGGAGCGGGCTCTGTGATGCAGGCTGGTTTGCTTAAACCCAGAGGCTCACTGTCTAGGTAGGGAAATGGTAGGCTAAGGGAATGCGCACCTCAATCTTAGCACGACCAGCCTCTGAAAAGATCACCCATCTCTTCATCAAAAGTGACAATCAAGCTATACTATGGAAAGAGAAAAGCATTATTCTACTTACTTTATTACTAGCAGTAACTGGGAAGAGGTCGCTGAGGGAAGGGGAGACAATGTGAAAACAAAGTTTTCAATCTACCCCTAAGGGAATGGATAAACACTACCAACTAATATCCTTCTCTATTCTGCTTATCCACTCAAGACACTCTGAGATCAGTAAGACTCCCCTCATTCCCACTGCCCCCCCCCCCACACTCTTGTCAACAACCATTAAGTAGTGAGTAGCTGACCCAGCACTCCAGGCCTAGCCAAGTCCTTCAGTTTTCTTTATCTCACCATCCTGAAAAAGCAGATGACAAGGGTTGTGAGGCCCCCCAGAGATCTTATTTTAATGAAATTTTTGTTTCTGTCATACAGAAAGAAAACTGAACCCAAGCTATAAATTACTATTCTAAGTCCAATAAATTCATACCATTAGTGCCATCAACTGTGGTTTGTCATGGCCCTTTAAATTTGCACAGAGCTTTCCCATTTATTACTATATTGGATTCTCATTCCTATTCTCTGAAATAATTAGGGTGGGTCTTATTATCCCCATTTTATAGATGAGGAAACCAAGGAACACACTTTTCAATTATATATACATGCAAATATATAGCTGGAGTGTTAATAGTATACCCTGCATCTTGGTGAGAATACCTTCAAAAGAGACACACGCACAAATAGATGTCAACACTTATACAGAAGGCACAAGATCCTAGGCTCCAACAAATTCAGTAAGCCCCAGTTAACTCAACCCGCCATGAAAAAGCCATGTCAGAGACTTAGAACTGCTCTTCCTGCCTGATCGGGGCACAGCAACCCCCATGGAACAAGAATGGATAAGGTGAGCCCAGCAACTTCTGGAGCCTGCCATACTCAACTCAGGTTACTGGTCTCTACTTAATTTACCAGCCAAGGAAGGATCACAGTAAGAGAGAAGTATGCAGGAACCATGTTTTAGAAAATGAGTGTGCTGACTCTGTTCTCCCACTCCCCAGCTGTGACAGGTCTTCAGTCTCTCTGAGCATCAGCTTCCTCATCTGTAAAATGGGAGACTATATCCTGCCACTTACAAAGTTCCTGAGACTGCTGGTTGCTATTCAGGCCTGGATTTAGCACACTCAGAGAACAGAACTCACTGAAATGCTAACCATTGCTTTCTAAATAAATGGACCTAACTGTGTTTGTGCATGCATATTGCGTGTCACCCCCATCCCTCCTCTTTCTCCAGGACTCAGAAGGCTGGACTTAAAGGTGAATGATCTTTAGACTCCACTGCCTTTTCCTACTATAGCCAATCACTGTTTGGTTTGCATGACTCCTTGTTGTAACTGATTGAATGCCTCTATGTACCAGAGAGGATGCGAAGTTTTAGTATTCTGATCTCTGTCCCAGAGGTCTTATGGTCTCATGAGATGGTTAAGTCATCTAAATTCCCTAAGCATCAGCCCTCTTATATATAAAGTGTGGATGGTGGTAATGCCTTCCTTTCCAGGGTTGTTGTGAGAATTAGATGAAATTAGGTGTGTAAAGTCCTTGGTACAATGCCTACACACAGTACAGTCTCATTATTCTTATTATTAATTGCAACAAATATTATAGAAGGGACATTTATACTAGAGCTATGGATAAGATGTGCTATGGGAGATCCAAAGACAGAATGGAGCTATATCTGTACTCTGTGGTCTGTTACTAGAGAAAATTGGTGAGAAAAAGAAGCGAAACATAGGACTTTACATCATGAGAAGACACTCTCTTTACCCTTACTGGATATGGCCAGTAGGTGAGAGGGAATCCTCTTTGGCCATCATCAACCCCTCAAATGCACAACACCAGTTACTGTAAGTGGGGAAAGGTAGCATGGGCTCCACATGCACAGAACAATCTACTTAAGAAGGCTTGTAAGTGGGGAGGAAGAAGGAAGCCTCTCTGGGTGCAATTAACTGCCTCTGAGAAGGAACATGGTCATTTTGCAGGGATTTGCCAAACTAGAGGGGGAGTACCGGTAGTGGGAAGAGCAGGATATGGGGCCAGAAATGTAGATTTGGGTTTTTGGGTTTTTTGTTTTGTTTTGTTTTCAAAATTCTGCTTGTGATTATATAGCCTTGGGAAAAGAGGAAAAGAAGAGTCAAATTTTAATCACAGTAAAGACTTTGATAACTACAGTCTTCAGGCCAGAAATGATTTTAACTTCTGGTGTTATTAAAATAAATTAAACAATAAGTTAGCCCTGTTTCTAATATGTCATATGAACAAGTAATGAGAAGTAAGCTCCAATTTTTAGCTAATAGTCATAAAGCAGATGGACTCTGAAAAATATGTTTCAAGTTGTTATAAGAAGAAATGAAAAACATTACATGGCTAAACTGATCGTAGTATGGGGATGCCCCTTTGCACATCCTGCCTGGTCATAGGATGCCTCAGGGTGAAGGCTACTTCTCTGCTTCTCCCCTAACAGCCGCATCTGTTGCAGTCAAATCTGTACCAAGAAAGGACACCCAGACAGAGTATCCTGCCTTGAAACCAAGAGTAGAAAATTAGAGGGAATGAGAAGTTCTGCCTCACTGTCCTTTTTTGATCAATGCACCTTGTTAAATAAGTCTATTTGGAAAGCTTAGTGTTGAGCACCTACTTCTGTGGGTAAGAAAGAATCAAGATATATTATTGCCTCAACCTTTTTTTTTTTTCTCTAGCTGCCTCAGCTGGTTGTCTGGATTAGCCCAGGACAGATCACAAAGGGTACTGATGCTGGCTGATTATCTTGGACACATAGAGGAATTCAAAGAACAGAGACAAGGGTTACAGGAAGGTATTCAGAAGGTAGGGGTAGTAGAAGTGGACGTCAAGAGGACAGGAGCTGCTCTCTTGCAGCAAAAGCTTTTTCTGTGCCAGAACTAAAGGGCACAGGTGTCAACAGAAGCCCCTTCCTTTAAATTCTTCCCTGGCTTAGATAGAGCTGGCTTCTAATTCAGCCAACGTTTACTGAGTATCACCATGTGCAGCATGCAAAGGTGAGTAAGACGTGGTCATGGCCTTCACAATCAAATTGGGGAAGCGGATGTGTAAACAGCAAAGTATCACACAATAAGGAAAATACCATTCAAAGGTGTGTACAAAGGATAAGTAAGTCTGCTTGGGACAGTAAGGAAGAGGAAATGATACTTAAGGCGATTCTTGAAATAATTAATAATTAATAGGAGTTTGTAAAATGGAGAAGTGTTTCTAGGTTCGCTGTGCACCTTTCTCCCTCACTATGTGCATGTACTCACTGTCCTTCTGTTGGAGAAGTTATATTTGGGATAAGAATCCAGGGCTTTCCTTTCTCTTGAGACTTTTTTTAAAGGCTCCTCCTGCCGTGTGTCTATAATGCAAAAGACTAGGACAATGACTAAAATTTCTGGAGGGAGAAGAGCCATTCCTCACTCACTTTTACCAATTAGGTGTGGCCTCATTGAGTGAAAGGAGGACTCTTCCTCTTTTTGCCATCTAAATTCTTACTTTTCTATTTTACTCTGAGGTTTACATAATTATATCTCTTTTATATGCTTGGAAGGAAGTTGCTGTTTGAATTGATCCTTCTCTGGGGGCCCCCAAATGGATGGCTTTCTCTCTCTTTCTTTCTATGGTGTTAGTACCAGGAATTCCACGAAAAATTTCTTCATCCTCCCTTGTGCAGCTATTGCTTCCCACCATTCTTTTGTTCATCCAACACATATTTATTGAACACCACCCATATGCCTGGTCTGGGAGCTAGGAATACAACAGAGAAAAAACAAAATAAGTCTTTGCCCTTATTTTGTCTGGTGGAAGAGACAGACAATAAATCATTAAACAAGTAAATATATTAACATATTGTTAGGCAGTAATAACTAAGTTCTTATGAAGAAAAACAGCAAAAAATGAATCCAGAATGTTGGGCAGGGGGTTATGAGGTTACAATTGTTTCTCTGAGGAAGTGACATTACAGCAGAGAAGAGAATGAAGTAAGAGGAGAGGGTAAGGTTAATGGCTGCTGGGAAGGTGTTCCAGGAAACAAAGATGGAAAGTGGGAATATTCTTAGTATAGCTGATGAACAGACAGGAAGAGTGTGTGGCTGGAGTGAAGTGAGTAAAAGGAAGAATGATCATTAATAAAATCACCAGGACAAGGTAATTTAAAGTCTTGTAAGCTGTGTAAAGATCTAGGGTTGTATTCTACTTAAGAGAGATGCCTTTGAAGTGTCTAGGAGGGACATGCTACAGTGTATACCCTGCAGCTTCATGCTGGCTGCTCTATTCAGAATAAATGGGAGTGTGACAAGACAGGAGACTCATTAGGGGCTGGTATAGTAAGTTGAGCAACTACTGATGGCTTGAACTTGAGAGAGAGTAGGGAAGGTGTTGACAAGTGGTCATGGAAGATATTTTGATGGAAGAGCCACTCAGGCTTATTTAAAAAATTGGATGTAGAGAATAAAAGCACCATAATCTGTTTTGTATTGCTACTGCAGAATACCAGAGGCTGGGTAATTTATAAATAAAAAAAAGAAATTTATTTCTCACAGCTCTGGAGGCTAGGAAGTTCAAGATCAAGGTGTTGGCATCTTGTGAGGGCCTTCTTGATGCCTCATCTCATATGGAAGTTGTGAGAGTAAGAGAGGTTGAGAGGAAGGGGGCTGGACTTAGCCTTTTATCGGGAATATACTCCCACAATAGTGACATTAATCTACTCATGAGTGTGGAGTCCTCATGCCTAATCGCCTCTTGAAGTTCCCACCTTTCAGCACTGTTGCATTGTAAATTAAGTTTCGAACCCACATAAATTTTGGGGAACACATTCAAACCATAGCATCGAGAAAGATAAAAGTTAGGGTTGACTATGACTTTCAGACAAAGCAACTGAGTGAGTGGTAGTATCATCTAATGAGTTCAGACTCAGTGAAAAAGCAGGTTTGGAGTGTGGAGTTGATGAAAGCAAAGCTTGATTTAGGAGATTTTTATTAGACATTCAGTCGGTGACATTAAGTGTGTCAAGGAAATATGGTCTGATGACTTCAAAGAGTTGGGTACTTTTAGAAAAGAGGATGAATAACTCTAAACACAGCTCTGAGGACAAAAGAAAGCACATACTCCAGCCCCAAGCCTGGCAGTGTGGGGGAGCAAGAGCAAAAAGCCAATGTTTGAATGGGTTTTAGCGGAAAACAAAGTCATCAGGGAAGAGGACGGTTTAGTTAGAGCAAAATGGCAATAGATCTGTTAAAACAAGAGGTTGAGGATTCAGGAGATTTTGACACAGAGCACACTTCCACAGGGCTCATGGAGACTTTGCAGTGCAAGTGATGAGGCAAGAGGGAATCCATGAGCCTCATGCATCATGAATACGGAAGGAGTCTTAAGGCAATAAGATGAGTCATCTGTCCACCATACCTCTTACCTCCAGGCAGTCTCTCCCTAGCACAGCATGTGTCTGGAGTCTGCAAACACTAGTTTCTCTACAATTCTTGAGAGAGTAATGATAGAACAATACAAGGGAGAGACCCCTGAATGAGGCCACTGAACAATTCCAAATATCACCTTCTAGGACACAAGTTCTGGGCTTATCAAGTGCATGTCAGAACCCACTTGATAATAAAGGCCCTGTTATTAATGGCTATACCCTGTTCTCACTAGTCTGTTTTCCTAAATGCCCCAAGGCAAGTGGTCTCCTCTTCCTAAGCTGGGGAAGGGAGTGTGGTTAGACCAAGTTCTACCCCAAGTCTTGTGGACAGAGGTTGAAAACACACAACCACAAACCTAGAAGAGCTAACAAAAGAATTACAATATATAGCAACTGCAAAGAATACTACCATTTTAAGGCAGTGAAAGATGGGGCCCAAAAGACAGGCCAAACGGTCAATCAGTCTGTAGGTGTAGAGAAATGGAAAGCTCACTGCAGTCACAGGGTAGCCAGTAAAGGCCATGGAGAAGGTGGATCTCAAAGGGGTCCCCCAAAATGAGAGCATTCACTCAATCACCTGGAGCAGTGGCTAGGAGGCTGCTGCTTAGATCTGCAGCCATCAATTCAGCAGTGTGCCTCTGGGTCAGAAAGAACCATTTACTCCTTATCATTATCCTTAATAATTCTAAATCAGGTGGTGATGAAAAACCAACCCAAAGCTCATTTCAAAGGGATGTAGAAAGGGGGAGAAAAACACATCAGAAAACAAATTCATCTTCTGCACACAGAGACAAAGGACTGGGGCTTGGTCCAGAGCTACAAAGACTGATCCTTTCAAGGCTGAGCTAGTTTTTGAAGACATTCAAGTCAAGTAGTGATAAAAATCCCACTATTCACTGTTATATTAATGGCTTCTCCACTATATGCAGATGCGTAAAAGCATCATATCTTTATTTGCATTTCTTTTTCTATTGCCTCCAGCTCACTGAATTTCTCCCTTATCTGCCAAGAAATGTCTACTTTCAAGGTATTCTTTCATTTCCTCATGCCATTGGCTGTCAAACGACTTAATAACTTGCCCATCATGGGAGTCAAATATAGCTTATTAAAAATGCATGTCTCACTCAATAAGATGCCCTTTGGCGGTCTTCAGACCTTGACAACTCTGTCTCAAAGCTTGGGAATGCAGAATGGTCTTGGCTGGCCAGCTGCACTGCCTTGCTTTATATCATGCCTGCTGCCCAGATTATGCTGAGCCAGACCAAGAAGGGAGGCAGGAACTGTCCAAGGAGGAGGCAGAATTAGGCTACTTGTTTGACTTGTCTGACTAGGAAATGGGACCTAGGCCTGAGAACCCCAAGTTCCTGAGGGTTTCCAAGTCATCTGGCCAGGTCCCAGGGAAGGAATACAGGATAGGCCTGGTAGCCTGAGAGAAGAAGGAGGGGGGCCTCTTAGGAAGGAATGGCATCAAAGCAGGAGTGGGCTGTGTCAAGTCAGTGCACTGGAATGATGAATCACGCCTGTGATGGCTCACATAGCAAGGCTACATCGCTATTTACAGGAGCTAATGAGGCATCTGCAGTCACAAATTCACAGAGTCAGAACGCTATTGTGGCTGAGGAGAAAGCAAGAAGCTAAAAACACAAAGGGAACTGGAGGTTACCTTTTCCACCGTCTGTCACAAGGAAGGACACCACCAAAACCATTCCATCGAGATAAGTTGACCCTTTTCCAAAACTGTCTTAGAGCAGCCCCATAACCTCTCTGGGTAATGTTTCCCAGCTGCTCATGGATCTCCTAGCCAGATCCCCATGGCTTCAGCTAATCCTTCACTCTTTATTTTTGCTACACATTTTTTTGTTCACATTAAAACAGCTGTATATGCCTCACCCTATACCGCATCCCTTCACCTACTTGCAGACTCTACTCAGTCCCCGCTTGGTCTCCTCTCCTTGATGCCAATGAATCCCAAAATGTTATGCAAGAGTATTTTTTCATTGATCTCCCCTAAATTGTTGTTTCTGTTTTTTCACTGGCTTATTAAGTGGTATGCCACATTGAACTCAATCTACTCAGGAACACCCAGGTCTGCAGAAACAGGTGAAGCACTCGTTTTTCTGCAAAACAGAAAGTAGATGCCACACCTAGAGCAGAGACTGGGGGCTGCAGGAAGACCAAGAGAAGAGACAAAGGTGTTGATGGTAGGAAAGTGTTGCATACTCTACAGGAAGAGGGTCTGGAGTCTGCCCCGGGGAAAGACAAACTTGTCTATATGAGTGCATGAGGGGAAGATATCGACAAGATGAGGGAAAATAATGAGAAAGAAAAACAAAAGGAAAGAAACAGGGCTGGAGTTAGGTCATGAGACAAGACAAAGTGATATGGCCTGGCTGCATCCCCACCCAAATCTCATCTTGAATTGTAACTCTCACAATTTCCTTGTGTCATGAGAGGAACCCAGTGAGAGATAATTGAATCATGGGGGTGGGTCTTTCCTGTGCTTTTCTCATGATAGTGAATAAGTCTCATGAGATCTGATGGTTTTAAAAAGAGGAGTTTCCCTGCACAAGCTCTCTGTCTGCTGCCATCCGTGTAAAATGTGGCTTGTTCCTCCTTGCCTTCCACCATGATTGTGAGACTTCCCCAGCCACATGGAACTGTAAGGCCATTAAACCTTTCTTTTGTAAATTGCCCAGTCTTGGGTATGTCTTTATCAGCAGCATGAAAATGTACTAATACAGTAAATAGATGAAAAAGTGTAGGGAAGAAGGAGATGAATAAAGGGGGAGCTGGAAGAAGGTCAAGAGCCAGAGAGAAAGATAAAGACCAGAGGCCAGGGAGGAAATAGAAGGAGAAGGGCAAGTAAGTTGAGCCCTTGAACAGGGGGACAAAGTCTATGGCTAGGAAAAGTGAAGGCGGAGCAAGGGTCTCTGCCTGGTCAGTCCAGGGAGAACTCCTGATCCTCTGTTGAGACCACCACCAGGAGAAATGCCCCAAGCCAAGTAGCTGGAAAAGCAGTGCACAAGGTTCCACTGCCTTGAACTTATCACCTGGAGTGGAGTGGCTCTAGGGTGGCAGAGGTAGTAAGGCACTGAGGTAGCATGGCCATGGCTGTGTCATGAGCATCTCCTACCAGAAACCTCGGGAGACTGAGAAAATGAAGGGAAATGAGAAAGAGAGAAATAGAGGCCCACAGACAGAGACCTTGAGAGGAAGAAAGAAGGAGAAACAGAAGCCAAGACAGAAAAGAGAGGAACATAGAGGGATGGCAGAGAGTCTGATAAGGAAGGGAAACATGACAAGAATGATTGGGAAATCAGAAGGGAAATTGAGAGAGATGTCCTAGATTGAGAGGATAGTGTGAGAAAAGGAGGTCGAGAGAGAGGAAGGAGAAAGACAGGGAGAGAGAAAAGATATACAGCATGGAGACAGAGCTGCAGAAAATGGAATCAGTTCTAATTCTGAACCTTTGCCAACATCTGAACTTGCTATTCTGCTATCAATTTTTCATCCGTCACTAAGACAAGCTGAAAGAGCTAAGCTTTAGGTTTTGTTGATTATACAATGTTCCATTTTGATATGTAGCAAGGATAACTTCTCTGGATTCCTAAATGAGCCAAATACAGTTACAAAAAGAGAGAAATGGAAGAGAGATGGGGCAGGGAACATGTATACTGTACCATAAAGGATGAGGACTCCAGTTGTTTAGTTTCACCCTCCAGGGCTGAAGGAGATTCTTCCTTATGTATTAGTGTCACTCCTTGGGAGCACGGGGGTCAGCGTCACATTAGGACATCAGTTGCCCTGGAGGTTCCCAGGCTGGCCTAGCTGCCTGCAAAGTCTCCCTGTTACCTCTGTTGTTTTTGCCAAATGCCAGGTCAGGGATCTAATTTTACCACGACCTCATGCAAGTGATTTCTGCCCATGCAGACAATGATTTCAGTCTACCTGAGAGAAGCTAGGGTTGAGTTGGGTGAATGGGGAGTGGGCCAGGAATCCTGGGCCCCTAATCACCAGCTTCCACAGAAAACCTCACCAATGCCTGCAGCTTTTTAATTTGCAGAGCCCACTTTAGGACTGACTGGGGTGGTGCCGCCCAGAAAAGAGGGACAGAGGGAGGACAAGGAGATGGCAGCATGCTCCACTGCACTTCTCCCCAGAATGCAATGTGACATGAGACATCGGGAGATGGCAGTGAAAGTTCAAGGGAAAAACACACAGTTATTTATGGCTCGGGCATCTGTTGTCAGATCAGAAACAGAGACCTAATCTAAGGCAAATCCAGCAGCCTGTACCAGAGCAGATGGGGAGGTGTGTGCAATGCTCAATCCTGTTCAACTCTCAATTTATTATTATTCCTCATCTCCAGATCCCATCTCCAAAGGAGACATTTGTCCTGGCTACCATGCCAGGAGGCCCAGTGGGTGGATAGGGGAATGAAAGTGTCCTTCTGCTGCATAGGTGGTTATTTCCATTGTGTGGCTTGGAGCCTTCCATGTGAGAAGAGAAGGTTATGGCAAAATCCAAAAAGGAGACAATGAAAAAGGGAGCAAAAGGAAAATTCCAGCCCAAGAAAACCACAGGCTGAATGGAAATGGGGTTGGCCTGAAGTCCAGAGATTAAAGACTCCAATCTTCTCCTGTCCTACCTGCTGAGTGACCTTGGGCAAGTCATTTTACCTATCTGAGTGTCCTTTTCGGCCAAATGTTTGAGATTTTGTAATTGTGCATTCCCAAAATTGCACAGAGATGCCTGTTAAACCAGAGTGCAAATGAAAACACACAAAACGTGGAGTCAAGAGATCTGGGTTGACAGGGCCCCTCAGCTCTCTGCTCTCTCCCACATCTGGGGGTCCTGGGGGAAAGGGATTTGGGGAGGCAGCAGAGCCCACCCACCCACTCTTGCTCCCCATCTTGTTTGTCCTCACAGTCACGAGAAGCAGCTGCACTGAGGACAGCAGTGGAGGCCAAGGTGGTGGAGGGGGTGCACCCCAGTGTCCCCCTTCTGGTAGCCTCCCTCCATAACTGAGTGGTCCACATATTTGCACTACGGGTTCCCCAGCTCCTTTCCAGGGAAAGAGGACAGGAGGTCCTGAGGGGTCTGCGGCCCCTCCCTGGGCATCCCTGCAGAGTCAGGACTGCTCCCTGGGCCAGGCTGCATGGAGAGCCCCTTGAGTCCAGCCAGCCTGGGCTCTCAGGCCCTGTACCTGCCTCAGGTCTTTCTTGCTGCAGCCTCCTCCAGCCTGGCTTCCACCCCTGGGGCAGGCGGCACCTCCTGCCTTCTCCTGCAGGGCACCTCCGTACCTTACAACCTTCCAGGAAATGGCGCTCTCCTGGCCCTGCCTCTGGCCCTACTCGGGCCACTGCCCCCTCAGCCATGTGGCACTTCTGGGCTCCTGACGTAGGCCAGGGGGAGGTTTCTGCCCCCTTCCCTGGCCCTGGGCTACCCTTGGGCCCTGCTCCTCAGGCCACTCCCCTACCCCTGACCCTGGGAAGGAGAATGCCCTGGTCATGGCTGCCTGCGAGTCATTCCTGTCTCATCACTATCCCCAGGTATACCATTCCTGCCCTCTCCTCAGCTGCAGTTGAAGGCTTTAATTTTGCACACTTTGGGATCACAGTTGCATCATTGTGTATTAACTAATCAGAATAAATCAAGCAGCTCTCAAAAAAAAAGAGATCTGGGTTGAAGTTCTAATTGTTAAGTACTAGCCTCGTAATCTAAGGCAAAACACCTTTCCCTGCTGGCTCTTAATGGTCATAAAAGGCATGGGTGTGTTACAGGCGCTTTTCTACTCTAAAAACTCCACAATTATTTAATGTGTGAGAAGAAAACCTGAAAATTATTAGAAGATGGCAAAATGAAAGAAGTCTGAGGAATTCAGATGCAACCCCTGATCTATGTTAGGTACTCAATCTACCTTAGTTGAATGAGCGAAGTCAGCCTCATTGGTGACTTTGGTGATTTCTGGGTCCCTTGCTTGTTGGGCCCAGTCCTGTCATGCATTGCAGACTCTTAGCCCCCAGCGGGGCAGGTAGACCCATAGCCTACCCTACCTCACCCTGGGAGCAATCCACCTATCTCACAAAACCTCTCACATTAGCATATGCCTGTCTCCAAGAGCAATCTATAGGAAGAGGGCAGAGGGAGAAAGAGGGAGAGTGGTTGGGAGCTGCCTAGAGGAAGCAGACTGTTAAGACAAGGCTTGGAGGGCTTTGATTTGAATCTCCATGCCTGTACTGATTAAGCTACTTTGCAAGATTTTTTCAGAAGCTGCTTTAATGTCAGGAAACACCTTATTTTTCCCATTTGAGATGCACCTTCTCAACCGAAAATATGCATCAATAAACCCTATATGTTTCTTTAAAAAGCAGAATTACATTTCCTAACCTGCCCATTTACACTTTGGTCAGTGTCATTCAGAAGGCAATGCCTTCTCAGGGCCTGAAGAAGGGTTTCAGCTTCCCTGAGAGAGCAGGACAAATAGACTTTCTCCTTGATCTAACTGCAGGCACACTCTCTGGGAGCTCTGGTCCCAGGAGGGCTACACATGTATGTGAAAATTGGGTAGTCTGATATAGTAATAATGGTAAATAAAGACCTGGAGCAAAGCTTCAGGTAGACAGATGTTTTGATTGACTAGACACAGGAGTCTTTGTCACCAGTGCCTGAGAGAGGGTGGGTGAAGGGAGAATCACATTTCCACCCCCATTCCCAGGGGCTGCCCACTACTGCACCTCACCTGGGTGTTTTGCATTCCTCACATTTCCCCAAGCTTTATTCCTTCCCTGGGGTATCTAGCTGGAAGGGAAAAAAGATATGATCTGTTGTCCCTAAATAAGGCCTGGCTGGGAAGTCTCTAGGGGTGCCTTTTGTGTTGAGACCAGAGGTCTTTCCTATGGTCTAGCCAGTACCTCTGAGCAGAGAGAAGTAGGGAGCTAGATCTCATCACCCCAGGCTACAAGGCAGAAGCTTCTGAGGAAGACAGTGTCCACATCTGGTGAGATGATGAGATGGGCCCTGTTTGCACTCCTAGGCAGGCTCTTTCCACAGCCTGAAACTCTGCAGTTGATTTTGCCTATGTTGGCATCTCTTTGTAGCTTTCACCAGTAATGTCTGTCAATGGACTCATTATCATCAAGGATAAGAGATTAAGAAATTATGAATGTGCAGACACTTCTGTTCGCATCTAATGGTTTGTGTATTTATTTTATTGATGACAACTGTCCTCGTGTGCACTTTATGAAGTATAAATTGGACTTGTAGTTACTCTTATTTGAAGTTTCTCACCTCTACTATCTTTTATTTTTAACCACCCCTAATGAGGATAACAGTCATTGTTCAGATAAATAGATGATAGACAGATAGACAGACAGACAGACAGACAGACAGATAGATAGATAGAGATATAGATAAAAAGAAAGAAATAATAAGGTCTCCAAGGTAGCAAGGGCTTTGGAAATTATGTCTATTAAAGGAGCTCATGATGTGTAGCCTGGAAAAGAGAGTTTAAGTGGGACATGATAGCTGTCAAGATTAGAATTACATTATATTTTTCTTCTCACTTTTGTCAAGTCTTTACTGTTTTATAAAATCTTTTATTTTAGGCTCAGGGATACATGTGCAGGTTTGTTATATAGGTAAACTTGTGTCATGGGGGTTTATTTTACAGATTATTTTGTCACCCAGGTTCTAAACATGGTACCCAAGAGTTATTTTTTTCTGTTCCTCTCCCTCCTTTTACCCCCCACTCTCAAGAAGGCCCCAGTGTCTGTTGTTCCCACCTTTGTGTCCATGAGTTCTCATTATTTAACTTCCATTTATAAGTAAGAACATGCAGTATTTGGTTTTCTGTTCCTGCATTAGTCTGCTAAGGATAATGGCCTTCAGCTTCATCTATATTCATTCAAAAACCATGATCTTGTTCTTTTTTATGGCTGCATAGTATTCTTTAGTGCTTTATCTAATCTGTCATTAATGAGCATTTAAATTGATTCCATGTCTCTGCTACTGTGAATGGTGCTGCAGTGAATATTCATGTGCATGTGTATTTATGGTAGAATGATTTATATTCCTCTGGGTATAACTCAGTAATGGGATTGCTGAGTTGAATGTTAATTTTGTTTTTAGCTCTTTGAGGAATCACCACACTGCTCTCCACAATGGTTGAACTAATTTACATTCCCATCAACAGTATATGAGTGTTCCCTTTTCTCAGCAACCTAGCCAGCATCTGTTATTTTTTGACTTTTTAATATAGCCATTCTGACTAATGTGAGATGGTATCTCATTGTAGTTTTGATTTGTATTTCTCTAATGATCAGTGATATTGAGCTTGTTTTCATGTGCTTGTTGGCCACATGTATGACTTATTTTGAAGTGTCTGTTCATGTCCTTTGCCTACTTTTTAATGGAGTTGTTTGGGATTTTTTTTGTAAATTTGTTTAAGATCCTTATAGGTTGTCTGTTTACTCTGTTTTGATAGTTTCTTTTGCAGTGCAGAGGTTCTTAAGTTTAATTAGGTCCCATTTGTCAATTTTTGCTTTCGTTCTGATTGCTTTTGGCCTCTTCAATGCGAAATTTTTGCCCATTCCTATGTTCAGAATGGTATTGGCTAGGTCATCTTCTGGGGATTTTTAAGTTTTGGGTTTTACATTTAAGTCTTTAATCCAACTTGACTTTATTTTTGTATATGGTTGTAAGGATGGGGTCTAGTTTCAATCTTCTGCATATGGCTAGCCACTTATCCCAGCACTATTTCTTGAATAGGGAGTCCTTTCCCCATTGCTTCTTTTTTTCAGCTTTGTCAAAGATAAGATGCTTATATGTGTGCAGTCTTATGTCTGGGCTATTTATTCTGTTCTATTGGTCTATGTGTCTGCTCTTGTACCACTACCATGCTGTTTTAGTTACTGTAGCCCTGCGATATAGTTTGAAGTCAGGTAACGTGATGTCTCCAGCGTTGTCCTTTTTGCTTAGTCTTGCCTTGGGTATTCAGGCTCCTTTTTGGTTCCATATGAACTTTAAAATAGTTTTTAGAATATATTCTTAAAACTATTTGTGAAATTGTGAAGTATAATACACATGTAGAAGAGTATGGAAAATAAATATATAGCTTAACCTATCATTAAAAAAGAAATTCATGTAACTACCACCCCCGCCCCAAGAAAAGATACATAGCATTGCCACCCTCGTCCACACCTTGCCTTCTCTACTGCATCATAGTTTGGCCCCCAGTGGTAATCACAACCTCACAGTTCTGTCTTCTATGGCAATCAACTTTTTAAAATTTTGCTAATAGATTATCATCTAAATATGCAACCCCAGCAATATATTTTTGCCTGTTTTTGAATTGTATATAAATGGAGATGTATCCTATACTAACTTCCTTTGCTCAACATTGTGGGTTTTTAAGATTTATCCATCTTGTTGCTTGTAATTATGGTTTGTTCATTTTTGTTAATGTATAATATTTCCCTTCCATTAACATACCATAATTTATTAATCCAACCTAATGTTAGTAAACACTTGGGCTTTTTCCAATGTGAGACTATTAAACTGACAGTGCTGCTGTGAGCAGCGTCATTTGTGTATCCTGGTACACATGAGCACCCATGGGGTAAATATCCAGGAGGAGCATTTCTGGGTCATAGAGTTTACATATCTTCAGCTTCATCAGATGACACTAAACACTATTTTTCAAACTGGTTGCTCCAATTTACTATTCCACTAGCCATGATAAAACTTAACTTGAACCTCATCTTTCTCCATACTTGCTATTGTCAGACTTTTGTGTTTTCTGCCAATTTGATGAGTATGTAGCAATATTCTGATGTGGTTTTAATTTGCATATACCTAGTTATTAATGAAGTTGAGCACCTTTTCACTTATTTATTGGCCATTTACAAGTGTCATCCAGCCTTTTGTTCATGTTTTCATCAATTTGTCTTTCTTTTCATTGTTCGGAGGAATTACTGATATGTTATGAAATTAAAGCCTTTGTCAGATGTGTGTACATCAAATATCTTACCCTAGCAAATGGCTTGCATTCTACATTTTAATGGGGTCTTTGGATGGACAGATTACAATTTTAATAGTCATATTTATAAATCTTTCATTTATAATTAATTCATTTTCTGGTCTAAGAAATTCTTCCTTATGTACTTCCAAGTTGAGATTTATATATGTACATTTAGTTATAAAAGTAGAATCAGGACCAACGTATCTGCTGCTACAAGGAGCATATTTTCAATACAGAGAAGATTTTCCAACATTTCAGAGCTGTGCAATGAACCATCTTGCTCCCTATCACCCAGGAGGTTTCAGAAGACAGTGTGTAAAGACCCACCAGGGATTCTGTAGGGGAGGTTTTCCTTCAATGAGACCTCTATGGTCTATTCGAACACTAAGATTCTAAGACTCTAATTAGTTATAAAATCTACTTTGATAAATATTGAATTATAACCAGTAGGGGGCTTTAGCCATGACATAAGTCGTGATGCATTTGAATGCTTATTAACATAAACAGACTTGAATGCCTACATTTCACACTCTTTGTGTCCCGTATTGGGTCTTACCTCATGTTGCCTGGCCCCAGAACTTCTCTTCCATTCTCATCTCCATAACTAGTTCACAGAAGCATACTCAGCCTTCTGCATGGTCTATTGGTATCACTGGCTAAGATTACAGGCAGTGGTAGAAAATAGGGTTTATTTCAAGATAACTCAACGAGTGGTAGTTGCCTGTAGAGGAGGACAAGGGATGAGAAATAGCAGAGGCTGCCTGACTGGGGCTTCATCAGAATATTCTCAATATGGAGCACTGCAGTGAGATCTGCCCAAGGATGTAGGCTGCACCAGAGTCCCACCCCTTAGCTGCTGGGGCTTCAGAGGACAGAGCCCAGAGATGGGCAGTGGGGCTTCTGCTAATGCTTGGACAGCAGAGGAGATCTAATCCTAATCCCCCAAACACAGACCTTTCCCAGGTCTGTTTGTCTTCCCCTAATCCTCTAATATTTAAAGCAATTTCAATCCTGTTTGAAGAGACTTCCCAGCCGTTTGAGTCTGGGGCCTCTGGAGGTAGGTATGGAAGGAGGCGGAAAGAAGGAAGCAGAAGGGGAGGCAGGGAGAAGCAAGAGTGAGAAGAAGCCATGGAGAGCAGGGGGAGGACTGAAAAGATGACAGGCTGCCAATACTGGCTGAATTACATCTTCCTGAAGCTACCTTCCCAAAGATGGCTTCTTCATGACTTCTGAGAGTGAGGATGGGAAGGGAGGAAGAGAAGGTGGACCTCAGACTAAGATCCGGCCCTTGAATAAAGTAAGTTCATTCATTCACGTATTCATTCAATCAGTCAGTCAACATAATACATATTGAGGACCCACTGTGAGGCTAAAGCTACATTGACCTTGAACAGATAATTACCAGAATCATAATGATTACCAAAAGGTACAGGGTGCAGTGAGATCCTATATGGGCTACTCAAAGTTGAGACCAAGTCAGATGTGTCTGTAGAAGCAGAGACCTGACCATTCACTTGTATGCTATTTTTATAACCTTATCACTTGTGCTTTCTGCTCTTTGTAAAAAAAATGATTCCTGCTTCTTCTATTCTGGTGTCCTTTAGCTGTAGAGCCCTTGGCTTCTGCTCCATCAAATTGGACTAGCCAAAATTAGAAAACAATGTATTGGTCTCTGCTGGATTATGGTCAGCTCATGACAAAGATCTGGGAGAAAGGAGTTTCCCAGAGAGACAAAGGGAGTGGCTCTGTCTAGCAAGATATGTGGTGGTCTAAAAATGGTCTCATTCCTTACACTTTGCCTTTTTTCAACAGACCAAGAACAGGACACACCTCTAAGCAGGGCATCCTCATTCAAAAACATCTGCCTGTTCCAGGTTATTGAATGGTCCCTCCCTTTAAGCCACACCCCTTCCTTTGTAAACATTTAACTGATATGATAGATAACGATGAATGGATGGATGGATGGATGAGCAGGTGGATGGCAGACAAATGGACAAATAGATAGATCTATCTTAGATAGGTGGATGATACATTAATTTCTCTAGGATTTTAAATGAGAAAGCAGAAGGTGGGATAAAAGATTGTATAACTATATAGAATGCAAAGAACCGAAATATCATTTTAAGCAAAAACAAAAAATCTCAAGCAGTTTTTATAAGAGAAGTGCAAGCAACAGATGCAGACCAAGTGTACAATTTATTTAGAAGATTCCCTGAGGGCATTGATAGAAAAATCAGGAAGGAAAGCCAGCACCCATCAGTGTGAAGTCTGGCTAAACATTTCTTTACACTCCTCCTTGATGCTTGGGCAAGAATGTAGGGCAGGATTTTACTGAGCAACTACTAATATTCTAATAACACATAGAACGTAAGGGGATCTAACAAGAAATTTGCTTAAGATCTACAACATTAACCTTAAACCATAGTGTTCTAGTCCATCTCTGCCAACAACTGCCTGAGTAACCTTGGGCTGCCCTTTTAAATTACAAGCCTCAATTTTCTCATCTGTGAAATGGAGATGAGACCAGGATGTCCCTATGGTCCCAACTACCTCTGATATTCTCTGAGGCTAAGAAAAGGAAAACTATAGCAACACTCAGAGCAACGAGCAAACTTAGTGTCTTGCTGGGTTCCCACAGCATCTTCCAAAGGCTTTCCCAGCTTTAATCTTTCATGCTCAATAAGCATCCACGCCAGAATCAGAAACGAGAACTTCGCCAGCCCTCCACCAACTGCATTCTGAGCCTATCTCAGCAACTTCATAAGTTCCTCTTCCTTGCAAAGGCTTTTAAAGCATCTAGCAATGTGTTCACATGGCCGTTTTTAAAAATTTTTCAAAATTAAGATGTTTGTATTTCTTTATCCTAAAGAAGACAACTGGATCAGGTGCATCTGTAGCCTGACTCCAGCCCCCTCACCTCACATCTGATTTCAGCCCTGGCTGCAGTGGACAGTTCTGTGCAGCTTTTGCCTCACCTCATGCTGACATCGTTTCTCTGTACATCTTTTGCTTGCTGTCCTGGGGCTTCTCCAGTGCCCTGGTGACAGGCTTGGCATGGGCCCACTGCATCAACCCCCTCTCACCAAGGCTGATCTAGCTGTGGTTACTGCTGAATGTCAGGAGCAGAAACCAATGCTGAGATCCCAATGTGGCATCCTACATTGATGGAGACACATCAGCCACTTATGGCAAGTGGATTACATTGAACCCCTCTACCCTAGGAGGGGCAGTAATTTTCCCTTCTATAACTGACACCTACTCTGGATGTGGGTTTGTTTTTATCACCTGAAGTTCTTCTACCTGAAGGCTGAAGAAATACAGATTTGCTGACATAGGATTTAGTATGGTTTGGATAGGTGTCCCCACCCAAATTTCACATTGAATTGTAGGTGGAGCCTAGTGGGAGGGAATTGGATCATAGGGGCAGTTTCTCATGAATGGTTTTGTACTATCCCCTCGGTGCTGTTTTTGTGATAGTGAGTTCTCATAAGATCTGGTCTTTAAAAGTTTGTGCCACCTCCTCTGCACCCTCTTTCTCCTGCTCCACCATGTGAGAAACCTCACTCCCCTTTTGCCTTGCTCATGATTACAAGTTTCTGAGGCTTCCCCAGAAGCCAAGCAGATGCCAGCTTTATGCTTCCTGTACAGCTTGTGAAACCATGAGCCAATTAAATCTCTTTTAAAAAAAAAATTACCCAGTCTCACGTATTTCTTTATAGCAGTGAGTGAATGGACTAATACAGAAAATTGCTACCAATAAATAAGGAATTGCTGTAAAGATACCTGAAAATGTGGAAGGAACTTTGGAACTGGGCAACAAGCAGAGGTTGGAAGAATTTGGAGGGCTCAGAAGAAGATAGGAAGATGAGGGAAAGTTTTGAACATCTTAGAGACTGGTTAAATGGTTGTGATAAAAATGCTAATAGTGATGTGACAGTGAAGGCCAGGCTGAGGAGGCCTCAGATGGAAATGAGGAACTTACTGGGAACTAGAGCAAAGGGCACTTTTGCTATGCCTTGGCAAAGAACTTGGTTAGATTGTCCCCTACTCCAGAGATCTGCAGGACTTTCAACTTGAGAGTGGTGATTTGTTTAAGGTATCCGACGGAAGAAATTTCTAAGCACTAAAGGGTTCAAGATGTGGCTTGGCTGCTTCTGACCACTTATGCTCATATGCATGAACAAAGACATGACCTAAAATTGGAACTTATGTTTAAAAGGGAAGCAGAGCATCAAAGTTTGGAAACCGCAGCCTGGCCATGTGGTAGAAAAGAAAAGCCCATTTTCAGGAGAATTCAAGTGGGCTGCTGAGCAACCACATGCTAGGGAAAATTTGTATAACTATAAGGAAGACAAGTGCTACAGCCAAGATAAAGGGGAAAAGGCCTTGAAGGCATTTCAGAGACCTTCACAGCACCCCCTTCCATCACAGGCCTGAAGGCCTAGGAGGACTAAAGGGTGTTGTGGGTCAGGCCCAGGGCCTCGCTCAGCCTAAGACAGTGTTCCCTGCATCTCAGCTGCTCCAACTCCAGCCATGGCTCAAAGGGGCCCAGGTACAGCTCAGGCCACTGCTTCAGAGGATGCAAGCTGTAAACCTTGGTGGCTTCTATGTGGTGTTAAGCCTGCAGGTACACAGAATGTAAGAGTTGAGGCTTGGGATTTGCCACCTAGATTTCAGAGGATGTATGGAAAAGCCTGAATGTCCAGGCAAAAGCCTGATGCAGGGGTAGTGCCCACATGGAGAACCTCTACTAGGGAAGCACAGAGAGGAATGTGAGGCTGGAGCCTCCACACAGACGGCACTGCCTAGTGGAGCTATGAGAAAAGGTCCACCATCCTTGAGGATAATAATAAATACTTACTGAACAGTACCATATGCAAATATTTTTTAAATGTTGAATTAATGAAGAAATACCTCACAGGGTTGCTTTGAGAACTGAGTAGGATAACTTAAGCACTACAATGACAGCTAAGAGCATTCTATCCTCTGACTTTAAAGAAAATTGACTCAGGCCATCTATCTCACATTCCACTGGAAAGTTAAGGTCTTCCTGAGATTCCCATGAATGTCAGAGAGCTCTGATCTTCATGATCCCTTCAGTCGTTGACTTCTTGCTTCTATGTGATCTCACCCTCATCTTGCCACCATTCCTTCTGCTCTCAGTCTCTGTCTCTAGGGTTCTTCCTAAGGAAACATGTAAACTGGTTGTGTGTGTATAGCAGGCAGCTAACAAGGTTTGGGATAATGATGAGGGCTTATAGTCCAAAAATAGAAACAAACTAAAATTAAATATTAGGACTTATATTTTTTGTTTACTTTTTTTCTTGAGACAGAGTGTTGCTCTGTCACTAGGCTGGAGTGCAGTGGCACAATCTCAGCTCACCACAACCTCTGAATCCTTGGTTCAAACAATTCCACTGCCTCAGCCTCCTGAGTAGCTGGGATTACAGTCATGCACAACCATGCCCAGCTAATTTTTGTATTTTTAGTAGAGACGTGGTATTATCATGTTGGCCAGGATGGTGTCAATCTCCTGACCTTGTGATCCACCCACCTCAGCCTCCTAAAGTGCTGGGATTACAGGCGTGAGCCACCATGCCCAGCCTAGTGCTTATATTCGTAAAAGACCTTAGACCACTCAGTAGAGACCATCTCACCTTTTTCATTTCTCCATGGACTCCAGGTTCCCCACCCTGTACTTCTCTTCCCTCCTCCTCCTCTCTCAAATCATATCTGCTCCCTCCATAACCAAATCCCTGTTCATTTCTCTTTTAAAAGAATTTTGGGAATTGAACAATGAGAACACATGGACACAGGAAGGGGAACATCACACTCCGGGGACTGTTGTGGGGTGGGGGGAGGGGGGAGGGATAGCATTAGGAGATATACCTAATGCTAAATGACGAGTTAATGGGTGCAGCACACTAACATGGCACATGGATACATATGTAACAAATCTGCACATTGTGCACATGCACCCTAAAACTTAAAGTATAATAATAAAATATTTTCATCAGAGCAATGCATATTATTATTTAAATCAAATAGTACAGACATTCTTATAATTAAATTAATAGTCTCCTCTGCCTATCCCTCTCCTCCTCTGATCCCACCCTCCACAGGAAACCGCTTAAAACCATTTCTGTTTTGAGGACTTCTGGTGGTTTCCTCCTTACTCTAAATGGTATATTTATACCTGTTTCTTGATTTGTTGACCACAGATATTATATATTGATTACCCACCATAAAATATAAAGATTTATATTCATACCACATGTAATGTCATTTTCTTTTTTTTCTCTCAACTTGTATGCTTATTACTTTTTATATTAATTACATTCATCATTTTAAATACCTGGAAATATAGATGCTTTGTTTCATCTATATCAAGTAGCATCCAAATGAAGATATGAGCACACCTATTTTCCTTCCTATTTCTTCATGTACTTTTGTATACTCTACTCTGTTAGTTAGCTATACCTTTACTTTTCATCATACAGAGGAACATCACATTGTACTGTATATTTCTAGGTCTTCCCTGTTTTATATTGCCGAGGTCACAAGGGCTTTCAGGGACCAGACTGGCAGTATATATGAGTCATAGCACAGAGAGTATTGAAGACTGTAATAAACTAGAAATAAGGTGTCCCATTTAAAGACATCCAAGTTTTTAAAGTTTGTGTACACCAAGCAGGTCATCTGCAGTTTGTATTTGCTCCAGGTAACCAGTATGTGGCCTCTCATGTAAGTTCTTCTTGAAGTTGAATGCCAATGAACAAAGATGGCAGGCAGTGATACCCACCACATACTTCATTTGCTCTCCTGCATTCTCCATCTTCCTTACTGTTGGATGGGCAGAGAATTATGACTGACCCTAGCCAGTGAAATATGAGAAATCTTATGAGTCTTTTTCAGGTTGAGACAGTTAGAGCCCAGTGAGATTTACTGATGTTTCTCTTCCTTCTGCTGTAGCTTAGGAAGCCAAATGTTCTAGATGGTGCAGCTCCACAGTGGCATAGCCTCATCACCGGGGTTCCATTGTGACCGGGAGTAGGGGGGACAGAGTCTCATGCTGACCTGCCTAGGCCATGTGGGGTGACTGAGAAATAAGTTTTCATGTGCTCAGTCAATTAAGAGAGCTGGGTCTCTTAGTTCAGCATAACCTAGGCCATTGTTACTAATATAATATTTTCATTAATATTTCTATAGAAATATTTTTTACTGCATAGACAAGAAATGAGTTAGAATTATGTTTCTTTCTCAATAAAGCCAACATCATGATTCTTTTGCCACTCAATAGACAATGTTCACATGATCTAGGTCAAATGTATCCTTTTTTCACACTCAAGAATGATACTTAACACATGACAAACTTTATTTGGCTTCGAATGTGAACCATTCATTTCTTAAGTGAATTTTTATGTTTTCTGAAATTTTCTTTCTTTCGCTTTTGAGAAAAGAAGTATGTACCTTTAGTATATCCTTAAATCATTAGGGCTACTGTTATTTATTACACGGAACCCATTTTCTTCATGGAAATATAATTCTAGAAGTATTAAACCATCTGCTCTAACCTATACCAGTTGCCCTTTAGGCCTACCACACAACTATTATCGTGGATATGAACTTCTTTCCTATGTTAGTTCGATAATTTCCAGAACCCCATATATACCTCTTTTTTATTTTATCTTCTTTCTTTAGTGGCACACATCTTCAAATAAATTCCTTATGAAGAATGCCTAGAAGGCCAACATTCTAAGTCTTTGGATTTCTAAAAATAACATGATTTATCCCTTTCACTTAATAATGGCTCTATGTTCAAATGTGTTTTTCCTTCAAAATTTGAAAGCAAGTTTTGCATCTGGGTTGACAGGGTAAGTACACATTGCCCTGTCTCTCACACTGAATGCAGCTATGAAACCCATAGGCAATGAGTGGAGAAGCTCTTTCAGGATGCTGAAAAGTAAATGATAACAGCAGATTGGGAAAGAAGAACAGAATTAGAAATACCACCAAATCAGCAGTGAGTTTCCCACTTTTCCTTCATTACCTCCAGGTCTGGGCAGAGGGAGCTCCAGGAGCAGCCATCTAGCTGTGGTTCAAGAAAGGGAAAAGGGAGTCCTACACTCAGAGAGGAGAAATTTCCCTTTTTTTCTTTTTGCTTTTCTCTGTTCTGATGACTCAGGTTCCCAGCAATCCTGTGATATCAGCAATGGCAGCAAAGACAGTGGTAGCAGTGAGGATCCAAAGTGGTTAAAACTCTGAGGAACCAGAATCTTCCTCTCCAGTTAGAGAAGCTGTGGTGCCAAGAGGGTAGGGCAAACTCCCATTGATTTTTTTTCGCTGTCCTCCTGTGGCTTGACTGCAGAAGTAAGTACAGTTGCAAATTGCAGACAGCACAAGGCAAAGTGAAGAACTAAAGCCCAGCTTTCTGGACAGAGGGGTAAATAAAGGAAAGAACCAGAGAACTGGAAAGTACTAGGAAGATGATAAAAAAAGGAGGGGCTTGAGAAAACAATATAACGAAACAATACCATAAAGTTGTGGCCGGGCGCAGTGGCTCACGCTTGTAATCCCAGCACCTTGGGAGGCCGAGGCAGGCGGATCACGAGGTCAGGAGATCGAGACCACGGTGAAACCCCATCTCTACTAAAAATACAAAAAATTAGCCGGGCGTGGTGGCGGGCGCCTGTAGTCCCAGCTACTGGGAGAGGCTGAGGCAGGAGAATGGCGTGAACCTGGGAGGTGGAGCTTGCAATGAGCCGAGATTGCGCCACTGCACTCCAGCCTGGGCGACAGAGCAAGACTCCGTGTCAAAAAAAAAAAAAAAAAAAAGTTGTATATCACCTCCAGGGACCACCTTCAGCTGTGCAGGAATGGATCTACTCTTAAACAGTATACCAAAAATTTTGAGAACTGCACTACAGAAGCATTTCACCAGCACCTGGGTCCCCACTGTGGCCACTGGGTGGTACACATAGGAGCAGATCCAAATGGCACTGCAAAGATTGACAACTGAACGGGCATAGAAACCACAACCCAGTGAAGGTCAGTTATGATTTGCAGCCTGAATCCAGCTGGGTTAGCTGCCTGATAAGACAAAAATATCAACATTTTCCATAGGATTGAAACAAGACCCAGAAGCTCAAAACATAATATTCAAAATGTTCAGGACATAATCCAAATTACTCAGCATATGAAGGATTAAGGAAATCTCAACCCACATGGGAAAGACAATTAACAGGTGCCAATGCCAAGAAAACGCAGATGTTAGAACTACCTGACAAAGACTTTAAAGTAGCTATTTTATATATATATATATATATATATATATATATATATATACACACTGAAAAGCAAATGATAACAGCAGATTGGAAAAGAAGAACAGAATTAGAAATACCACCAAAAGAGTGTAAAGGAAAACACTCTTGAAGGATAGAACATATCAGGAAAGAAATATGATACAAAGAATCAAGTGGAAATTTTAGAACTGAAGAACACAATAAAGAAAAATTTTAAACCACTGGGTGAAATACATAGTGGAATCAGGATGAAAAAGGAAAGAGTCTGTGAATTTTATAATTGATTATTAGAAATTATTGAAATTAAACAACAGAAAGAAAAAAATTGAAGAAAGAATTAACAGAGCCTGAGTTACCTGTGGAACAATAACAAGAGTTCTAACATTCATGCCATCAATGTCCCAGGAGAAAAAGAGAAAAAAATTTGCAGTCCCAAGAAATTATTTTAAGAAATAACTGCTCAAAAATTCCTAAGTGGGTGAATGACATACACCTATAAACTCAGGAAGGTCAGAAAATCCCAAACAGAACAGGCCCAAGAATATGTACTTTCCTGGACATCATAATCTAACTGCTGAAAACTACAGACAGAAACAATCAAACGAAAACATAACAGCAGTCAGGAAAAAAAGATGGACCACTTGCAGAAGAGTAATGATTCAAATGACTGCAGATTTTTTATCAGGAACCTTGAAAGCCTAAAGAAAATGGAATATTTTTAAAGTGCTGAAGAAAGAACTGTCAATCTAGAATTCTATTTCCAGTGAAAATATCCTTTAGAAATGAAAGTGAAATCGATTTACAGACAAAGAAAAACTAAGAGAATTCATTGCCAACAAACAGATTCTAAAAGAATTGCTAAAGGAAGACTTCAGACTCTTGGGAAATAATTCCAGAAGAAAACCTGGACCATCAGAAGTAAAGGAAGAGTGGCCAGGAGTAGTGGCTCACGCCTGTAACTGCCACACTTTGGGAGGCTGAGGCAGGCGGATCACTTGAGGTCAGGAGTTTGAGACCAGCCTGGCCAACATGGTGAAACCCTATCTCTATAAAAATACAAAAATTAGCCAGGCGTGGTGGTGGGCACCTGTAATCCCAGCTACTCAGGAAGCTGAGGCAGGAGGATCACTTGAACCTGGCAAGCGAAGGTTGCAGTGAGCCGAGATTGTGCCACTGCACTGCAGCCTGGGCAACAAAGCGAGACTCCAAAAAAAAAAAAAAAAAAGAGAGAGAAAGAAAGAAAAAGAGAGAGAGAGCGAAAGAAAGAAAGAGATAGCGAAAAAAAGGAAGGAAGGAAGGGAGAGAGAGAAAGAAAAAGAAAGAAAAAGAAAGAAAGAGAGAAAGAGAGAAAGAGAGAGAGAGAGAGACAGAAAGAGAGAAAGAGAGAAAGAAAGAAAGAAAGAAAGAGAGAAAGCAAGAAAGAGAGAAAGAAAGAAAGAAAGAAAGCAAGCAAGCAAGCAAGCAAGCGAGCAGCAGAAATGGTAAAGATCTGGGTAAATACAATTGACTTTTCTTCCCCTCTCTAGTTTTTTAAAATATATTTGATAGCTGAAAACAAAAATTATAACATTGTCACTGATAGGGCTATATTTGATACAATTACGTGATAGAAAGCAGAGTGGACACAGACTCAGATAGATGAGCAGATGCACTGGTGGGTGCGTGAGGACATTGTTGTGTATTGCTTCTGTTTGGTCAACTAAGAGGGAGTGTGGGAGGAGTTTGTGAAGGACTGAAGAAGGAGAGTGAGTGACAGAGTCAATGAACTAGGAAAAGGTAGTGGAGTTGCAGGATAACCTTACGGGTCTGCTTGAGTCTGGTCATCATTGTAAAGTGAGGCCAGTCCATATGGTGGCATGCTTTTTCTACCTGTATCATTGTTGTTCTTGAATGTCATCAGTTTGTGTCTAGGTGTGGATCATTGTCATGCTTTGTGTTAGACACTTAGTAGACCCTTCCAGCCTAAGGACTTGTGGCTTCCTTTGGCTCTGTGGAATACCTTTGGATAATTTCATTGTTCATTTTCTTTCTTCCATTCCCTACCCCCTCAGTCTCTCTCTTCTATATTCTGGAAGGTATCTTTGACCTTATCTTTCAGCTATTCTACTAAATTTTTTATTTGGCAATCATGTATTTTTAATCTTCACAAGAACTTCCTTGTTCTCTGGTTATTTCTATTTTATAGACTTTTTTCTCTTTTAAATTTTTTATTATTTTATTTTTAATGAGAAAAAGTTTAATTTGGTGTTTAAAAGCACAGACTTGAAAATCAAACTGGCTGCATTCAAATCACAGCTCTGCCACTTACTGGTTGTGTGAATTTGGGCAAGTTACTTAACTTCTCTATGCCAGTTTCCTCACCTGTAACATGGGGATCATTGTAATAGGTACCTCCTATGGTATTATGAGGATTAAATGAGTTAACATATGGCAAGTGCCTAAAACAGTTCCTGTCCCAGAAAAGCACTAAGGCAGTATCAGTGACGGTGATGACAGTGATGATGATGATGACCAGGATGACAATGGACACAATGTTATCTAAAAGGTCTCTGGGGTTGTTAGAGTTTAGGAAGTTTTCTCCTGCTCTATAATTTAACTGTGTTTCCTCCCAGTCAGTTGTTCTGTTTGTTTGCCTTGTTTATATTTCACTCTGTTGATTTTCCTAGTATATTCCGCAATGTGTGTTTGCGCATAAGGATTTAAAAATAAGGACTCAGTCGACTACCTAAAGTAGCTATTTTGTATGTGAGTCTCTTCATAACGGGCTTCCTTGAGTAAGAAGGATGCCACAGGACACAGCTTTACAACGTCAGGCTTGCTTTAGGAGGCAGGTTGCAAAGTCATCTGTAAGGTTGGAGCCAGAATGAGGAAGCCTGCATCCACACCAGGAATCTTAGATTGTCTACTGTTTGTAAGGTAGGAGCTCTGTACTGAAGAGAGAACATGGTGAAAACTCCTCCTCCTCCCTTTCCCCACCTGAACCCAGAGCCTCTTTTGAGTTTTGCAGGAAGGTTGGCTTCTACATCCTCTGCAGCCACCACCTGACCATACCTGGGGTCTCAGCTTCCTTACTCCATTTCATTTACCAGCTCACTTTTATCTGGTTTTCATTTTCCAAAGCTTTGCTGAAATCTCCCAACCGCTGGTGATTCTGACCTCACTTCCCATTTTCTTTATTATTACAGGTTTATTCACTTTGCATTCCTTTACTGTCAGGTTAATGTGGTCTCAAGAGGAAATAGGAGGTTGATTTATATGCCTCAGTCTGCCATTTTGAACCAGAAACTGCAATTCTTATGGAGAACGGTTTGGCATTCTCTTTGTTTCTGTGCCTCTTTCCAAAAGATGCCCTCAACACCTCATCGTCAATACACAGTGGCTTATCAAATGTATTTTTCTAAAGAAAGACCATTTCCTCCCTCAGAGGAATGCAGTTGTGATATATTTAAATAATATTTTTCCAACTTTCTCCATCTATGCAAATCATTTAAGGCAGTACATGATTCATAGTAGTTGTTTAATAAATATTGTATCCCCTTCCCCTCTTCATAGTCTCTCCAGGCTACCACCACTGAGTTCTAATCACATTAACAATTCTAGCAACATTCACACTCTCATCTGAATTATTTTTAGAGATTCATTTCTGGCTAGGCATGTATGTTCTTTTATGTGTGTTTCTTCATGTTTGTCTATATTCTTATTAAGAAAACTGTGGCCCAGAGATGCTAACGGACTCCCTCAATATTGTAAAAGTGAAAAATAGTCCAGCCAAGGCTCAGTACCGTATGTACCAAGACCCAGCCTCATGCACGTGCTGCTGGGCCATGCTGCCTTCCAAGGGAAGTGGGTGGCTGAGGCCTTCTCCTCCTCCTTAGCAACTCCTTCTCCAGAGTTTCTGGACTCAAAGATCAGAATGGAAGTCTGTCTGAATTCCAAAGCTAATGCTAATATTCCATGGCAATTGCCCCTCCACCCCCAGTACCACCTCAGGGATCTTTAGGCTGAGTCAGGCACTCAAGGTTTATAGAGGCTCAAAAATTCAGCTTGGGGGTCTACATTTAGGCTGTGGGAAACTCTTTGCTCACAGAATTCTTGGGAAATTTGAGGAGACTCATGCTTCAAAGCCACTACTAGGTTAAATGGGCATCTGTGGACACACACACAACAACCTAATTGTCAATCAATTTTTATGGGAAAACAAGTTCCTAAGTAATACACAACCAATTCATGAATGAGCTACATCTTATTTGTAGGTCTGCCTATTCTCTGAAGCAGGGCTTAAGGAAGGAGAAAAAAGGATAGAAACGATTTTCATACAATACCTTTGATTATGCTTTCGTATTTTGCAGCCTCCATCTTAAGGTTGCTATTTTAGATTTTTGAAAGGGAATTCAAAGAGAAGAAAGAAAGAAAGAAACACAAAGGGAAAGAAAGAAGAAGAGGTTAAAGGAATCCATTGAGTTGTGAATAGTCACTATAAAAGGAGGCAGCTAAATTAAATCCACCACTAGAAGAGCTAAAGTTTTGCTGTCTTACAACCTTAAGCATCGACATCGGACTAGCCCTTAACACTTCCCCCAAGTGGGAGCTGTTTGGATGACCCCCCAAGGTTACCACAATTCCATGAAGTATGATTTAACCTCTGGAAGACCCCCAAGATTTGAGAAGATCTTCTTGAAGTAGGCAGTATTCCAGCAGGATGTGGAGAAGCGGGGAGTAGCCTACAGGAGCCCCCTCTCCACCTTCACTCTCTATGCCCCTTTCCCCTGCCATAGGCAGAAAGCCTGGCACTTCTTCACCATCCTCCAGGTTCTCCACACTCTGCTTCCTCAGCTGCACAGACAGCTTTTGCTCTGTAGCTGCAGGAGTAAGGTGAGAGGAGTGCAGTAGCTCCCCATCCCCTTCACCCCCTCCCCACCACCAACACACACACAGTCTAATTAAAGTCTGTGGTGCCACAATTGAACTCTTCAGTCTCAGAACGTCTGGCGAAGGGCAAGAGGCCCCCATTGGTTAAAGGAAGGGAGAATCAAAGGATATTTTTTTCAAGAGAGCAACAAAACAGAAGATGCCGCTTGTGCTACCTTCGATTTGGGAAAACTTTTTTTTTTTTTTTTTTTTTTTTTTTAGTTTTAAGAAACAACTACAAAATGAAGGAAGAGTCTGGTGGTTACTCACGGGCAAAGGACCACCAGGTCAGTGGAGGAAGGAGAATGTGAAAATAAGAAGGCAAGCATGGCACAGGATGTGGGAGAGGAGGGGTTCAGTGGGTGGGGGATTTTACTCTTATTCTATCTCTAATGCTTGTTATTGTAAAATGTTCCACTCCTAAGGCTGGTGGGGAGCAGGGGCTGCTTCCATGGGCAGTGGTCCTGGAAGTCTTCCCAGCTTTCAGATTTGAACTGTGTAAGATGTGGATGGAGAACCACGATTCATTAACAGGTCATGAAAGTCTATGTACGCACACATTGAGGCTCTCATTGATGGAGAATCTAATAGGTCTTGGAGGAAGATGACCAGGTGTCAGCCACACCCAACAGGACTCAGAACCTGAGAAGAAGCAAACTTTGGGTTATTAGAGGGGGCATCTAGCCAGGCTCTTCCAGAGCCCCAAGATCTGCACCTCTAACCCCTGAGTCTTAGAAACACACAAATCTTTCCTGAGGGTTCCCTGCCTAGTCTCTTTAGGAAGAGTACACGTAAATAAGGCAATCTTAGGTGGGCAAAGACTGGAGAACAAGCATAGTGCTGTGGATGATGTTAGGACTGGTGGGAAGCTGATTACACTGGGTAATTCCCACTGGAGCTAGGTGTGCCTGTGGAAGACCAAGTCCCAGGCTAGGCCTGAGGCTCAGCAATAAAGGAGAGAGTTCTCTGTGTTAGAAGGAGGCAGGGAAAGGGAAGAAGGAGAGGGATAATGAATGCCAACAGAGATGCAAGAAGAAGGAACAAACACTTACTGAGTTTGATATGTTCAACCCACATCATGGCCTCAGAATGCAATTTTTATTATTCCCATTTTAGAGACTAAGGAACTGAGATTCTAGCAAGCTAAGAATATTGATCTTGATTTATATACTCTAGGTCAAATAGTAAGAAGTGGAACCAAGATCAGAACTGACATCTCTCTAATATCAAAGCTAGTATAAGTGGGGGTTCTTAGCAATTACCCCGCCACCCCCAAATTCATCCACAAATCTCCCAAATATGACTTAATTCCAATCATCTCATAATTTGGCCGTTTTCTGGGCTTTGGGTAGAAATACAAAAGATTAGTCCACTAGCCACGTTGGGAGAATTCATTTTGGAAAGTGACAGCAATGTGAATGAGACCCAGGAGATGGGTTATCCATCCATCTCCCTATCCAGCTCCTGAATATCTATCCGTGTGTCATTGATAAAGCCACCCCATCTCTGCCTCAGTCCCCATCCTGAGCTTCAGGAGGCCCACATAATATTTTCCAAGCTCCAGCTCTCTTCCTTTCCCCGTGTTGGGCTATAAAATGTTCTCTTCAATTATTTTCCTACTCCTCGCTTCAGAACAGCCAAACCAATAGTGCTGCTCTGTGGGTTATGTACCATGTGTCGCTGTGCTGTGAAATATTAAGCCTTCACAATAGGTCCGAAGTCAGCGACGCACAATCCTTTAATGGTTTAGCTCGCTTGGGCTATTTGAAAGTGGCATAATATTGCTATTTTTAAATAAATGGGATCTGTATTAATGAGAGCCGACCTCTCTCAGCCATGCCGAGCTGCTCCCTGCCTTGAGCCTACATCGGGGATTCAGCATAATGGGGAGGGGGGAAACAGCTTTTCAAAATAGGATCCATGCAGCACTTTAAATAATGCTCACAGATGCTAATCAACTTGAGGGAAGGGGTTGGGGTGGGATGATTATTTGAGAGTGTAATAGATTTATTTTCAAGGAAGACTTAGAATCTTGATATCGAGAAGCACGGGTGGGGAAGAGGGAGGGAGGGTGTGTGTGTGTGTGTGTGTGTGCAGAGGGAGGCATAGGCCAGCGTGGGGAGGCTTCAGAGAGAGGGACAGGCTGAGAAGATAAGAATCACTGTGCTTTGGGAGATTTGTGAGAGAAGTCCAGGAGTGGGGGAGCAGGAAGCTATCTTGGCTGGCTCTGGGGACAGTGGTGATCCAAGAAAGATCCTCTTGCATTGGAGTGCAGCCGGCTCTGGGGCCACAGTTGGAAGGCTCTGAAACTCTGGATTTCTGTCCCCAAGTGAAGAATGGCAGAAACAATGAGGGAGCTCTTCCAGGCTCTGACCCCATGATCTGGCAGGCTCACACCTCATTGCCAGGCAACAGGTACAAAGGAATAAATCAGACTGAGAGAATGTCACTCAGTGGGGCCCCTCTGCCTCTTGAGTCACACATAGTATTTGGAGATGTTGGGGCTGTAACCGAGGCCCATGCATCCTGGCCTCAGAGTCTATGTTTCTATGATTGCTGAGGCTCCCACCCCTTGACCCCTGGGAGACCCTGATCAAATCACCTCTTCCTCAGTTGCAAGCTGGAGCTATAGCTGCTGGGCATATCCAGATGGAGCAAGAGGAACTCAGAAGTAGGAAGTGGAATAAGTAGAAGAGGACTTGAGAAAAAGGCTGATGAGAGAAGAGGCATGTGCCTCTTCTGAAGAATCTAGCTGGGAGGATTTACAAGAACCTGCAAGCCAGTTTCTTCATCACCTGGAGTGCCTGGGACTTCAAGTTAAAAACAACAGCCCCATTACCTCCTCCAGAAGGAGATTTCTCTTCCTCTTCCCTTTTAGAGAGCCAGACATTCTGCTTTTAAAAAACATATGAAAAGGGAAAAAATTAAAATAAATTAAAATAAATTAAAAAATAAAAACATATGAAAGTCAGAAAAGTCATTCCTTCTTTACTCCCTCTGTATTAGTTATCTATTGCTGTGTAACAAATTACCCCAAAACTTCCTCGCTTAAAGCAACAAATGTTTATTATCTGACCATTTCTATGGGTCAAGGATCCAGACACACCTTAGCTGGGTACCCCCTCCTCAAGATCTCTGAAAATGCTCCAGTTAGAGTGTTGACTGGGGCTGCTGTCTCATCTCAAGGCTCAACTGGGGAAGGATCCACTGCCAAATTCACTCACCTGGTTTTTGGCAAGAGTCAGTTCACTGTGGGCTGTTGAACTGAGGACCTCAGTGTTTTGCTGGCTGTTGGGAGGGGTCCTCCCTAGCTAGATTCCTTACTACATGGGCTCTTCTATGGAGCAGCTCAAAACAGGCCAGCTGTCTTTCCTCAGAGTCACCATCTGTTGGTAACCTAATTTCAGAGATGACATCCCATCACTTTTATCATACTCTTGTTAGAAAGAAGTCACTAGGCCCAGCCTAAAGTCAAGGGGAGGCACTTGCACAAGTGTGTGAGTATCTGGGAGCAAGGATTATTGAAAACCATCTTAGAGGCTCCTATTGTACCTATTTTTTCTTCAACAATAATTTCCAGAGAATAGTAAATCCCCTAAGGGTAGGGACTGGGTTTTCATCACCACTGCACCCCCAGGACTTAGCATGGAGCACAGAGAAGGGACCTCAGGCCCTGTCCAGCATGTCTTCTCCCAGAGACTCCCTTCTTTCCTAAAGAGAAACCATTTTCTGGATAAGACACAGCCTTATAGAACCTGATGGTGGGAAGGGTATTTTCACCTCAATGGGATCCGCGGTCTGAGGTCCATGTCATTCCTAAGCTGGGTGTGGAGCCAGGCCTGACTCTATTTATTCATTCCCTTTCATTACTTGCACTCTTCCTCCACCACCTCCCAATAGCTTCTAGGTGAAAGAGAAAGAATGTGATATGCCGGGAGATATCACAAGGCACAGCAGTGAATACCAAGGAAGGTCGGCAGGCGAGGATAGAAAGAGACAAACTTCTCCCACCTCTGGCTGCTACCACATTTAAAATAATATAAAACATTCATTAAACATCTACCCTGCACCAGATACTTTCTCACATTAGTTCACTTAATCCTCACCACGAGTTTTGAAGGTAAACTTTTAATCTACTTTCTATAGTTTTGAAAACTGAAATTCAGGGGTCAAGTGACATGCTCAAGTTCCCACAGCTGGTAAATAACGGAACTGGAATAACGGAACTGGAATTCAAGCCCATGCCTTCTAATAACCCTTGGTGCTCTTTCCATGTTAACAGATTGAAGATAATGGGGAGGAGGGAGTGACAGTCTACTCTACCCAAGAGTTAGCATTATGAGGGTTATATTACTGTGTTGTTGTTGTTGTTTAAACAATGGTTGCAAATTGTACAACTGGGGAAGGTATAGTTCAACATTTCCATTACTGATGACAAAGACAAGTTGGTAAAGGTTAGAAGAGTGCCATTCTCATTACCATAGAGCCACACTGGCTGACCTCCCTCCTTGAACAAAGACTTGGTTGTGTACAACCTTTTGACTGAGTCCCAAAGCCACAAGAAAGATTTACACACAGTGAAGGGTTGCAAGGATGGCATGAGCAAAGGCAGCCCTCTTTACTGCATGGAGGGTAGACAGAGTCTCTCAAGATAACTATGGGAAGCAGAGATACATCCTTTTGTATGTAAAAGTTCTGGTGCATTTGTGTTTAAAAATTGAATGTCATTACCATAGAGCCTACTTCTAAGCTCAGGAGGCAGAACTCAGCTGAGAGAGGTCCCTGAATTCCTTCTAGAAAGGACTGAAATTGGAAGGAGGTTGGTGGGGATGGGAAGGAGACAGTGAGGAGGAAAGGCCACCTTCTTTACCATCCTGCCACTGTTATATAGCCTCTTTTATGTGAGTGAACATGCACACACACACACACACACACACACACACACCCTTACCCAAATCTGACAACATTCACTCTTTCATCCATTCATTGTAGGGTGTTTCTACTCAAATATCGAGGTCTTTCTTAATACTGCTTTTCCCCAAGACCCATCAATTCTGGTAGCCTACTGCTTCTAAACATCTCCACCTAAATAAACTCTGGGTGGGTGTCTGCAGATGCTTGAAATGATCTCATCCTAGGACTTAAAGAGACCTCTAGTGGCTGTCACCTTATTCCTCTCCTTGCTTCCACACTGGTTGCACCAAACTCAGCCCCAGCCAGCGTCAATCCATCCTTTGCTGCTATTGATATGGAGTCCCAGCATCCAGATGTGATTTTTTTTAATCTCACTGGCTGCAACAGAAATTCATATATGCGAAGCCAAGGAAGAAAAATACATTTTACTACAAGTAAACTGTAGTGATAAATACAATAAAAAACTAGGATTCCTCTTAAAAAACTTGGCAAAATCAGAAGGCATACCAATTTAGAAAAAAAATTTATAAAATGACTGCTAGATATTAGATGCACTGTGATTCTGTTACTCTTTTGTTTGTCTGTTCCAATTAATTTATCTCATTACCCACCCTCTCCTCCCCCAACAACATGGGAAAACATTGGGAGAGAACAGAGTTAAGGCTAGGAAATCCGGGTTCAGGTGCTAACTTGGCCGTTTTGTAACTTTCATCAACTCAGCAATATCTGCATGCATAGAATGAAGCGGCTGAACTGGATGATGTCTAAGTCTTTACCCAGCTGTATGTTTCTATGAATAAGGTACATGCAACACCATGCAAGCAGCTGGGATGCATTGCAATCATTGTGTTATGCCATTCCTTTCAGAAAGAAATGGCTTGGCCTCCCCATCCAGGCTGCTGCCGCCACCATGGATTGTTCAGAGAACGCAGTAATGTTACATTTGGCAGGTGCCTCCGCTTAACTCATAGCTCCCAGGAGCTGGCTGTCAGAGGAAAACTCAAAGTTACTGCCAGTCCCTTCTGAATTGCTAATATAGGATACCTGTGGAGTCCCCACTGGAGGCCCCTATACTACTGACCCCATCAGCCATGGACAGGGGCTGCTGCCATTTCACTGGTGCACCAGCCTCCCAAACCATGTGCTCCTTCCTGGATGCTAATGGCATTCAACACACACAAAGAAATGGTGCCCTGACAAATGGAGTTCAGCCTCTCCAGTCTCCCAGGCTCAGAGCACTAGTCAAATCCATTTCAAAAACCTCCTGCTTGCAAAGCAGCCTCAGGCCGCTTGGGCTAAAAGGCTTAGTGCTCTTGGCTTCTGGAGAGAGGTGCTCAGCCCCTGGCCCCTAAAGCAGTTTATGTGTTGACCCATCCATAGGTGCTACCATATCAGAGAACATGAGGTGAATGGTCTGGGACAGAGTGTTGGAGGCAAGAAAGGTGTGGAGGTCGGAGCAGTGTTCTTCTCACCATATTTCTTGAACTGGTGAGGAAAGTGTCCCCCTCTGTCACTGGCAGTCCCTTGAATGGGTATAGTGTGTATAAGCTGGGGTACTGTCTTAGTCCATTTGTGCTGTTGTAACAGAATACTGGGTAATTTATAAAGAACAAAAATTTATTTCTCAGAGTTCTGGCAGCTGAGAAGTCCAAGATAAGCGCCCTGGAAGGTTTGCTGTCTGACGAGGGCTGATGTCCGCTTCCAAGATGGTGCCTTGTTGCTGCAGCCTTTTGAGAAGAAACAAACTCTGTGTCCTTACATGGTGGAAGAGAATGGAAAGGAATAAACTCACTCCTCAAGCCTTTTTTTTTTGTTTTTTGAGATGGAGTCTCGCTCTGTCACCCAGGCTGGAGTGCAGTGGTGCAATCTTGGCTCACTGCAATCTCCACTGCCTGGGTTCAAGCAATTCTCCTGCCTCAGCTTCCCAAGTAGCTGAAATTACAGTCGTGTGGGATATTTTAGTAGAGACAGAATTTCCCCATGTTGGCCAGGCTGGTCTTGAACTCCTGACCTCAGGTAATCTGTCCGCCTCAGCTTCCCAAAGTGCTGGGATTACAGGCATGAGCCACCATGCCTAGCCTCCCTCAAGCCTTTTAATAAGGGCCCTAATCCTACCCTGAGGGCTCCATTCTTAATGACTCCACCTCTTAATACCATCCCATTGGTGATTACATGTCAACATATGAATTTTGGGGGACATATTCAGACCATGGCAGGGACCAAGGAGAAAATTTATATTTTTGTGTCATGGGAGACAATATAAAGTTCAGAATAATCATAATAAGGAGATCAGTATGGTAGGAAAAGAGAATTCATCATGGAAGTACATGATTTGTACTCACAAAATGGAGGCCCATAATGAACTCTCCATTCTGAGAGCTTTGATACTCTATCTGTAGCACTCTGTTCCAGCCATCCTGTCTCCCAGCTCTTTGCCTTTTCATGTGCCCTAGAATGCCCTCCTTTTTCTATTTAAGTACTGTTGCCTCATTAGTGATGGAGGTAACTATTCAATATATATTTGCCTATGAATCAACTTGTGTAGGGCTTGAAACCTTTCATGTACCTTCTCCCCTCAAGCAAAGTCAATCACCTCCTTTTGGTATCATCACTGTATCCTTGCATGTCCTTACGGTATAACTTACACACTTGATTTTTGTTCATGGTTTGTCTTCCCTGCTGGTCCATCCTGTACTGAGCACGGGGCTGTGTGTTATTTTTTTTTTTCCCTTCCACAGTACTTAGCAAACTGCATAGCATACAGAAGCACTGGAAACTATTTATGGAATAAATAAATACATGAATGAATCAATAAGTGAATGAATGAATGAGGAGTAAACACTTTGAATGTTTTAATAGATTGCCATCTCTGGGCTATGGTCACAGTCCTGTGGGATATGGCAAAGCTGCTTGGTAACACTGTCTGTGATTCCAACCTTTTAACCCATTTCTTCTCCCATCATGTATAGTGGGGATCCTCTGGCATCCCTAGGAACAACTGCTCTCATTCTCAGCAGTAGGACAATCTGGTTGCCTGGCCCTGAGCAGTTACATGACATGCTAAACTCCCATAATCATCCATCAGGACTGATTATGAGAGCTAGAAGAAGAAATATATCCATTAAGCCAGTGCTGAGTCTCAGTAACTGCCCTACGTGAATAACCAATTGCTATTACCCAACATCAAATAACCCATCAAAATGAAGTATTTCCTCCCTCCCTGCCTCCCTCTCTTACCTCCACCCCCTGCCAGATTTAATAAGAGGGCTCATGACACTCCATCTCTTTATGCAACACACGAAAATATCAACATCAGGTGTCTCTCGTCCACCGGACATTCCCAATCACATGAATAGGGGTTATGGGTGAAAGCAGGCTGGGAGCCTGGATCCCTGACTCAGCAACCCATGCCCCTGTGTTCACTATGCTGGAGGGGTTCCTCTTCAGTAAGTCTCTCACAACTCAAGAAAAATACCCACGTAAACCATTTCTCATAAACAAGAAAAAGACCAATTTTCAAGATGCCACCTGATTTCCATAACCCTTTCTCCTCTTTTTTGAAACACTATGTAATCTCTCCCCTGCAATATAATAAATATTTCACTTTCAAATCCCGATTCATTAAAGGAAGCCCAGGAGGGAGAAATAATAAGGTGTCGCTTTACAGCCCAAATAAAACAGCAAAAGATATATTCTATAATTTATACTTCTGACTTTAGGTTGAGATAATTCATATATCATTTTCAGTTGGGGACCCAAAATGGTGCTGTGTCAGCAAATTGGCTGAAAAATAACTTTTTGTATTATTTTATGCCTTTCAGTAACGTGCCCTGGTTATCATACATCAACACTAGGTTGAGTTCTAGTGTCTCGGCGGCTCCTCCTAAGTCATTCCCTTTCTTAACCAGTGTGACTTTCTCTCCTTAATACAGATGGAGCCCCTTGGCGGAACGCACATCCACATTCTCCCAGGCACAAAAGCAGAGCTCCAACTGGAATCAGCTTGACTGGAGCCATTTCTCTTTCCATTATTAGCACAACTTCAGTATTCTTCACCTCTAAGGATGAGAGAACTAAATTAACCTCAGCAGGAACCATGCTGTATGGCAATTTTCCAATAGAAAAACAAACTTATATGTGTTTATGTAGTACTTTATAGCCAGGGATTTGGTGAGAAAAGCATAAGCTTTGGGATGAAGGACAAAAGCATGTATTGAAATCCCAGCTCTTCCTCTTACCAGCTGGGTATTCTTGAGCAAGTTATTTAATCCCTGCAATCCTCAGTTTTCTCATCCATAATATGGGGATAATAATAATAATAATAATGGCTAGCCAAATAGAATTTAGAGAGTTTCAACTCAGGTGGAAGTAATAAATCATGGTGAGTATTTACCATGAACTTACTATATGCATGCACGTGTGTGCGCATCTACACAGGAATGCCAGGTACTGGGCAAGCACTTTAGGCGGACTGGATTAGCTCATTAACACTCACCGCAACCTCCATGAACTTGGCATTGTTGTGCTCCTCATTTTACACATGAATCTGCAGCTTGAGAAATGAAACAATTTCTTTAAGATGGCCAAGTATTTAGAAAATAATACTTTGCTCAGTTTCTGTTTACAAAGTATTTGATCCATATCAAAGCAAGGCAGGAGAACTATTCTGAGAGAAAAGATCCACCTGCCCATACCACCATGATGCCTGGGCCTTGTGGCTTTCCTTACTCACTTCAATAGCCTTTTGGTTTAGGCATTCAGTGGGTCTGTGGAGTCTTTGACTACTTCAGGTCAAAAGCTAAAGTAAACATCTGCCTTTCTCTGCCAATCACCCTGCTACTCAGCATACCCTGGGTTACTCCATTTGTCCTGGAAGGTACCACTTGACACCGATCTTCTGTCCCACCCAATGATCTTCACTAGACATTAGACAAAGCTAGTCCTTCTCTGCCTGAAGAAAAAAGAAGAGGAGCCCCAGGAACACTCCAAACTGTGGGGTTCCAGCAGTGGTAGTGACGTTGGGCAGACACATTACCCCTGCCAACGGTCTTTTGAGGGGCACTCATACATCACTTAGGTTTACATTTTCCTTTTCAATATCCACAAAGTTAAAGTGACCTGCAGGGTTAAAGTGACCTAGGCATACACAAATTGGTATTAGCCCCTCAATTAGTCCCTGAGCCTAGAGCTCCTGGACTCACATTCTCTCCACTATACTGTGAAACCTCTCTATCCTGGCCCTGAACAATTCTCTACAACAGTCACTGACAGTCTTGGGAGTCAATGTGCAATAATAACAATAGTAGTAGGAGTAATAATAACAACAACAATGATAATAAAGGACATGGCTTGAGAGTTTGCTATGTGTCAGGCCCCATGTTTGATACGTATTAGTTTGTTTAATTCCTACAACAACGCTATGAGGAGATAGCAACCCTATTATTCCCATTTTTACAGTTGAAAAAAATAAAGACTCAAAAAAATAACTTTCCTATGTTACATTGATGCACTGAAATATTATTTAGTAATACAAAGAAATGAGCTATCAAGCCACGAACAGACACAGAAGAACTTTAAATGCATATTGCTAACTGAAAGAGGCCAATCTGAAAAGGCTACATACTGTGTAATTCCAACTACATGACGTTCTGGGAAAAGCAAAACTATGGAAACAGCAAAAAGATCAGTGGCTACCAGGAGTTAGTGGGGAGGGAGGGATGAATAAGCAGAGGATTTTTAGTAGTGAAGCTGTTCTGTATGGCATTATAATGGTGGATACATACCATTATACATTTGCCCAAACCCATAAAACGTACAAATCCAAGAGTGAGCTTTAATGTAAACTATGGACTTCGGATGATAATGATGCATCAGTGTAGGTTCATCAGTTACAATGATTGTACCATCCTGGCAGAGGATATTGACAGTGGGGAAGGCTGTGCATGTAGTGGGAGAAGGGGGTGTATAGGAACTCTCTGTACATTCCTCTAACTTTTACTATGAATCCAAAACTGCTCAAAAAAAAAAAGTCTATTCTAAAAGTCTCCAGCAATAAAAGAGATGCAAAAAGTTAAATAACAACCTTGTAACCTGTTAAAAAGAAAGAAAGGGAAGGAGGGGAGAAAGAACGGAAAGGAAAAGAAATAAGCTATCAAACCACAAAAAGACACGGAGGAAACTTAAACGCATATTCCTAAGTGAAAGAAGGCAGCCTGAAAAGGCCACATACTGTGTGGTTGCCATGGGGTGGGGACTGGGGAGAGGGAAGGATGAATAGATAGGGCACAGAGGATTTTGGGGGCATTGAAACTATTCTGTACGGTACTGTAATGGTGGATACAATACATGGCATTATATATCTGTCAAACCCCATAGCATGTACAACACAATGAATGAACCCTAATGTAAATTGTGGACTGTAGTTAACAATAGTCTACCAATATCAGTTCATCAATTCTAACAAGTATACCAAACGGCTCTTGATGCTAAATTAGGGGAAACTGGCTTTGGTAAGGGGTAGGGATGTAGGGGAACTCTGTACTTTTTGCTCAATTTTTCTGTAAACTCAAACCGCCCTGAAAAAAGAGAAAGTGTATCTAAAAACAAAAGAAACAACAACGACAAAATAATTTTCTAGCACCACCTGGCCAGTAAGTAGGCAGTCAAGTTTTAAACTAAGACTTTTCTGGCTGCAAAGCCCATGATGAGATTTTAAGTCAAAAGACTCAACAATCTTTCATTTCAACTCTGTGTCTCAGTTCCAGTTTTCTCATTCCTAAAATGGGGACAAAAACAATTAATCCCTCTCTTGAGCGCCTTGCTCAGAAAATGCCAATAAAATGGTTTACTGTAAAGAATGGAAAAAATAATTGTAAAGTGCTATGTACATTCAAGAAATCACCATCATTGACCTGAAATCCTGCCTACTGGTCCTTAAAAAGAACATGGTTCTCTGAGAGCCTCTGCTGAGCTCGCCTGGAGGGAGCTGTGTGGAGGGGTCACAATGACCCTCCTTATCCCAGGACGTTGGCCTCAACTGATTCAGGCTCAAAGAGGAAGGCTGAATCTCACTGGAGGTGCTGCAGTCTCCTGGCAGCTGAGGATGCAGAAGCTGTGCCCCCGCAAATCTCTTAGAGCACAAAGAAGAGAAAGAGAGAGAGAAGAGCAGCGACAGCAACATCAGAACATTCATTTATCATAAGAGTGATTTCCCTGTTAATAAAGTGACCTTGTGTAAACAGCTCAACTTCTCACAGCTCTCTCGTCATTAGGAGAGGGACACCCATTGATTGATTGTGACCACATGGGCTGCTGAACCAGGGTGAACTGCCACTACCAAAAGAATTATATGTGACTGAGCCCAGCCCCTGAATCACAGAGAGGCAGGGCTGGAAGAGGGAGGTGCTTGGCACCAGCTTCTCTGTGGGCAAAGCAGCAGACTTGGTTCTAGGCAGTGGTGGGTCAGAGATGGGACTCCCCCCAGGATCCCTGACCCAGAGGCAGAAGTGGCCTCCCAAGGCTTGCGGCATCCTCAGGCCACGCTCTGCCGGCCCTAGCCTAGGAAGTGCGTATAAAGGTGACTCTTTTCTAACACCTCAGAAACAAAGGTCGAGGTTAGGGAGGACCTGAATTCCCTGGGTCTGTAATGTAAAAGCAGCCATTAAATGGCTCCTGAGCACCAGCCTCACTCAGTTTCTCCTGGGGATTTGACCTGACCCTCCCATGCTTCAGCACATCAAGGCCCCTTATTGAGGGCTCACCATTCCCATAGCATCAAAGCCATTGAGAAAAGGGGAAGCTACCTGTGTCTCAGCCCCAACAGAGTAAGATCCATGGCTCCTCAGTGGAAGCCAGATGACGGATTTGGGAGATGGGGGTGGGTCCTCATGCCAGTGTGGGCCACACACTTGCCGTGTGACCGGGGACAGCATGGGCCACACACTGTGTGATCCGGGACAGTATGGGCTACGCACTTGCTGTGTGATCTGGGACGGCGTGGGCCATGCACTTGCTGTGTGATCGGGGACAGCGTGGGCCGTGCACTGTCTGTGTGATCGGGGACAGCGTGGGCCGCGCACTGTCTGTGTGACCGGGGACAGCGTGGGCCACACACTGTGTGATCGGGGACAGCGTGGGCCGCGCACTGTCTGTGTGACCGGGGACAGCGTGGGCCACACACTGTGTGATCGGGGACAGCGTGGGCCGCGCACTGTCTGTGTGACCGGGGACAGCGTGGGCCACACACTGTGTGATCTGGGACAGCGTGGGCCGCGCACTGTGTGATCTGGGACAGCGTGGGCCGCGCACTGTGTGATCTGGGACAGCGTGGGCCGCGCACTGTGTGATTGGGACAGGTGGGCCGCGCACTGTGTGATCGGGACAGCGTGGGCCGGCACTGTGTGATTGGGACAGCGTGGGCCCCACTGTGTGATCTGGGACGCGTGGGCCGCGCACTGTGTGTGATTGGGACAGCGTGGGCCGCCCACTGTCTGTGTGATCGGGGACAGCGTGGGCCGCGCACTCTGTGTGATCGGGGACAGCGTGGCCGCGCACTGTCTGTGTGATCGGGGACAGCGTGGGCCGCGCACTGTCTGTGTGATCGGGGACAGCGTGGGCCGCCCACTGTCTGTGTGATCGGGGACAGCGTGGGCCGCCCACTGTCTGTGTGATCGGGGACAGCGTGGGCCGCCCACTGTCTGTGTGATCGGGGACAGCGTGGGCCGCGCACTGTCTGTGTGATTGGGGACAGTGTGGGCCGCCCACTGTCTGTGTGATCGGGGACAGCGTGGGCCGCGCACTGTCTGTGTGATCCGGGACAGCGTGGTCCGCGCACTGGCTGTGTGATTGGGGACAGCGTGAGCCGCGCACTGGCTGTGTGATCGGGGACAGCGTGGGCCGCGAACTGGCTGTGTGATCAGGGACACCTGGCCTCACCTCTCTGAGGTGAGGGTTAAAAGTGGTTGACCTCCAAGGTGACATCTGTTTCTAAGAGTTATGTCTGGGGCTTCTCTTTACTAAACATATAGATATTAAAGCAATTATTTAAACTAATAAGGTGAGCAACTGGAGTGGAAAATCACCTCATATTAATGCAGCCCTCTGCTCCCTTCCCCAATTGTTTCTCTCTGCCCCCAGAAGCTGAAATTTCATTTGGCGTTTTTCAATTTTTGAAATTTTACAAGAAGATCTTATTTTCTTCAAAGACAAAAGACATCTTTTAACCCCCTTTTCATGTTTTCATAGGTCTGGAATCCTGAGAAAGGGACACTTCTATCTTCCAGGAAAAAGAGGAGATTATAGGAGAGAATCAAACCCACCATCACCCCGTTTCCTTCCTAGTAGAAGCTTCCAATTCCCAGGCAGTTCTCTCAGCCCTGGAATTAACCCCCATTATGTTGCATAGCAGCCAGCCAGGAGTACGTACAATGCAAGCAAAGGGCTTTTTGATGCACGGATACAATTTGGTGAACGTGGCATTTTTTTCTCTCTCTCTCTTTCTTTTCAACAGAATTGCTCTTACCTTTTGTTCCATTTCTTTAAGGGCCACTGCTCTTAACCCAGCTATCACTGAATCTTCACTGAGCTGGTAGTTTAAAAAAGACTCAAGTTCTCCCAGCTCCTAGGAAAATCTGCATTTTAACAGAGAACTCATTTTTTTTTTTTTTTTTTTTTGAGATAGAGTCTTGCTCTGTCACCCAGGCTGGAGTGCAATGGTGAGATCTCAGCCCACTGCAACCTCTGCCTCCTGGGTTCAAGTGATTCTCCTACCACAGCCTCCTGAGTAGCTGGGACTACAAGTATGCACCACCATGCCTAGCTAATTTTTTTTTTTTTTTTTGTATTTTTAGTAGAGACAGGGTTTCATCATTTTGGCCAGGCTGGTCTTGAACTCCTGACCTTAGGTGATCTGGCCACCTCAGCCTCCCAAAGTGTTGGAATTACAGGCATGAGCCATGGTGCCCAGCCAACAGAGAATTCCTAAAGGTTAAAAACCTTCAAAGGTCAAGAAATGACTTTCAGACATTAGGACAGACACTAGGACAGAGCTCTGGCTGCGGTGAACTGCCTAGACAGTATTCTCTCAATCTACTTCTTGCAGAGGCCCACCTGCAGGACTTGGTAGAGACAGAGTCCCTTCTCCCTCAGTAAAGACAGTGTCTCCCTGTCCACTATGCTATAGTTCTCTCACATGGCAGTGAGAAAGACCTGGGTTATACCTGAAGCATATCCTGACTAGGAGAAAAGAATGCATCCTAGAGCCAGTGAGGGTTTCCTCTCTTAGGAATCTGCAGGGCCATCTAGATGAGGAGTGGGGAGAGGTGCCTGGTCTTGGGGTTAACTTCTTGGGGGGTATTAATTTGCATAAATACAAATAAAAGTTAATAGAGTAATTTGCTTCAACAAATAATAATTGAGACCCAACTGTTTAAGAGGCACTGTGTGGAAAGGCAGGTGGGAAGCAAGGGATGGAGAGGATAGTTTTAAAAAGCAAAAAAGATATGATTGTCATCCTCAATAAGCTCAAAGCCTAGTGGCCAAGATCACCACATGCACAGCATACCATAATACCACATGTTAAATATTATATGAAGAAAGTGCCATGCATAAAGGAGAGCAATTAATCCACCAAAATGTCCAGAGAAGCCTCAAAGAGGCATCTGAACTGCATACTGAAGAATGAAGGAGAGGAAAGGAATGAGCAGGGTTGGTTGAGACACAGAGAGAGAGCAGCAAGCACAAAACACATAGAGGCATAAAGAGAATGGCACACTGGGGGACTCCAAAAAATAATTTGCCTAACTAGAGTGATTTCCCACAAGGGGGCCCCCTTCCAAGTTCTTCTCCTTCTCCAAGCAGATACCTGTCCCGGTGTCATTGCCATTCACCCTATTGGTCTTGTGTAGGAGGCTTTCCAGTAAGAAGCCAGACTGCAATCACTGGATAGGGATGAATGCAGAAGCCCTCAAATGCTGTGCTGAGAGTTTGAGTTTCATTTCAAGCCACCGACATTCTACAGTTAAGGGCAGCTCCTCTCCAGCTTCTCCCCAGATATACCACGAACAGCGGAAGGAAATGAATGAAACTATATGGTTAGCAGCCTTAGGAATTCCCTGCTGCAGGAGAATGTCCTGGAAGTTTTGGTTTTCTCTTTAAAATTCTTGCCAATTTTGATTTTATACTAGAATTTATCCATGTGTCTCTCAATGTAAAAGTAACATTTGCATTCACTTCCTACTGAGTAACAGGAGGACTTGCCATGGTCACCTTGTGGATTCTCCTACCCCCAGCACACTGGCAGATGCCTCCCGGTGTACTGCTGCTCCATTTTGGGAGGCAAGACATGAGGGCCAGGGGGTGCCATGCTCACTAGAAAGGAGGCAATGGCAAGAATGGGCTGGAGGGGGATAAAGCTGAAGGCAGGAAGACCAGGCAAGAGGTGACCTTGGCTAAGGAGGACAACAGTGATAGAAAGGGAGAGAGGATGGATACAAGGGAGGTGGCAATATAGAGTTGGCTGAACTTGCTAAGTGTTGGTCATTGAGTGGGAGAAATAACAGTCCCAGAGAAGTTTTTTCCCATAGTGCTTACTGTAGTCACTGTTGCTGTGTAACAAATTATCTCTAAACTTAGCAATTTCAAACAACTATTTTATTAAACTCACAGGTTCTGTGAGTTAGGAATCTAGAAGGGCACAGCAGGGATGACTTGTCTCTGCTTCATGATGTCTGAGCTTCAGCTGGGAAGACTCGAAGGCTGGAGTGATTCCACAGCTGGCACAGGACAACCTGTTTATTGGCCATTTGTATACCTTCTTTTGAAAAACATCTATGTCATTTGCCCACTTCTTAATGGAATTATTTGTTTTTGTTTTTGTTTTTTTTCTCTTGCCGATTTGTTCGAGTTCCTGCAGATTCTGAATATTCGCTCCTATGTCTGGTGGCTGGTGCTTCCTGGAAACCCAGAGCTCAGCTGAGCTGTGGACTGGAGCCACATGGCCTGGGCTGGTTTGGGCTTTGTCCCAGCACAGTGGTTGGGATCCAAGATCAAGCATCTCAGGACCAACATGCATGGCATTTGTACCTAGCTTCAGAAGTCACAGAGCATCACTTCTCCTGTCCTCTGTTGGCCAAGGCTGTCATAAAGGTCTGCTCAGGTTCAGTTAGACTCCATCACTGGATGGGAGGAGTGCCAAGGTCACATTCTAAGAACAGCATGTGGAATGGGAGGATTTTGTGTGACCATCCTTGGAGAAGACAATCTGCCACAATGCTCTACCGAGAAACTCCTTTGTCAATTTTCAGTGACAGTTTAAAAAGCCCATCTTAGCAACTGTGAACAACTAAGAAAGAGTTCTTGTTGGTTTCACCTTTGCCTTCTCCCACAACACCTAACGTCCTATCTTGTTCTCAGAAGGGTTTAGTAAGAATGTGGACGATGAATGAATAAACAAATGAATGGGAAACAGATTGTTGGAATGTCTCCACGGTACCTGACACACATATCTGCCTGGAAAAACTGGAGCTCAATGAAGGAAGGGACCACTTAAGGAAAGTTGAAGTTATTGCTCTTACATCCCTGCTGTATGTTCTCAGCTAATCCAGCAATCCATTATTTACGTGTAGCCTAATTAAGGTTGTGAGTGGCTTGATCCTTGTTTACTTAAGTATGTCCTGGAAGATTGCCAAGTAAAATTACCTTTAGGCAGGCAAACCTCACAGGGGCCAGGCTAGAAGAAAGGAGAGCCCAAGAAGCTGCCCCAGGTCTTCTGGGAGAGCCAGTGCCTCAGAAAACTTCATCTCTCTTTTACCAACATACCCACACATCACGTGCCCATGCCACATCTCCCCTGCCGGGGCACAATAGAGCACACATGTGCACAGGCATCCATGAACTCGTCAACATGCACGTGGGGCTACTTCTGTGTAAATGCATTCTCACACAAAAGTTACTGCTCCTGTAGTTGTTACTGCCAATTCCAGTTCACTTAATAAAGATTCAGATAATCTAGACCAAACAAAACTCAGTGAAGTCTGAAACTAACTAATCAAAAACGATTAGCTCCTCTCAGCCTCTGAATCTAGCCTTTTTTCTTGTAAAACCAAAGGCCAGTTCTTATTTTGATGCTGGCCTTGTACATTTAATGAAGAGAGAAGCAGATTGGCTTTAGCAGCAAGGATAGGTTAATATTTTTGAATGATTAGTAGCAAATTAGAAAACCTTTCAAAGGGCCATTTTTATTTTTTTACCTCTACCCCTGAACCTGTTCTTGGGAATAATAATTAACCCAGCAGTATCCAGCTTGTACTCAAAGTTAACAGGACTCCTCATTCATGAGAAAATGTTTGTGTTTGCTCAAGCTCATAGCCAACAGACTATAGGGTGGCTCAGAAACTTAGAGAAAGAAGAGTATTCTTGGCTGCCACTCATCCTTCAGCTGGTACAAAAGAAATGCCATTGGCAATTGGTTGTCTAGCATTGAGGCCTGGAGGACAATGATAGAGACAGAATCCGCATCAAGAGGGAGTAAATGCATGGAAAAAAACAAGCTTTCTCAATGTTGAGGAAGTGTAGACACATTTGAAATGCATTCATTTATTTGTTTATATAACACCACTTATTGGCAGTATCGCTATCCCGGGAACAGTGCTAGTCTCTTTCCTCTGGTTACTCACAGTTTGGCAGGTGACATAAATAAATGGAAGAGTTGATTACTGAATGACAGTGCTACAGTGGAATTAGGCACAGGGAGTTATGAGGGTGCATAGCAGGAGATTTTCAGCCAGTTTCAGGGTCTGAGGCAGGCTCCTGGAGGTTGGTGAGGGCTAAGCTCTGAGCGAGTTGATTGTGGGGTTGGGGTTGGGGTTGGGGCAGTGAGGAGAGGGGGAAGAAATGGGGATAGACGATGTGTCAGGGGATAGCTGCAGTACATGATATCCTAGAGAAGCAACTGTATAAACACATGCATAAAAATAGCCATAGTAGAAATAGTAGTAATGGCACTACAATCATACATCTGGCATAGTATTAAGAGCTTTCTTCTTTCTATCTAACTTGTTGAGGAAAAAAAGAAAAAAAAAGAGCTTTGTGTGGATTATTGCACTTAATGCCAAAAACAAATCTAAATTCCCTTTATTACATACAGAATGTAACTAAGTCACACCGAGATTAAGGAATTTTCCAAAAGTCACAGGTGGTGAACTTGAAACTTAAACCCCAAAAGAGAATTGGGCTCCAGTCTCCATATTCTTAGTGTCTGTGCTCTCCTGCCAGTCCCACTAAGGCAACTTTTGTTCTTTATTCTGTAAGCAATTATAGGTAGTGAGGAATTTTAATCAGAAATATAACACAGTGTTGTGTTTTAAAGGCCAGTCTGGCTGCAGAGTGGAAGGGAATTGGAAAATGGTAATGGTGAAGGCAAAGTAACTGATTAGGAGGGTTTTGGGTTCAAAGTGGGAGAATATAAGTGCCTGAGCTGGGGGTGGAGATGAGAAGGAAGGGTCTAATTTGAGGAATGTCTGAGATAAAATCTTGAAGAGTATCTATGACTGTTTGAAAGACAGGGATGGATGAGAAAGAATCTAGGTGATGTCTAGATATATGGACAGAATGGTTAGAAATGCCACCAGCCACCTGGAAAACACTGAAGGCAAAGTAGACCTGCAGATCAGGAGGTAAAAGGAGACAGGTATCCCCTCAAGCTCTGGGCTTGTTGACGCCAAAGTACTGTGGGACATCCACAGATGAGTAGAAATCTGGTGGATGAACCAGCAGTTGAGCTAAGAGGTCAGAGGTGAATACATTACTCACATGAAGTTGGTGGCTAAATGCAGGAAAGAAAACTCTGTACTGTTTTCCATAGAGGTTGTTCTAATTTACATTCCCATCAACAGTGTACAACCTTCCCTTTGCACTGCATCCACACCTGTTGTTTTCTAACTTTTTAATAACAGCCATTCTGAATGAGAAAAGGTGTTATATCACATTGTGGTTTCAATTTACATTTCCCTGAAGATTAATGAGGTTGAGCATTTTTTCACATGTTTATTGGCCATTTGTATATCTTCTTTCGAAAAACATCTATGTCATTTGCCCACTTTTTAATGGAATTATTTGTTTTTTTTCTCTTGCCGATTTGTTTGAGTTCTTGCAGATTCTGAATATTAGCTTTTTGTCAGATATATAGTATGCTTTGTAAATATTTTCTCCCATCCTGTAGGTTGTCTGTTTACCCTGTTGATTACTTCTTTTACTATGTGGAAGCTTTTTAGTTTAATGAAGTTGCATTTATTTATTTTTGTTTTTCTTGCATTTGTTTTTGGGGTCTTAGTCATAAGTTCTTTGCTTAGGCCAATGTCCACAAGAGTTTTTCCTAGGTTTTCTTCTAGAATGTTTATGGTTTTAGGTCTTAGATTTAAGCCTTTAATCCATCTTGAGTTATTTTTTCCTATATGGTGAGAGACAAGGATACAATTTTATTCTTCTACATGTGGCTATCCAATTTTCCCAACATCAATAAATGATGCTGCCTGCTTTATCAGTGATCATTTAGCTGTATGTATTTGGCTTTATTTCTAGGTTCTCTGTTCTCTTCCACTGGTCCATGTGTTTACTTTCATACCAGTACCATACTGTTTGGGTTACTATAGCCGTGTTGTATAATTTGAAGTCAGGCAATGTGATACCTCTAGATTTCTTTTTTGCTTAGAATTGTTTTGGCTGTCTGGACTCTTTTTTAGTTCCTTATGAATTTTAGGGTTTTTTCTAATTTTGTGAAAAGTAGCATTGGTATTTTGATAGGAATTGCATTGAATCTGTAGACTGCTTTGGGCATTATGGTCATTTTCATAATTATGATTATTCCAATCCATGAGCATGGGATGTTTTTCCATTTGTTTGTGTCATCTATGATTTCTTTCATCAGTGTTTTGTAGTTCTTCTTGTAGAGATCTTTCAACTCCCTGGTTAAGTATATTACTAGGTATGTTTCTTCTTTCGGAGCTATTATAAATAGAGCTACCGTTCAATCCACAAATCCCACCACTGGGTATCTACCCTAAGGAAAGTAATCACTGTCTAAAAAAGACAACTGTACTCCTATGTTTATCACAGCATAGTTCACAATTCCAAAGATATGGAAAAAACCTATGTGTCCACCAGATGAGTGAAGAAAGAAAACATTATATATATATATATATATATACACACACACACACACACACACACACACACACATATAAAGTCGTGTGTGTGTGTGTATGTGTGTGCGTATATATATATTCCCACTACTGGGTATCTACCCAAAGGAAAATAAGTCACCATATATATGAAATATATACACACCACAGAATACTGCTCAGCCAAAAAAATATGAAATTATGTGTTTTGCAGCAACTTGAATAGAACTGGAGGCCATTATCACAAGTAAAATAACTCAGAAATGGAAAACCAACTAACACATGTTCCCACTTATAAGAAGGAACTAAGCTGTGGGGACACAGGGGCATACAGAGTGGTATAATGGACATTAGAGACTCAGAAGGGGTAAGAGTGGGAGGGAGATAAGAGATGAAAAGTTACCTATTGAGTAGAATGTACACTATTTGGGTGATAAGTACATTAAAAGCCCAGACTTCACCACTGTGCAATTCATCCATTTGTACCCCTAAATCTATTGAGATAAATAAATAAATACTAATAACAACAACAACGAAAAATAAAACCAAGGGAGGTGGTGAGATTTCCCAGGGAGGGAAGGGTGTATGGGAAGAACAGGAGGCCTAGAGAACAACTATATTTAAAGGGAAGGCAGAAAAAGAGAAGTTGGAAAGTGGTCCAAGAAAAAAATATCTAAGAGTTAGGAGGAGAACCTGGAAAAAAAATGGAGCCATGAAGGATAAGAGAGCAGAAAGTTTCGGGGAGAGAGTGACGATTACATCTAATGATACAGAGAAGTCCAGAAAAAGGACTGAAAAATGTCGTCTGGGTTTTAAAATATGTAGTCCTTCAGCTACCTGTGACAGAACCATTCAGTGAGGTCATAGAGTAGGGGAAGGAAGAGGAAATAAGCCAGGTCCCAGAGAATGGAGTGAATGAGAGGGATGAAAACAGATACAGTAGAATAATCTTCCAAGCAACTTGTTTAGGTAGGAAAGGAAAAAGACAAGGGACCCAGGATCAAGGGAGAGTTGTTTAAGATTGGAGAAATCTGAGCTTCTTTAAAAGATGAAAAGAAGAAACAAGCAGAAAGAAGTTGGTAATGCGAGAGAAAGAAAGCATAACAAAGAAATGAGGTCCCTGGCTGATGAAAGAGGACAGAGCATGGTGGGAAGTGGGCCTTGAGCAAAAAGAAGCATCCTTCCTCTGATCGCGGGAACTGGGGAAGAGGTATGTAAGTCCCAGTGGGGAGGGCATCTGGGAGACAGGGTTTCTGTCACTTCAATTTTCTTTTCTTTTTTTTTTTTTAATGAAACAATGGATGAAAACATCTGCTTAGATAGTGAAGGAAGAAGATTGGAAGGAAGCTTGAGAAGAGAGAAAAGGATGAGAGGTGGGGAGGGGGAAGGGAAAGGAGCTGCCCAATAACAAAATAACTGGCCGGCTGCACTACAGAGTTAAGATTGCCACCTAGTTATGGGACTGAGCCTTGGAATTCTCAACAGTCCAGGCCTAGAGGCAAAGACAGTAGACCCATTGCAGGAGTTGGCCAGCAAGGTGGAGTATAAAATAGAGTCCATGAGATACATCAACCCTAAAATCACTGGTGAGCCAAGCCACCACCATGTCTGTGTGCATATTAAAGGAGCCAGTGCATGTGAGGTATGAGGTGCAGTGACCGGCATGGAGTCAGCCCTCAGTAAATGTTGGCTATTGGTAATGCCAATCAGTTGGTTATTTCCAAGATCATTCCCTATGTTAAATTATAAAACCTAATATTCTCCTTTTTTTGCTCTACTGTGTGATTCTACTAAAGAAGGAAAGTAGAAATACAGGTTAACACCTTAAAAGAGAGTTTAAGATTAATCGCCCCCTGCCTCTAAATTTCCCAACAGGAAGGGCTAGAAGATACTCGTGAAGGCTATTAAAGAAGATGATAGAATTCTGGATGAAATTAGGATCTGGACAGATTACTGTATGCCTGGAATGGATTTGATGTGGCCCTTTTTTGAAGCAAGGAATAATCCCCAATCATGGGGTCAGTTTATTCTCTAAGTGGAAAAAGCAGTGACACCCCACAATGCTAAATCCAGTCTACTAATGGCTGCCTAGAGTACTGCAATGTAGGGGCCTATTTACTGTCCCCAGTTTAGCCCCAACCCCTCCCTCTACATATGGGAAACTGAGGCCCAGATGAAGGAAATGCCTCGGTCAGCTCTTTAGTGGCAAACTTGGACAATGAGCCAAATTTTCCAACTTGCCCAAGTTCTGCCTGGCACACCATGGCACCATTTCCAAACATCACATCAGTGACTACTAAGGACCTAAAAACTGTAGCGAAGACCAAGCAGCAGCAGATTTATGAATTGAGGCCATGTTTCCACGTCTAGGCACCAGGGAATTATCGTTTAGCATAAATAAGCCAGAGCATAACCTAGAGTAATCCTGGGCAAAAACAAAGTGCTCAGGGAGCCGGAGTCCCTGCTGTGAAATACTAAGTGTACAGCTTAAGCCTATTTGAAGCATGTAAAGGCCTAAGGGCCTGCACATGGGCACTGATAGCTTTAAGGAGAGGCTATTTTAGTTGGAACAACTTTGTTTGGCACCTAATGCTTATCAAGCACCAAGGGTGGTAGGCCCAATTATAGAATTAACATTGCTCATATCTGCTGAGCCAAATAGAAAGCAACCACTCTATAAAGGGGCTAGGCATCCAAAATAAAACTGGGGAGGGAAAGCCCGCTAATTGCTTTCATTTTTTTTTTGCCCAGCAGCGTGGTGCCAGTCTCAGAATCTCCTAAGCAGATGGAAGGAAGGTAGGGGTAGAGAAGAGATAGGGAAATAACTTCGCTTCATCAAATTCTTCCTCCCACTCCGTATCTCTCTCTCTCTCTCTCTCTCTCCCACTTTCTCTCTTCCCCTCCCCCTCTGTGTCTCTCTCTCCTGGCTCCTTTTGTTCAGTCTGTCAATGCTTCAAGTCTGTCTACCACTACTCTCTCCCCTGAGCCTAGTCTATAATTAGGGTCAGTTTGGTGAAATAAAAACAGCATCAGAGTCAGAGAGATATGAGTTTGAATTATTCCCTCCCCAATACATGCTATGCAATCTTGGTCAAGTTACTTAACCTCTCTGAGTCACATATGAAAATATGCTCATATGAAAATAAGAGAAAATACTCTTAATATTTACCTTTTACTTTCATTCTAAAAAATAAATAAGATGGCAATTATTAAAGGCTTTAGCATGCTATGTCTTGCCCAGGGTATTCATAAACTCTAATGTCACGTGGAGTCAGCCTGTCCTCTGAGATTCAAGTGTTCAAATGAAATAATTGACTGCACCTCAACCCCATGTGTAGGAGAAAACCCAGTCTCTCCAAAGGCTCTTGGAGGGGGCATTTATGCTTCTTCTTGTTACCTCTGAATTAGTTCAGTTTGAGATTTATTTTATTATGTAAAAATAATTTTCCCCTTTCCACTCCACACAAACTAACACTGGACACCACTCTGATTCCTTCATTCCTCCAAAATATTCTTGCTGTGAGACTGTGGGTACAGCAGGCTTTTACTTAAATGTGGGGGAACAGAAAAGTTTGTATCATGATATGCCAATAACCTCAATTGATTGTAACATCTCTCTCCATTTTTAAATGTCCTTCATTTAAAGGACAGGATTTCCTCACTGTCTCTGTGCACATTCCAGCCTCCTGCCACCTTGTTTCCCCACTCCTTCCCTTCCTCTTTCATGTCCTCCCTCTTCTCTCTTTCCGCCCATCTCCATCCCCAAATTCCTTTATTTCTTATGCAGAGCAGTTTGGTTATTTCTTTATCTTGCTGTGTCTTCGCATACCAGGGCTTCATCTTTCATACTTGAAACACCCTGTCAAAGTATTTTCCTCAACAAAGTCGGTCCTCTCCCTAGGAGGAGTTCTGGTGTCAGCTGTTAATGCAACAATTATGTTCTCCCCACTACACATATCCTCAATCAATAAATGTTAGGAGCCTCTCTTCTTCATACTAAAAAAAGTCTTCTCTCAGACCACCTTCCCCCATGCTCTTTGCACCATCTCTAGAAGTCTCATGAGAGAAGAAGCCATCCTCTCTTCCTGCTCACCCCATTCCCTTCTCAGCAAGCTGCTCCCTGCCACCACTCTGAGACTACTCTCGGAAAAGTCAGCTTTAATTTGCCAAACCCGATGGGCTTACCCGCGTTTGCTGTAGCAATTGACACTGTTGACCACTGACTACTTCCAAAAATGATCTCCCAGTGGGTCTCCCCATTGCTGTCATCCCCACTTCTCCAAGCATCTCTGACCAACATTTTTCAGTTCCTTCTTGGGATGTTCCTCCCTCACCCACCTTGGATGTTGTATACTTTGCATTCCCATCAGTAACTCTCCTGTCCTCTGTCTCTATGTGGACTTCCCAGCCATCTTATCCATTCCAACAATTCAACCCCTTCCAAGAGGCTGATGAGACCAACATGTTTCTCTTCAGCTGTAATTCTCCACCAAGCTCTCACTCGCATTTGTCAGCCCCTCCTGGAAAGCTCTAACTGAATAAGGAGCAGGCACCTCCAACTCACAAACCCAAACCACATCATTGTCTTCTCCACCCCCTCTGCCAAGTGTGCTCCTCTGGCATTACCACATTCCATTAGGGAGCCCTGAGCCCTTCAACCCCCTCCTGACATCTATTGATGCATTCAGTAAACATGTATGGGACTTTTCTCCCTCAGTAATCTTTCATTCCCATGACTTTAAATAGCATTGATATGCTGACAACTCCAAAATTTATTCCTCAGCAGAGCTCTCCTCCTAGCTACATATTTGCACATCCTGCCGCACCCTCAACAGCTCCTCCTCTGACGTATCTCCTAGATACCTCACTCAATATATCCAAAATAAGACTCTTACCTTCTCTCCACTGTAATACTGTTCCTTTCCCAATTGAACCCATATTGGTAAATAGCACCCCCAATCACACAATTACCTAAGCTGAAAACACAGACATCACCTTGATTCCTTCCTTTCCCCACTCATGCAGTTTCACCTATTAGCAACGCTCATGATTCCTTGTTCTAAAATATATCCAAAATCCATCATTTTCTCCCCACTTTCATTGCCACCCCCATGATCTAGGCTGTAATCATGTTTTCTGTGGATGACTAAAGTAGTTTACTCCCCTCCAAATTCATCCATGCCCTGCACAAGGAAATTTTTTAAAAACATAAACAGGATCATGTCATTTTTCTTGTTCAAATCCGTCAGTGGCCTCCACATTCCTTACGATGTCCTGTAAGCCTTTGTCATCTATGCATTCTTTGTACTCCTCCCCAGTTCTATTTGTAATGACTAGATTTCTTTCAGATCCTCAAATAAGAAATAAGCCAAGCTCTTTCTAGCCTTGGAGACTCTGTGCTCCCTTCCTCTTCTGGCTATGAAGCCTTTTTTCAAGGTTGGCTCCTTCTTAAACTTTAGACCTCAGCTTAAATTCACCTTCCTAATAAAAGCCTTCCCTAACACTTCTAAGTTTGTATCCACTAATCCACCATAATTTTTCATCACTTCACCTTGGACCTTTAATAGCATTTAACTATTTTTTGGATTTTATTTTTCTTGCTTGTTTACTGCTGATCTCCTCCATGAGGAGAGGGACCATGTCTGCTTTGTTCACCACTGGATTCTCAGCACACAAAAAAACATTATGTGGCACATAGGAATTGCTCAGTAAATATTTGTTGAATGAATGGTTGGAAAAATAAATGTGTTTGTAATATGCATAAAATGTTGGGTAAGACACAATCCTTGTTCTCAAGGGATGAGCCACCCAATAGAATAAAAACTCATAATCATAATACAATAGAGTTATTTATTCTGTGAGAGGCATGGTCAAAAATAGTATAGAAATACAGACAGAGGTAAACCCTGCCTTCACAGAAAGCTAACAAATAGATGGGGTGGGCAGAGTATAAGATACAGATTTGGTAGATTTTTTTTTGGCTGATTGAATTGAAATTGAAATTTATGCTTGCATTTTAGCTTGAAGTTAACTCAGGTAACCACCTGATGCTGGAGATAAGAGCTGGAAATTTGTGGTACCAATATAAAAATACAGTCTCAGTATTTGTAGAAAATAGTTAATTTGCTGCTATGTAAAATGCATTTCTTCTACCTCACCCTCCAAAAAGAGTATCCAAAAATTATATTCAGTCCAATGTGCCAATATTATCAATGGAAAGCCATATGCTGCAGATGTAACTCAATGAATTGGATTAAGGACAGAGCAAGGGCCATGCCACATCACTACACTTCCTTGTTGGCATATATGATCGTTCTCTTAGGCTATGTTATGCTGTGGTAGCAAGTGTGCCCAAAATCTTGGTGGCTTCCACAGCAGGTCTATATCTCACATTACGTGGGCGTTGAGTTTATCTTTATTCCCTCACCCAGGCTGAAGCATCAGCTCCTATTAGCAACATGGTGGTCTGGAGACAAAAAGGGAGAAAGAAAGTGTAGAACCAAGTGATGGCTCTTAAAGCTTATGCTTGGAGATAACTAATGTCATTAGTGTTTCACTGGCTAAAGTGGATCACATAGTCAAGACTGGCCTCAGGGAGTCAGGGGTGTAAAATCCCTGCAAGCATTCTGTGATAAAAATATAATCTATCATAGCCTATACAATCCAAATTCATTGCTTACACTATTTCATCACTGTAAGAATGCCAAGAAATACTTGTGTATAATCTAAATAGGAAATGTACCTAGACGTAAAACAACAGCTGATGCTACTGATGGAATGAGGCAGCGGAAAATAGCCCAGCAAAGACACAAACTTCATGTCCTATTGGTAGACTAGCTCCGCAGAGCTCAAATTTAGGATTTCCTGAGGTTTTCAGTATATAACATCCATAGGAGGAAGATAGCCCTTTCTTCTTCCAAGACCCAAATTAATATAAATTTCAATCCATAAATAAGAAGTATTTGGTTTTTTCTTCAAAATATGTGATTTTGGGACAAAAATAGAAGTATTTTATGTGCCTACATGTTTTTCAATCTGGCAAATCATACAAAAGTTTTTGGTTGGCTTCAAGAATTAGAAAGCTTTTCTTTGTCTATGATAGACATAGTTAAAAAAATAAATTTAGGGTCAGAGCCAGCAGCATCTCAACCATATCATTAAGTGCAAATTCAAACAGACATTTTAGAGGGAGGAGAAGGAGCCTACCATTTAATTAAAGCAAATACTCAAGTACAAGCTCCTCAATAACAGAGCACGTGTCGTACATATTTTTGAATCCTCAGCAGCTACTGTAGTGCCTGGTACCCAGTAAGTGCTCAGTAACTGTTTCATGCTAACATTTTTCTGGAGGGCAATTTATTTCAAATTCAAAATGCTCATTCAGGTTGACCCTGAATTCCAAGTTTAAAGATTTACCCTAATGAAATAATCAGAGATGTGCACAAAGAAAATAATTGGAAATGTATATGTTTATCACAGTCCTATATGTAATATCATAAATTATTAATAATTAAAACTAGTCAAACATGTTATAGTATGTTATAATAAAATACTATAACTGAAAAGCTGTTTTCAAAGAACACTTAATTATAATGGAAATTAATTATGTTATCTGGGAGAAAATGTTACTGGGTAAAAAAACTAGTAGATATAATCTCATTTTAATAAAATATATACTAAATATGTGTGCACATATCTATATATATAATATATAGATATATGTACATACATGTATATCTCAATGAGACAGAAAAAAGTTATCTCTTACAAAGGAAAAAAAATGTATGTTCCTTGCAAGCTCCCCCTGGCTTTTAAGATAGAGGATGCTAAGATGGGTTCTTTGTTTACCCAGTGGAGACACACATGGGAGGGTGCAGAGAGAAAGGAGGCTGGAGCTGGGACAAGACATGCTCTGGGTGGCAGGTCTAATGATAGGCAGGGAGCTAAGGCAGTTGACATTGATGGGAATTAGAGGCATAGCAAAGACCCCAGATGTCTAGTGGAGATTTTGTATTCAGTTTTGCTATACCACTTTCTCCTTTGCCTCCCCCTGAAGATTTCAACAAAAGCTTCATTTTCCTCTTCTACTTTGTGCAGGTAGATTTGCTTTAAGGCGAGATGACTGAGTGCTGATTCTAACTCAGGGGCAGGAAGCAAGGCTGTGTGAGGGGCCCAGCCACATCTGGGAGATTACAATAAAAGGCAATGCACCGAAATATTAGACCATCATTAGCTTTGGGTAGAGAGAAAAGAAGGTGATTCTCATTTCCTTCTTTGTACTTTAATGGATTTTCCAAATTTCTGCAATGAATATGCATTACTATCATAATCAAAAAAGTTTTTAAAAAATAATTTGATGTTGAATGAATGAATAAGTGAATAAATCAATGAATGAATGAATTAACTAATTAGCGAAATGATTGACCGGGGCAACAGAAGCAAAAACGGGATTCTAATTGACAAATTTGCTTGTTCTTATTTCCTGCTGTGGACATTAGTCAGTGTCTATCTTTAGATGAGACATATTTAAAAAAATACTCTTCAGAAGGAAGCAAGCAATGTTTTCACGTTCTCTACTCTCCAACATTTGCAAAATGCCTTCATCCCATCCAACTTGGGTCATGCTTGACATGCCTCTTATCTTTTCTCCCAGGGTCTGTGGCCAACACCCCCAGAATTCACTAGCACAGAATTCCATGAAAATCAAAGAAAACCAGGCAAGAGATAGAAGCAGCAGCATATACAAAGAAGCCTACTGACTGCTGGCTTTGAAATTCTGTGGCACTGTGTTTCTAAGCAGCCCTATAATATTGTGTGTGTGTGTGTGTGTGTGTATGCATGTTATACATACAGAGGCATGAAGGCAAGGCTGCAAATTGAAAACATATTTAACACACACCCAAATACATTTGATCTGAACCAGTGCAAAACCACGTGTTGGATGTGTCAACAAACCGTCTGATTTGTTCCTCCCTTACACGTAAACACTGTCAGGCCGGGCTGAAAATCAGGTGTACTGTGTTGGATGGAACCTACAAGGGCTTCTATAGAAAGCATATTGTTTACCCATATGGGCTGGTGGAGATGGCAGCTGGGTAAGGGGAGGAACTTGCCACCTGCCAGGCCAAGAGACAAGCGGCCTGCCCTGGAGTCCTGGAATCCAAGCTGAGGACAGCTCAAGGGCACAGAGAGCTTTCTGGAATATTTGGGGAGGATGATTACTGGGTAGACTCTTGGAGAGGAGAGGAGAGGGAGTGAGAGGGAGCAAGAAGCCTGCCTGACAAAGCTGATTTTTTTGTACAGATGCTGCTGGCAGAAGAACAGGGTGGGAGCAGTGTGTTCAGCTACATTAGTCAGGGATAGAGTTTTAATAGGCTGCAGAAGGAAATGATGACGGCAAAGTTAGGAGCAGTGAGTAACTCAATTTGAGAGAGCCAAGCTCCCCGGGAGATGACAGCCGAGGCACTATTTTTCTGCTTGGCTCCGTGGGGGCAGGATCGGTGTTGGGGTCATGGTAGACACTGGCATTGGGAACAAACAAACACAAGCCAGGGCCTCTGGGAGGTGACCCCGTAGCTCCTCCTGCTGTGACACCGTGACATGCTGGGGCTCATCAGCAATGCCTACCTGTATGGAAGTGATCCCAAGCAGCTGGGGACAGAGCTGTCATTTATGGCTATAGGAGGGGAGGGAGAATGCTGTTCCTTAGGAGGCTTTGTACATGGATGGCGCATATTTTTATAAGAGAAGCCTTTTAACTGCTTCAAGAGTTAAGGAGAGAAACCACAACCCCAAGAATGTAGAAGGTAACACCATGAGGTGCCAGTGGTCAGTGAGCCCAGTAAAGGGGCAAACTGGTGACAAGGGTGCCAGGACTCAGGGTGCCCGCATGTAAGTTAGTAAAAGGTGTCTCCCCTATGGGTGAAGGATGTGTGGCTGGATGGAAAGGAGAGTGGGATGGATTCAGCCTTCACTTGTTCCTCTGACTGGGCAGTCTTGTTCAGGGTAAGGCAGAAACAAATCAGGGTATGATCAGGATATGATAAGGGTATGATCTTAAGCAGCAGCCCTGAAGCCTAGCCTTCGATAAACAAACTCCAACATGACCATCCAGCCTAGTCTCATATGACACTTGCTGCAAACCCACACCCCAGCAGAAGAGAATTCCTAACCATTCTCCCGGCTTGCCTTGACTTTCCCACATTTAGAATTTTGTTCCTGCTGTTCCCTTTGGCCACAACACCCTAACCTGCATCTTCGCCTAACCTTATCCCATGTGTTTTCAAGGTCTTGCCCAAATACCACCTCCTCCGAGAATTCACCTCTGGTTGCCTTCACATCAAAGTGACCTTGCCCCAATCTGAGTTCTTGCAGAATCTCATCTCTGCATTTCTCATCTTATCATTTTTGGGTCATTATTTACCTCTTTCTACCCTGTACTGTAGTTTTTACGTGCATGTCTTATCTTCCGTACAGACTGAGAGCCCCCCGAGGGCAAGTCCTATATCTTATTCATGTTACATACTCCATAGCAGTAAAGCATGACACCTGGCACATGAAAGGTGGTCAATGCGCAGCCTTGTGGAAAGAGCGTCAGGCAAAGCAAGTTAACACTCCAGCTCTTGTCACTTGAAGACAATCATAGCTAGTCATTTATTATCACATGTGTCAGGCCTTGCAGAAAGTGCATAATACATAGGAAGTTACTAAATTCTCCTAACTAGTCTAGGTAAGTTCTGTTTTTATCTCCAAGTGCAGAACAGGAAACTGAGACACAGAAAGGTTAAGTATCCTGCCCAAGGTCACCAACAGTAAGTAGCAGAAGTGACATCTGAACTCAAATCAACTGGCCCAGAGTCCACGCTTGTAACCATGTACTGTCCTTTCCCAATGTTGATGGAGCTTGGATTTGATCAATCTGATTCTTACCTTGTTTATCTGTATAGTGGGGATAATGATACTTATATATTACATATGCATATATATCAATCACAGTCATGTGCATAATGACATTTTAGTCACGAAGAGACTGCATAAACAATGGTGGTCCCATTAGATGGTAATGGGTGGAGCTAAAAAATTCCTATCAGCTAGTGCTGTAGTCATCGTGTCATTGTAGCCATCATAACATTCTGGTACAACACCTTACTCACACATGTTTGTGGGGATGCTGGTACAAACAGACCTATTATGCTGCCAGTCATATAAAAGTATAGCGCATACAATTATGGACAGTGCATCATACTTGATAATAATGATTATATTACTGGTTTATGTATTTACTATGCTATACTTTTAGTTGTTAGAGTGTACTCTTACCTATATTTTTTAAAAAGTTAAGTGTAAAGCAGCCCCAGGCAGGCCCATCAAGAGGGATTCCAGAAAGCACTGTCATCACAGGGGATGACAGCTCCATGCACGTAACTGCCCCTGAAGACCTTCTAGTGGGACAAGACGTGGAGGTGGAAGATGGAGAGATTGATGACCCTGACCCTGTGTAGGCCTAAGCTAATGTGCGTGTTTGTGTCTTAGCTTTTAACAACAACAACAAAATTTTAATTAAAACTTTTAAAAATAGAAAAAAATAGAGTAAGAACAAAAAGAGGCAGGGCATGGTGGCTCACGCCTGTAATCCCAGCACTTTGGGAGGTTGAGGCAGGCGGATCACCTGAGGTGGGGAGTTTGAGACCAGTCTGACCAACATGGAAAAACCCCATCTCTACTAAAAAAAAAAAAAAAAAAAAATTAGCCAGACATGGTGGCACATGCATGTAATCCCAGCTACTCAGGAGGCCAAGGCAGGAAAATCACTTGAACATGGGAGTCGGAGGTTGCAGTGAACCGAGATCATGCCATTGCACTCCAGCCTGGGCAACACGAGCGAAACTCCATCTTAGGGAAAAATAAAAATAAAAAAGCAGAAAACATTTTTGTACAACTGTATAATATGCTTATGTTTTAAATTGTTATTACAAAAGAGTTAAAAAGTTTGAAAAAACATTAACACATTTATAAAGTAAAACAGTTACTGTAGGCTGAAGATAATTTATTCTCGAAGAAAGAAAATTATATTCTTATAAATGTAGTGCAGCTCAAGTGTACAGTGTTGATAAAGTCTGCACTGATGTACCATAATGTCCTAGGCCTTCACAATTCACCCAGCCCTCACTCACTGCCTCTCCAGTCCTGAAACCTCCATTCATAAGTGCCCTATATTATAGGGGTATAAGTTTTTATCTTTTATACTGTATTTTTTTTTTGTATCTTTTCTACGTTTAGATGTGTTTAAATACACAAATATTTACCATTGTGTTCCAATTGCCTACAGTATTCCATACAGTAAGTGCTGTTTAGGCTTGTAGCCTAGGAGCAATAGGCTATAGCATATAACCTAGGTGTGTAGTAGGCTCTGCCATCTGGGTTTGTGCACTCTTTGATGTTTGCACAGTGATGAAATCGCTTAAGAACACATTTTTTAGAATATATCCCTATTGTTAAGCAAGGCGTGACTGTAGGTATTAGCTATGTAGATTCTCGAAAACTAATAAATCCTCAATAAAAAGTAGTCTCTATTAACAGATATGTTTTGAATGAAAAAAATAGGGAATGCACGAATGTTATCAAGAGCAATATTTCCAATACAAATATAACACAAGCCACAAATGCCAGCCACCTATGTAATCTAAGTTTCTCTAGTAGTCACAGTCATAAGGAGACAAACAAGTAGGTAAAATTAATTCTAATAAGATATTTTATTTAACCTAATATATCCATAATTTTATTATTTCAACATGTAATCATTATAAAAATTATGAATGAGATATTTTGCTCTATTTCTTTACACTAAGTCTTCGGAATCCGTCTTGCATTTTATACCTGTGGCAGGTCAGGCTAACTACATTTCAAGCATTCAAGAACTTGCAGCTACCGCATTAAAGTATAAATCCAGCAGATCTAAGGAAAAAACCCTATCTGAAAATCCAGTTAGGAAGTCAAACTTCTGCCATTTGAGATATGATGAATTTTCTTTCTTCAAGAGTTCATTATTAAAATGTAAATACCTCTCGGAAATACCAATGAATGCTGATGCTGAGGCTGATGTTGCCACTCAGACCAGCTGGGACATTCAGAAACCACATTCAGGGTTAAAAGTGTGAATTTCAGAGTTGGACACACTTGTGTTCAAATCACAGCTCTGCCTCTTACGATTTGTGGGACCTTGGCTGAGTCCTTTCCCCTGGCTATGCCAGTTTCCTCATCTGGGAAAGGAGTACTGTATTAGGACGGAGAGTGATGAGGCAAACAGTGGCCAGCACAGGTGTCGGTTCATTTCCTGCTCCCCTTGACTTCTGTGTCAACATAGTTATCTCTCTCCCTATCCCCTCCCCATTATGCAGACACACTATGAAGGCATTTGCTGGATGAATCACCATTTGGGGAACACTGCTTGATTAATTATCCCAGGGATTTGTTGAGTGTCTATGTTCCTAGAACATGGAGGCACTGAGGAGGATCTCAAAAATGTGCATCATGAAGTTTTGCACAAAAAACTTCATGTGGATTGTTTTCATCCCTCATGCTGATCCTCATGATGCATGCAGAGTGGGTTTTCACATCCACTCTGACTTGGACTCTCCCTTGGAGTCTGGTCTCAGCCTCTGTGCTCCTCCTCTACCCCTGCCTGGAGCTTTTTATTCCTGGGTGAAGGAAGCATCAGCTGGGTCCTTCACTGCTACCATCAGATGCAGACATAAGGCCCCAGCTGTAGGAAGTGGACTTTGCCTCTGGCCCTGTCCATAAATGCCTCTTCTATTATTTGCCTCTTTCCTCCTTTTCTTCTTGGGCTCAGGACTTGTTGCAGTTACTCTGTCATAGCCTTTTACTTGACTTTGTCTTATTTGGCCTGTAAGACAAAGGCAAGTTGTGTGAGGGGCCACCCAGAAAGGTGAACACAAGTAGAAGAGCCTCAGGGGCTCAGTTACACATGCCAGGGTGCCATCCAAGGGGCCAGGGATACATTTCTGCCACAGAGGGGAAAACCTACAGTCAAGAGGAAAAGCCCAAAAATAAGGGCTGACTGCTTTGAGCCAAGAAGACTAGTTGAGGACCTAATGGCATAAGAAACAGTATGAGCTGAAGTCTGGGGATGCCACGAGAAATAAGGGAATGATACATGCATGGGTCGGGCTGTCCAGGAAGCTAAGTCTGCACATGAGGTGTGTGTTCCAGAACAACCCTTTCACTCAACACTCACATAGCTTCTTGGGCACAGGAGCTCCTAATGCCTCCATGCTTGTTTCCATGGCTTGCAAACCTCAGATGCCTTGCAAATATCTCCGCCTGCATGTTGAAATGTCTGACATTTCAACTTGGGCTTGAGCTTGTCTCCATCACTGTCAACTACTTACTCAGCTATGCCCTGCTACACTAGCATGCCCTGCCTGCCATTCTGGACACAGTGTCTATTCCATCCTGGTCATCACAGGTCATGACCTCACTGGTCTCTTTCTAGTTTATAAGCCATGCCCACCTAATCTTAAGACTTAACATTAGGATGCTTACTGTCTCAAAGGGCAGCTTGACACACCTAGGGTTTGGCATCAAACGGTGGTGAAGGGCTTTAGTGTCAGAAAGATCTATATAGAAATTCTAGTTCTACCACTTGTAGGATTTTAATCAAGTGGTCCAATGTCAATATTCTCATCTCTAAAATGGGCACAATGAGATCTATTTTATGGAGCTGCTGTGACATATAAATGAGGGAATAATATATGTAAAGTATCTTTCAATACCTAGCACATAGGAAGAACTCAATCTATAGTAGCTTACCTCAAATAAAGAAGTGATTTCTCTAGTGGCTCACCCTGCAATGAATGCAAAATCCTTAGCCTGGCACATGAGCCCTGTGCAAGCAGACTCTGCATCTTCTCCGCCTCATTTTGCACACTTTCCGCAAGCTATCTTCACCCCTGCCATACTCAACCACAGAACTCTGGAGTCTGCCACATGCTTTGCTGCTGTCTCTCCTTAGGATGCTCATTCCCACCCTATTTACCTGGCTAGCTCCCACTCCCACAGTGCAATGAGGATGCAGTGGTTTGGTCTTTATCAGTAGTATTCTTGAAGTCCTAGAGTTTGCTTTGGCAATTTAGCTAAAAATAATACCTGCATAAATGTCTTCATTGCTTAGAGAATCTTGCACCTTGAAAAATCACAATGGACCTTTGAAGGAGGAGGAGGAGGAAAGGGAGAGGCACTAGAAGAGGGCAGAGATACAGCTTAGGTAGGCAGCCTGAGCCGTCCACAAATCAGCCCCAAATCTACATCCTCCAAACCCATCCCTAACTCTCCACCTGAAATGCAAGCTCCCCTTCTGTAGAGCCTAAGTCACCTCACAGAGCCCTCAACCATATTTCTGTTCTCTGTGCCATAACCACCTACCCAAACTCCTTGAGGGCAGGGCTATGTCATTCTTGTTTCTGTACCCAGGGGCCTTACATAGAAAATCAATAATTAATAGTAACGGTAAATATATAGTAAGTGTTTACACTGTTTCCAGGAAAAGTGCTATGTCCTTTACAAATATTATCTCATTTAATCTTCAAAAACCTATGTGAGAGAAACTATTATTAGCTCTCTTTTTCAAGGGGAGAACTTGAGGCTTATATGTACTAAATAACTTGTTGCAATAAAATAAATGAATGGGTAAGTGAAGGGGCTGATATTCCAACTTGGAGTAATCTCACTCCAAAGTCTGGACACTTGGTCCCACCATTCAAGGAGCAGTGAATGAAAAAGTAGAAATGATATAATTATAATCAAGTTCCAGAAGGTAGAGAGTAGTGGAATAGAAAAGCATACTCTTCAATCATTTTTGGTCTTTCAATTGCATAATTACAATTTATGGTACATTCATCATGGTAGATGGTGAAATATTTTTTAAAAAACAATAGTTTGAGAAATAAAACACTGGCCAATGGTTTTTGCATCACTCAGATCACAGAACAACTGCCCAAGCAGCGGTCAGCCAACCACCCTCAGAAGACACAAAGTACTATGGTCAGCCACCTCCTGCTTCCCCTCCTCCCCCTCTTCCTGTGCAGAGATGCTCCCTACTGTGCCATTGCAGAAACTAGTAAGGAACTGAAGCCCTCCCGAGGTCCAGGCTCAAGAGTAGAGGATGCGGGCTGGCCATCCCTACCTCCTAAGGAGGGGACGGGAGAGAGGAAGAAAACATCTGGAAGCAGTGGCATTTCGTTCTGGACCCTGCGCACATGAATGATGCACTAAGACAATTCTCTGCCTTATCATAAATTCTGCAAACTCATGAACTTTGCAATCTCTGAAGCTCAGCGCTGTATGGGAGCCACTTATCTTGTGCTGAAAGCAATATAAAAACAGATGGCAAAGAGTGCATCGGGAGATAAATCAGCGGCCTGGCTGCCAGGAGTTTGCGGACAAACACAACATGGCCAGCTTCTCGACTCGTGACCATAGGGATGGCTCAGCAGGGGCACCCCCAGGGTGAGACAGCCAGGCTGGCAGGAGAAGGCAGAACAGAGTCCCTTGCGAAGGGTGAGTGAAAAAAGACACCTTCGTAGGCAGCCTTGGGAAAGCGGCCAGCCCTTTCCCAAGAGGGAAAAAATGGGTAGAGGAGAGCTTGGGGCACTGTCCACAAAATTGTAGCTGAGAGAAGAGCTCTAGCATTTCTACAACACTTTCCACTGTCACACACTGAATGCTCATCACAGCCCTGTGAGATATTAATACTTATTTTTAGGGAAACTGAGTCTCAGGGACTGTTACTTGGCCAAAGTCATGCAGCAGAGCCAGAATTTGAATCAAGGGTCGTGACTCTGGAGCTCTGCCACTCACATCACAGGGTCTAGTTTGGCCTTATTTGACTCTCACCACAGCTCTGTGAGGAAGGTAGACAAAAAATGAAAATGAGACTCAGGGTTGACATGCCTGCCTGAGATCATGAGGCGGGTATGCAGCTGGGCTGGAGAAGCACCCCATCTGCTGCTGTCTCCACCTCCCCAGGCTGCAGGCCAGACTGGTGTACCAGTGACAGGCCAGCCTACACTCTGCTTTTGCCCTGGGGCCACAGTGAGTGTCCAAAGACACAGAGCAATGTCCATACCTGCTGAGGACAGGCCCAGGAGAGAGGTAGTAAGAGGAAAAAGCAAAAAGAGTTAGAAGAAAGGGAAACATTAAGGGGCAAGAGAACAAGAGAAGACAAGAGAAAGAAGAAGAAAGGTGCCCAGGAGGGCAGGAGGTATAAACTGTGTATGCTCTAGCCTGAGGAATAACTTAGTGCTGCTGGACAATGCTGGGCCAGGGACAGCCCATCCTTGGGACATGCACAGTGGAGTCAGAGAGAAAAGATACCACCTCTCTGTGTTCTGAAAAATGCCACAAATGACCTCTCCTCAGAGGGGGCCGACAAAGAGCAACTCGTGTGTGGGGCTATATTGTCCCCGTGCAGCAAATACGTCTTTAGTGAGCACCTACTCAGTGCCAGGCATGGCTGAGTGCTAGAAGAACAAAATGCTAGAAGAACAAAAACAATGATGCTGAGACATGAAGATGAAGCCAGGTTTCAGATTAGCAGCCACAGACCCAAAGCCTGAAAGAAAATGGATCGATAAGAAATGTATAATACTCAAACTGAAAAACTGCAGCCCAGCACTGTGGCATGAACCCAGGCATGGCAGGCAGGCTGAATCCTAGCTCCACGCTCTGGACAGTGTGACCTGGAGCTGTTCTGGAACCTCTCTTAGCCCAAGGTCTGCGACTGCCACTCAGGGCTAGTGCTGTCTCTTCAAAGACTTGTTGTGGGTGTGATGAGGTGTTGGATGAGAAGCCCCTAGCACTCATCTGCCACACAGGCACTCTGCAAATGCTCACTCTCTCCTCTCTCAACCACCCGGAGACTGGCCCAGTCAGGTACCTTTTACTCCTCCCCACTAAGTCCCTGTTGGACCTTTTCCCACGCTGCTCAAGCCTGCACTCTGCATCCTTCCGGTGCTTGAGCACTGGCCTTGGCCTTCTCATCTGCACCGGGGTTTAGAGGATCTTGAGTCTTTAAGTACTGTATTTCTGTCCCTTTGGTCTGAATTTCCCCAGGGTAGAGACTGTACCTCCCATTCCTGAAACCTCCACAGTAAACACCACCATGGGACTCTGGCCCTGGGAGCCTATGCCTGGGGGCGGGCTGAGTGACTCTGTCCACCGCAACTCAGAGAGAGAGCTGTCTAATGCTTATGGAGCCCCTGCACTGTTCTGCATCCCACCTGTGCAAGACATTTCACACTCATTGGCTTGTTTAATCTTCACAACAATCCCATGGGGGGACTAAGGTCCAGAGATGTGAGGGGTTTGTCCAAGGCCACACAGATCCTCAATAGCTAAGCTGGGATTTCTAGAATGAACAGCAATTATGAACACACGGCACTGTTTCTGTGCCAAGTAATATGCTATGATATCTCATTCATGTCTCTTGATAGCCTTATGAGGTAGATACTATGATTATCTTCATTTTGCAAATGAAGGAACTGAGGCACAGAAAAGCCAAGGCAGCTTTTCCAAGATCCCATGGTTTGGGCCTTGAACCCAGATGCATCTGACCACATTCTGATGGCTTGGACACAGCGTGCATCATCTCTGCAGATATTTCTCGCAGGGGGGTTTAGTGCAAGCTGAGGCCTGCCTGGCTTCTGTGACTCTGGATTCTGCAGATGGGCACAGAGAGTGGTTTTCCATGACTCAGTATGCACGTGCCTTCAGAGCCTCTTTGCGTGGAGGAGTGGTTCAAGGAAGGAGTCAGGCTCTGCCCTGCCTACCCAGCCGTCTCCAAGGAAAGGCCAGAACCAGTTTGGAAGCAAAGCAGAGAAAGACCAGATGTGGAGAGGGTCTCAGATGAGCCACACTGAGACGCCTGCTGGTGCTTCTTCAAAACATCCCGCCCCCTTCCCAGAACGAGCAGGCTTAGAGCCACGGCTGCACTGAGACAATAATCACTAATCAAGTCAAAGTCTCCTTCTAATCAGTTCAGTTGTTAGAGGAAGCAATGCAGCCAGGCCTGGGCCTGAGGATCACTGTTCATCACTGCCACATGCCCACAAGGACTGCAGGGGTGAGCCTACGGCCCACCCAGCATCCTGTGCTGGCAACCTCTCCTGGTGCCACGGGGCATTTTACATGGCAGCTGCTCTGGGACCAGGTCTCAGCCTGCTTTCTGCTCCAACTTCCCCACATAAAAGTCCTTACTCTCAGGGCTAAAGGAATTAGAAATGGCAAGAATGAAATCATGGAGGGAATGTTGCCTCTAAACTCAGGCACCCAGGGTTCAAGTCTGGCTCTGCCATTTACAACCAGGAACTTTGAAAAATTTACTTAACATTGCTGCCCCTCCATTGTAAAAAGGAGATTAAAAACAAGTGATGTCTTACTGGAAGTTTCTATTTATCCTTCAGAACTCAGCTCAAATATCACCTCCTCTGTGACTGCTTTCCCAACCAGCATCTTGTGCCATCCCTGAATTAATTGTCCCTTTTCTACGTTTTCCAAAACATGTTACTCAAATATCTGCAAGAGCATTTATCACTCTGAGTGGTGGTTTCATCATTTATAATTCTATTTTCCAGATCAACCACCCTGAAGGGGAAGAAATTATAATGTATTCATAACTGTGACCCCCACACTGGCCTACCACAAAGCCTGACACATAATAGTTGCTTATGAAATGTTTGTTAAATGAATAATGAGGAGTAAATAAGTGGTATATATACTTGACTCTGTAATTTGTATGATGCTTCCCCTCTTATCGACGTTGTTATCAAATGCAAAACCCTGTACAGACTCTGGCACTCCAGCAATATTCATCAAATAGGGCTAGAGATATGCAGGAAATAAGAAAACCGGATGATCAACAACTCCTGTAAAATTTTATCAAGAGTTTTCCAGTTACCAGCAAGTGTACAGATCCTGCTTTGTTCAATCTAGATTAAACCTCTTATTGGGAAGACTTTAAATTAAGTCTGACTGAATTAGCTGCTGTGAATTTTTTTTTCCCCTAGATCGGCTCATCTCTAAGCGAGGCCCTCTCTTCCTCGACTGATCGGTTTCCTCTCCGGTGCGCTGGGATTGATCTCTATCTTCCGGGATATTGAGTGGCCGGTGTTCTCAGGCAGGAAGAGATACTGAGTTTGCTGGTGGAGCTGGGCCTGTTCGCTGTGAGATTCCCCCGCGGGAGGGCTGTCTGGCGCTCGGTGAGCTGGGACAATAGGTACAGTGCTTGTGAGGTGCTATCGCTAATAGTAATCTGTGTGCTTCGATGAACTGCTGCTGCAAACCCTCATTTCATAAAATGGAGATGCCGGGGAGTTAGCAAAGCCCCAAAGCCTTTTACCGCACTAACTATCCTCAAGGGCAGCAAAGGGCAGATGGATTTGCTGCTTTTCTTCTCTTTTCCGCATTCCCTATCCCCACCCCGCAAAAAGGTCCTCTCCTTCCCTCCCGCTTCCCTACACCCCCAGGTTCCTGTGGCTGGAGACCTCACTGAAGGCCTGAGTATCTCAGCGGGGAGCCCACAGAGCACAGCCGGCAGGAAAAAGACTTCTCTACAACTTGAGGTCCGCTTTCGTGGCTACAAAGTGTATTAGAAAGAGCTCAGGCTTTGGAATCAGAACCGTGTTTGAATCTCTGGTTCATTATTCACTGTGCTTCAGTTTCCCCGACTGTACAATGGGGATAGAAGACCGAGCTTGCATTCTGCTAAGAAGACTAAGCCAGAAAATGTATGCAAAGCCTGTTTTAACATAAGCACCTGATTCAATCAATTGAAACTGTTATTGTTATTGCAATAACATTAAATTAATACCAGAGAAGTGTGCAGAAAAGACAGGCAGACTGGAGTACTTGAATGAGACCTTGCGGTAGCTCTCTGATTCAAAGTCGTTGGGTCCTCACAACCCAGAAAGCAGTTTCACCTGCCTGCAGCTCCTCACATGCTGGCCCCACTTCCTCATGGCCGCAGACCCCGTGTCCAGCAGGCAGGAGCAGTTCCAGCACCCCCCCCCCCACTCTCAGGAGTGTCCTTGGGGTCCTCTTTGCTGGGAGTAGGGGGATGCAGCACTGATGATTCACGACACAGCAGCAGGAGCACAAGGACTCCGGGCCGGTTATGAAGCCATCAATCTTGAGCTGAGATTTTCTGGAATGCTACAGCCAGAGAGGAAAGGTTGCAGGGGACTGGGGGCGGGGGTGGGAGAGACCTTGCTGAGAATCCAGGGAGTGCACAAGGAGAAATAGGGTGCATGGCAAACTGGAGCTGTTGGAAACATTTTTCTACTCTCATCCTCTTCAACCCAAGCAATGCCCTCTATCCCCCGCCCCAAAATGAACACATGCGGAATCCACTTCACCCAGACCAGTGTGGCCCTTGGGTGTCCGCCACTCTTGCCCATGAGTACATAGCTGGTTTGGGTCCTCTGAATGCCAGGAAAGTCTTGGAACTTCACAGCCTCACAACTGACACTCTCCTCCTCTGATCTCCAAATACCTTTATGACTCTCTCCTGCTATTTGCCACCCAAGCCCCCCTCCATCAGACCCTCCCTGCCCTCAGACTCATGCCCACCCCCTGTGCTCAAGTGGCAACCCCTGCTAAGAATGTGCCTAGGCCTTAGAATCAGATTTGGATCAGCTGGGGCACAGCAGGGATGAGAAGGCACACTGAAAACCAAGCAACTGGTGGAGAATTTAATACAGGGACTATTTACAGCAATGTGAGCAGCCTTAGGGAAACTAATAGGAGATGGCGCAGAGCAGGCCAGTGGCAGCAGAGAGCCCAGGGCCACTCACAGGCCAGGAAGGATGAGAGAAGGGAAACTAGAGGAAAACGTGAAAAAAGAGAAAGATCAGGCAAGCACTGTGGCTTTCAGAAAAGGCAAAAAGCCAGCCCACAGCAACCAGTGGGAAGGGAGTTGGGGAAATAAATATCCTAACCTCACTCTACACCAGTCACTGCCAGTGCCTCCCATTGGCAAAATCCAAAAGGAAGCCAAGGCAAGGGAGTTCATTGATGAAATTCCTAACAGTCCACCTCTCTGGGCTAAAAGGATAAGGGAGGGTGAAGAGAGGATCTGGGTGAACACACAAAAGGCTTAAAGCATTTTATCAAATCCCAATTCTGTTTACTAGCTGTGTGACTTTGGACAACTAACTGGACTACTCTGAGCTCCAGATTCTTTACCTGTTTAAGAAAAAGTGAAAGAAGACTTTTATTACAAGTATACCATTGTGAGAATAAGCTAAGTAATATATACAAAGTGCTTTTCACAGTGCCCGCACATGGTACATGCTCAATAAATAATAGCCATTAGGTATTTTTAGTCTTATTCAAATCCTAGCTAATTCCCATCTGCTGTTAAATTTTCTCTAGCTTTTCCTTTATTCCCCCCTTACAGGGTTTTTACAATATCTATAGTAATAGCAAACAATGTTTTCTGTTGCCAGATCATTGTCAAACTTAGAAAGACCTTTCTGACTTTGAGATGAAAACAATTCCTCATATTTCCTTCTGTTTGTAAATTTTACGTTTGAATCTTGTATCCTCTAAAATTAATTTTGTTGTAAGACAAGGATTGCAAACACAAATGTACAAGCGGATTGCAGACATGAGCCAGACATGTTGCATATATGAATAAAAATATCTAAGTGGGGTTGAGTTCAGAGGGGTGAATTGGACAATAGAAATGGGTCCCTCAAAGGAGTCACTACTATTCAGCTCAAGCACTTGTTTATATAACAGGCAGAGTGATCTTTTTTGTTATTAGCATTTTTAAAGATTATGGCAAAATACACATAATATAAAATTTACCATCCTAACCATTTCACAGTGATCTTTTTAAAAATACAGATCAGATTATATCATCTCACCATCAACAGCTTCATGACCACTAATGTCTTCTCATTGCCCTTAAGAATAAAATCTAAACTCTTTGCTGTGGCCTGCAGGCTCCATGTGATCTGGCAGCTGCCTTCTCTAAGATCTAGAAACCCTCGCCACCCTCTTCTACTCACTCCCTGGGCTTCAGCTGTACCACCTGCCCTCTCCTCCTCCAGCCATCAAGTCTGTCCATCTCAAGTTCCCTGTACTTCCTACCTCAACTCCACAGCATGGCAGCTCAAAAATCCCCTTCCCACAGAGGCCTTCCTGACCACCCTATATAAAAGACGGATATTGATACAAACTCTCCCAGTGTTGAAAGGTCAAAAATGAACCCAAATTTTTTTACTGTCAGATTATCAGGCTAAACAGCACTGGGTCAGGGCACCTGTTTGTAGCCAATATGCATAGTGAGCAGGTAGATTCTAGTTCCTCCTAAGGCCAAAATGACTAGCCAGTGGCCTGAAGCCTATTTTAAAAATAATTCACCACTACTTAATCAAAATGCCATCTTCAGCATTTTCCACATTCCCATATTTGTTTGGGTTTACGTCTGGACTCTATTTTCCTATTTCTACTCTAGTCCTCAAATTTTTAAATTACTTTGACTTCATAGTATAATTTAATTTCTAACAGTATCTCAATATCCAACTCTCTATTTATAATGCTTCCTTTCTTTTCACACTTTTCCTAGCTGCTTCACAAGGTTTGTTCATTAGAGGAACTTCAGCATTATTTTGTCAAATTCCTCCTAAAAAAATCTCGTTTGTGTTTTGATTGGGATCATAGTGAAGGTATAGATTAAATTTGGGAAATTAATGTAATTACACAGTTTAATCATCTTATTCAATATCAGCATATCTTGCTACTTATCCAACTTTCACTTAATGAATTTCATTACAATGTCAAGGTTTTGTTCAAATAAGCCCTACGCACATCTCTTGCCATATTTACTTATGGTTGTTTTCTCTGTTGTTTTTGAGAATAAAAGATTTTCTATTACATTTTCTAATCAGTTATTTTTAGTATAAAATATAACTTAATTTTTATATACTAAAATATTTTAGCCAATCGTTTTGCTAAATTCCTTTTTAGTTGTTAATAGTTTTTAAATACTTCTCTTAGTTTTTCCAGGTTTGCACTCATATCTTAGTTATTTTGTAACTTCCTTCCCAATATGAATGCCTTTTTTCCAATATGTATATCATTGTCTCCAAGACAATGTGGAAAAATTGTGGTGATAGTGGACATCTTTTTCTTATTCATGACCTTAACAAGAATGCTTTTTAAAATTTTAAACATGACGTTGATTTTAATTTTATGTGAAGGAAGCAGTCATCTATTCTGAATTTAAATCAGAAATTTGTATCGAAATTTGTCAAACGTGTTTTTATTCAGTATCTGCTGAGATGATCCCAAAAAGGACTATCCGGACTTGACTACACCCTTGCTGTGAGACCACCCTACGGACTCTATAAGGAGTGAGTGCCTCCGAGTTCCATGCCCCTGAAGCTAGGTCTGCTCCCTGTTGAACAGCTCTCCAACGGCTGTGAAGAGTAAAGGGAAGCCGCTAGAGCTCCATCTGTCCCTCGTAAGACACTCACCACTGTCATGATGGCATTGCCTAGGAAGCTAATCCCACAGGAGGGACTTTTGCATGTAAAACTCCTGACACGTCTTCCCCTAAAGACTTTCAGGACTAGACTCATCAGGCTCCACAGCCCTGTTTCCCTCTCTTTCTACCTTACTCATATCCCCACATGAAAATGTTCCAGTACAAATGCAGCTCAATCTCCCAGCTCTCCATACCTAGAGGACCCTTCCCCTTTAGCCTCTGGACCTCATGCCACCATGTGCAAAATCCCCTAGAGAGGATGCATGAGCTCTTCACTAAAAGTTCCCATCACCATCTTGCTCAGAATCCAGGTTCTTCCCTGAGACACTGCTTCCCCCAGGAGCTTCTTCAAATGAGGGCTGTTTGTGCTTCCACAACCCACAGTCTGGAGTATGGTAGGCGTCCTTGTTCTTCATTGATGCTTCCAGGTCTTTTCTCCTCCATCATTCCTCTAAATCTCCCACTCCTCTGAAGCACATGTTTTCTGTTATTCCTGATGCAGTTACCTACCAGCCATCCTGTCATCTCACTGGAGTTATTCTCTTTGCTGTTACTGTCATTTGTTCTTGATCACTTCATTGTTCACACAGATGATCCATATAACACCCAATTCTTTCATATCCTTGAACTCCTCACTTCCAATAAACTGAGGGGTTTTCTTCCAAATTTACCCATGCTCTACACTTTGTCATTCCCAATAACTGGGTCACCTTTCCACTCTCCCACTGTCTACTCCTATCTTTCCACTCACTTACCCCAGCACCACCGCTCCAAGCTTATTTGAGCCTCATCAATAACTTCTGTGCTTGACTTCTTATTTTCTTGCTCTCTAGAACTTCTCTCCATTTTTTGTTGTCCTCTCCTTTATTACCCAGCTCAGACTACAAATTTCATCAGTATAATCTCTCCTATGCACACACTCCCAGCTCCCTTGCTCTCTTTTTCTGTTAAATTCACCTGGAAAAAAAAAAAAAAAAACTTTCTCTACTCACTTGTACTGAAGTAGTAAGCCATGGTTACTTACAATTTTTACTACATTTTCTTAATTCCTTACCCCATTCTCCAAGGTAACTATTTCACACCATGGCATGGACTGATAGTCATCCCAAAACATCTGCACTCCTTCCTTAGTAATAGAATTTTTAGTTGGACATATGGCTGCCCAGAATTAAGACTACATTTCCCAGTTTACTTTGCAGCTATGTGTGGGCCTGTGGCCAAATTTTGGCCAATAAAATTTGTATGAAATTTTTATGTGGCAACATTTAGAAACTTTCTTTAAAAGATTATAGACACACAAGCATCTCCCCCCTTCTCTTTTCTTCATTCTGCTGCTTGGAACATGGATGTTACAGTTGGAGCTTCATTTCACACCAAGAAGATGAGGGCTAAGTCCTAGGAATGATGAAGCGGAATCAGGCTGGCTTTAGAGGGACATGTCCACGTTGACATTGTGTACTCTTCCCCAGGCAGGATTATCCTAACACATGTTTCCTCCATTCACCTAGCTGTCAAGTTCAAAAACCCTGGGAGTCATTCTTGACTCCTCTTTCTCTCTCCCGTTTTTCCATTCTTGATTCTCTTGTTGCTGGAAAGCTGGAAATAGCCTTGACTCCCAAGATCTTCAGGGAGTAGGGCTCCCACACCCGCTCTTGGTAGCCTACATCCAAACTTCTGACTTATTTAAGCTGCTATTATTTTGAGCGTCTGTTACTCACAGAAGAATAATATCTTAATCGATAGACATTCTTTCCTTAAATCTCCAACACCCCCTTCCTAATCCCTACTCTCAACTGATAATCTTATTTAACATAGGAAAGATGAGCTATCAAAACAGAATTTCCACATCCACCCACCACCAAATCTATCAACCTATCCTCATCTGTGCATACATCCTCTGCCATCACTTCCTTGACAGCGGATGAACTGAACCATTCCTTTTCCTTACCTGTGCCCTGCAGCCTACCTCTCTTGCCTTCTCAAGGGCTTTGTCTCTGCAGTTAGCCCTCCCTCTCTTGCATCATTATTCCCTTTCCAAAGAGTCACTCCAAATGATATACAAATGCTTCACTTTCTCCCATATTTTAAAAGAAAGAAACACAAAGCCCCATTGTTCTCCAGCTCCTAAAACATTTTTTTCTATTGCTTTACAGCAAACTCCCTTGCTTAACAGGTGTCTGTTCTCAAACTCTCCATTTTCTCTCATCCCATCATTTCTTGAACACACTTCCATCAGGCTTTCATCTCTGCAACATCATGAAAGTGCTTTGATCAAAGTCACTATGACCTTCACCTTCCCAAATCCAAGAGTTAATTCTCAGATCCCATGCTGCCTGATATCTGAGCAGCATTCAGCACAGTTCATCATTGTCTTCACTTGGTTTCTGGGACAATACTCTTTTTTTTTTCTTTTTTGCTTCACAGGTTTGCTCTTTCTCACTCTCTGTACTGATTCTTCCTAATTTCCCTGACCTTTAAGTGATTGTGTGCCCTTGCATTCAGGCTGTAGACCTCTTCTAATTTTATCCAGTCTTGTGGCTTTAATTGTCGTCTGTATGCTGATCACTCCTCACTTCATATTTATAGGTCTGACCTCTTCCCTGAACTCCAAACTCATACCCAACTGTCTATTCAGCATCTCCAATTGGATGACTAATAAGCATTTCAAACTCAACATAGCCAAAATCAAATTCCTGAAAATGCTAGACTCATGCAAAGAGGAAAAATCAGTCTGGCTCAGATGGGCATGTACACATTGACACTGAGTACTCTTACCCAGGTAGGACCATCCTAGCAAATGTTTCCTCCATTCACCTAGACACCCAGTTCAAAAACCCTGGAGTCATTCTTGACTTCTTTTTCTCTCTCCCTATTTTTACTCTTGACTCTTTTGTTGATGACCCCTGCCTTCCTCCCCTCACCCTTCACCCAGCTCCACTACCATCAAAACTGTCAGCAAATCCTATCAACTCTACCTTAAGAATGAGGCCAGAAACTACTTTCCCACCTCCATTGCTACAATCTATGTCCAAGCCATCACTATCTCTTGTTGAAACAACTGCAAGAGTTCTATAATGAACCTGGTTTTCAGCTACCTCTCTGATCTCACCTATGACACCTGTGACCACTCGGACAGTCTCCCACTCTGCCTCAGCCACACTCCTCCTTGCTGGACCTCCAACACCCCAAACACTCTCCTGCCTTAGATGCTCCGTAAGCGTGGTTCTTGGTGTCTGAAATGCTCTTCTCCCAGTTATTCATGTTTCCCTCCCTCATTTCAATCAGGTATCTGCTAAAAGGCACCTTGTGAGAGGGACTTTCTCTGCCCATCCTATCCAAATCAGCAGCCCTTCTCCTCCATCATTTTCTGTCTCTTACATTGTTTTACTTTTCTTTATAGCATTTACCACTGCTTGATACTTGATATGGTTTGGCTCTGTCCCCACCCAAATCTCATCTTGCATTGTAATAAACCCCATGTGTCAAGGGTGGGGCCAGGTGGAGATCATCAAATCATGGGGGGCGGTTTCCCTCATACTGTTCTCATGGTAGTGAATAAGTCTCATGAGATCTGATGGTTTTATAAATGGGAGTTCCCCTGAACAAGCTCTCTTGCCTGCCACCATGTAAGATGTGACTGTGATCCTCCAGGCACCTTCTGCCATGATTTTGAGGCCTCCCCAGCCACGTTAACTGTGAGTCAATTAAAGCTTTTTCCTTCATATATTACCTAGTCTCAATCATGTCTTTATTAGCAGTGTGAGGACAGACTAATACTATACTACTTATATATTCATTTCTTATTTATTGTATCCTTCCCCCATTGAAATTATAAGTTCCACAAAAGCAGGGACTTTGTCCTCCTCCCCTCACACTTATATATGGGACTTAGAATAGTACCTGAGAATGGAAGTCCCATGAATATTCCTTATTCCTTTTATTCTTTAAACTAAGAACCATGTAGGCTGAACTTAGGTTTAGCAACAGGTAGTTGGGACCAAGGTGAGAGCTGCTGATGTTCAGCTCCTCACAAGAGTGAGCCCTCTATTGGGAGCTTTGGAGAGAGGGAGCCGTCTGTTCTCAACTGCACCCATCTAGAGTGAAGTTTCTGTTTCACTGGGCTGGGCAGGAGGAGCAGGTAGATTTTGGTTCAAATACCAAGACTCTCACTTTTCTTATCAAGTTTTAGTATATTTTCTTGAATCACTATTTCTTCATTTGCTGTGTACCATTAGGGCCATTTCCGGAGATTTTTACATGGTTGCTTTATAAAATAGTTTTCACCAGTTTTTTAAGGGGAATGTGTTGGGTAAGTCCATGATCTCTTACACTGTCATGCTGGAAGTGAAACTTCTATTCCACATAGGTCATCTTGCTTTTATCCCATGATCTTGCTAGGCTATCCCCCTTGATATCTTTTTTTTTTAAAAATACTTAGGGTATATAGGACTGAGTCTTCAGCATATGGCATATCATCACACTGTCATCTGTGCAGGCCCCTCTATTGTGTGTGTGTGTGTGTGTTTAATTATCTCCTTTCAATTCCTCACTTCCGTTCTGGTTCCAACCTCACAAGCAGCCAGACTTCTGTGTTTATTGAGTAAATTTTTGTTCTTTGTGAATTTTAAATGTGTATTTCATTACATCTTAACTTCCCTTTCTTTCTTCTTTTCACTTAGCAGTTTCTTTTAAGATCTCTTCATGAATCTATCCAGCTTGCTGTTTTAAATGCTGTCTGGTATTCCATAGTGTGAATCTGCCCCATCGTATCTGCCTACACTCCTAGCAATGAACACCCAGATTTCCTACAACTCTCTCCACCACAAATAGCATTGCAATAGATATCTTCACTTGTCTTCTTATGGATCAGTGTGAGAATATATCTTGGATATCTTCCAGAGGTGACATTGCTGGGCATAGTGTAGGCTTATATGTAATTTGTCCAAGAATATCCATACTGCTTTCCAGAATGACCGTGCCACTCTGGGGCCCTGAAGCCATGCACAAGGGCTCTAACCATCCTACCTTCCCACCAACACTTGGCATTATCCTAATTGTGCCAGTCTAATAGGTTTAAAGTGATGTGCCATTGTTGTTTTAATTTGCATTTCCTTGATCACTAATTAATGTCTACATCTCTTTATATGCTTATTAACCTCTAGGGTTTCTTTCTCTGTAAATTGGCAGTTTATATCTTTATAGCTAACTTTTTTCATATGTGATATGTGTTTGGTATCATTTTAAGTGCTTTATATGTGTTACATCATTCAATTCACATAACAACCTTATGATTTAAGTAATACAGTTAGCCCGCTTGCTTCCAAGACTGGAACTGTGACTTACAAAGTTTTAATAATTCTCCCAATGTTGTATATATTTAATTAGTTGCAGATCCATGACTCAAACCCAAGTCTCTCTGGCTCTCAAACTCCTGTTCATAATCACTGCACTCTACTGCCTCTCACCGCACTCTGCGCATCAGAGACACCACATACTGACTGGGCACAACAGTTGGAGTCTTAGGTGGTTTAAATGCATTCATTTCTTTAGAAACTCTTTATCAAGGACTATAGTAGGCACTGGGGATAGAGAAATAAATCAGGCAGAAAAGTCCTTCTTTTGTAGAGCTTAGACTCTAATAGGAAAGACAAATATCAAATGAATATACAATCATTTATGAATTACAATAGTGGTAAGAATTTTAAAAAGTGCAGATGGACCTAATCAGTCAGAATTTTCTGAAAGAGTGGCATTAAAGATGAAATCAGGGAAAGGGCGGTATCATAAAAATCCATGAGAAAGCAGAAGCCGCCAGTTAATTGAAGCCATCAGGGACAGAGATGCAGAGCCAGGAGGAGGAAGGCCACAGAGGCTGAGAAGGCAGAGGCGGGGACAGCTCTTGAGATTACTGATGGGGATAGTGTTTGTTGATGCCACCACTTTGCAAAACAATTTGGCCATGTATGATAAAGCTGAAAAGTACATACTTTATAGTATAGCAGTTGATTTTCTTCCATAAACTCCAAAGACTATCCCACACACACACACAAGGAGGTTCATTGCAGCAGTGCTTGGTATAGTAAGAAATTAGGGAAAAAAACCAAATGCTCATCAGTAGAGAAGTGAATAAATTATATTCCATAGTCACACCCAATGGAATATAATACAATTGTTAAAAGAATGAGCTAGATCTGTTATAGGTATTGACATGAAAATATCTAAAAAGTATAACATAGGTATGTACACTATAAAATATTTATACAGATGTTTGAAACCCAGAACAATACTGTATTCATTTTTATTAATATAATTTTAGGTAGAAAGCATAAAAACAAGAAATGGAAGAATATGGAGAAGTTTCACAATAGAGGTTTTCTCTGAAAATGAGTGTGAGAAATTGAATAGAAAATGAGGGAAAAAGGAAACTTTAGTTTTGTCTGTGTTGTTATATTTCTTTTATTTAAAATGAGGAAAACTGCCAGGCACAGTGGCTCACACTTGGAATCCCAGAACTTTAGGGGGCCGTGACGGGCGGATCAGTTGAAGTCAGGTTTTGGAGACCAGCCTGGCTAACATGGTGAAACCCTGTCTCTGCTAAAAATACAAAAATTAGCCCGGCATGGTGGCACATGCCTGTAATCTCAGCTACTTGGGAGGCTGAGGCTGGAGAATCGTTGAATCTAGGAGGCAGAGGTTGCAATGAGCTGAGATCGCTCCACTGCACTCCAGCGTGGGCAACAGAATGAGACTCCATCTCAAAAAAACCAACAAAAAAATTAGCCGGGCATGGTAGTACACACTTCTGTAATCCCAGCTACTCAAGAGGCTAAGGCAGGAGAATCACTTGAACCAGGGAGGCAGACGTTGCAGAGATCATGCCATGTCAGTCTAACCTGGGCAACAAAGTGAGACTTTGTCTCAAAAAAAAAAATTGAGGCAAAAAGTAAACATATTATTTTAAAACTCTGGATGGTCAGAGTGAACAGGCAACCTACAGAATGGGAGAAAATTTTTGCAACCTACTCATCTGACAAAGGGCTAATATCCAGAATCTACAATGAACTCAAACAAATTTACAAGAAAAAAACAAACAACCCCATCAAAAAGTGGGCAAAGGATATGAACAGACACTTCTCAAAAGAAGACATTTATGCAGCCAAAAAACACATGCAAAAATGCTCATCATCACTGGCCATCAGAGAAATGCAAATCAAAACCACAGTGAGATAACATCTCACACCAGTTAGAATGGCCATCATTAAAAAATCAGGAAACAACAGGTGCTGGAGAGGATGTGGACAAATAGGAACACTTTTACACTGTTGGTGGGACTGTAAACTAATTCAACCATTGTGCAAGTCAGTGTGGCGATTCCTCAGGGATCTAGAAGTAGAAATACCATTTGACCCAGCCATCGCATTACTGAGTATATACCCAAAGGACTATAAATCATGCTGCTATAAAGACACATGCACACGTATGTTTATTGCGGCACTATTCACAATAGCATAGAGTTGGAACCAACCCAAATGTCCAACAATGATAGACTGGATTAAGAAAATGTGGCACATCTACACCATGGAATACTACGCAGCCATAAAAAATGATGAGTTCATGTCCTTTGTAGGGACATGGATGAAACTGGAAAACATCATTCTCAGTAAACTATCGCAAGGACAAAAAACCAAACACTGCATGTTCTCACTCATAGGTGGGAATTCAACAATGAGAACTCATGGACACAGGAAGGGGAACATCACACTCCGGGGACTGTTGTGGGGTGGGGGGAGGGGGGAGGGACAGCATTAGGAGATGTACCTAATGCTAAATGATGAGTTAATGGGTGCAGCACACCAACACGGCACACGGATACATATGTAACAAACCTGCACATTGGACACATGTACCATAAAACCTAAAGTATAATAATAAAAAATAAAAAAAAGCAAAAAAAAAAAAAAACAAAACTGGATGGTGGGCATGCTGATGTTGTTAGTCTTATTTTCTGAACATTAAATTTGTTTTTAATATATTTAAAAAAACATGTAAAGAAGGCCAGGTGCAGTGACTCACACCTGTGACCCCAGTGCTTTGGGAGCTGAGGTAGGAGGATCCCTTGAGGCCAGAATTTCAAGACCAGCCTGGGCAACATAGCATGACTCCCCTCTAAAAAAATTTTTATTTTTAAGAATTAGCCAGGCATGGTAGCATGTGCCAGTATTCCTAGCTACTCAGGAAGCTGAGATAGGAGGAGCAAGCTCAGGAGTTCAAGGTTATAGTAAATTATGAACACGCCACTGCATTCCAGCCTGGGCAGCAGAGCAAGACTCTGTTTAGAAAAAAAACATTTTTTTAAACATGTAAACAAAAACAAAATACCAAATCTAGTCTATTAAAAATGTTTAATAGACTCATAATATTTTAAGTGTTAATACCCTAGGTTGAAGAGAGTGCAAGGACATCTTTTTCCAATAGCATTCCCATTGCTATTGATGAAACCTTTCTATAAGGCAGGCATTCAACCTATAAAAAGTAATATTTGGCATTTCTTAGGATCTTTCAGGTTTCAAAAACATGATATTCAGGCTGCCTCCATGACTGTAGTTTATTGTGCTAAGAGAAAGTAAGGAACTAGAAATAAGGCACTGGGTAGATTTGGATACAAGATAGCTTGTAGCCCCCTTGCTATAGGGTCATCCTTCAGAACCAGCATCTGTTACTCCCTCCTCTACTCACTCCACCATTATTAGGCTGTTATGGCAACCAGGATCCATTCCTCTAGTAGGATTAGCCCGTGAAATGCTGCACTAAAATAGAACAATGGTGAGAACTATTTGTATGGATCTTTAGAAATGTTATTGATCATGAGGCATTCACCATGCTGGCAAAATTGGACAACAACAAAGGCGAGGTTGGACTCAGAAGGGGGAAAGTACACATCCCCATCCTTTAGTAAGCATGAATATTCCAGTAGCTTCTTTAGTCTCCTTCCAATGCCTTGCACTTTCTCCTATAAGATGTGGCATATGTTCTTATCTCAGGTGTTTGATTCATTCTTTTATGTGTCATAATTGAAAGTGCACTATGAAGACCCCAACTTATCTAAAGTTTTTATAGACCTGTATCTGAGTTTCTATTGAAGGAATTTGAGATGTTACAGATATTCTAAAGCAATTATCTAAGAATTAAAAAAGAAACATCATTATAAAATACGTCATCAGTCATGGCTATCTTGTTTTGGGGTAATAAAAGTAAGTGGTTGGCAGAAAATTGAGATGACAAAAATTTGGTCCAGCAATTCAATTTCTATCCATACACCCTAAAGGCACTACCACAGGCAGTGGGATAGTTGCCCCTTGATGGCCTCATAAACCAAATTAGGTAGAGCTATTGATCAATTTTGGTGTTTGGGGATGGTTTATATAGCACAAAGATTATGCATTTCTTGAAAGTTGAAAGTAGTCCCCAGTTTACGAACCTTTATTTCTGAGAAAACAATTGGTCAGCTTCTTGAAAAATTTAATTACGCCCAACAGCAACAAAATCCACATTATTCTCAAGTGCAAACAGAACATTCTCAAGAATAGATCACATGTCAAACCACCAAACAATACAAACACAAAAAGATTGAAATTATACCAAGTATTTCTTCCAACCACAATTTTATGAAACTAGAAATCAATGACAAGAGGAAAATTAGAAAATGTATAAATATGAGGAAATCATACAACACAGTCCTGAACAACCAATGGGTAAAAGAAGAAATCAAGAGGAAAATCAAAACATATCTTGAGAAAAACAAAAATGAAAACACAACATACCAAAACTTGTAGGATGCAACTAAAGGAGTTTTAAGGGGAAAGTTTATACCTATAAATGCCAAATTCAGAAAAAAGGAAGATCTCAAATAAACAAGCTAAGTTTACACCACAAGACACTAAACAAAGAAGAATAAACTGAGCCCAAAATTAGAAGATGAACGGAAGGAATAAAGATTAGAACAGAAATAAATGATATAAACAACAGAAAAACATTTAAAAAGATCAATAAAACTAAGAGCTGGCTTATAGAAAAAAAAAGATAAGCAAAACTAACAAACCTTTAACTCAGTTAACCAAGAAAAAAGAGAAAGAACTCAAACAACTACAATTATAAATGAAAGAGGAGACATTATGATGGATACCACAGAAACACAAAAAATCATAAGGTACTACTATGATCAATTATATGGCAACATTTATATGCCAACAAATTGGATAACTTAGATGAAATAAACAAATTCTTAGAAATAAACAACCTACCAAGTCTGAATCATAAAGAAATAAAAAATCTGAACAGACCAATAATGAGTAAGAAGATTGAATCAATAATCAAAAAACTCCCAACAAAGAAAAGCCCAGGACCAGATGGCTTCACTGGTTAATTCTACTAAACACTTAAAGAATTAATCTTTCTCAAACTCTTCCTAAAATTGAGATTAGGGAATACTACTAAAATCATTGTACAAAGCCAGTGTTACCCTGATTCAAAGATAAGAACACTACAAATAAAGAAAATTCTCAGCCAATATTCCTGATGAACACAGATGCAAAAATTCTCAACAGATTACTAGCTAACCAAATTCAACAGCACATTAAAAGGATGATTCACCACGATCAAGTGAGATTTACTCCTGGAATGCAAGAATGATTCAACATATGTAAATCAATGAATGCATGAACAAAGTAAAGAAAAAAATTATATAATTGTCTCAGTAGATGCAGAAAAACATTTGACAAAATTCATTCCTTCATGATAAAAGCCTTTAACAAATTAAATATACAAGAAGGTATCTCAACAAAACAAAGGCTATATATAAGGAGCCCACAGCTAACACCACACTCAGTGATGGAAAGCAGAAAGCTTTTCCTCTAAGATCAGGAACAAGACAAGGGTGCCCACCTTAGTACTTCTGTTCAACACACTACTGGAACTTTTAGACAGAGCAGTTAGGCAAGAAAAGGAAACAAAAGGTATCCATATTAGAAAAAAAGCAGCAAAATTATCTCTGTTTGCAGATTACTTAATCCTATACATAGAAAACCCTAAATACTCTACAAAAAAAAAATTTAAAACCTGTCAGAACTAATAAACAAATTCAATCAAGTTGCAGTATACAAAATCAACATACAAAAATGATTTGTGTTTTTATACACTAACAATGAACTGACCAAAGAAGAAATTAGGAAAATAATCTCATTTATAATAGCATCAAAAGGAATAAAATACTTACAAGCAAATTTAATCAAGGATATGAAAAATCTGTACATTGAAAACTATGAAACATTAGTAAAATAAATAGAAGAGACAAATGAATGGAAATATATTCTGTGTTTATGGGTTGAAAAAAGTTAATATTGTAAAAAAGATCTACAGTATCCAAAATGATCTATAGATTCAATGCAATCCCAATCAAAACTCCAATGGCATTTTTAAAAGAAATATTAAAAACAATTCTAAAATTCACATGAAACAACAAAAGATTCCAAACAGCCAAAGCAATGTTGAAAAAGCAGAACAAAGCCGGAGGTATCATAGTTCCTCACTTCAAACTACATTACAAAGCTATAGTCATCAAAGCAGCATGGTGCTGGCATAGCAATAGATATATAGGCCAATGGAATAGACAAGAGAGCCCAGAAATAAACCCATTTCCCAATATGGCCAATTAATATTTGACAAGAGCACTAAAAATACACAATAGGAAAAGGATAGTCTCCCTTAAATGATAAGAAAACTGGATAGCCATATGCAAAAGAATAAAATTGGACCCCTATCTTGTATCATTCACAAAAATTAACTCAAAATGGATTAAAGACTTAAATGTAAGAGTTGAAGCTGTTAAACTTCTAGAAACAAACATAGAGGAAAAAGCTCCATGATATTGGCTTTGGCAATAATTTTTTTGGATGACACAAAAACTACAGGCAACAAGCAACAAAACTACAAGCAACATAAGCAAAAATAAACAAATTGATCATATCAAACTAAAAACTTCTGCACAGCAAAGGAAACAATTAACAAAATGAAAAGGCAACCTACAGAATGTGAGAACATATTTGGAAACCATATATCTGATCAGGAGTTAATAGCCAAAATATATAAGAAACTCATTTAACTCAACAGCAAAAATGATTCCGTTTTTAAAATGGACAGAGAACCAGAACAGATATTTTTCCAAAGAAGACATACAAATGACCAACAGATACATGAAAAGGTACTCAATATCACTAATCGGCAGGGAAATGCAAATCAAAACCACAATGAGATGTTACCTACACCAATTACAATGCCTATCATCAAAAAGGGCAAAAGATTAAGAGTGTTGATGAAGATGTGGGAAAAAATGATCCCTTGTACACCGTTGGTGGGAATGTAAATTAGGACAGCCATTCATTGTGGAAAAACAGTATAAGGGTTCCTCAAAAAATTAAAATAGGACTACCATGTGATCCAGCAATCCCACTTCTAGGTATATATGCAAAGGAAATGAAATCACTATGTCAAAAAGACATCTGCACTCATGTTCACTGCAGCATTATTCACAACAACCAAGACATGGAGACAAGCTATGAGTCTGTGAAGGGATGAATGGATCAAGATGCCATATATATATATATATATATATCCCCCCACACACACCCATATATATACATGCATATATACATATGTATACATATATACACACATATATATACATATATATACACACACGTATACACACACACACAGCAAACTACTATTCAGCCTTTAAAAAGAATGAAATCCTGCCATTTGCAACAACATGGATGAGTCTGGAAGGCATTATGCTAATGAAATAAACCAGACAGAAAGACAAATACTGTATGATCTTATTTCTATGTGAAATATAAAAAAAGTTTAACTCATAAAGAAAGAATAGGAAGATGGCTGAATAGGAACAGCTCCAGTCTACAGCTCCCAGCCTGAGCGACACAGAAGACAGGTGATTTCTGCATTTCTGTTTGAGGTACCGGTTTCATCTCACTAGGGAATGCCAAACAATGGGTGCAGGACAGTCGGTGAAGCGCACTGTGCACGAGCCAAAGCAGGGCGAGGCACTGCCTCACTCGGGAAGCTCAAGGGGTCAGGGAGTTCCCTTTCCTAGTCAAAGAAAGGGGTAACAGACGGCACCTGGAATGTCGGGTCAGTCCCACCCTGATACTGCGCTTTTCCAATGGGCCTGGAAAATGGCACACTAGGAGATTGTGTCCCGCACCTGGCTTGGAGGGTCCTATGCCCACGGAGTCTCCCTGATTGCTAGCACAGCAGTCTGAGACCAAGCTGCAAGGCGGCAGCGAGGCTGGGGGAGGGGCGCCCGCCATTGCCCAGGCTTGCTTAGGTAAACAAAGCAGCCAGGAAGCTCGAACGGGGTGGAGCCCTCCACAGCTCAAGAAGGCCTGCCTGCCTCTGTAGGCTCCACCTCTGGGGGCAGGGCACAGACAAACAAAAAGTCAGCAGGAACCTCCACAGACTTAAATGTCCCTGTCTGACTGACAGCTTTGAAGAGAGTAGTGGTTCTCCCAGCTCGCAGCTGGAGATCTGAGAATGGACAGACTGCCTCCTAAAGTGGGTCTCTCACCCCTAAGCAGCCTAACTGGGAGGCACCCCCCAGTAGGGACAGACTGACACCTCACTCGGCCAGGTACTCCTCTGAGACAAAACTTCCAGAGGAACTATCAGACAGCTGAATTTGTGGTCTCACAAAAATCCGCTGTTCTGCAGCCACCGCTGCTGACACCCAGCCAAACAGGGTCTGGAGTGGACCTCTAGTAAACTCCAACAGACCTGCAGCTGAGGGTCCTGTCTGGTAGAAGAAAAACTAACAAACAGAAAGGACATCCACACCAAAAACCCATCTGTACATCACCATCATCAAAGACAAAAAGTAGATAAAACCACAAAGGTGGGGAAAAAACAGAGCAGAAAAACTGGAAACTCTAAAAAGCAGAGCACCTCTCCTCCTCCAAAGGAACGCAGTTCCTCACCAGCAACGGAACAAAGCTGGATGGAGGATGACTTTGACGAATTGAGAGAAGAAGGCTTCAGATGATCAAACTACTCTGAGCTATGGGAGGAGATTCAAAACAATAGTAAAGAAGTTAAAAACTTTGAAAATAAATTAGAAGAATGGATAACTAGAATAACCAATGGAGAGAAGGGCTTAAAGGAGCTGATGGAGCTGAAAGCCAAGTTTCGAGAACTACGTGAAGATTGCAGAAGCCTCAGTACCAGATGCGATCAACTGGAAGAAAGGGTATCGCTGATGGAAGATGAAATGAATGAAATGAAGTTAGAAGGGAAGTTTAGAGAAAAAAGAATAAAAAGAAATGAACAAAGCCTCCAAGAAATTTGGGACTATGTGAAAAGACCAAACCTACGTCTGATTGGTGTACCTGAAAATGACGGGGAGAATGGAACCAAGTTGGAAAACACTCTGCGAGATATTATCCAGCAGAACTTCCCCAATCTAGCAAGGCAGGCCAACATTCAGATTCAGGAAATACAGAGAATGCCACAAAGATACTCCTCGAGAAGAGCAACTCCAAGACACATAATTGTCAAATTCACCAAAGCTGAAATGAAGGAAAAAATGTTAAGGGCAGCCAGAGAGAAAGGTCGGGTTACCCACAAAGGGAAGCCCATCAGACTAACAGCTGATCTCTTGGCAGAAACTCTACAAGCTAGAAGAGAGTGGGGGCCGATATTCAACATTCTTAAAGAAAAGAATTTTCAACCCAGAATTTCATATCCAGCCAAACTAAGCTTCGTAAGTGAAGGAGAAATAAAATACTTTACAGACAAGCAAACGTTGAGTGATTTTGTCACCACCAGGCCTGCCCTAAAAGAGCTCCTGAAGGAAGCACTAAACATGGAAAGGAACAACTGGTACCAGCCCCTGCAAAAACATGCCAAATTGTAAAGACCATCAAGGCTAGGAAGAAACTGCATCAACTAACGAGCAAAATAACCAGCTAACATCATAATGACAGGATCAGATTCACACATAACAATATTAACTTTAAATGTAAATGGGCTAAATGCTCCAATTAGAAGACACAGACTGGCAAACTGCATAAGGAGTCAGGATCCATCAGTGTGCTGTATTCAGGAAACCCATCTCACGTGCAGAGACACACATAGACTCAAAATAAAGGGATGGAGGAAGATCTATCAAGCAAATGGAAAACAAAAAAAGGCAGGGGTTGCAATCCTAGTCTCTGATAAAATAGACTTTAAACCAACAAAGATCAAAAGAGACAAAGAAGGCCATTACATAATGGTAAAGGGATCAATTCAACAAGAAAAGCTAACTATCCTAAATATATATGCACCCAACACAGGAGCACCCAGATTCATAAAGCAAGTCCTGAGTGACCTACAAAGGGACTTAAACTCCCACACAATAATAATGGGAGATTTTAACACCCCACTGGCAACATTAGACAGATCAATGAGACAAAAAGTTAACAAGGATATCCAGGAATTGAACTCAGCTCTGCACAAAGTGGACCTAATAGACATCTACAGAACTCTCCACCTCAAATCAACAGAATATACATTTTTTTCAGCATCACACCACACCTATTCCAAAATTGACCACATAGTTGGAAGTAAAGCTCTCCTCAGCAAATGTAAGAGAACAGAAATTATAACAAACTGTCTCTCAGACCACAGTGCAATCAAACTAGAACTCAGGATTAAGAAACTCACTCAAAATCCCTCAACTACATGGAAACTGAACAATCTGCTCTGGAATGACTATTGGGTACATAATGAAATGAAGGCAGAAATAAAGATGTTCTTTGAAATCAACGAGAACAAAGACACAACATACCAGAATCTCTGGGACACGTCCAAAGCAGTGTGTAGAGGGAAATTTATAGCACTAAATGCCCACAAGAGAAAGCAGGAAAGATCCAAAATTGACACCCTAACATCACAATTAAAAGAACTAGAAAAGCAAGAGCAAACACATTCAAAAGCTAGCAGAAGGCTAGAAATAACTAAAATCAGAGCAGAACTGAAGGAAATAGAGACACAAAAAACCCTTCAAAAAATTAATGAATCCAGAAGCTGGTTTTTTGAAAAGATCAACAAAATTGACAGACCACTAGCAAGACTAATAAAGAAGAAAAGAGAGAAGAATCAAATAGATGCAATAAAAAATGAAAAAGGGGATATCACCACCGATCCCAGAGAAATACAATCTATCATCAGAGAATACTACAAACACCTCTATGCAAATAAACTAGAAAATCTAGAAGAAATGGATAAATTCCTCGACACATACACCCTCCCAAGACTAAACCAGGAAGAAGTTGAATCTCTGAATAGACCAATAACAGGTTCTGAAATTGTGGCAATAATCAATAGCTTACCAACCAAAAAGAGTCCAGGACCTGATGGATTCACAGCCGAATTCTACCAGAGGTACAAGGAGGAACTGGTACCATTCCTTCTGAAACTATTCCAATTGATAGAAAAAGAGGGAATCCTCCCCAACACATTTTATGAAGCCAGCATTGTCCTGATACCAAAGCCTGGCAGAGACATAACCAAAAAAGAGAATTTCAGACCAATATCCTTGATGAACATTGATGCAAAAATCCTCAATAAAATACTGGCAAACCAAATCCAGCAGCACATCAAAAAGCTTATCCACCATAATCGAGTGGGCTTCATCCCTGGGATGCAAGGCTGGTTCAACATACGCAAATCAATAAATGTAATCCAGCATATAAACAGAACCAAAGACAAAAACCACATGATTATCTCAATAGATGCAGAAAAGGCCTTTGACAAAATTCAACAACCCTTCATGCTAAAAACTCTCAATAAATTAGGTATTGATGGGACGTATCTCAAAATAATAAGAGCTATCTATGACAAACCCACAGCCAATATCACACTGAATGCGCAAAAACTGGAAGCATTCCCTCTGAAAACTGGCACAAGACAGGGATGCCCTCTCTCACCACTCCTATTCAACATAGTGCTGGAAGTTCTGGCCAGGGCAATCAGGCAGGAGAAGGAAATAAAGGGTATTCAATTAGGAAAAGAGGAAGTCAAATTGTCCCTGTTTGCGGATGACATGATTGTGTATCTAGAAAACCCCATTGTCTCAGCCCAAAATCTCCTTAAGCTGATTAGCAACTTCAGCAAAGTCTCAGGATACAAAATCAATGTACAAAAAGCACAAGCATTCTTGTACACCAAACACAGACAAACAGAGAGCCAAATCATGAGTGAACTCCCATTCACAATTGCTTCAAAGAGAATAAAATACCTAGGAAAACAACTTACAAGGGATGTGAAGGACCTCTTCAAGGAGAACTACAAACCACTGCTCAATGAAATAAAAGAGGATACAAACAAATGGAAGAACATTCCATGCTCATGGGTTGGAAGAATCAGTATCGTGAAAATGGCCATACTGCCCAAGGTAATTTATAGATTCAATGCCATCCCCATCAAGTTACCAATGACTTTCTTCACAGAATTGGAAAAAACTACTTTAAAGTTCATATGGAACCAAAAAAGAGCCCGCATCGCCAAGTCAATCCTAAGCCAAAAGAACAAAGCTGGAGGCATCAGGCTACCTGACTTCAAACTATACTACAAGGCTACAGTAACCAAAACAGCATGGTACTGGTACCACAACAGAGACATAGATCAAGGGAACAGAACAGAGCCCTCAGAAATGATGCCGCATATCTACAACTATCTGATCTTTGACAAACCTGACAAAAACAAGAAATGGGGAAAGGATTCCCTATTTAATAAATGGTGCTGGGAAAACTGGCTAGCCATATGTAGAAAGCTGAAACTGGATCCCTTCCTCACACCTTATACAAAAATTAATTCAAGATGGATTAAAGACTTAAATGTTAGACCTAAAACCATTAAAATCCTACAAGAAAACCTAGGCAATACCATTCAGGACATAGGCGTGGGCAAGGACTTCTTGTCTAGAACACCAAAAGCAATGGCAACAAAAGCCAAAATTGACAAATGGGATCTAATTAAACTAAAGAGCTTCTGCACAGCAAAAGAAACTACCATCAGAGTGAACAGGCAACCTACAGAATGGGAGAAAATTTTTGCAACCTACTCATCTGACAAAGGGCTAATATCCAGAATCTACAATGAACTCAAACAAATTTACAAGAAAAAAACAAACAACCCCATCAAAAAGTGGGCAAAGGACATGAACAGACACTTCTCAAAAGAAGACATTTATGCAGCCAAAAAACACATGAAGAAATGCTCATCATCACTGGCCATCAGAGAAATGCAAATCAAAACCACAGTGAGATAACATCTCACACCAGTTA